>NW_027556098.1:125583541-126193541 GCF_003287225.1 Phascolarctos cinereus | reverse complement strand
TTAATAAAAGGATTTGTTCTGTAAAACTTGGACTCAGTCAAAAGGCAGCACCCAAGGATTTAGAAGGTCACATGTGGCCTTGAGGCTGCAAGTTCCCCACTCCTGGCTGTAGACTATACTTTTTGAAGTCTGGCAGCAATGGAAAGAGAAAGAGCAAAGTAGAGAGAATAGTTTAAGAACTTAAACAAAATAATATATGTGACACACTTTCCGTAATTTAAGTCACCACCTAACTGTCAGCTACTTATTCAAATATTCCAATGGATGTGATCTCATTGATTTGGAACTTTCCTCCAAGATGCAAGTTGGAACCCATCTTTACCTGCCCATCCTGTGCAACTCTTGACTACATGCTTCCCAAAAGTCATCACAGGAGGTCCATTCAATATAGTGGAGGTTGTTCTTGATGATTCCTGACATTGTAAACAAACCACTGGAATACTTTGGCTGCCTACAAGTCATCCTACATTCTTGACACATCACAAGTCCATCTTCTTTTCCTAAAGTACAATTCTTTGATGATATCTTTTACTCCTGTTGTTCTTCCAAACTCCTTGTTAGTTACATGTGGTAACCTACTCATACCAGCTATGTGCCTCTGTTGTCTCTGTGTGATACTCATTTTTAGCAGTTTGAAGGCAATTATCTTCCTTGCTATATTTCTTCCCATATTCACCTTTTCTTACTTTTGCACAGAGTTCTACTCTGGTGCCTCACTGTGGTATAGAGGCAACTCTGGGATTCTGAAGGCTATGCCAGAAGGTCTAGCATGTGGGAGAGGTTTTGAGTATGGTCCCAATAATAGAACTGAGGAACATCCTAGCTAACTATGGGGTACATGATCAGTAGATTGGCTACCTGGTGATGAAATTTTTGTCCATGGCAACCCATGAAACAGAAAAATAGAAAATGATCTTGTGTCCTTTGTGGTCCCCTTACAGTGACAAAGTGATGGTGACAGTGACATGAAATGGGGCAGAAGATGCTAAAAATTCCATTATTTTTAGACTATTAATACACTTTCATTTGACTGCTAGTACTTTAAATATGAGATATTTGTCCAATGAACAACTGGTGGACATATTGCTAGAGAAGGAGAATTAAAAAAAAAAAAAAAATAAACAACAACAAAAAAAAACCTTGCCATTCTCTTTACAAAAAAAAAAAAAGGAAGAGAGAAAAAAAAAGCTATAGCTAATGTAAGGATAGCTCACAGGCACTCCTTGCTTTGAAAAGGAAAATAAAGGACTTGGTGGAGTATATATTATCATATGCCCAAGGGCAACAAGAAACATCATTTCATTGGATTTTTGGTGATTATATATTGCAACATTAGCAATAAGCACTTGCAAAAGGATCACAAGGAAAATAATTGCAGCTTATGAACCAACATAAATTGCTGAGATGAAATGGTAAAGAGATTTTATAAAGGAATTGCTAAGAGCCTCCAAATCAAATCAACAAACACAATAGCTGATAAAGGAGAAGGAGGAGGAGGAAGAAGAGGAGTAGGAGAGCCAATTCCTATGCATATCTTCAGGCAGAAGGAGAGGAGCCACTAAACTAAACAATATGGATATTTTTCTGTTTCAAACACCCTGAGGATTCTTTTGGTAGCATATATTTACATTAAAATGAATAGCTTCGTACAACAAAACTTCACACAATAAAATGTTTGCTAAATAGAATTTCTGGTTATCTAAGGGTTAACCAGAAAATCCATTTCATTTCACCCCTTTTTGGAACATAATTTGGAATCATGCAAGAAAAGTAACCAATTTTTTATACCCTTTTACTGAGAGATCCTGACATTATATCCCTGAGAGGGCATTAGCAGTAAGAAAAGACTTATACGTGCAAAAGTGTTAAGAGAAAAACTATTTATGACAGTGAAAAACTTGAAACAAAATATAACACCAGAGGAATGGCTGAACAAATTATGGTATATGAATGGAATGGAATGTGCCTTAAGGGATGAGAAATGCAAACAATTCAGAAAAATATGGGATGACCTGCATGAAGTGGTACAGAAAAGAACAATATGTTGAATAGCTAACAAGAATGCACACAAAGTCAGAATGGAGAAGCAACACAACCTGGGTAAATAAACTGTTCATGTTAATACTTTCAAATATTATCTATACTAAAACTAATACTATGTTAATACTATGAAAGTGAAAGTACCCATATCTCCTTTTTATTAGCAATCTACAAACTACTTTTCAGGGAATGTACTTTGCAAGAGGCCTTGTTTGGGCATTTGTTGTGAAATGTCTACTGTCAGAACAAAAATGTATCAAACAAATTAAATATATATGCACATAAATTTAATGTGACTGATATAATTTGTTATATGTGTGTGTGTGTATGCATGTGTGTGTGTGTAGTCCTGAGTTCAAATTCCTAAACACTTCTGCAGATGCAGATTTTGCTCTTCTGTTAAAATTAAGGTAATAATATTTGGACCTCTTGCCTCATGGGGCTACTATAAGAAGAGCACCTTACAAATCTTAGAGCACTATGTAATTGTGAATTTCTTTTCATTGACATCTCAGGACCTTGGAGTATCACAGGGTCATTATGGTAAACATTAGAAAGGAATGTAGAGAACTTTACTGGTAGACACAGTATTATAGGAGTTGAGGATGGATCAGGAGTGACACAGCACATGACCTAAAATTAGCTTTATATGTATGTGTATGTTTCTGTACTGTCAGCTTATTTTCTTGTTTGAAAGCATTAGTTTTAGCAAGATGTGCTAAATAATTAATGTTAAAATAATATCTATGTGTGTTTGGTAAAATATGAGCACACAACACACTTTTAAGTTTCATGTGCATTATTGACATTTGCTCTATCATTTTCTTAAATCTAGACAATTATCCAAATAACAAATCATGCCTTGATATGCTGAGATGCAAATGCTCACACTGGAAATGAGCTGCTCTAACATAGTCATGGTTTATTAATCAAAATTTTACTGTGGGAAAGACAAACTGAGGGTTCAATATCCTTTAGGGCTAATGACTAATTTATTCAAAATCCAATCTGATTTCCTTTAAACTCTGGGCAAATGGGCATTTTATGGTTTTTTAGGAATATGTTACTATGGGTTAGGGTTAAATAATGAATATAATTTAATGTCCACAACAAAGAGGCATGCATATAAAAAGTATTAATTATATTTCTTTACAGATTTATTTAATAGTTAATCATAATTAAGATGTTACACATATATGTCATTAATAAAGCATGTTTTGCATTTTGAAAAAAAAAATTAATTTCAGTAGTAGTCATGCAATTTACACCAAGAAACTAATCATCAAATATTTTCCTTTGATAATACTTTTGAGACCAAAGCAGAAAGTCTTAAATGTATCACTTCCTGGAGCACCCAAGAAGACTGAAAAATACAACTGATATTGCTTAATGTGGACGCAAATCTGCAATGGCAAGGAGTGTTTTTATATGAGGAGTCCTCATGCAAAATAACAGATTCTAACCAAGAAAAAAAAATAGACATTACCCAGACTTCGCTATTACATATATGTGATTTTTTCAAAAAGTAGCTTTACAAGGTATCTTTAAAGAATGAGTTTATTATGAGGCATATAATTATTATAATTATTTGAAAAATCTCTGGTATTTTAATACATAATCTCCAAATTGATTCCACCATTTTTTTTTTTATAATGCAGGTCACACTTTCTTATATCAGCATATTTCAGTGTAAGTTCCTCACTTTGCCTTTGGGGGCTTTCCACTTCTGACCACTTCAGCATCCTTGGGGCTCTTCTTTCCTTTCAGATACATTGCATGCTGCTTTGATACACTGTGTATCCTCGGACGATGTACTTTCAACAATTCCAGTAACTTCGTGATAAATATCTGCTTCAGAAATACTTTTTGCCATTTAAAGGTTGAACCAAGCATTCATTTTGTCTGAGGACTGCAAACATGGGAGAGTTAGCCCTCTTAATGAGAGAGCACATCAAATCACAAACCGTTATTATAACTGTCACACTTCACAATGTTGTCACACATTTGTAACACAATATTGTGCATCCAGTTAAATTATTATCTGATGTTATGTGTAATATGTTGGCAATGAATCTTCTAAATTTATTTTTTAAATGTTAATGTAAGTTTGCACAGTCTGCTGAGTTCTATACATTCAAATTCTCAGAGACGTGATGAATAAGCCACCAAGCCAACTGCAGAGAAGCTTCAATTGTGTGACATACAGAAGTCTTATATAATTATTTAACAAGACTGCAAAAACCTGGAAGACCACAATCTTATTGAAGTAGAGATTGTGTCTTACTCATCCTTGGAAAAACATAAGATTTTAGTATGGTGTCATGCATATAGTGGCTATTTGATAAATAAATGGTTATTGAATTAAAGAATTGAAGACACTAAGTCCCTGTTATGCCTACAGTTGGGAAAATGCAACTTAAGTTTGGTCATTAATCACAGTATCTTTAGGATCCACCAGGTGGCAGTGTTTCTCCATTTAATAAATGCAAGTGAGCTCTAGAGTGAGTTGAATTTAATTGGGAAGTTGGGGAAGCTATTGATGTTGAAGTAAGAATGTTTTTAAAATTGCTAAAAGATCAAGGAACTTGTAAAGAAAGAAAATAAGGTGGTTTCAATGAAGGCAGGAAAACAACTTAGAAGGAGAGTGCTTCGACCTTTGAGTCAATAATTAATGTTTCAGAAAGTTTTTGCTGCCCAGATCAATATTCTGATGATTTTGTTCTACAAATCTATGAGAAAGAGGCAAACTAAATATTTAAACCATTTTCATTATTGGTTCATTTCTGCTATTTACTTCTTTTTTAAAAAAATACCTCTCGTGAAGAACATAAGCAGAGATATTCAGAGAATATCCAAGAAAGCAAATTTTACATTGTACATATGGATCCAGAACAATGTCCTATATTCTCTTACCATCTACTTCTTAGAATACTACAACAATCAGGCATTATGATAACCCTGACTTATCAGGGAAAGTTTGCTTTATTGCAATATACTCTACTTAATAAGACAGGGAAGTATATCAATATATTTCAGACCGAGTTCTAATAAAAAGAGTTGAAAACAATTTGGACACTTCAAAGATTATTAATATTCAATGATACATAATAACATATTCTCAATTGTGCCCAAATAGTTGATGTCACTATTTTATGCCTTGGGGGGGGGTTTGTTTGTTTTGGGGGGGTTTTTTTGCTTTTTGATCAATATCCTTGGAATATCCTTGGGTCCTGGAGAAGTTCTACGTATCAAATCCTAAGGTATATGAGGTATTCTCTTCTCCCATTGGTTGAAGAGGTGCTTTCAGGTATCCAGGGCCAGATCTCAGCAAGTTAGTGAAGGAAATAAGGTTTGTTCTTGGTGTCCTCCCACCTTTCCTTTCCATGTCCCTTTTCTCTTCTTAGATTTTTTCCTTCCCATCTCACCCATCCCACCAAGAGCTTCTGTGTTCATATGCTACTCAGTGCCCACTGAAACAACCCAACCAAGCATGTCCTTCCCTTTTTGAGATTTATCATAATTGTCGTCGTCATCACCATCATCATCATCATCATCATCATCATCATCATCATCATCATCATATTTCTCTCTCTCTCACTTCCTCTTTCTTCAATGTTCAATATACTCTGTCAGGGAAGAAATCTACCTAATAAAATCATACTGAAGCATAACTAAAAATAGAGCTCTCTTTCCAGGGATTCCAACACTTAAAAAAGAAGCACCTAGAGAATCAATCTGAAGACAGATTATCTAAAACTAAAATTTCAGACATTAGTGACTGTATGGGAAAACTCTTTTAGGGCCATGAAACTTTCCTGCTGCCTCTCAAATTACATTTTATAGCTAGAAGCACCTGTTCTACCTAGACTTAAGGTCAGGTCTCTTGGTGTCTCTAATGATAAAAGAGAAAAAGGATTCATTTCTCCAAAGGATACAGAGCTACAAGAGCCAATAACACTAGTAGCTCACATTCCCATAGCAATAGAAGGTTTCCAAAGCTTCCTCCTCCCTTATAAAGTATATAATCTAAGCATTATCCTTTTCATTATATAGATGAAGAAACTGCAGTTCAGGAAAGTTGGAAAGCAATAATGATGCAGGAGAAAGAGCATTGCATTTGGAGTCCCAGATCCTGAGTGAAGGAAGAACTAGTGTGAGGGAAACAGATTGTCGTTGAAAATGGAATCAGGATGATACCTTAACTGTGGAAGCAAAATAAGATAATGAGCAAAGAATGTTTTAAACATTAAGATAAAAGAGCATCTGCTTTAAGGACACACCTCAACTAAAGCTATATGTGTGACCAGCCTTAGCTGCCACTTAATTCCTCTTACAAGTTCTGCCTTCCTTCCCACTCTCCCTGCTGTTTGCTTGGGCTGGACCAGGGTTTAATCTGAATCAGGTATCCCTGATAGAGTTTATGTCATTTATTGGGTCGTCTCCAGTCTGTATCACTTTGCATCCTAAGAGAAGAAAGGGTTTAGGGTGGGAGTTGTGGACTTGGAAAATCAGTGGAACTGCACTGGGGCCTGGCTCATCCATAGATGGGTTTCATGCTCTTGATCACATCAAAAAGCTTCTTTATTTTTATTGAAGCAAATCTGTCTATTAAATGGAGAGAGAATTAAAATACTCACCTTGATGCTGCATTGAGTTACGTAAGCAGAAAAGGCTTTGCCAATATAAAATATATGGGAAGGCTTTCAGCTTGATGGGTGGAGCTCCTGCGACAGATATATGAGAGGTTACAGCAAGAGTTCCACAAGTTGGGCTGGCATGGGTTGGGATCTATATCATGAGACTAAGTACCGCCACCACCACCACCATCGTTATTATCATTATTGTCACCACTTCTATAATTTATACAGAGCTTTAAAGTCTGCAATATATGTCATCTGATACAACAACTCTATGAGATAGATACTGTCATGATCCCCATTTTACAGATGAGGCTGAGAGAGGCAAAGTGAATTACCCAGGATCATACTAGTGTGTGAGGCCAGATTCAAACTAATAATAGCAATTGCTAATTATGTAGCATTTTAAGTTTTACAAAGTATTTTTCAAATGTTATCTTGTTTTAGCCTCACAACAATCCTGTGACATAGATGCTATTATTATCCCCATTTTACAGATGATGAAAAAAGGAACAGAGAAGTTAAATGACTTACCTAGGGACACATAACTAGTGACCAAGGCCTGATTTGAATCCAGATCTTCCTCACTCCAGGTGCAGTACTCTATCCACTGTGCCATCTAGTTGCCTCTACTACAGACGTATTCAATAAAATTCAAGTCCAGCACTTTATCCACTTTGATATCTAGCTGTCTCGCACATATTGAGATCATAGATTTATTGAAATTATTGAAGATACAAATAAAAAGCACAATCAACTCTTAATTACCTGAAGGAGGTGATTGGGGAGTGGGTAAATGGGATGTTCCAGGAGGACTAGCACCTCTGGTATAAAGGCTTGCCAAGCCCTTTTCAGGGCTGCTCATCCATCTTTGGTGTTCACCTTCACCAAACTCTCACCTGTGGCTCCAAGAAGCTTGTAGTATGTGCAACTGCCATACCCAGTAAAACTATCTCAGCAAGCAGGCTAAACCAGGTTGAAGGTAAATGACATGCCTCAAACCCCAAGCATGTGAAAACTTCCCCTGGTGGAATGGGCAGATGACAGCAATTTATTCTGATGGCCAGGAAGGCAGCTGAAGCAAGCACCATGGAGTGCTTAGAGCTTGGTCAGACATCAAAGACACCAAGGTCTTCCATGCCTCTTGGGGCATGATGGGTCATCTTGACTGTTGTCTTGCCACTGGACTTTGATGACTCTGGAAGAGAGAGTGAAGCTGAGGACTTTATGGAATCTGCCTCACAAATCCAATTTGTGAGCAAGTCAAGACATCACCCTGTGATATCATGGTCTTCTTTGAAATGAAGAATCAGCAACAACAGTGATCTCCACCATAAGAACTGATCATCTGGAAAGAATACAATCCCAAGTTAACTTCCTCTCCCTTGTCACCCAACAAGATATTTCTGGACCTCCTCCTCCACTATTGACAAATGCTGCAAAAATAGTTTTTAATATTAACTTGAGTCAAACATAATCAGTGAAGCAAATCTACTCAGAGAAAAATTACATAATGTGTTCCAAAGGCATCCTTGCTACCTCTGCTGTCTAATAGGACAGATAATTGACAGTTAATTGTATATTGATTTTTGGTGAATACAGAATAATATAAACTGATAAACTTCTAGTTTCTAACACATCTATATAAGGACAGGCAATGAGACTGGTTTGCTTCCCTAACTTAACAAAACCTTTTAATATCTGTTTTTCAACTTGAGATACCGGGTGGCTAACGTAGTTTTGCTCATTTGTGTTCACCTTGTTAAAATATGGTTTCACTGACTATAATCAGTGAAAGATCAGAGGGAATCTTAAAAAAAAAAGCAAAGACCAACACTATTTTTGTAATTATTGGAGATGTAAAAATTAATCATCCCACAAATGATTTACTATATACAATAACAAATAATATAAATTACCTTGAAAAATGAAATTGGGACTTACAGGCAAATTATATGAATTAGAAAGCTGATATTAGTGAGTTATGAAAATTACTTCTTAAAATAAAGCCTACCTTTTTGTAATGCAAAATATTTTTCTTCCTTTCCATTTTTAAATTTTGAGGTAAATTAGTACTCTGAATTCTTCCCCTACGATTCTGTTCCTTCAGGATATTTTTAGGGTTTGATATGGAATGCTCAATAGCTTTAGGGTTTTAGCAATGTCTTCCAAAAATTATAAACCAAATTTAATATTTCATATTACTTGTATACTATCTTTACCACTTACCTTCATATGCCATTCATTATGGGAAGAGGGCAACAGCTAGAATATACCCAGGATGACTTGTACTTCTAGGTGTTCAGGGAGAAAAAAACCAAGCAATTAAAGAAATGCACATTCAAAAAAAAACCTTAAGGTATCATTATCTACCTATTAAACTATCAAGAATAAATCAAAATTATATAACCCAGGATTAATAGGGTTGGATGAATAGGTACATTTCAACATTGCTGGTGGCATTGTAAATTGGTCAAACTTTTCTGGAAAGTATCTGGCAGCATGTGACAAGGGCTACTAAACTATTATTTGACCCAGGAGTTTTACTTCTGGAATTCTATCACAAGGAGAACTTTCCTAACCACCCCTCATTGCCCCACTGCTAAGTTCCCACCTGGCTCATGGCACCCACTGCCGGGTGACTGTACTCTCACATCCCTATTCCCCTCTGCTGGATATATTCCAGACTCTTCCTCTACTTTAACCCTTGACCTCCAACCATCGGTCCTGCTATTTTTCCCCAAGATTCTCTAGGCCCTGGTACCTTCCCTGTCTAACTACTAGCTGGCCCTTCCATCTACTATGAACTGAACACAACAGTGAGCCCTTCTTTATAAGGTGTTGTCTCCAGCAATTAGAATGTGAACTCCTTGAGAATTTGGAATCTGGATTTTCTACTTGTGTTCTCAGGGCTTATCTCAGTGTTTGGAAGATCATAAGCACTTAATAAATGCTTTTCCATTCCATTCCAAAGGGGAAAAAAAAGTAAACAGTACAAAGATGTTAGAAGTATCTCTGTCTCACTGGGGAAGCAGAAACAATTCTAAAGGTACAACAATAACAGAAATGCTGAGGAAACTATGGCACATTCTCACAATGAGATACCTTGTAAGTATTAAATGACAGTAATGTGGACCATACCAGTGTATAGGTTGTATGGATCAAATTAGTATTGCTTTAAAAAGAATACAAGGTGGTAATGTTTAGAGCTAGAAGGGAACTTAGAGATGATGCCCTAATCTTCTCATTTACAGATGAAGAAACTGAGTCCCAGAAGAGCCAAGTGACTTTTAAAATGTCACAGATATAGGCAATAACATAGCTGGGATTCAAACTAAAGTCCTCTAACTTCAAACCCAGTACTTTTCCTATTACACCAGACTGACTCTCCTCAAATATGGCCCTGGAAGCAGGAAACCTAATTTTGAGTCCTAGTTCTGATACTAGCTCTGTGACTTTAGATGGGTCATTTCATTTCTTCAGTACTCAGTTTCTGAAATAAGGAAAAAGGGAAAGAAAAAGGAGTAGGCTGATAGAAGGGAGGGCAGATTGAGGAAGGCTGTGGTCAAAAGACTCAGTTTCTGAGTAGACATGCAATACATAGTAGTAAATGATTATAGTAACCTTGTTATTTGACAAATGTAAAGATTTAAGCTTTGGGGATAAGAATTCATTATTTGGTAAAAATTGTTGGGGAAGCTGGAAAGCAGTCTGGCAGAAATTGGGCATAGACTGATATCTTACATCATCTACCAAGATAAGGTCAAAATGGATACACAACCTTGATATAAAGGGAGATATCATAAGAAAATTAGAAGAACATGGAACATATCAGATTTATGGATAAGAGAACAATGTATGAATAAACAAGAGATAGAGGGCATTGTGAGGCATAAAATGAATAATTTTGATCACATTAAATTAAAAAGGTTTGTATAGATAAAGCCAATGTTGCCAAGATTAGAAGGGAAATAGAAAATTGGAGAAAAATTTTATAGACAGTTTTTCAGGTAAAGGTCTCATATCTCAAATTTATAAAGAACTTTGTCAAATTTATAAGAATATGAGTCATTCTTCAATTGACAAATGGTCAAAGGATATGAACCAGCAGTTTTTCAATGAAGAAATCAAAACTATATATAGTCATATAAAAAATGCTCTAAATCACTATTGATTAGACAAATGAAAATTAAAACAACTCTGAGATATAATCTTCCACCTGTCAGATTGGCTGAAATCATAGAAGGGGAAAGCAATAAATGTTGGAGGGGATGTGGAAAAATTGGGACACTAACACACTGATGGAACTGTGAACTGATCCAACCATTTTGGAGAGCAATCTGGAATTATGCCCAAAGCGTTCTAAAACTGTGTATACCCTTTGACACAGCAACACCACAATTAGGTCTATTTCCCAAGGTGATCACGGAAAAAGAAAAAGAATTTCTATGTTCTAAAAAATTATAGCATTTAGTTCTTTGTGGTAACAAAGAACTGGACATTCGGGATGCCCATCAATTGGGGAAAGGCTAAACAAGTTGTGGTATATAATGGTGATGGAATACTACTGTGCTATAAAAATGATAAGCTGGTCAATTTTGGAAAAAACATGAAAAGACTTTCATGAAATAGTGAAGAGTAAAATGAACAGAACCAAGAGAATATTGTATATGGTAACAGAAATGTTGTTTTAATAAATTTGAGGGGCAGCTAGGTGAGGCAGTGGATAGAACACTGACCCTGGAGTCAGGAGGACCTGAGTTCAAATCCAGACTCAGACACATAACACTTACTAGCTATGTGACCGTGGGCAAATCAATTAACCCCATTGCCCAGACCCCCCAAAAAATCCCCAAGAAAATAAATTTGAATGACTGAGTCATTTTGAGTATTATAAATAACTCATATCAACTACAAAGGACCTATGAAGGAAGAGGCTCACCACATCTAGATAAAAAACTGATAAATAGAAAAATGTATAGCAAAGCTTTACACACACATATATGTGTGTATATAGTGTGTATACACACACACACACACATATACATATTAGTAGGCAAATGGTAGCCTTCTCTAGGGCAGGGTGGGCAGGGAGGGGGAGAGAAAAAAAGTGCGCAGCAGATAACAAAAGAAAACTTAGATGCAAGCACAGAAAAAGCAGTGTAACTTTGAAGATGATGTCTAGTATTTATTACATTATTTTTCAAAAATAAATAGTGTGAAAAGGAAATTAATGGTTTTATACTGAATGTTCTTTTTATGTTGTGCCATGTACATGGAAATGTTACTTTTTGTGTCTTTTTGTATTTAAGTTCAAAATGAATAAATGTTTTTTAAACTTTAAAAAAAAACCACTCAGCTTCCTGTAAAATGGAAAAGTGCTTCATAAGACAAACCAAAAACCTTACAGAAATATGGGTTGGTATATACTAACTGATTGGGAGGTGGGTATTATATGTGTCAGTGGGACTATCATTTATCTTTCTTTGTAATCTCAGCACTTAGCAAAGTCCCTGACACAGAACAGGCACTTTGTCATTCACTTGTTTACAACTCTTCATGACCCCATTTAGGCTTTTCTTGGCAGAGATACTGGAGTGGTTTGCCATTTCCTTCTCCAGCTCATTTTACAGATGAGGAAACTGAGGCAAACAAGGTTAAGTGACTTACCCAGGGTTACATGGCAAGAAAGTGTCTCAGGTCAGATCTGAACTCAGAAGATGAGTCTTCCTGACTCCAGGTCTGAAACTCTAACCACTGTACCACCTAATTGCCCCACTTAATAAATGTTTATTGACTAACTGGTTTAGGGAATTTCCAGTAAAGAAATCCCCCAAGGTCAATGATGCAGATGAAAATTTCTGTGACTTGTAGCTTGAGAACTGAGGCTTATGACCTTTTTGTGTCTTGGACGCTTTTGGCAGTGTAATGAAACTTATGCATCCTTTCTCAGAATAATGTTTTTAAACCTATAAAATAAATACAAAGGATTACAAAGGAAATCAGGTATCTTGAAACACAATAATCAAAAATCCTTTTTAAAAGCAAGTTTGAGCTCTTGCTTAGAGAGTTGCTTGGAACACCCAAAGGTTAATCAATTTGCCTATAGACAAGAAAAAACAAAAACCCCAAAACTAACTTGTATATATCTGAGATAGAACTTGAACCCTAGTCTTTCTAACTGCAAAGACGACCCTCTGTTCCCTACATCAGGGATGATTAGGCAGTACAATAGATAGAGTGCAGGGCCTGGAATCAAGAAGACATGAGTTCAAAACCTGCCCCAGAAACTTACTAGCTTTGTAACACTAGGCAAGTCATTTAAACCCTGGTGTCTCAGTTTTCTCGTTTGTAAAATGGGAGTAAGAATAGCACCTACTTCTTGGGATTATTATAAGGATCAACTAAGAAAGTAATTGTGAAGCACTTAGCACAGGACCTGGTACATGGTAAGTACTATACAAATGTAAGCTATTTTTATAAGAATTACAGCATATTGCCTATACATTCTATGATAATAAACTTGGAGGTAGTGCAAATATTATTTCTCCCATTTTATAGATGATAATAATAATGGTAGTAATAATAAAATTTAAATTTATAGAGGGCTTCAAGGTTGACCTAGCATGTTCCTCAAAGCTAAGTAGAGTAAATATTATGACTCCTCCCCATCATTTTATACCAATAGGCTTGGAGCAACCCAGTGAGTTGTCTGTTATACAAATGGGAAGTCCAGCTCCTCCTACACAGCAGGGAAATAGGGAGCTCTTTTTTCCCTCATACCTGTCTTTCTTTTTTTTTTTTCTTTTTGGTGAGGCAATGGGGTTAAGTGACTTGCCCAGGGTCACACAGCTATTAAGTTTTTCCTCACATCTTTGAAGCAACTTATTCATATAACCTTATATACATGCAACATATGTATATAACATAACATATATACATATAACTGGTGGGGTTGGGATCTGGACCCCAGAAAGGAAAAACCTTGGACATTCTCACAAGGTCAAATCTCCACTGTTCACCGGAGGCTATAGTCCTATCAACTGACCTTTCATAGTGGTTACACCCAATCTCCCAATTCTGTTACCCTTAACCTAGTTTAGGTCTTGCCTCTCTATGGCCTCAGGCCACTTCCCACCCTTAGTCCTATCTAGGCTCCATTCTCCCACAAGGTCCAGGTCCCTGGAGTTCTATTACCTCATAGACTACTTGGCTACTCCTAGATTCCTCCCACAGTCTTTCTGTATATAAGGTCCATCTTGTCTCTATTAAGATGCTCAGATTCTTATAATCTAGCCATTGCTCAGATTTTTACAACCTAGCCAGTAGCTCACAGGTGCTCCGATTCCTTTAGAGTCTAGTTAATATGGCAGATCTTTAATAAATCTTGTCTTTGACTGAAAGAAAGCTTGGGTCAAATTCTTTTGAGAAGTACCTGCGTGTCATGATCTCAGGGTCCCAGCACCCCTAAACTTCTAGACCTCATCATAACCTTATATACATAAAGATCTCAGAGGAATTTGGAAAAATATAGTTGAGAGCTTAATGTCTATTGGTGTGGGTTATTTGTATAATATACTTAAGCTTCTAATTTAATGAGTGAATGACTTAAGTAATGACTTAATAGGATAAGAATTATTAAACAGATAAATAATTAATATTAATGAATGCATATGACTACGGCCACATTGATTCTTATATACCTGAGCATTATAAGAGCAGAACAACTGGCATGGAAGAAAGCCTCCAGTTTTGAAGAGAAGCTAGTTAGCTCCCTGGAGGCAACCACTTTTCAACCTAATTGCAACAGGTTTCTCACATAAACATAGATATGTCATGACTTCTGTGGCCAAAAGCAATTTGATTTTCTGTTGTGCTCAAGGTAAATGTAAAGAGAACTAGCTGAACCCTTCCCTGGTGTGAAAGATTTGTCAAAGCTCTTTGGGCTTTTGCAGGAGGCAGGCATAAGCACCCCAAAATCAAGACTATATTCTAACCTACCTCATATTGGTCCTGCACAGTCCCATGAGCGTGAATGTTTAAGTCCTTCAACATGTAAGGGAATCAGTTTAAAGGTCCAACTTCTCATTAGCACATTCAGTACAGTAAAACCATATTAATTCATGATGAGTCCTCCAAGGAGCAGAGGAACCAGTGATGGCCCCAAACTGACTAGATAAGAGGCTGGCTTGGATAATGTATCATTTGAATTGGAAATTTGGAAGACTGACTCAAGTACTAAATCGGTCACATAATTAGTCATCCTTCCCCTTGATTATTTGCCTGCCCAAAAGTTGATAGAATGCTACAACAAACCTTCCTGCCACCCGCCTCCCAACAGAAAAGCAATTAGACTATTTATAAGCTATTCATTAGAAGGAGCTGGTTTGTGGAGAGCTCAGCTCTCAACTCCTTCCCTTCCTCACCCTCAAGTTACTTTTAATTTGGAATAGCTTGAAATAGAGGTAATTGGAGGGGAACACCTGAATTTTAAAATTTAAATGAGTTTCCTTCATATTCAAACAACAACTTTTTAACTCGTTGCTAGGAGGGAGTAAGAAATCCCAGCTACAATTTACATAAGACTACTTGAAACGTCTTGAAAGTACAAGTATTTTAAGAACAAGTTTTATTATGGATAGACTGCAGAATATGCACATACTTTCCTTTGAAAAACAATAACAAAATAGCTCACCTACAGATTCTAGGGCCCCAGGATCCAGGAATTTTCCCTCTAGTTAAAGTAGTTCGGCCAGCCTTTATTTTAGTTTTAAGGAAATCAAAATACACATTTACATCATTTAAAGTGAAGAAGGTTGCTTTGTCTTACTTTAAAATGATCTACCCTCACTCCACTACCAAAAATTAAAAAAGTAATGAGAGTGAAAAAAACGAACTTCCAACCAAATTATACAGACTTTCAACTTTCCAGACAAGTGTTAAGAGGATCAAAGGTAATGAGAACCGATAGGATTAGGAGTTTGAAAGTCTAATGACTGTCCTCCACTGTTTGTCCATGACCTCTGACTACCAGGCACTTTTTAGGCCAATATTAATTCCCAGAAAGAAAAAAAGCTCTTTTAAAATAACACACCTCGAAACCTGGGATAGAGGTGAGAACATGTTTGAAAACTGATAGTATCTTGGTAGAAAGGTAAATTGAACTAGCTCTTCTGGGTGGTCAGGGAAAATGCAGAGGAAGAACAAAATGTAATACAAGGTCCACCAATATTATTCAATATAAGTAAGTGTTTGGGCAGCTGTTTTAGGGGAATATTTTGGGTTAACCCATCCTCAGGAGAGAAAATAAACAAATGTGCAAAGTATGCTTGCCTGAATAGAAACGCACTATTTGCATCCAGATTGCCGATACTTGGCATTTTTCTAGGAAAGGAAGAGGAAGAAAGGATCAGATTGCTTTGTAAACCGTAACTTATCACATAAACATGAGCTGTGCCTATTCTTTTCACTTCCTTGTTCCATTCATATCTACGTGTAAGATACACACTTATCTCTGCTATCATTGTTGTTGTTGCTGCCACTGAGTCATTTCAGTCATGTCTGATTCTCCACGACCTCATTTTGGGGTTTTCAAAGATTCTAGAGTGGTTCATCATTTACTTCTCTAGCTCATTTCACAGATGAGAAACTGAGGCAAGCAGGGTTAAGTGACTTGCCCAGAGTCACATAGCTGGTACACATACATTCTTTCGGACTTCTTACTCCTTACCTCCCCATAACCATATACTCCTCACTCCAGGGGAGCTGGCTTCCTTACTGTTCCTCAATCATGGGACTCAAGGCATTTTCTCTGGCTGTCCCCCAGGCCCAGAATGTTCACCCTCCTCATCATTGCCTCCTGGCTTCCTTGGCTTCCTTCAAGTCTCAGCTACAATTCCTCCTTCTGGAGGAAGTCTTTCCTGAATCCCATAATTTTTAGTGTCTTCCTTCTGAGATTATCTCCAGTTCATAATGTGTATTGCTTGTTTATACACAGTTGTTGATCTTTCGTCTCCCCCATTAGACTTCGAGCTTCTTGATAATAGGTACCATCTTTCACCTTTCTTTGTATTTCTAGCACTTGGCATAGTGCTTGGCACATAGTAGGAACTTGGTAAAAATTTTCAGTTAATGTCAACATCTATATATTCAAACACAGACACATGCACACACAGAGGCAGTACCAACTTACAAATGGATTCAGTTTATGTCAGCTTATTTAGGTCTGCTGCTTAGAATTTGAACTCTATTTTCTTAGAAAAGTAATAGAAGTAGTAGTCAGATTAGAAGGTAAGTCTACCAACTCCTATTTAATTTTTAATGGACCTAAACAAAAGATATTCCTACAAGGGAAAGAGGGAGGAAAGCTGGGTTGGATGACTGCTAAGATACCATCTGACTTTAAGATCGTATGTTTCTCTTACTAGCTGGGCAAGTCACTTAACCCCCATTGCCTCCCACCAAAAAAAAAAAAGATTATATGTTTCTAAACATACTAAAAAAATGATAGTGCTTAACCACCATTTTTGCTGATTACTGATGTGTTTGGAGTTCCAGCTTGGAATGTCAGGGACAAATCAGTGCTTATTATAGTCTCATCATTTAGAACAGAGGTGACAAACATAAGTTGCCTCCATGAGGCCTCAGTACTCCAAAATGCAGATTAAAATGTAATTGGGAAATAGTTAACAAAATAAATAAAAATACAATAAAACATAGATAACAGTACTTAAATTAAGTCAGTATGTGGCTCACAGGGATGCGTAGGTGTGTATTAGTGACCCCTGTTTCTATTTGAATTTGCCACCTGGTCTAGCTCTACTGGAGGGGGTTTGCATGATGAGTGTGGAGGCAGCTGGGGATGGTGCTGATGGTGGGAAGATGACTGGAATAGGGATTCCCAATGGCAGATGGGGGAGCTGAGGGGAAGGAATAACAGCTACCAAGGGTAAGGGCTGAGAAAAATAACAAATGGGAAATTGAGAACTTTGGGGGTAGAGAGAAGCTAAGGAATTGTAGGACACAGCTTTTTTTTTTTTGTCAAAACAGTGCTGACTCTGGCAGATTGGTTACAGGGAGAGTTGAGAGCCATTGAGGGCAGAGCAGGTCAGATGATCAGTCACCTCCAGCAGTTTGACACAGAGTACACAGAAGGAAAGGGCAGCTAGGTGCTAAAGTGGATAGAGTGCTGGGACTGGAGTCAGAAAGACCTGAGTTCAAATACAGCCTCACCCACTTACTAGCTGTACAACCCTAGGAAAGTCACTTAACCCTGTTTGCTTCAGTTTCCTCATCTATAAAGTGGGCTAGAGAAGGCAATAGCAAACGACTCCAATATCTTTGCCAAGAAAACCCCAAATTGGGTCACAAAGAGTCAGACATGACTAATTAAACAACAACAAAAATGTTAGGAAATCCCCATGGTGTCTTATGGCACAAAGGGAAGTAAAATTCCTGCAGCTGGCCTAGCCCAGGAGATTAGTCCCTAACCATTACAACTGTTATAGTTAAGGAATATTTCTCCTTCATGGTTTGTGGAATGCTAATATGTAATAATATATCAATAATTGATTGACTTGTGTCTTCTCAGCATCTCTGGCTTTCTTTAAGGCTCAGTTCAAGAGCTATCTTCTTATATGAAGTCTTTCTTGATTTCTCCCATCTTCTAGTGAACCCCTTGACCTTGTATCTATTTTGTATGTACCTATATTTTTACACCTATCTCATTCGACTGGACTGTAAGCTCCTTGAATGTAGGGAATTTTTTTATTCTTGTCTTTGTATAAGTAATTTTTAGCTTAGTGCCTGGCACATAGTAGGTGCTTAACAAATGTTTGTTAATAGGTTATGTATATGTATGCACATGTATGTAATATACATACACATATATGTATCATGTCCATATATGTGATTTTATCCATGTGGGGAACTCCCCAGTGTGGAAACTCCTTCCACAGACCAGATGAAGTTTTAGCTGCCAGAAGAACTAAGAGGTTCTTGGTCATCTAATTAGTATATATCTAACTTAAAGCTATATCTTCTTGACTCCAAGACTGGTCCTCTATTCACTATGTCACATTGTCTCTCAATACTTTCTTAAAGCTTTAAAGGAGAAAATTTTATCACTAAACCAATAATCTTAAACTTCTGCCTCAAATTCACATACTTTGGGTCATGAAGCTAATACAGATATCACCAATAAATAGGTCCTCATTTGATTCTTAATAAGATGACCTAAAATAGTAAATTGGAATGATAGACTGTTTTTAAGAAAACCATTCCTGTATCAGATTTTGTAAAGAAGTAACTTCAGAGGGGCAGCAGAGTGGTGCAGTGGATAGAGCACCAGCCCTGGAATCAGGAGGACCTGAGTTCAAAGTCAGTCTCAGATACTTGAAACTACCTGTGTGACCCTGGGCAAGTCACTTAACCCCAATTGCCTCATACACACAAAAAAAGTAACTTCAGGGAATACCCAACTGAGTGTCTACCATAACAGCAAGAGCTCTGCAACCTGAAAACCTGGTTTTAATTCTCAGCTATGTCATTTCATTCATCCACTATATGACCTTAGGCAAATCAATCTCTGCGAAGACCATAGTTTCCTCTTTTGAAAAAATGTCCCAATTATTTCAATGGATTGTTTTGGGCATCCAATGAGATTAAAATTAGTGTAGGCTATGTGTAAACAGTGGAAGACTTTATAAATACAAAGAAGTACTCGATGTCCTCTTTAGAGACCTGGATGGAAATGTTAGCTTGTTAGTGCATTCATAAAGGATTTGTTTTCTCCTAGGATAATATCAATGACTGCTATCAATCAAGTGAGATCAACAGCATGCAGAGAACTCTAAGGCTGTTTTTTCCAAAGCACATAGTTACAGGCTCCAACTATCAAAACACTTTTTTCCCCTCCGCATTTATAACATGGTAGAACCTAAATTTTCTAACCATTAAGAGACAATCCAAAATCCCTTCAACCTTCACATTTCAACCTGTGTCTACATGGGAAAATGTAGAATCAGAGAGTATTTTCTGTTAAATATATGTTTCCTCAGGATAACAAAGTCATAGAAATTTAGCTAGAAGAACTTTAGAGATCATTTAGTCTAATGTAACTGAAGTATAAAGCAAAGTTAAAGGTAGAAAGCATTGTTGTAAGCACTTCAGAGCTTATTCTACTTTTTAAACAATTTAGTAGCATACTGAGAAATTACATAGTGTCTTTTCTTTTAATCTTATGGCATTTGTGACTCTTTGGAATGAGTCTTGGGCAGCCAGGTGGCTCAGTGTATACAGTGCCAGACCTGGAGTCAGGAAGAGTCATCTTCCTGAGTTCAAATCTGGCCTAAGATACTTCCTAGCTGTATGACTCTGGGCAAGTCACTTAACCCTGTTTGCCTCAGTTTCCTCATCTATAAAATGAGCTGGAGAAGGAAATGGCAAACCACTCCAGTATCTCTGCCAAGAAAACCCCAAATGGGATCATGAAGATTTGGACACAACTAACAACAACATGCTACCCCATAGCCTCTCAGAATTTCATCTATAAAATGAAAATGAGAACAATTATACTATCTACAGTTATGAAGATCAAATGAGATACTGCATGTAAAATGCTTTGCACACTTCAAATGCTACGTAAATATGTTTTTATTATTATTTTGACCCACATCTTACCAACTTAGTTCTTACCTCTCTAAAACAGATCTTCCATTCCAGACACATTAACACATTTACCATGGGCAAACCCTGACTGGCTGGTTCTGAGCTCTGCACCTATGACTCATTCTCTGAGTATCAGGCTGACTCAAACTCAGTTCAAGCTCACCTGCTACAAGAAATCTTTCATAATTTACACACAGGTACACACATACAAGTACCCCTGGCATTAATAGCTTCTCCACTTGGCACTTTTACACTTAGAATTATAAACCTGTTTTGCTGAAAGATTGCTTGGCAAATATGTTTTTCAGTACATAAGTTGATTGACAAAGATACACAAACTTATGCAGTAACTCATATGAACCTCATATACTGACACAACTAATCAGCTTAATGGGAAAAAAAAAAGAAAATAGAAACCACTTGTCTACAAACCTCTTCCTAAATGTCACTGGATTTACTTATCACTTTTTAACCAATTGCTTTGACAGATTGTCAGGTGGTAATGAATCATATTTAAATAGAAATAAGGTGCATAAAGGTTCTTGAAAACTTTAAAGCCTAAATAAATATCTGTTACTATTGCTATTTTTTTAATTGGTGTTACCTTGGTGTTCTTGTCTATTTTATGGAATTCAGGGAAAAGTCTCTGTCCTATTGTTCTTTTATATTTAATACTCTGTGACCTATTACACAAGGGGGAAAATCACTGCTTCTTTGTAATTGAATAAGAGAATTGGGATGCAAAGTGATCGATCTTCTGTAGGCTCACTGAAACTACTTTGGGAATATTATTGCTATTAATAATCATCATTCTCATCTTTTTCAATGTGATTTAGCTATGAATGATCAAGGGACAGGTTTCTATCCTGCTATTATTCTTCTGTATCTAATGTTCTGCAAACTATTGTGCAGGTGAATACAATAGCTGCCTTTTATAGCTGGATGATGTTGATGACACTGACCCAATGATGGCTGAGTTCCCACCCATCCCCTCCAAAAAAAGAAAAAACGCTTTGAGGAAATCTACTCCCATTTCACAGACAAGGAACCTAATACTCAGAAAGCTTAAGTGACTTGTCTGTTGTCTTAGAGCTAGTAGGTACCAAAGCCAGGATTTTAACCCAGGTTGCTTGATTCTAGGCCTACCACTCTTTTTATGCCAACAGAAATGAAGACATAGTTATAGGCTCCAACTATCACATACAGGTAATTTACTAAACTTTTGTCCCTCCCCACTTATAACATAGTAGAACCTAAATTTTCTAACCATTAAAAGATAATCCAAAATCCCTTCCACCTTCACATTTCACCTGTGTCTATGTGGGAAAATATAAAATCAGGGAGTTTTTGAATTGGAAAGGACTTTAGAGACCACCTAACCTCAACTCCTTATTTTATAAATGAGGATACTGAAGCCCGAGGAGATGAAGCCCAGATCACACAGCCAGGTAATGGGTAGATTGGAACTGAAGTCATACAGCTCTCAGTTGGGTTCTTTCTAGTATATCATACTATACTTTAGTGGCTTTATAAAAACTCCCTAAATAATTGAAGTTTGAAAGAAAGGACTTTTAAACATTGAATACTGTGGGGAGGAGGACAAAAAAAGAAGGAAACATTTTTCAAATTAACCAAGTAACTGGCAGACTTCCAACTTCACCCCAGACAGATCTATGACTGAATCTACATAGAAGACAAACTATTATCAGAAGAAAAAAATATGTGCTCATTCCTTTCTCTAAAGGCTTAGCAAAAAGAAAAGAGCCAGGGCAATAGAAAAGTTGAAGATTATCATGAAGAAAATGTAGGACAAAGGAATGAGGAAAAGATAGAATAATATACAAGGGAGAGGAGAAGAGTTGGAAATTATATTAGACATAAATAGCACCAAGAAAATCCTGTAATGGAAATAGATGAGAGAATGCATCTCCTTTCCTCGGCAAAGGTGGGGTTCTATGAGTGCAACTTCACATGTACAGTTAGATTTGGTTGGCATGTTGTTTTGTTTTGCTGCTGCCTGGGATGGTTCCCTGGCCAGAAAAGGGGAAGAGAATATATCCAGAAATGTTTGTTTAAAAATTATTTTTAACTCTGGAAGAGTAATATGCTTCCCCCTCCCATGTTTATTTACAAGACTGATTAGAGAGAAGGAAAGATAATTGGGGGTGGAGGTGGGGAACAATTATGAACAAGACAATGAATTCTTGGATTCAAGGAAGAGAAAAAATAGTATTCCTCTGATCCTGTAAGTCAAGAAAGTCACATTGAACTTTTTCTTTTTTGTTACCTAAATAAAAAGGGGTCTGAGGTCTTTTAATATAATGCCAGAAGAAGTATGATATTAGCTAAAAATGAGTAAGAAGAATAAATGATGACATTTGAAATGCTTAGGGCACCTGTATAAACACACATACACACACACACACACACACACACACACACACAAAGTAACACATATTTCCCAAATATGTTCTACTTAGATTTTTTTTTAATTGCACTATAAGGAAACCTGAATAAATTTGAATGTTTGAGTATGAGGAAATCAATAAAAGATGCCTAGGCTTTATCTGTCTATCAGTCCATCTACCTATCCATGATTCTATCAGGCCATAGTCACACACAAAAAAATCCAAATAATCAGTTTATTTAAAAAAATAATGAATTCAATGAAATTTCAAAAAAAATACTGTGTAGCCCTTTATTCCAGTGAATAGAAAAAAGAGTAATTCAAGGGAATTCATAGAGTGTGGCGAAGTTTGTTATTTGATACTAGGAGGAAGAGGTTTGGGTATAGACAATATATGATATTCTTTTTTTAATGTTAATAGAAAGAATGGGGAGAATGGGACCAATATTGACATTTCTGCTTACCTCACAGGAGCTCATGCTGAAGAGAGTCCTGAATACTAAAATGGAAGAGAACAACTTCTAGAAAAGAAACATAGGATAAACAATGTACACACATGCAGACACACACACAAACACACAAAGAATTGAAGAGAGATAAGAAAGCAGAAAAGAAGAATGGAAAAAAGTAGCATGGACAAAGGTCAGGAAGGAAAAGTACACAAGGATATTAGGAAGAAAAGATGGCTTCCAAAGCTTGATTTGTATACTAAGGAGAAAGCAAGATAGAAATAGAAATGAGATGAGTATTCAGCTTTCTAAGAGGTTCTAAGACATAATTTCTGTGATGGCACTGAGAAGCAGATCAAATTCAATATCAAGGGCTTATAGGCAGGTCTGTATCAATGTGCAATATGGCTCATCTTTCCTCTCACCCCCACTGAATGTATTGTTCTTTTGCTGTCAGCCTTAGGGAATCACATCAAATAAAAATCAACAACTTATTATTGAGCCACTGCTGTGTCCTTGGTCATATGCTAGGGTTTGGGGGAAACACAAGACTCAGATAAGAATGGTCCCTGCCTTCCTGAAACTTATAGTTCAGTTGGAGGGAGGAGGTTCAGTCACAAATATTGATGCCTTTAGTAGGCAACATGATATTCTAAGTCCATTGGAGAAGGAAAAACATAAGGTTTGAGAGGGAATTTGTTATTACCGAAATATCTCAAAGAAGGCTTTAGTATTTAAGGTGGATTTAGAAGAATGGGCAGAAGTTCAGCAAGGGCAAAGAAGGCATTCCAGTTGTGAGGAATAACATAGACAAATTGGTCTTTGGTTCTTCCCATTTCTTTTTTCAATATCCTTCTCCAATCTCTTGTCTCTTTCCCCCACAAAACCCTCTATCACCATGATGATTTCTCATTGCCCAAAGTTACATAAAAGTCCCCCAAGTTGCAAAATTATCTTTCCTCTTCATTTTACCTCTCTGAAAATGAAGAAGCACATAGGAGACAGGGAAACCCTATGCACAGATCTATTTTAGAGTTTCAGACAAAGTATCTCATTAAAGTAATTCACAGACAGAAAGGAATGCCAGGCTTAATCCTCTCAGGAATATTTGCCTTTATTCTCTAAACACAACTGAATCTTTAAATACTGGATTGCACTATCACTGTGAGTTAGGATCATAGATTCAGAGCTTATGGAGCCTTCTGAGTCTATTCCAAATTCTTCACTTAATAAGTAAGGAAACTGAGGCCAAAGAAGGACAATAAAAACAGCCCTTGACTTACTTGGACAACCTTTTGTGAAACTTTTTACCACCTTCTGTCACTTCCTCCTAAGTTTCCCTTTTTTTCTGTTCCTTCTTCCCCAGGTTCTCAACACTGTTACATATAAGCTAACCACACACCACCAAAAATACCATTTGACCACTTTCTGCATGTGAATACTAGCTAATCATCAGTTAGCATAACTAGAGATACTCTAGGAGGTAGGCCCTGCAGATAATAAGGGACCAGAGGGACAAGGATGTGGAATTTCTTAAGGAGGATGAGTCAAGAGACAGTGGTTGTTGGTGGAGAGGGGTGCCTGATCCCTCTGACCCAAGGTTAGATGGGAGATTCAAGTCCTGGGATGAGAGAAGCCCCTTTTCCCCTTGATCAGCTGATCATCCCTGTTAGAGATGGTGGTATTAATATTAATCTCCCTCTTTGATCCCCAAATTTCTAAGGCAGAAGCTATATGTAGGGTGGTAAGGTAGAAAAATTATGGGCTCAGATGACCAAGGTTCAAGTCTGCCTCCTACTGCTTAAAATCAATGGAACCTTAGGCCCTCAGAATGAGTTTTACTTTATAAATTGAGGGAACTGAAATTTGAGGTCCCTTCCAGCTCTAGATCTGTGATCAGTCTGTTCTCTGGAAGAAGAAGATAGTGGCTACCCCTAGGCAGCTGACAGAGCAAATTTAAGAACATAGTCTCTGTCCTTTCTTCTCCTTATCTCTTATGCTCCAAAGGAGGTTTTTACCCCCTCCTTATTAAAGAAGTTGGGCAGTCTGAACATTTGGGTCACCATGGGGTACAAGGATTGGGGTTCTTAACCTAGGGGTCATGGACCAAATTTTAGAAGATCAGTGAACATAGTTGAGGAAAAAAAATACCATCTTTATTTTCACTAATTTCTTCTTAAAATTTTATTATCATTTTAAAATATTCTGAGAAGCAGCTCATAGGCCTCATCAGACTGCCAAAGAGGTCATGACCCAAAATAAATTAAGATTCCCCTGCTTTAGAAGGTGGCTTCTTCCAAGTCTAAATCCAACAGCACCTCAAAGAAGGAGGAGCCAGATGAGCTGATTGGCCAGAGTCAGATGAGTATCCATTTGATAAAGAATTTAACATAAAATGTATAGGTATAAAATGGTTTATTAATTTGTAATTTATAAAGTTACAATGTAAGAATAAATTTTATATGACTTTGAGCTCTATCACTGTATTTTGCATATCTTTGTAAAAAAAAAAAGAAATACAGTCATTGAGTATTGGTTTTGTCTCTCAATTGACCTTGGTCCCCATGTCTTCAGTTACTGCCCAGAGTCTTTTCAGAATGCATGCCATTTTTAACTCAGGCTCTACACCATATCATTTTATAAACACAGAGGTTAAAAGGTGTGTGGAATTAGGGGTGTTATGGGCACAATGTATTGAAAGCATAAAATGTGTTAGCAAAATGAATTTCAAATGTTCTTTGTGATTATTTGGGGCAGTGTTGGGGGAGGGATAAATACTCATGTCCCAAAAGGTTTAGTGAATTTAAACTATTAAACTTGAAAGCTGCACTAAGACTTTGGGATAGTCTGCATTATGAGAGTGATAGAAATATATCCAAATAAAGTATTTTGATCATTTTCCCAGAAAGACTCTCTAAATACAACCAGGAGGAGCAAAGCAAAAAGCCAATACACACTGTTATCACATTAAGATACAAGACATTTCATTCCAATGACAAGTAGGCAAATGTTTCCATTTTAAGGAAAAGAATCTGGTTCATGGATGATTGAAGTGATCCAACTCTGCAACTCAGTAGGATAACCATAAGAATCAGAGCCAGAAGGAACTTTGGGGATTATGCCACTCAACTGCCTTATTTTATAAACCAGGAAATTGAAGTCCAGAATAGGGAGGTGACTTGCCCTATGTCATTCAAGCAACAAGTTGAAGAATCAGCACCTGTAACCAGATCCTCTGGACTCCATGTCTCAGTACTCTTTCCACTGTAGGGTACTATCACAAGAGGAAGCCATGTTTATAACTTAGAGATATCAGAAGATCACAAGTGCAAAGCTGCAAGAGAATTTAGACACCTTCTAGACTAACATTTTATTTTACAGATGAGTAAATGAAGGCTCAGAGAGGTTAAGTGACTTGTCAAAGGTCACACATGGGAACTGAACCCACGTCCTTTTTCTTTATATCCATTCTTCTCTCCAAGGACCAGATTATCTTTCAGGAGATAGAGGGACTTGAATTGGCTGAGAGATTTTTGCTTCTGTACCTTTTCAAACAGAAATGCTTTAAATTGCCTCCCCTACTCTGCCAGCACCCATCACTTTGGGAAACGTGTGTGTAACCATGTGCTTCTTAGCCCCCATGACCTAGGAATCTGTGACTTTGTACCTTGCATTTAAGGTCATTTTTGGTGATATGCTAAACAAGAAAAAAAAAAGGATAATCCTTTGGACAGAGTTTTATCGGGGCCTTAGTCCAATAGCTACATAAAATTAGAAGAACTCCAGAATTACCTCAGAGCATCCACGAGAGCTATGTGAGTTGTAAATAGTTCTAGAACTACACAAATAGTCAAATGAGATGATGCTGATCTGTGATTAGTTCTTGCATCTTATATTTCAGGCTGGGGAATCCAAAGCAGCACAACTTTTCTCTCTCTTTCTGAATTACCCTATTCCCTTCTCTCCCCCCACCCCCCACCAATTATCTTTCACTGCTGCAAACCCTAAATCACAGCAGCTGTAAGCTTCCAGCTAGGACTCTTGCTCCTGGATCAGAATGCCTCTCTCTAGCTACACCTTGGATTTATAAAGTCATTTCTAGAATAATTTAGAACATTCCCTATCTTTGCTAACAGAATACACCTGCCAAGGGAGAATGGGAACAAATCTTCAGTCTGTTGAAGTAAAAAGTAATCAAGTAAAAAAATCCCTAAGCACATTTTAATGAAAAGTCTGGTTCAGAGCCAGTTTCCTTACCTAGTTAATATGGATAAAATCATACTTGTGTTTTTTTTCTCTCATCCACTGATTTTGAAAGAAATCAAAATTTGACCTCCCTCCTGTTATTTCTCAATCAGTTTTAGATGCAGATGGAGATTTAAACTGTCTATTTTTGAATCAGATATGATTTCCTATAATAACATGTCTTCGAGTTTTACAGTGACATAGAATTTTTTTGTATTAAAATGTCTTCATTAAATTCATATTACAACACATAACTTTCATTCTTTACCATCCAGCATCCTTGTAGTATGCTTCCATTGATGGAAATGTTTCCACTGAGCTTCCAGGAGCCAGGACTCAAGCCATTTTAGACCATGCTGTCCAGTGTTGCTTTCCTGATTCTTGGGAGTTTTTTCTTTCTATGTGGTCATTATTTTTGGTAATACACTCTAAAGATGAAGAATATGTGAAAAGTTTTCAGTTAAGATGTCATCAAACAGGGATTGTGTCTCTGTTATTAACTTGCAATAAACTACCACTCATTTAATGCTTTTCTACATCTGAGCTTGGAGGAAGTGAGAACAATAAAGAAAATAGACAATATGAATGGAAAAGACTACATAGGTATTGAATATCCAAAAAACTATAGTTTACCATCTTGTTGAGATCCACAAAATTATCATACATGAAATTATATCCATATTGATTAGCTGTTTTGGCAAATAAGAGATTTTCATAGTAAAGAGTCAAGAAATAAAAATAGGATAACTCTACAATCATTCACAGCTGTTTTTACTCTATAAATCTACGTTTTTTTAGGTCTAAGAAAGCTTACTTGAAATACATGTATAGTTATATATAGTTTCTATGCATATATACATGTTATGCATATGTATATAGATAAGTGTATAAAAACACATGGTATGTATATTCCACATACAAACACATGACACATGCACACATGTACATCCATGACCTGTATTTATATGTGCACATATACATGTATGCATATATATGTTTTCTAACCTTTTTAGGCAAATTCTCTTATTTCCTCACCACCTCAGTTTGCCTCAGTTCCCTTCAACAGACTTAGGTCTAATATTTATCAAGGCACACTAGATTCAAGGGTGGTGGTGGAGACAAGGAAATTGGGATAGGGATAGTTTACTTGATCTCAACATTTAAAAGAGGCTTTTCAAGAGAATAAGAAACTCTTAAAAGTATATCAAAGTGGAGAGAGAATCAATATTGGTGTCAGGAAGCTATAGGTTCAGTTCCTGCCTCGTACACATACTATGTATGATCCTAGGTAGATCACTTGATCTACCCAACCTGTCAGTGAAACTCTTTAAGATTGTAATTGCAGAGTAGCTGTCTGATTGGCCATGGGTTCCTCAGAGGAATGTCCGAGGGCAATAAAATCTTAGCTCAGTACAGACAATTCAGAGAACGCCAATACTTATTTCTAGAGGCAGTAGGGCACAATACATAGAGCCTGAATGTAGCCAAAGAACCTCTGTTTGAATCTTGGCTTTGCTCCTACTACCTTGAGTATGTCACTCAATCTCCCTGAAACTCCATTTGCTCATCTATAACACCTATATCTAGGTGACCTAACTTCAAGTACCTTCCAGCTCTAAATTTATGATCCTGAGACCCTAGGCTTCAAAGCTTACAAAAAGTTTTCCTTGCAACAACCCTGGGAGGTAAATAATGAAAACATAACTGCCCACATTTTCCAGATGAGAAAGCTAATTTTTAAAGAGGTGATGTAACTTGAAGCAATTATTTGAACTCAATTTTCTAACTTCAGATCCAGTGCTTTTTCTACCTAGATCTTTCGACTCCAAGGCTAGCCCTTTTTCTACCATATGCTATCTTGTACTGTGCTGCACCATGCTGCCTTCTTCAAAAATACCTGTCGGTTTGTAAAAAGGCAACCTTTCATCACTCCCCAGGGAGAAAGAGAAATAGAAGAAGCTCACCTCACCAAATATTGGCATGAGGATGGTGACAAAGGCTGTCAGCAGATAGATGGAATATAAAGCATGGGAAAGAGGGGAAATGGAAGTTGGCACACAAAAAGAACTTAAACTGCCTGGCATTTAGGTATGCTACATGTAGCCTCCTGAAGTTACATACATTTATCATGACAGAAGCAAAGTTCTCAAGCAATCTCTATTAACATTCTTTTGCATGTTACTTTAAGATCATTTTGTTATTCTCTGAATTTGATTCTTCCTGTCCTAATAGCATTCATTGTTTCATGGATTCAGATATACTTTAGATGAAACTATGTTCTCTGAAACACAATAAACAGTACCATTAGAAACCTCTTAAGCCATAGGTAACTTACAAATGAGGTATTAGTACTGTAGTCCAGTACAAGTACTGGAAAGGGAATGCATTTTATTTCTGACAATACTGGGTTACTTTTTTGCTCCACAAGCAATATGGGCATGCATTTCTATGAATACATGAAGCAGCATTTCTATGAATACATGAAGCATCACTATATACACTCTGATATAGTCACATAGATAGAACAGTTGACTTACCTAGTCAAGCAGATGCTACTCTTCCAGATCTCCAGAGCTTTTTTGTATCACTTGTGGGATTTTCAAAAATAATGCAAACAACTCATTGCTAGAAGTTACAATTACAGGAAACCTTGCAGAGAACCCAGGAGGGAAGAGACAACAGTAAGAAGAATTTCTTCATCATCTTAAAAGTATAATGACACCCAGCTGATTGAAGTGCAATGACTATGAACCAAAAACTGTCCTAAAGACTCAGACTTAAGAAATTTTATGGGTGACATGCTTGTGTCATGGTGCCATTTGTATCTTACTCATATAGAAATATGATTGAAAATTAACTTATTAAGAAAACATTATCCTCATGAAGATGAAAACCAACACCAAGAGGAATCGTACAAGATGAAAAATATAACCTGTAAATTAATAGGACCTAGGTAGAAAATCTTCTGATTTGCCAGCAGTGTTCACATTGGGGAAGAAAAAGGATTATCTTCAGTCAGGCAAAGCTTTTTCCTGTAAGAATGTACTGCTATCTTATTATTATTATTAATTGTCTTGTTAATAAAAACAATAATGACTATAGCTTGGTTATTGTTCATTTGTGTAAGTGTGCTTCCAAAACTCCAAATACCCATCTTGGTTTCAATGGCTCCATTTCTGTGGGTGTCATTGAAAATGGGGGCAATATATGTTTTTGCCCTGTTCAGTTCTTTGACAGATGAAGATGGAGGTCTCTTGCGTTAGTCACTACTCATGCTGTATTAGTCAAGTACAGCACACTGTTAAGTGATCTTTGTTTGATTTTAAAGCCAATAATTCCAGCTGTTTCTTTGGTTTCTTTTCTGAATTGATGCCAAGTTTTTCATGAATTGGTTTTAATCAGGCAATATTAAAATTCACAGCTTTAAGAGCAGGCATATCATTTCCAAATATAAACTCAAGAATTTGTAGTCACTGTAACACATCAACCTGTCTGTTTTAAGGAAACAACACATTATTGGTCCATTTGGCTGCCTTGCACACAAACCATTCATCCATCTTTTAGCTCATTTACTACTTTTAGAGAAAGGTTGTAACTCAATAAATAGGCTTTTCGTTGCAGATCTTGAATAGAGGAATATATGTGTATGGACACATATATGCATACATACATGTACATACATATATCCTGCATCTATAACTTAAAAATAAGTGTGCATCCAACTAAACTGTAGCAAGATTTTAGAATATAACACTTGAAATTTTGCTTTTGAAAATCATAATGTTTAATTCCCCAAACAAAAATGTCCTCTCTGTACCTACCTCATCTCAATCTCATACTATTTTAAAGAAAGGAAACTTCATTCCATATTCTAGAAAAGGATATTGGTAGGGTAAGGTTTAACAGAGCCAGAGAGAATGTGCAAGGAGTGAGAAAGTGAATTGATGGATGGATGGTTAAATGAATATAAATGAACTGACACCTTTACAGGAAAATAACATTTCTTTTCTTTTTTTATTCTATAGATCAGTGGGTTTTGTATCTGTAATTCTTTCATATCAGCAAAGAGGAAATAAACTCTCATGTAAATCATTTTCCCCCCATCTGGAAGCATATTAAAACCATGCAGTTTTTTTTTCTTTTAAGCAGTCTTTTTTCCCTATTTGCTTATCAGTTCATCCACCATTACATTTTAAATGAAATTGCAAGACCCTCCTCCCTCCCCCAAATTCCAGCCTGATGTAGAAAAGTGGGAAGCAGACTTTTCTTGCTTTAGAATAGTGACCTAGATTCAATTACAGATAGACCCAGAAGAGAGAAATGACACCTCACAATTTTCTTAGAGGTCTTGAAAAATTAGAAATTCCAAAACAATACTTAATAGAAAGGGATCTGTTTATTTCCCCATTATTCTGCCTTACCCTTTCTCTCCCTAAATTACATTTCTTTGGCCTATTTAATTGTTCCTGATATATCATCACAACAGCTTTCCCAAGAGATTTTTGGAATCATAAAAACTCGATTTTCCAAGAAATTTCTCTCAGAGTTTTAGCTTTGTGAGATGGTGTATGTATATCTCTCCTGTTATACACAGTCTAGATGAAACCAGCAGTCTGAATCCAGACAATATAAAATGTAACTGGGGGGGGGGAGAGCATCTTTCACAATGTCAGCAAAAATAATATATCAAACTAATTACATTATAAAAGCACCTATTACAATTATGATGTGGTCGAATAAAGCATTGAACAGGCAAGTATATTTTGCTGTGTTTTCCCAATTACTCTGAAATATTTAATCAAAAGGAATAGGAAGAGGGGAGAATCCTCTGATACTTGCCTATTGACTTTTATCACTAAATTAAGCATATAAATGACCCGAAAAGATGGCTTGGTGTATTAAATTAAAAAGAAGAAGACAATTATTCTCTCTTCTTTTCCCCTCCCTTTCTGATCTCAGCCTGAAAGGAGTCTCAGCGAGATAAGAAAGATGGGATTCAGTTCTGGTGCAGCTCTCCCGAGCTGTCCTGCTTATATGAAATCAACTTACTGACAGTCAACTGCTTTCTATGGACAAAATGGTTTTGTTGCTCAACTGACCAACGTCCGCCAACTTCAGCTCTCCTTTCCTCCTTTCCAACACCCCAAATCAGAACTCGGATGCTTAGGACATTTTTGAACCCTTTAAGTGAGGGAGAGGCAGGATTCGACCAGGGCTGACACGACTATCTTTAACCCCTTCTGGTAACATAGAGAAGAGACAGCGTACAAAGGGGACACAGATGGGCTTGAGCCTGTGGCTTTTCGGAATTATAAAGCATTGACTGATGGCTAATTCGAACTGGAGAATTGCATACAATACAGACTATAGCTGTTTCAACTGTATCGGGGGAAAAAAGGAGTAGGGCAAAAGGAAAATAGAACACCGTCTCCGGGAGATTTTTATGCTGGAAGGGGCTTCTGGGTGGGTGCTAATGTGGACTTCCAGCGGGAATTGAATCAGGGTAATTCGTTGTCCTTTCTACCGAGTTCAAGAGTGGGGAATATGAGTGGCACCTCCCTTCCTCGAGAAAAGGTCTCCATTCTGCTGGCCAGTAAAGAAGTCAGCTAAGGACCCGTAATGCGGGAGCTGGTGGTTCCATTTCAAAGTGAAAATCTTCAAGCTTTGGGAACCGATATTCAAAAAAATATATAATCTTCATATGCAGTTCAATGGAGGATCCTTATAATTTACAGCACTAGATAAGACTAGAAGATGTAATAAAAAAACAAATTCTGAAGCAATTCTCCACCCCCTCTACTCGTATCTCCCCCCCCCCCACCTCCTATATTGAATTGCACCTTGGGCAACGGTGCAGAATCCAGAATCTTAACTTCTCTCAACATATGTTTCTAGTAGATAAGTAAACAATCTGGACGTGAAATGAAAATTTTAATTAATGCAGTAATGCTATTACACCTCAAGTGTGCAAATCCCATTGACTTGTCCCTGCGACAACTGGGGGGGGGAGCGGAGGGAAAAAGCGGACAAGCAACCACCACAAATTCTAATCTGCGCTTGCTTTTCAGCCAGTCCCAATTGTTTTCATAGTTTGCTTCCTTTGAATTAATCTCATCTTATATTTCAATAATTACCAGCTACTCAACTCCCCTTTCTCATACACTCAAAGGCTGACTTCCTCTTTTTTTTCTTTCCTTCTCTCCCTCTTTCTTTCTTTCTTTCTTTCTTTCTTTCTTTCTTTCTTTCTTTCTTTCTTTCTTTCTTTCTTTTTTAATAACCAGTCTCTTTTTCAAGTAGACATCAACCTGGATTTAATTTCTAGGGATTGTTTTTTTTTTCCCAAGTACAAATATGAGAGTTGTTGGAAAGCGATAGCTGGAGACGTAGCACGTTATTTCTTGTTGAGCCATTCAATGTGTCATGTTCAGCAATAGCGAAGTATTTAGTTATTTGCCCTAATAAAATCATTTTTGAACAGGCTTAAATTCTCCTTTGATGTTTCCTAGCTGTGCCAGAAATGGGGGCAGGGGAGTGAAGGTAAGTCAAAAGTAAGAACCAAGAGGGAAGGGGGCTAAAGGGGAGGGGGAGGAGAGAGAATTGGGATACGGATAGAATAGGGTAGTTTTAAAGCATTTTTCCTTCATCCGGCTCACAAAGAACGCACTTTCAGGTGTTTCAACAGAGACCTCTAATTCTTACTCCGACCTGCAGCCCCTTTTTCAGACTCCCTTCTTTCAGAGGATCTGATTGATTTCTTTCTTCAGGAACTTTTGCTTTTCCCCAGTGTTTACCTCTCTTCCTCTCCAGCTTCCCGCTCCCACGGTCTTTGTCTATTTCTTTCTGTATCACCCCCACCCCACCCCCGCTGGATTTATCTCATCCGATCTTTTATTATGCTCATCTCCAGTCTTTCCTTCAAATGTGGCTCCAACTCTTCCAAAAGGGGAGTCCATAAAACCAATCGCCACACCTTTTTCTTATCACCCCCACCCACCTCCAGCCCAATCCCAGTTTGGATCTTTAATAGTACTCTCCCTCCCCCATTGGCTATTTCCAGTTAGAAGAGTTTGTCTATATTCGCCTTTCTCATCTCCAGCATATGGAAGTTTCTGAATAGACGTAAATCTGGCTGCCACCCAGACCCCACCTCTAAAGGTTCACAGGAGTCAATTCCACTCTGCTTTAAGAAGTGAAAATAATTAAACAAATAAATGAACAAACAAATAAACCCTTCAGTTTTCTTGCAGCCTTCAGCTACGGGCATCGTTTTACACTTCTTACTTCAAATTTACCCTAGTTACAGCCCCGTGGCTTTGTCTTGAAAGGAAAGTAAAGAATGGAGTTGGAGCGGGAGATGGAAGGGGAAGGAGGGGTCGTGGAACGCAGAGAGGGCGTGGAAAGAGACCTGGAGAAGCGACTATGGTGATGGTAGCAGAGATAGCAAAGAGACCCAATGGAGGTAATACTGATCCTTCTGGAACCGGGAAAAGTTCTGGGAAAAGTCTCTTATGGAAGCTCGATAGGTATCCGTACAGCGTTGGAAATACCTTTCCCCGGGCTACCTGTCATCTCTACTCAGGCTGGAAAGTGAGGGAAAGTGGAGGAGAGGAGAAAGTGGCCGGGAGATTTTTCTCTTTTATTTATTCTTTTACCGTGCCTGGTAGCAGGCACACTTACCTGCCCACAGGAACACTAGAACTTTGAAATTGTATCTATTAGCCAACCAGATGACCAGGTCTCTACACATCTGGGTAATGTCAACTCCAAAGTGGAACTCACTCCGGCTTTCGAAGGAAGAGCTGATTTAGGGATTTGCTTCTAGTTTTTTTTTTAATTAAATATTTTGAAGACTAGAAGGTTGTTTCTGATAAGGTGCTTTGGAATTGGTGATTTATTAACTTATTTTTTCCAAAAGAACCTCTAAGGACAGAGAAAAGATGAACCAAAAACCGGAAAAGCAAAATCGCTATTTACTTGAAATATCGAAAGGTCTCTAATGACAATATGCCACTTATAGAAAAAGTCCTTAATGTATGTCGATTTCTCTCGGAGGAGATAGACCTTATTATCAGTAACAGATAAAATATAAAAAGCTGTTTACAACTTCTGGAACATTCAAATACCTTCTTTTAAATAAAATTGATAAAGCCAAGCATTCTTTATAAAGATTCTTTCTCAGCAAATGAGATTGGAATTTTAAATTCTACGAATTACTTGATATTCACATACAAATTAGTAAAAATTCCTTGACCAAGGGAACAAGAGTGACAAGGTTGAAAAGTGAACTATGAGAAGAGACTTACTACAGTCTCCTATTTTTATTTCTATTTCTATTTCTATGGCTGGTGGGCAAAAGGTGAAAGTAATTTCACTATTTGCCCCACCAAAGAAAAATCCCCACATCCAATGAATTCCGTCTTCAGTGTTCCTACACAAGTTATCAAAGTAGAAATACTAGTAGATTGGAATAGAGTGGTAGTCAAAGTGGTGTCATTGGAAGAGAAGGGAGGCCTCCCTGCCTTCGGATACTGCCTTCATCAGGCCTGAAATACTTCACTTCATCACAATTTCAACAGTTACTGTATCATTAGTGTTAAATAGCCATCTCTTGTAAGATGAAAATTACCTTATGGTTGTCACTTCTAGTCCCTCACACCTCAGTGTGAATTATTCTAATCTGATTATTTGATTCCCCCAAGAAAAATGAGGTTGAAGAAACTGAGCTAATGAGAGTTCCATGAGGGACTAGGCTAGACGCAAGAAAAATCCTTGAAGTGTGGAATACCAAAAGAAAAGACAGTTCTGAGCGAAGGGCTGCAGAGTTAGATAGGACCACCTGAAGGTCCTGAACTACTGGGAGTGGAGGGGCGGGACAGAGGAGGTGAGAGAGAACCTAAGGCAAAGTTCGGCAACTTCGCAATTTCCTTGGGAATCTATGAATAACACAAATAAGAAGCTCCCCTCCCACCCCATCCCCGCTCCCCAAGCTCCAAGGAACGGAGCCGGTGGTACGAAAGAAAGAGCACTCTTTTCCTGCTAGTAAGAAATGAAAGAGTATGTGACCTCTCGACTTTTCTCTTTTGGCGAATTCTTGGCGAAAGCGGGTCCTGCATGCTCATGAAGCCAATCGCCAGGCTGACTAGAAGTCTGTGGCCATTTCAGCCACTTCTCGAGGAGCAAGCCACAGAGGAACAGGATGCTCAAAGCCTTTCGTTCTACAGGAATGACCCCAAATTTTAGTGGGGCAAATCAGAATCCTTTCCTCAGCCTTTTACTTAGTCTCACCGTGGGGGGAAGGGATGGACACTCACTGGACATCGCCTGGGCACGCGCAAGTGCTCACTCAAACCCACATCCCACAAGTTGCGACTTTCATGCGGGAGAAAGCTAATGGGTGGAAGGCAACTCTTTTCTGCGATATGGTCTCTGAAAGCGCCAGATTCCAGACTGCAGGCGGGGTGTTGGATATCCCTACAGGCATTGTTTAATGATTTTATTGAAAAGAAGAGACAGTTGTGAGAAAACAGGTTTGACAAGGAGCAGCGTTTCCCCCCCTCTCCAGGGAATTTCTTTTTTGTCTGTTTCTGACATCAAAGTCAGTAATCGGTTCATTTCAATGTCATGATGATTATTTAATGTATTTATCTGTGCTGAGTAACTTGGTCCCCACACTGGCGGGAGGGCGGGCGGGCGGGGGACTCTTCCAGGGAAAGCAAAGACTGAAACGCCTTAAAAGGTAAACGAAGCTACAGTAAGAACAGGTTAAAGGAAGAGGCTGTAAAATAAACACTGTAGAAAGGACGACTAAAAGGAAGAGGGGGGGCAATAGAAGAAAATATGATTTGGTCATAAGTTCTGTGCACTTAACTCTCCATACAGAATACTGTTATATTGGTCTCAGTATAAGAAAGAAAGAAAGAAAAAGAAAGAAAGAAAGAAAGAAAGAAAGAAAGAAAGAAAGAAAGAAAGAAAGAAAGAAAGAAAGAAAGAAAAGGAGGGAGGGAGGAAGGAAGGAAGGAAGGAAGGAAGGAAGGAAGGAAGGAAGGAAGGAAGGAAGAAGGAAGGAAGGAAGGAAGGAAGGAAGGAAGGAAGAAAAAGAAAAGCGCCATTCTCATCCTTAGACACACACACACACACACACACACACACACACACACACTCAACTTTGGAACTATTTTGTCCAAAGCATCCGGTGGAGTAAGAAGAATTTGGGGGCCCTTGGGGGCGTCTCTGCTCCGCCTAGAGCCACCACTAAATAGTTTGTCCTTCAAACTCAAGACAACTCTATTGGCCCTGGTCAGATACTAACCACTGGGCAATGGGATCTTTCGCCAGAAAGACTCCTCTCCTCCCAGCTTGGGGAAGGCACTAAATTCCCTCGAGCTAATGCCTCCTGTACCTCCGTCTTCTGGGTACCGGTGGGTGTCTGGTGCACACTCCCTCCTGAACCCCAGTCCTCCTCTCCTGCAGGGTCTTCTCTGAGCCCGCTCGTCAATCGAGCTCTTCTTGAAGACCGACCCCTGTAAACCTAATCTAGGGAGATGTTAAGGGACACTGAGCTATGCAGAAGATCAGAGAGGCTGACAGCTACTGTCAGTTGGGGTTAAATCAGAGTCCACACTATCTCACCCAAGGTTCCCACTTGCAGGCTTACCTCGGTTTCCGCATTAGGGGAGGAAGAGACTTTCCCAGAGTGTCCCAAGCCTCCCTCCCAGATTGCAGCCTCAGTCAAGCCAGTCTCTAATTGTCTTGATTTGTAAGAGGGTTTTTGTGATGCTAAATAAGCGTGGTTCAGCCATTCTACCATCCCCTTTCATACCTCCCCCCCTAACTCGGTTCTTTGTTTACCCTAGCCTGATCTCTCTTTTATTTATCTATCTATTATTTATACGCTTCCCCTCCTATTCAGGCCCCGTGTATGTTAATTGTGTTATACCATTTAATCCTAACATTGGTCTCAAAAGAGCACTTAATGAGAAAAGCATATCCAACACGGATCACTCGGCTATTCAGCTCAGCCAGATGGACAACTGCTAACTTTTTTTTTAAATGAAAATCCTCTTTTAACAAAGGGGTTCCGATGAATAGGCTTCAAATAGAACCTCAAACATTGCTAATTGTTTTTAGGACAATATGCTAATCCACTAGTTTCGGCTTGAAATTCTGTTCATAATTTCTCCCTCTCCAATCCACCTCCACATACCTAATCCCATGGAAACACACACATAACAATAACAACAACAACACAAGGAAAAACAAACCTTAACAACCAGTCTTGCCCCCCCCCACCACACACAGACACACAGCACTCACACACACATGCAACTACTTCCTACCTTCTCTCTTGGCTTTCCTAGATTAAATGCAATGCAAAAGACATGCACCCTATGGGGGGGGGGCGGGAAGTGATAGTGTTGCCACAGCAAAGGCTAATGAAAAAGGCTGGGGGTTTGTGTAGGGAGTAATAAGAGGTTCAAACTCTTGTTTAAATAGATAGGATGGCAGGAGTTTGAAGCCATCCTCCTTTCCTTCAAATTCTGCCAGAAAACATAGTTACCTTGGGGTAAGGCCTCAAGGAAAAAAAACAAACACAAAAAACCCCCAAAATTAGAAGCATTTGCTCTCTCTTGTCTCTCTCTTTCTCTCTCTCTCTCTCTTTCCCTCCCTCACTCCTTCCTTTCCTCCCTCCATCCTTTCCTTCTCCTTCCTTCTTTCCTTCCCTCCTTCCTATCTTCCTCCAAAGCTTTCCTTTTTCTACTCAGGCTTGGACCCTAGACATAACTTCTTAAGGTTACTTGTCTTCCTAAAGGATACACCACCTGATTCTTTAAAGACAGCATTGGACCTTTCCTGCAGTTCACCCGATTCTTTACTGAAGTGCTCAAGTCAAGGGAAAACTCTAAGGAAGAAGAGCCATGGTGGAATTTTCAAAACAGTACAGAAAGTTTTTTTTAGATCCTTTTCTTTTGCCATGCACGTTAAACTTAAATCTTACTGCCATTGAAAAGATGTGAGGACTATTCCCCACCACCCCCAACAATTTATTCTTTCACTTTTGCCAGTGATTTATTGTGGCAACGAATATTGTGGCTTTGGTTTAAAAAAAGAATGCACAGACCCCTTGATCACAGATTTAGAACAGCCTTTAGAGAATGCCCATCCCCAGATGCAGACAGGGAATGGCAAAGATCTTTCTCTACCCTGACCACAAGAGAAAAGACAATTCTGAATGTATAAGGAGTCTCTATAAGAAAAGAAAATAAAAGAAAGAAAAAACCCAACAATATTTGGTGCCTGTTACCTTTGTTTCCACTGAGTATATTAACATAGGAATACACTTTCCATATACAGACATATAAATAAAGAGAGTTCCATCTAAGATGCTATCATGGCCCTGAGTATCCCTCAGTCTAAATCTACTTAGTCTCTGAATTTTAGACTCAGTGATTGGGAGGGGGACGGGGAGGGTCTGGAAAAACACTACATCTCAGACTGTATGAACACCACAGGTTACTTTTTGAGGACAGATTGTCTTTATTCAAAACGTCTTTGTTCAACAAATGAACAGAGTAACGAGGTAAAATCCTTCTGGGTACATTTTCTTTTCCAAGACATCGTCAAAAACATATTTCAATGACCACTTAGGATTTTTTTTTTTGCTTTTAAAAAAATCTTTATGATTCTACATCCTGACTTCATAACCCAAAGTTCTGTCTAAAGTAAATTTAGGTCTAGCTGCACTGGTTCACACAAGTTTAAAGACTATGTGGGTTCTTTTAATTTTCATTTAAAGAAGCAAACACTACCATATCATGGTTTGAAAGAGAAATATTTCCCTCTTGTGTTGTTTTAAACTTTTAAGCCGTTTAAAATTCTGACACGGAAAGCAAATGGTGCCTAGTCCTGTCTGATGGCAAACACAGATATGACACAGATAATCCTATCTTCAGTGTGCAAAAGAAAAAAAAATATATGTATATTTCTCTATATATAATACCAGGGCCTGGAAGATTAAAGTCCAAAGCACATCCGAGAATATAGAAGAGAACATAAATAAAAGCGAAACTGCCTACTCTTGTCCAAAATGGGGTCCAGTCAAATGTTTGTTTTTGTTTGTTGGGGGGGGGGGTTGCGTGGTTGTCAAAACACTTTCAAGTTTCTGGCACCTGTCTGAGCCTTGAAGCCTGGGAGGACTCCCTCCCCCTTCCCCTTCCTTCTTCCACCCTCAGGCGAAGAAAGGAAAAGTTGTAAGGGGGGCCAGCAGGGGTTGGGATCCGCCAAATTTCTGTGGTTACAGAGAAGTCCTCGCCCTTGGAACAGGGTGGAGCGGGCGCCAGTGGCTCAGGTGGGCTGGAAGGGTAAGGGAGCATAGGGAGGATAATAACACATGCAACCCCCAGCCACCCCGCCCCTGTCCCCGCATCCCAAAATGGTCCGACTGCTTTCAGCAGGGATAGGTCCGGGGAGGGGGGAGAAGATGGGAGCAGGGTGGGGATCAAAAGGGTTACATGGCCGTCGCGTGGGCTGAAGAATAAGGGTCTATTCCAGTCTTGGTCATGCCGGGGAAGAGGATGTAGGCAACTGGGGGCTGCAAACTGGACGCCGACCAGGCAGTACAGTTACAGGGCACCACATAGCCCGGGTTGGTAGGGGACGGGTGGGTATGTGTGTGCTGGCTGGGGCAGCTGAGACTGCCGAAAGCCCCATTTTGGTAGCCCAAGGTGGACGCGTAGGGCAGCGTGCTGGTCGCCAAGGTGTGAGGGACCTCAGTCATCTTCTGGATGGCGCTGGAACTAAACTGACTGGGGTCCAGGAGGGAGTAAGGTGCCGAGGTGGGGGGCAGGAACGCCCTGGCTTTCTCGGGAGAGCCGAGGAGACTGTCCGTGGTCCCCACGGGCAGGCCGGCTGCCTTGAGGGGATCAGTTTCTCCGAGGTAAGGTAAAGGGAAGACGTACCTGTCCTTCTTGAGTAGGTTCTTGGGCTTACGTCGTGGCCGATACTTGTAGTCCGGGTGTTCCTTCATGTGCTGGGCGCGAAGCCTCTTGGCCTCATCGATGTAGGGGCGCTTCTCCGCTTCGGAGAGCAGTTTCCACTCGGCCCCTAGACGTTTGCTGATCTCCGAGTTGTGCATCTTGGGGTTTTCCTGGGCCATCTTCCTTCTTTGGCCCCGGGACCATACCATGAAAGCATTCATGGGTCTCTTGATATGGTCGGTGGGCTTGGACATGGTCCCGTAGGCTGGGGGAGAAGGAGAATAGGAGTTTCTTCAGTGATCAGAGATCGAGTCTCTCAGTCTTTCTCTCCTCTCTCCCACTTCCTCTCTGTCCTCTCTCCCTCTTGCTTTCTTGAGTGGAGGGAGGGGTCAAAGGAAGCCCCCCAAAATACTCCCTCCAAATGTTCAGCTAATCATACCAGTTCTTCAGCAAATCCAGTCCTTTCAGAAGCGTCCTTCTCTGGGGGGTAGGGATGGGGGCCGGGTGGGGGTAGAAGAGGGAGGACGATGTAAACAGAGCGTGGAGGGCTGAGGGGAGGGGATGCAAAAAGATCCAGAATTATTTGAGGTCTCTGTGATTAAGCTTTCAAGTATTTGTATAAGTGAGCCTGAGGAAGCTCCCCTTCTCTTCTCTCCTTTTTTCTTTTTCTTTTTTCCCCCCTTTTCTTTTCCTGGAGATGTCTAGCCTTGCAAAGCACCTGGCTGAGAATGAGGGAAGTCTGATGAATATGAGCCAAAAGCGGTGAAGTTCAAAGGCGAGGTTGCTTGGGACTGCACGCAATCTGACATAATCGTGGGGCGTTGACTCCCTAACCTGAACGCCCAATCAGCATGAGAGAGGTAGAGAGAGAATACCTTAAAAGAAAGAAAATAGGAGGAAAGAGAGAGAGGCAGAGAGAGGGAGGGGAATGAGGATGGGAGGAGAGAGAGAGAGAGAGAGAGAGAGAGAGAGAGAGAGAGAGAGAGAGAGAGAGAGAGAGAGAGAGAGAGAGAGAATTAAGTACAGAGGATTAAAGGGAAGACTTGTGTTAGACACTGCACTATTGCGCTATTAGCAGCAAATAAAACTCTTCACGCCTCCTCTCTTTATTTCCAGGGCGTAGGGAATAAATAGGACTTAAAATACAAAGAATAAGAGGGTGGGACTCGAGGGGGAGCAGCCGAAGAAGGTTAGTGCATATTTATAAATAAGGCAGCATCTCAAGCAAGGACTGCATTCCACCCACTCCACCCCCACTTGTAAAGACCCCTTCAAAGTAAAAATGGGGGTAAGACTTGAAATCAACTTTTTGTAGCAGTCACTCAACCTTCCCTCCCCACCCCTCGCCCTTCAATTTCACCTGACCCAGTTCCTCTCTATTCTCTCCTGACTCTCCTGGCGTCCCCCTTCCACGTCCTCATCCAACCCCCCCCGCCAAAGGACCGGTTGGAACCTAGCAGGTGAAAAGGTGGCAAGGTGGCACATATCACAGAGCTGGGGCACAGGGTACTTCGTTTCCACACAGACACACCTGGTGGGCCATCAGAAACCATAATCAGTGTGAAAAGCTAAAAAAAAGAAAAAAAAAGAAAAAAAAAAGCTAGCCCCGGAGCTATGACGATTTGCTAAAGATGAAAACAATCTGTTATTAACTGAGGAAGGAAGGTTTGCCTTTCTAATTCCACTTTTATCCAGCTTGACTTTTTTAAAAAATCTAGTTTCCCCTCTGCAGCCCTTCTAAATTGGAACAGAATAATGAAACCCAACACTGCCCTTTGATTAATTTGATGGGGTTTAAGCCAGCGACGGAGAGCCTTTTACCTTCATAATCTTTCCTGAGCAACTGTACTTTGTACTTGGCTATTGTGCTACACAGCCCTTCATAAGGTTGCACTCCTACTATCAGGCGTCTTCGAACCAAAGGGTGACTGTTATTATTATTATTATTTCAATAGATGGTAATTCTCTGGGTAAAGAGCACTAAATAACCCCTAAGAATCAACCTGCTCGCCTGTTTCCTTTGAATAATTGCCTGCCTAATGTGAAATGCCCTTGGGGAAAATATTTATTAAATGGAAACAATTGTCTTGGGTCCGGTGGGACGTCAGTTGGTTAAGGGTTTACTGGCTTTTTGCATCAGACTGCTCAAAAAGAGATTGTTCCCTTCGCTTCAAATACCTTGGGATGCTTTCCTTGTTCAGGGGTTTTCTTTTCACATTAAAAAACGCATTTAGAGCAATAACTTCGAGGAAAACTTCTCATTTTCTCCTTTGCCACCAGAAAACCCGTATTCGGAATTCGTCCCGACTTTGAATTAGTAAGGAATGGTCAGCCTCTCGGAATATGAGGAAAGAGAGCTACACGGATAGAAAGAGTGGATGAGGGATTTCTGTGAGTTTGATGTGCGTTGTAGCAAAATATGAAATCTCAGACGTGAATAGGGGAGCCTTAAAGACTGTGCAGTGGAGATAAGATGCCCATTTTGGGCTCCATTAGGTAAGGTCTATTTATTTCCCAGTCGCACTAGTCCAGAGAAGGGCATTTTCTGCTCTCGATTCTCTACGTGCCCACACCTATGCATTTTCAGCTATACATACACATATACGCCTAGGGAGCAGATGTACAGTCTTTGTATTCCTTTTCGCCCACATTATTTCCCCAGATGCCTTAGCTTCTCTTCCCCATCCTTTGGATTTCTGTGCAATAAGTTAGTTTCATTTGGCGTCAGGGTAAAAGGGGAAGGGAGAAATGATTTAAGGTCCATTTACCTGTATAGCTTTCAAAGTGCTTCAGGCACCACCTGCTACCTACGTTGTACTCACGCACTTGGAGGGATGTGAACAGATTATCTGTTATACACAGATATGGTCGGTGAGCTCATTATTCTAGGTGTAACTGGCAAGCTTTAATAAGGGGCAGTGATCCTTTAAATATTGGGAAGAAACAGATAAGTCCCTAATATTGAAAAAAAACAGACAAACAAACAAGCCAAAAAACCAACCCCAAACCGCTACCCTAGATGAATTCACACATGGCAAGAACCGGAGCTCTGTTCCTCTAAACATTTGCACTCCGTTCTATAATCGGAAACTCTCAGCTGCGCGTTGATGAGGGTCAATTCAACAAAACCTGCCTAGTTAGCGCGCACATTGCATCCCGACACCTCCCCCCCCCGCCCCCGCCCCAGTCTTAGATTCCAGTATGCACTGATTTTTATTAGGTTTTTGGAAAGGAGGGTACCCTCCTCGTGTATCTTATTTTTTCCCCTCTCTTTGATGCTTTCGCCAACCCTTTGGAGAAGTGAGCTTTTAAGTTACCTCTCAACTCCACCCCTTGGGTCCCTGGTGGCCTCCATCCTCTCCAGGCTGATAGCACAGCATAGATCTGGTCAGGGAGATGGAGACGCAACCTTTTCCCGCAGATCCTACGAAGAATCAATGATTCCCACACTTTATGGTGAACTCCTCTATTCCCCCCCCCTTCCGTAGTGGCACTTACCCCTAGCCAGCGTAGGGTGATGTCACATTCATTCTGTTTGGGTTAGGTCCACCTCAGCTACTCTCTGGCGATTAGTTTTAATATCGCAACCAGGGCTATACAAAGGAGCTCAGAAGGTCGTGGGGAGAGGATAATTGGGGGGAGGGCGGATATGACTGGTAGGATTGATTTACGCCAGATGTAAGGCTGATAGCATCCCGCTCCCCAGCCCCTGCTTATGGTGGCTCTCTTCCTCCTAGCTGCGGAGCGGACTTGCTTCCCACTGCGGCTTTCCCCCTGAGTAGGTGGGGGGTGGGTGGGGGGAGGACAGGACAGGGAGAGGGAAACCTTGAGCGAAGGTTTTTGGGGGAAGAGTGGGGTAAGGCATGGTCGAGGAGGCTGCTGCAACTTTCTTGGTTGCTTTTCCGATTGCCAGCCAGCGCAAAGGTTCTAGAAAGAGAGCATCGCCCGGAGTGAAGACTTCTCTAATTAGAACTTATGCCCCTCAGCACCACCATTTCCACTCTTCTCTCTTGACCATCCGCAACTCCAAGCTAGCGCTCCCCACCTCTTCCAATCCCATAACACACTCAAGTTATCTACTTGTGCTCCTGCTTCCCTGTCGCGATTTTCTGGTATTGAACTGAGAAGGCGTAGGGAACGCCTCTCCAGCCCTAGTAAGTTTGGAGAACAGGTCCCTTTCCGTACATTTATACCTGCAACTGGAAAACATCACGCTGGCCAACACCCGTGAACATAAGTACTGTGAGCTCAGATCTTAAAGATGTCTGGGGAGGTGGGGGGAACTTTCCTGCAGTACTTACTTGACCTTCACTTCGAGAATCAGTGCAACTTGTCGCATTCCACCAGGACTTTGCTCAGGACCGAAGTCTACTTTGTCTCATTTGACTCAAACCAAATTAGTACTGCGTCACCAAAGAGCCCTAAAATTGGATTCTAGTCCCAGTTGTGCTATTTACTAGTGAGGTGGCCTTGGGCAAAATCAACTAGTCTTTACCGGACCCAGTTCCCTCACCTGTGAAACGGGGACAATAATGTAGTGATCTTGAACAATAATGTTCAGATCTTGTATCTGAAAGTTTCGATTGGTAGCAAAGATGATTATCTGCATCGTCATTGCCATCATTACTCTTGCTGGTGAACCTTGAAAATCTTGCTCCGACCATTAGCATTCTCTTTTCTTGGGATACCTTCTCTACCCCTCCCCCTTTTCCTCCTTCCCTTAGTTGCTCCAAGTTTGCTTGCTCCAGAGTCCCCGCAACCCAATCCCAAAACAGACTTTCCAATCTGCAGAAGTGTTTGAAAATTAAAAAAACAAAACAAAACTTATTTTCACAATAATTTTCAAGCACTTTTGGTCTCTGCTCAGGGCAAGAACGAAATGTAGAATACAGAACTTACAAGCTGATAAACAACCAGCCAGTGAAGTGACTTTCAACTCATTTTTGACCTCCTTCCTTTTCCTACCCCATTACATGCCGAGGCACTTGCTTCCCTTCCCTAGCAGCCAGAGCTTTCACTACACTCTCTGTGCAGCTCTTTTTTCTGACAGCCACTGGCTGAATCCTCCCCCCCCCCCCCCCCCCAGACTACTCTTTCTTGGTTGAGATCCCGGAGAGAAGCAATCTCTCCGGGATCTCAACTGAGCAAGGGAAATCCCAGCAGCGAACAGTCATGTCTACCAGTGGAAAGAAGGGTCCTTAAAGAAAGAGTATTATAAGCCCCTGAATCTGACTTCATGACGCCACTTTTGGGAGTCCTAAACCAAATTCTTAAAATGGTTTGGAAAGGCTCCCCAAGGATAGCAAAACACATTTATGACCTTAGGCCAGAGAAATACCACTTGGAGACAGTCCGACAGTAATGTTGTGAGGGGCTGTATATGTTGTGCCCTTTGGGTAAAGAAGATACCAAGGAGTGAGACTCAGTCCTTTCTCTTGGATTGAAAAAATCTTCGGAGGGCAGGAAGAGCGAGTCATTCCTCCTGTTTTCAAGTTTGAGCCTCAGGAACCAGGAAAGAGACCTGGTAAATTTATAGGGAGTGGGTAAGGGAGAAGGGGATCCCCAAGAGCGAATATTTGGGAGTGGGAGTCAGGGGGCAAAGAGTCTGACCCAAGAAGTTCCAGAAAATTGAGATTCGTGACCTGGATGCTATGATAGCAGGAGAAGCTAGAGGTTGCTTGACCTGTGTCTCTTCTCAGCTGTGGGATCTCGCTCTGTGCCCTCACTAAAACTTGAGTTTAAACAAATCTCTCTAGAGTTAGAAATCTGTAAAAGTAGGGAAGTGGGGCCCCAGAAGTCTGATTGCTCTAGAAAATGCTAGGCTCAGACTCCTTCCTGAAACATGTTATTAGCAGCACTGTAGTTATTACCAAAAATTAATAACATTATCAAAAGCACCAGTACTGATTGGTGTCTATTACTGGTCTTTGGCAAAATTAGGAAGGCTATTAGTAGTAATAACTTTTTCATCAAATAATCCTGAATCCCCCTTTCTAAGTAGAGGAAAAATGCATATCCTGCTGACATTTTTTTTTTGCATTTCCTCCTTTATAGTTGTTCAAAGAGAAAATACCCTCACATCACAGAATCATAGATTGAGAGCTGCTGAGGAGCTTAAAGACCATCTTGTGGAATCCCCTCATTTTGCAGAAGAGGAACTCAGACCAAGGGAGGTTAAATGATTTACCCTGGGTCACACAGAAGTGACTGAGGCTGCATTTGAACTCAGATAGTCCCATCTCTTTGTTCAGCATTTTATGTGTTGTCTCTCAAATATAAACATATAAAAAGCTTTTTTTTTTCCTAGGGGGTCCCACTTCCACAACCACACCAATTCCTCCTTGCCTCCAGCCCTCTTCTTGGTCCACTTGAAGATTTTTTCCCCTACTTTTTTGCATTCAACATTCCCTTTATTCTTGTATATTCTGAAATAATTTAAAAATACCATATGCAGCCAAGATAGCATAGCAGAAACATGGCTCCTATTAAAAAAAAAAAAGCCCATCCCAGGACAAATTTGGAGAGTCCTCTAAGTCAGTTCAGAATTGTTTACAGCTGAATGGGAAAGGATAGTTGGATCTAGCACTTTGTCTTGCTTGAACGACACATCTGTATTAATCCACTGTCTGGATAAAAGTAAGGATACTTTCCAATACTTCAAATTGCCTTAACTGTAGCAGATAGCTTCTTTGGAAAGCAGGAATCCTGTGATGGTTCAGCAATGCAGTAGTTTGACACAAGTAGAAAAGTCCAAAAACATTAGATTCAGCTAGTCCTTCAGAATGATTCAGCATACAATCCTCACTGGGTCACTGACACATATGGGAATGGGAGGGGAAAGCCAAAAAACTCTTTTGAAATCCCCCCAACTCCACCTGAATGCCAGTCATTAAACCAAATACAATTCCAATGGTCAGAGGGTTTGTGATTTTATTGACTTGGTGCCTGCTCTTTGACAAGGCAAAGGATTACCTGGTGCTACCTTAACTGCCCTAGGTAGCATAATGAAAAAGTCACTGACCTTAGTGTCAAGAGGCTTGGATTTGATTCCTACTTCTGATAAGAGCTGCCCAATGGGTGCCCAAGTCATTTAACCTCTTGGAACCTAAGTTTCCTTATCTAAGTGACCTCTAAGTTTCATTCTAATTCCAAATGTGTGATCCTTTGGTTTTAAAAATAAGTACAATGTCTGTGGTAACTACTTCAAGGAGTTGTTGTGACATACTTTCTTTTAAAACTTTATGGGACTACCTAAGTGTAAGCTATTAGCATGTTTCTGTGAATTTCCAAAATCGGAGCCAGCCAGAAAGCTGGGTTATTCTTTCCATTTTCATCAGTAAAGTGTAGAGTGGCAAAGCCTACCTTTTGGTGGGGGTAGGGGTGGGGTGTTGGAAACACCTAGCTTCCAGTAGGTGTATCATGAACATCAACTTCTGCAAGGAGGAATTAAGAAGGTATATCAATACAGGCTGTTTTAAGTGATTGAACTTTTTAGAAAAATTACAGCAGATCCAAGGGCAGTGGGATGTAAGTTTGTTTCATGTAATGGAGCCAAAGAATTGTCCATATAGTATGCCTTTTTCTCCTGGCGTAATTTTTGCATGTTCATATGCTTCTTTGATTTTCTTTGTGGCAGCTAGAGCATAGAATCAGCACTGGATTAGAAACGGTCTTAGGACAGTTGTAGGTAAAGCCAAGTTGCAGAGTAGAGGCAGCAACCCAGCTCAACTCTTCCAAGATTTCCCTCCAAACAACTTTAAAATAATGCCTCAAATTGAATTCTGGAGCAGCAGAGCCAACAAAAGGTAAGTGTGAGGCATTTTTCCAGCCCAAGGCAACCTAAGAAGTTGGCAGAAGAGGTCTGTGACACTGAGTTGGGGAAACACCAGCAGTGGGCCTCAGAGTCAGCTGTGACACCTATAGCAGCAGCTTCAGGAGCTCTCAGTCCAAAGACAGTAAGAGAGTTGGACAAATGGCCAGAGAAAGATTATAGGGGACCCTGACTGGGAGCAAGATGGGAACTGCTTGGTAACTTTGTTTCTCAAAGCATTTCTAGGTCACATTTCTAGAGTGGACAGGAGCACTAGTGTTTATGGCTGCAAGAGAGCAGAGGACCTGGTCACATTTCAAGGGCCAAAAAGGAGCTCTAGCACTTGTGATTGTAGGGGAGCAAGGACCTTTGCTGGGTAAAGAGCAGAGAGCAGATCAGGAGAGCAGTAACCATACCTCTCCCCAGATCACAACACTTTGCAAGCATAGGAACTGTCAGAACCCCTGAATTAGTTCTAAAACAGCAGTATGAAAAAGCTCAAAGCTTGAACACTGCCTCACCCCAGGTGAGTGCAGCCCAAGTTTTACATAAATTTCAAAGTCAAGAAAGAGGCTGGAAAAATGAGCAAACAACAAAAAAAGAAGTTGGAAAAAAATCTTCTATGGTAGCAGAGAAGACAAAGACACAAACTCAGAAGACAATAATGTGAAAAGAGGTACAAGCAAAACCTTGGAGGAAAAAAAATGCAAATTGAATACAAGCCCAACAAGAATTCCTAGAAGAGTTAAAGAAATATATAAGACTAGTAGAGGGCAAATTGGGAAAAGAAATAAGAGTAATGCAAACAAATTATGAAAAGAGAACTAAAAGCTTAATTTAAAAAAGGCATAAAAATACTGAAGAAAATAATGTCTTAAAAAACAATTGACAAAAAGTAAAAGAGGCACAGAAAACTCATGAAGAAAAAAACTCTGTAAAAAGCAGAATTGGTCAAAAGGAAAGAAAGATACAAAAATTCTCTGAAGAATATAATTTCTTAAAAATTATAAATAGGCAAGTACAGGCTAATGACTCCATGAGACATCAAGAAACAATAAAACAAAATCAAAAGAATGGAAAAAAATAGAAGAAAATGTGACATATTTCATCAGAAAAACAACTGACCTGGAATATAAGTTGAGGAGAGAAAATTTAATAATTACTGGTCTGAGAGCCGTGATCAAAAAAGGCCTAAACATCATATTTCAAGAAATTACAAAGGAAAACTGCTCTAATATATCAGAACCAGACAAATTGAAAGAAATCACTGATCACTTCCTAAAGGAAATCTCAAAATGAAACTCCTAGGAACATTATAGCCAAATTCCAGGGTGCTTAGGTCAAGGAGAAAATAAGGCAAGCAGCTAAAGAGAAACAATTCAAATATTATGGAACCACAGTCAGATCACACAATATTCAGCAGCTTCCACATTAAAGGAGTAGAGGACTTGTCATATGATACTTTGGAAAGCAAAGGATCTAGAATTACAGCAAAGAATAACCTATCCAGCAAAACTGAGCATAGTCCTTCAGGGAGACAATGGATATTTGATGAAATAGAAGGCTTTCAAACATTTTTGATGAAAAGACCAGAGGTAAATAGAAAATTTGATATTCAAATTGAAAATTCAAGAGAAGCATAAAAAGATAAACATAAAAGAAAAGTTACGAGGGACTGAATAAGATTAAAGTGTTTCCATCCCTATGTGGGAAGATGATACATTCACCTTTTAAGAACTTTATCATTATTAGGGCAGTAAGAAGGAGTCTATAAGAAGGGTGTGAGTTGATTATGTTGAAATGATCTTCAAAAAAGGAAGAGGTGAGAAAGGGATGCACTTGGAGAAGGGGGAAGGGAGAAGAAGAATTATATTATCTTATATAAAATGAAAAAATAGTCTTGTATAAAACAGGGACATAAGGAAAGAATTTTAACAGAGGAGGGGAAATGGGAGTGTGACAGGCAAAGCTTGAACCTCACTCTCATTAGAATTGGTTCAAAGAGAGAAGTAGATGCAATCACACACACACACACAAACATACACACACACAGAAAGAGAGAGAGAGAGATCTATCTCACTCAACAAGAAAGCAGAAGGGGAAAGAGATGAGAGAAAGAAGGGGGTGCTAAAAAAAAGAGGGTGGATTAAGGGAGGCAGTGGTCAGAAGCAAAAGACTTTTGAGGAAGGGCAGGCTAAAAAAGAGAGAGAGAGAATAGGATAAACCAATGGGAATAGGATAGAAGGAAATATATAGCTAATAATCATAACTATGAATGTGAATGGAACTCACCATAAAATGGAAGCAGATAGAATGGATGAGAAGCCAGAATGCAACAGTATATTGTTTACAAGCGACATATTTGCAATAGAGAGACATGCGCACAGAGTTAAAATAAGGGCCTGGAGCAGAATCCGTTATGCTTCAACTGAAGTACAAAAGACAGGGATAACAATCATGATCTCAGACAAAGCAAAAGGAAAAATAGGCCCAATTAAAAGAGATAATTGGGGAAACTACATTTTGCTAAATGATACCATAGGCAAAAACGAATATAAAAAAAATTTACAGTAAGTTTTTCTGATAAAGGTCTCATTTCATAAAAGCTTTTCTCCAATCAGTAAATGGTCAAAGGATATGAACAGTCAGTTTTCAGAAGAAAGAAGAAATCAAAGTTACCTATAGTCATATAAAACAAATTTAAATCATTATCAATTAAAGGAATGCAAATTAAAACAACTCTGAGGTGCCACCATACACCTATCAAATTGGATAACATGACAAATAAAGGAAAATGGCAAATTTTAGAGATGATGTGGAAAAATAGGGACATTAATGCACCTTAAAGGAACTATACCCAAAGTGCTATAAAATGGTATGTGCTCTTTGACTTAGCAATACCGTATCCCAAAAAGATCAAATAGAAAGGAAAAGGACCTCTATGCACAAAAAATACTTATAGTAGCTCTTTTTGTGGTGGTACAGAATTGGAAATTGAGGGGATGTCCATCAATTGGCTTAACAAGTTGTAGAATATAATTGTGTTGGAATATTATTGTGCTATAAGAAATAAAAAGGTGATGGTTTTGTAAAAACCTGGAAAGACCTATATGAATTGATGCAAAGTGAAGTGAGCAGAACCAGAAGATCATTGTACACAATAACAGCAATATTATAATGATGATCAACTGTGAAAGACTTAGCTACTCTGATCAATACAATGATCCAAGACAACTTAAAAGGACTCATGATGAAAAACGCTATCTACCACCTGAGCAATAATTGATATTGGGATATGGAATATTGGAAATATAATTGGAATTGGAATAATGGAAATATATTTTGTGTGATTTCACATGTATAATTGGTATCATATTGCTTGCCTTATCAATGGGTGGGGGAGGATTTGGAAGAAGGGAAAGAACTTGGAACTCAAAATTTAAAAAAAGGAATGTTAAAAATAAATACTACTAAAATTTCAAAATAACTAAAAAAGAGTTGGTTGTGTTTAAAGGAGATACTTTCAGATTGAAAAGTCTTCTATCTAGAGAGTGGCAGCTTGGTCTAGAAGAATCTATTCGCTGGCTTTGTAGCAGAAGAACCTAGCTAGCATCTTAGATTTAAAGCTAGAAGAATGGACCTTAGAGGCCATCTACTAATCCCTTCATTTTAAACAGTAAGGAAACAGAAGAGGTTGTGAAATGCCAAAAGTTAGATAGTAAATGGCAGATTCAGGATATGATCCAACGTCCTTTGACTCCCTTTCTAGAACTCTTTGCAGCTTTGCACGATGGTTTATTTCCTGCTCAAGTCCTAACTTTACTAACTATACGACCTTGGATAAGTCACTTAACCACTACAGGCCTCACTTTCCTCTTATGGCTAGACTGAAGCAGTATTTGAATATGAAGAGCATGTGTGTAGATTTAAGGTGTATTGACCAAAATTTATTAATCCTTTTTTTTGACAATTGGGGTTAAGTGACTTGCCTAGGGTCACACAGCTAGTAAATGTCAAGTGTTTGGTCTGAGGTCGGATTTGAACTCAGGTCCTCCTGACTTCAGGACTGGTGCTCTATCCACTGTGCCACCTAGCTGCCCCTCAAATTTTATTAATCTTTAAAACCCTCATTTCCAAAAGTGTCTATTCCTAGAAATGAGAAATGTTGTCTTTCAGTTTTGCTCATTAGTAGCTCCCTTCTTTTTACTTTGAGGATCTGAAGGGATATGTTGGATAAATAAGCAACTCTACCTTATTATTGGAGGCAGAGAAGGCTCTCATTCAGTCCTAGGAGAAAAGAAATGGACAAGGAAAGGTAAGTAAAGAGGAGAGCAGACAGTAAGAGCAATCCTAGTTCTCTTGTAAAACAAAATCTTCATAGATAAACTATTTCTCATCCATAGCCATGCCTGCACCTATTATTCTAAAACAGAATTTCTCAGATCTTTTTTGGTCCCAGGATCCTTTTAAGCACTTAAAAATCATTGAAGATACCACAAAGATCTTTCACTTATGCATGTTTTACTTATCAATATTTACTGTATTAGAAATTAAAATAAAAATCAAAATATTTATTACTTCATTCTAAAATAATGAAAAACCCATTTCATGTTAACATAAATACCAGTGAAAAGTAACAATGTTTTCCAAATGAAAAATTTCTGAGAGGAGTAGCAACATATTTTTGCAAATCCCTTTAAGGTCTGGATTAATAGATGATAGCTAGGTTTTCATATCTGTTTCTGCATTCAATATGTTACAATATAACATTTTGGTTGAAGTCTATGAAGAAAATCTGGACTCACAGATATGTAGTTGGGAAAGGGAGGGATATTTTAATAATGACTCAACTAAACCTTGGGGATACAAAATGAGGCAAAAATAATCCTGTCCTCCATGAGCTTATAATTTAATGGATAGGCAGATGACATCCTAGTATTATTTTGAAGCTAATTTTGACTTTTCCAACCCAATCTCAGGGGAACCCTGAGGATCTGTAGACCACACTTTAAGAATTACTGTTTTAAAGCATACCCTAGATTTCTATTTTGATGGTGCATTAAGAGATGGGGGCAGGAGATTCCTATGATTTCCTGGGTTAGAAAAGTTGGCTTCAAATTCTTACATTGCTTTGTCAATTCAGCCAGGGCAGGATAGAATAGGGCAAAAAGCTGGGAAAGATAGGGTAGATGTGGACAAGAACTTGACATGAATTAAGTTTTATTTAGGTAATGTAAGTGTCATTTGGGGTTATGTAAAGAAAATTCTTTTTGTCTTCTGGGATTAGGAGAATGGATGGGTCTGGTCCCAGGCAAAATCTAAATGTCAGGTTTGTGGTTTTGTTCCACTCTTGTGCTTCCTTTCTCTTTGTCTATCCTCCTCCAAGGGGAAAGTGCTCTCACATTCCCTTTGGCTGCCCAAAGCTTTTTACTTTGCCCTTCCACTAGGCCTCCTCTTTTATGAATAATGGCTTTGAAATGAGAGTACCTGCACTTGACTTCTGAATCCCAAACCTACTAGTTGTGTTATATTAGACAAGTCACTTATCCTCTCTGACTTGTAAAATGAGGATAATAATATTTGTACTTTTTGCTTCAGAGAAGCATGAGGAAAGTATTTTTATGAAGTGCTACATGAAAGTGAGTTATTCTATTTAATTCAACAAACATTTATTATATAGATCTCTTATGTACAGAGTATAGTCAAAATTATAGGATTACAGATTTAGTTCTAGAAGGGACCTTGGAAGTCATCTAGTCAAATCCCCTCATTTACAAATGTGGAAACTGAGACTGAGAGCTGTTAAGTGATTTGGCCATAATCACACAGGTAGTAAATAGCAGAGCTGAAATTTAAACTTAGGTTCCCTGCAGTTGGGTATTGAGTATAAGAGATATAGAGTTTGGAATGGAAAGGTTACTGTTTCCTGGAATTTATAGTCTAGTAGAGAGATAAGAAACAGATAAATAAATTTGAAAGAAGATATGATAAGGGAAGGCAATTACCAATGGGTAAGGGATAAGGGAATTCTTTGAAAAGGATGTAACATTGGAGTTTGATGTTAAGAGACGAGTAGAAATTGAAGAAAGGAAGATGAAAATTCCAGACATGGCTTGCTGTGTGAATAGGAAGTTACAGAAGCAGGAAAGCAGAGGATATTGTTCAGGGAACAAAGTGTAGTTCAATTTGGTTAGAACATAGCATGCATCCTAAGAAATCATTCACAATGAATCTGGAAAGGTAGAGTACCACCATAGAACCTCACAGAGTTGACTGTCTAATCAGAGGCTATCTTGTTGCACTGGCAAGTATTTATATATGGTTTCTGCTTGAAGACTTCTAATAAGGTGACTAAGATTGTGAGGAGCTCACTGAAGGCTAGGAAATGGAAGTTTATATTTTATAAATCACTTGAGCATTTTGAAATGAGAATTAATGTGACCAGATCTATGCAAAAGACTGTCCTGCTTCTATTCTTTTTCTCCCAACCCATCCTTTTTCTCTCTGTAATACTAAATTTATAGAGAGAAAAAGGATGGGTTGGGAGAAAAAGAATAGAGGCAGGACAGTCTTTTATGAAGTTGTTGAAATTGCCATGACAGGTGCTAATGAGGACCTATACTAGAGTTGTGGTAATGGTAATAAGGAACAGTGGCCAGATAGAAGAGTTGGAATCAAGAGAACTTGGTAACTACTTGAATTCAATATATGGCAGTCAGGGTGATTGTTGGTGCTAATAATAAAAACTGTGAAGTCAGAAGAAGTTGGTATAGAGGGAATGATAATAAGGTCTCTTTGGAACATTTTGATTTGAAGGAACCAGCAGACATATCTAAGTGAAGATATTCTGTTTGTATTTGGAGATTTGGGTATAGAGACTGGGAATTAAATCAGTTATGAAAGTGTATACAGAATGGGAATATAGCTCCACAGAGCTACTCATACATCTCTCCCCAAATTACCTCTTTGGTTTTTTTCTTTCACTTAGTGTTGTGTCTATATGCTGCCTCTTCCAATATAATGTCATCTCCTTGAGGGCTGGGGCTTATAAATAAGGTTGAACAAGATAGACCCTTGCCTTTACAGAATTCATAGTCTATTAGGAAAATACGACAAATTACTGAAATATGTAGCAACACACAAAGAAAGTAATTATCAGTTGGGGTGATGAAGAAAGTCTTCATGAAGGATGTGGCAACTCCACTGACTATCATTTCACTATTGTAGGTTCATTACTTTGCATAAGATCATAGAATTTTGAGTGAGAAGGGAATTTAAAGGTCATCTAATCTAACCCATTTATTTTACAGATAAAGAAATTGAGACACATAAAGTTTAGGTGACTTGTTGAAAGTCAAACAGTTATTAAAGTAGGTTCAGGATTAAGATGGAGAAACAGAATTATTCAGTGGGAAGCATAGGGTTTATAATTTCTCTTTTTTTATTTTTATCTCCATCATCTTATGATCAGAGTGGATAGTGTATGATCAGCTAGGTTGGAAAAAGAGCAAAAAAAGAGAATAGTAATCACAAAATCCAGACAGAAGAGGACATAATATGGGAATGTATATCTAGTTCTTGTAATTTTAGCCAGTGCAGTAGAAAAAATTTTGGTGATGTAGGGGCCAGCAAGGAAATTAACTTTTTGGGTAGCCAATACACTTGTCAGTATATATTGAGCTTATAGTCAATTTAAGCCTCTAAGTCTTTTTCTTTTAAAAATACTGAAATTTTTAAAACACTAAAATTTTCCCCTCTACCCCTCCCTCTTCTGTCTCCTAGAAGCCATCCTATTTTTTAAAAATTTCCCTAAATTTTTTTTCCATGAATTTCTAAATTAGCAAAATGATAGAGTGAGAACTTAGCAACTTTGCTGCAACTCCCCCCAAACCTCTTCCACAATGACTTAAAAAATAAGCGAAACCAAATTCTGAGTAAGAAAGAAAAAGTCACGTGGCAGCCCATGGCAATTTAGGAAAATAGATGGAAAGGTCTACAGACACAGAGATAGAGACTGGCTATGAGGGCAGCACGATGTAAACGGCACCAGGTTGTGGCAGGTGCAGCATTGGTACAGAGCAGCTCAATTCCCAGAGATAGTAAGGGGACTGAAAATCTGGGGAGAAAGAGATCACTGTGCTAGCACTGCTAGCAAGAACCAGTGCCGACTGGAAGTTCTGTTGCTCATTACCAGGTTCTGGGTCACAGTTTCAGGGTGGAAAAGAGTAGTCAAAGTCACAAGAGAGCAGGGGCTTTATCTGTGTACAGAGAATACCACAGACCAAGAGGGCAGTGAAGAGATCTTTTCTTAGATCACACCACATCAAAAGCTCCAAAAACTTACAGGTTCCCAAACTGAGCTGTGAAAGTAACAGAAGGAAATAAAAGACAGAAGTTCAAGTTATATATCTCTTCCATCTCCAGCAGAGTCCAACTTTAATATAAAATCAAAAGCCAAGAAATAGACTAGAAAAATAAGGGAAAAGAGAATAGGACCACAGAAAACTAAAATGGTGACAAGGAAATTTAAGACACAAACTCACAAGATCACCATGACTTGAAAACATTTATAAACAAAACCTTAAATAAAAACACAGATTTGACACAAGCTCCACAAGAATTCCTAGAAGTGGTAAAGAAAGAGATAAAACGAACAAAAAAAAAATGTTTTAATGAAATAAGAGCCATAGAGAAAAACTAGGAAAAGAAATGGTTTATACAAGAAAATTATGAAAAGAAAACTATTAGCATGGTAAAAGAAACACAAAAATACTAAAGAAAATAACTCCTTAAAAACGAGAATTGGCCAAGTGGAAGCTAATGATTTCACAAGACATCAAAAAACAATAAAAACAAAGTTAAAAGAGAAAAAAGGAAATTGAAGAAAATGTAAATATTAAAAAAAACTTATTAAAAATGGATCAAGGAGGGATAATTTAAGCCACTGAATTACCAGAAAGCCACAAATTTTTAAAAAAGTCCATAGACAACATGTTTTTTAAAATTATAAAAAGAAAACTGCACAGGTATCTTAGAACCAGAGAGCAAGGTAGAAATTGAAAGAATCCACTGGCCACCTGCTAAAAGAAGCCTCAGAATGAAAATTCCCAGGAATGTTGAGCTAAAATCCAGAGCTCCGAGGTCAAAGGTAATATTACAAATACGAAGGAGCCACAGTCAAGATTTAATAGCCACCACCAAAAGTGAGTGAGGAACTTGGAGTATGATATTCTGGGATACTGAAGAGATAGGACTACAATCAAGAATAACCTACCAATCAAAGCAGTATAATCCTACAGGGTAAAAATGTATATTTTATGAAATAGAGAACTTTTAAATATTCCTGATGAAAAGAGCAGAGCAAAATCAAAAATCTGACATTCAAATACAAGAAACAAGAAAAGCATAAAAATGTAAATATGAGTGAGAAATCATAAGTAAAAATTAAATTGTTTATATTCCTATATGGGAATACGATACATTCTACCCCTAAGAACTATATGATCATGAGCACAATTAGAGGGAGTCTACATAGACAGAGAATATGAATGTGGAGTATATTAAATTGGGATGATCTTGAAAGAAAAATGGAAAGATGAGAACATGAGATGCATAAGGAGAAGGGGAGAAAGGAGAAGAAAAATGGGGGAAATTATCTCACATAAATGAGTTGCATAAGGAAGAGTTTATACAATGGAAGGGAAAAGAAGGACAGTCAGCAATTTTCGTACTTCACTCTCACTTAAATTTGTTAAAAAGGGGAAGAATATACATACACACACAAAGTTAGACACTCATTTTATCCAACAGAGAAGTAGGAGGGAAAGGGGCTAAAAGAAAGATGAGGATAAGAGGGAGTGTAGATTAAGGGAGGCAGAGGTGAAAAGCAAAACAGACTTGATGAGAGAACAGGGGAAAAAAGAGAAGAAAACACATAAGAAAATAGGATGAAGAGAAGTACATAGTTAGCAATTATAACTGTGGATGTGAATGGAATGAATTTACCAAAAAAGTAGAAAAAGATAGCAGAATGGATTAGACACCAGAATCCAACAATATGTTATTTATATTTGAAACAGAAAGATACACACAGAGTTAAAATGAGGAACAGGAGCAGAATCTACTACACTTCAGCAGAAGTGAAAAAGATTGGGGTTGGAATCATGACCTTAGTCAAAACAAAAGCAGAAACAGATGTAATTAAAAGAGATAATCAGGGCCTATGTTTTTTCTGTTAGACACTATAGAAAATGAATTAATATCAATACTGAACATATATGTAACAAATAGCATAGCTTGCAAATTCTTGAAGGAAAAGTTAAAATGAGTTACTTGAGCAAATAAACAGTAAAATTACAATAGGAGGAACCACAATTTACCCTTCTCAGAACTGGATAAATCTAACCATAAAATAAATAAGAAGTTAAAGATATAAATAGAATTTTAGAAAGAAAAAAGATATATGATAGACCTCAGAAAAATATTGAATGGGAACAGAAAAATGTATACCTATTTCTGGGCTGCACATGATACCTTCAGAAAATTGACTATGTTTTAGGATATAAAAACCTCATAAACAATGTTAGAATGCAAAAATATTAAATGTACCTCTTTTGGATCATAATACAATTAAAGTTACATTCAATAAAGGGCCTTTCAGAGATTAAAAATTAATTGGAAACTAAATAACCTAATCCTAAAGAATGAGATGTTCAAAGAACAAATCATAGAATCAAGAATTAATCAATAAAAAATTGTTATGGGATATGACCAGACAGTTTTCAGAGAAAGAAATCAAAGTTATCAACAGTCATATTAAAAATGTTTTAAATCACTAATAATTAGAGAAAGCAAATTAAAACAACTCTGATACCCCCTTATACCCATCCGATTTGCTAAGATGACAGGAAAAAAAAAGACAAATGGTGGAAGGTATGTGGGAAAAGAGAAATTTTAATATACTGTTAGTGGAGCTGTGAACTAGTTCAGCCATTATGGAGTATAATTTGGTGCTATATCCCCAAAGCTATAAAACTGTTCATATTGTTTGACTTAGTGATTAAGCTACTAGGCTTATCCCCCAAAGAGATTTTTTTTTTTAAAAAAAGGAAAGAACCCATATGTACAAAAATAATTTGTAGCAGCTCTTTTTCAAATGGCAAAGGATTGGAAACTGAGGAGTTGCCCATCAATTGGGTAGGGGCTGAACAAGTTATGGTATATGAATGTGATGAAATATTACTGTGCTGTGAGAAATGATGAAAAGAGTAGTTTTAAAAAAAACTGGGAAGACTTATAGGAACTGATGCAAAATAAAGTGAGCAGAACCAAAAGAAAAATTTACACAGTAATAGTGATATTGTAAAAATAATCAACTGTGAAAGACTTAATAACTCTGATCAATACAATGACCCACTACAATTCCAAAGAATTTATGATGAAAAATGCTTTCTATCTCCAGACAGAGAACTGATGGGCTCAGAGTAGATATGGAATAATATTTTTCTCTTTCTTTCTTTCTTTCTCTTTTTTCTTTCCCTCTTTATTTCATTCTCTTGAAACATGGCTACTATGGAAATGTTTTGCATGACTTTATTTGTATAATGAGTATTGCATTTTTTGCTTTCTCAATGAGTAGAGGAGGGGGGGAGGGAAGGAGAAAATTTAGAACTCAGAATAAAATGCAATTAAGAAAAATGATTTTTATGTTAGAAATTCCTGATTTGTTACTTTAAAAAAAGCTTCATTACAAGTTTACATTTATCCATGTTAATTTTCATCTTAGGAATTTTGGTGCATGATTTCAGCCTATTGAGTTGGGTGCTACCACCTAAAATACTAACCAATCCTCTCAGCTTTGGCTCATCCTCAAATGTGATAAAAATGCAGGTTTAATTCTCTGACTTTATCTAAGTTGTAGCTAAAAATTGTTCAACAAAAGAGAACCCTGAGGCATGACACTAGATATCTCCCTCCAGGCTGAAATTGATCCCTTCATTAATCAGTAATCATTGTACCAGCTACAAATTCACCTGGAATTAGAGCATCTCAGCACTGTGAGAGGCCTAGAGATTATCTAGTCTAGCCTATTGCTGAACCTTCAACAGTATCCAGAAATGGCCTTCTAGTTTTCAGTTGAAGATTTCCCATGATGGGGAACTCACTATTATGCCATTTTTGTCTAGCTATAATTGTAGGAAACAATTATATTTCTACCTGGAGCCTATTTCTCTATTTTTTTTTCTACAAGGAAAGATTGAGTCAAATGCATTGGTGGAATATTATTTGAATACAGTGTCATTGACTCCCATATTGTCTCCGGCCATAACCTCTTTTCCGACAGTAAGAGTAACTTTTTCCCCAAATAATATTATTAAATTTTACATTTACATACATGAATTTATAAAATAATTTCTATACTTCAATGCTTTGTGAATATAGATATTCTGAAACAGTTCTTTTAAATTGTTGCATTAAAAGATTATCATTGAAGGGCAATACAACCAACTAACTTTCTTATTTACATTTACAATTTTTTTCTGTTACTCTAAGTTCTCATTAAAATTCTCTGTTTATTCTTTCTTTCTTTCTTTTTTTTACTTAGTATACAATCCATTCTTCTCTTTCTGAGTTTCCTTTCCAGATTTCTTGTATGTTTAATAGTTGTTACTTTTAATTTCAAATCATATTCCACTATATTAATGTGCCACAATTTCTTTCACTATTTCCCTGTTTGTCAAATACATGAATTGCTCCCACGGTTGTGGTGCTTTGTTCTCCTTTTGTAATTATAGGTAATGCTGCAATGAAACTATCTTTTATGAATAATTTTAAAAGATATTTCTGGAGTACATTTTTGTCAATGGAGTGATTGGGTTAAAGGGCATCATTGTTTTTACAATTTTTGCTATGCTTTGCCAAATTGCTCCCCTAAAAAGATTCCTTCAATTTGCAATTTTAGCAATAGATGAGTGCACCTGACTGCCTTTTGTTACTTTTAATAATTTTCACTCATTCTGTGGGTGTGAGGTAGTACCTCAGAGTTAATCTGTATCTTTTGATTATTTATCAAATTGAGTAATTTTTTAAAGAATCAAGGGTTAAAATTTTTTTTCTACTTTTAAAAATTGTCTGTTAATATCATTGTGTACTAGAAATTATCACTGTGATTTTTTAAATTATTCATGTGTTTTATATATTTTACCTGTCATATTGCTATAAATATCTTTTCCAATATTTTATTTTTGTATTTTCTTATTTTTGGGGGGGATATGGAATTGTAATTTCATTACTGAGTATTATAAATTCTAAGTGAAAAAAAATCTTCTTTCCTAATGTAGATCTTTGACTACTCTGTAATTTATAATCTTAGAGATTTGCCTGGGGGCACTGAGACCATAAATAGCTTGTCTGGAGTCACACATTCAATATGTGTTGTGACCCAAGTTTTCTGACCTTTTGTCTACTATACCATTCACCTTTTTCCTCTTTTTTTTTGTTTTATAGAAACTTAACAGTTTTAAAATATAAAGAGTACCTATCTTGTCCCCAATAAGTTCTTCTATTTATTGAATTAAAAAAAAACCTCCCTTCTATAATCAAAATTATCCTAATTTTACAAGTGCAAATACTGATGTATTGAGAGGTCAATTGATTTTCCCAGTATCTGATAGCTGAGAAATGACAGAGCTGGTTCTTAAGCCTAGTCTTCTGACTACAAGTCTAATTTTTTTTTTCTACATCATGCTGCCTCCAAATATCTATAGAAGGATATTTCTGTGTGGATCTCTTGCTCTCAAACTCAGCAGGGCCCTAACTACTGGATTTGCTCTGATTTGGAATCTCAAGAAACAGAAATAGTCACTCTTCTCTAATCTAACTGTAGTCTTTTTTTTTAGTAGTATACAAAAAGAGGAACATTAACTCACCAAAAATGGAGATAAAGAGATATGTATTATTGCCTCACTGCTACCCTTCAGTCCTAGTCTTGTTCTGCTTTAAGGAAACGAATCAAATGTGTATCAGCACCCCAAAAAATCAGTGTAGTGATTCAGAGTATTGGGGGGGGATGGGGTAGAAGAGTTGGGGGTCTTTGTGGTTTTGTACTGAGATAGACCAAAGGAGGATGCAGCCTTTTACAAATACACTGATTTAGCATAGCTAACCCCAGTTTGACTACTCTTCTTATGAATAACACAGAGGTTGGTAAAATTCCTTTGATGTCAGGTCTGTTCTTGTGGATACGTCAATTATTCTAGCTCTTTCTGCTTACGTGTACTCCCTCTTCCCTCTGGCGGGGAAAGCGGCCTAATATGGCCAGACTTTATGACTGATGTCTGACCATTCTTCTCAACTACTCTTATATGATTTCTATATTATTCTTCCCAACAACTATTCCTGAACTTTTCATCTCTCCTTAAACCCTCAGCCACAGTTCCACTTTTCAATCTACCCTCCTAGCAATTTACCTAGCACACTTCCACTTTCTACAGGGCATATTCTACTAAACTGATTGAGGTCATCAATCACTCAAACTGTGTGGCTGGCCTTATGCTGGGTGCCAGGGATACAAAGATGAAAAAGAAAAAAAAAAGTCCCTATTCTGAAGGAACTTACATTGTAAGAAGGGAAACAGCATATACACATATTAGGATACACAAAATATCTGCAAAATAAATGCAAGGTAACTTTGGGAGATGCCTAATAGCTGGTGAAAGTCTCCAGCTACACCTGGAGCCAAACGTTTGATATGAAGAGTCTAAGAGTGAGAGGTAGGGAGGGAATACATTTCAGGTATAGGAGACAGCCAGTGAAAAAGCACTCAGATTGGAGAGTGAATATTATAGGGAAAGAGCAGCTAGGTCAGTTTGACTGGAGAGTTGAGTTTGAGAAGAATGAATGCATGAAAAGGTATTTAAGAAGTGTTAACTGTATTGTATGCCAGGTACTGTGCTAAGAACTGGGAATACAAATGCAAGCAAGATAATCCTGCCCTCAAGGGACTTCCATTCTAATGAGAGAAGACAACACGTGTAAGGGAACTAGAGTTGGAAAGGGGGGTAGGAGAGTTGGCTAAGGGCATCCTCAAGTCCTGTTTTCAGTTATGATAAGGTGAAAGCTGATTTATCAGAGTTTGATTTATCAGAACTCAGGGTTCCAGGGGCATGAATTTGAATTCTAGTGGAGGAGGGAGACAGTGGTTGCAACATGGCTTGGAGCTTGGCCAAGGAAACTTGAAAGGTAAGTTGAGGCCAGGCTATATAGGGCTTTAATTGACAAGTGGGAGTTTGTATTTGATCTCATACTTTCTCCATATACTGAAAAGATGGGACTCATTGGAAAAGATGCTAATGTTGGGTAAGATTAAAAGCAAAAGGAAAGTGGGACAGCAGAGGATGAGACAGGTAGTGTCATGGAAACAATAAACATAAATTTGGACAGACTTCAAGAGATGGTGGAAGATAGAAGGCCTGGTATACTGTGGTCCATGGGGTCACAGAGTCAGATATGACTGAACAACAACAACATTTGATCTCATAGACAATCGAGAGTCATCTGAGTTTACTGAGTAGAAGAGTGACATGGTAAGACCTGTGTTTTAGAAACAAAGCTTTAGTAGCTCTGTGCAGGATAAGATTGGAGTACCTGCAGCTGGAAAATAATTAGGAGGCTATTGCAATAGACCAGATGAGAAGTGATGAGACCTTGAAATAGAGTGGTGGCTGTGTGAATGGAGAGAAAGACAGACTTGAGAGGTAGGGTCTGGTGGAGGTATAGAAGTAGATAGGGTCCAGATTTTGGATGGCTTTGGGTGTTTGCCCAAGGAGTGTGTAGTTTATCTTGTATATAGTAAGGGGGAGGCATTGAATATTTTTGAGCAGAGGGTGATGTACAAAGTGATATTTTTTAAAAGATCACTTGATTTACAAGATTATAAGCTTCTGAGCTAGATTAAGGTCTTAGTAGGTCCTACACACTTCTATTTTTCAGGCTTTTGGTTTTTATTTTTAAATGTATTAATTCCTTTAAAGAGCATGTGGGTATAAAAGAGTGCTGGGCTTAGAGAGTAAGAAAAATCTGGTTTGAAATCCCCTTCTGAAGTATGCTAGCTTCATGACCCTGGGCAAATTATTTAACCTCTCAGTGCCTCAGGCAACTATGAAAGACTTATCTCCTATGTCCTTGAAGGGTTATGATTCCACTGTGGGAGTCCCATAAGCTAGTAAAATCATCGATCCTTTGTAATTCTTCAATTGATATCTCTGAATAGATGAGTGATCAAAATTATCTTCTCTTTTTATATTTATCCAAGTAGCTGTCCACTTGATAGCAGAGTGTGACTAAAAATAATGAGAATTTTTTTTTTGAGTGCTTGGAAATTGGCTTTAAAGACAAGCCTTTAACAGCAATTCAAAAAATAGTTTAAGCAATAAAAGCATCCTGGAATAAATCTATGGCATCCTGAGAATACTATGTTGAAGGACAACTCTTCTCATTTAGTTGCATGAATTCCGTACCAATATCGTAAGTATCTGTGATTTAATCAATACATGTTCCTTCCACTGACTCAGAACACAACTTCTCTATGACTTGGTAGATTTAGTTATAGTAAAAAAAAATTCTTTGCCTTATGATATCTCAGTGATAAGTACTTCATTCTTAGCTAGACTGGTCTTCAGATGCCAAATGTATGTCTATCATCAGCACTATAAGAGACATGTTATGTGTATTAAACTGCTTTTTTTTTTACTATATATTAACTTTTTAGAGAGCACGGCCCTAAGAATTAATGCTCAGAGAGAAAATAAGTAAGTTGGATAAGATGATGTCTAAGGTCCTTTCAACTACAGCGTTTTAGGCTATTGACCCCTACTAATTTTTTTTAATACATATTTTTTATGGGCATAGTTCGTGGAATGAAATTCTGTGAGTAATACACCAGTCCTTACATGTATACTATTTACCATTATCATCAAAACTGAAGTTAATATGACTTATAAATGTAATGAGGGAACTTGCCAATGAAAACCCAGTTCATGCTTATGGGACATGTGGATGTTTGGTGAACTTGTTTTTTGAAGTTCATGGTGGTGTGAATTGGAAGTTCCTGGCTCTCCACTTCAAGCCCACACACCATAGGAAAGATTAGGCTAGTCTTAGGCTAAGAATGAACTTAAGGCCAAGAGTAAGGACCCTCTACAAAACCAAACCAAAACAAAATGCGACCTTCCCCCTACCACTTAAAATACAAACAAAACCAAACTGCAACCTACTCCAACAACATCAACAACACACATACACATATTTAAAATCTGTCCAACTACTCATCGATGCCTAGAATTCCTTTGACTTTAAAGAAAGCAATTTATTTCATAATTATAGATAAGAGTTTTTCAGATACTAATATGAGAATTAACACATTGTCCTGAATGACTTTCAATCTCAGTGTAATTGATGCTTACTTGGTGCATACTCTTTCTTGTTTTGATAGGAGAAGGGCATTGGAAAGAAAAAAGGAATTAGGCACTTTGTTGGGGAAGGGGAAGGAAAGAGAAGAATTAGGCATAGAAAAAGAGGAGATGCTCTGAGAAGAGAAAAAGGGCAGAAGGCTACCAATTGATAAAGAGACACTATGCCCTTGGGAGAGAACTTGGAGAAGAGCTAAAGGGGAATCATTAGGACATCAACTAGCTTTATATAAATACTGGTGTTGTGTATATTGCTACTGATTGCACTTCCAAAATGTGATTAACTACTCAGCTCTCTGGAGATTATGAACAGGGAATCTATGGACTGAGGGAAACTACTGTTTTTATGTCTCTCTTTGACATTAAACACTTTAATGCTTTGAAGGATCCAGGATTTCACGTGGGTAATTCACTGATGAAGTTGACAACAACTTCATACCTTATACAATGTAATTCTTGTTTTGCCATGCATCTTCCACAGAGCGACCACCCAAAGGGTTGGAGGCCTTTCACTTGTTCTTTAGAACCCACAGAGTCTGAAAGTATCACTTGGGCCATCTACCTGTCATGTCTCATTCCATGATAAGTACACTTCTTGTGCCAGTCATACATACAGAATTTGGTCCTAAAGAAATTCTTTTGAATACCTTTCCTTTTAAATGTGCCTGAAAGAGGTGATCTTGGTTATTTGTGTCCATCAAAGACCCTAAGTGACCAGAAGACCTCACAACATCTAACATGTGTAAGTGCTAGAACATCGAAGGTTTCAAGCTGATCTAAATTAGTCATTCTTTCATTTTTCTTTTATTTTATAGGGACTTTGACTCTACAGCAGGGATTCTGAATCTTTTTTCCCCCCACAGGCCTCTTTTTCAGTTTGGTGAAAACCATGGATCCCTTCTCACAATAATGTTTCTAAATGCATAAAACGCATAGAGTGCCAGGCCTGGAGTTAGGAAGATGAGTTCACATCTTGCCTTAGACATTTACTAGCTGTGTGACCCTGGGCAAGCCACTTAACCTTTGTTCGCCTCAGTTTCCTCATATGTAAAATGGGAAATAATAATAGCACCTATCTCCCAGGGTTATTGTGAGAATCATATGAGATAGTCATTGTAAAGGACTTAGCAAAGTGCCTGGCACATAGTGAGCTCTACACAAATTGTTTTTGTTGTTTAGTCATTTCAGACATGTCTGGCTCTTTGTGAACCCATTTGTAGTTTTCTTTTCCAGCTCATTTTACACATAATTGTTAGCCATTATTATTATCATTGCAATTATTATTACAAAAATTATGAAGGGGATTATGTTGAATTTCTATTAAAATAGTGACTTGCTCAGGGAAACACAGCCACTGTGTTTCAGATATGGGGCTCAGACCCAGATTTTCCTTCCTCTCTACTGTGCTCTGCTGCCTCTCCTTTCTGCAATATTATGATAGAATCTACCATAGCTAAGGAAGTGGGGGAAGCTGCAAGAGGGATAATAAAAACCAACCATCTATCATTACTGCTTTTGAGTTCTACTGACATTTTAATAATAAGCTGAATAAGGTCATTTGTTTACTTTGCTTTCTCCCTGCAGTCTGGCTCCTGACTTGTTAAACCAAAACACTCAATTAATTCTACCAATCCAAGGAAGGTGTGAAAAAACAAAGAGAACAAGTTGGAGCAGCTGTTGATGGGCTGGTGCCAGTAGCATCGCAGTGTGGTGTGGCGGAAAGACTGATGAATTTGGAGTCAGAGGCTCTGGATTCAAATCCTGACTCTGCTACATAATACCTATGTCACATTGGGAATACCTGGACATCCCCATTAGTTGGCGTATGGAGGACTTGCTTTTGGTTTTTTGCCTTTTAAGGTAGGGCAGGGGTGCAATTCTCATTTGTAAGGGGAATACCTCAAATGATCACTAGCCCCTGAGGTTCTGAAATAAGTATCATCTAGCAGTATTATAATTCAGGGTTGACTGTAACCAAAATGCCATTTGCCTTTAAATCCCTCTCTCCCGTCCTGGAATTCCAGAATTCCAGTGCCCTGAGGATGTCCCCTGGATGCCAAAAGGCCACTTTTTCAGTACTCTATATAGTTCTAGTCTCATCTTTTGATGCAATATTTTAAAATTCCCACTTTGTCCTTGCTACCCTCCATTAAAAAACCCTTATTCCCCCAGTGGATTGGAGCTCAGACGTTAATATGAAAATAGTCACTTTAAACATATTTATATTATGGTAGAAATTGTCACCTATTCTAGCCCAGAAGTATTTGGTCTTTATAAAATAAAGATAATCTAAGTGAATCTCTAGTTAGTCATGTCAGAGAGCATGAATAGTAATAATAGCTAATATTTTCATAATATTGAAGATTTCCAAAGCGCTTTACTTCCCAAAATGTGCTATTTAATATCTCTATATTATCTCATTTGATCCTTTCAAGAATCCTATGAGGTTAAGGACTATCATTATCACCATTTTAAAGATGAGAAAGTGGAGGCTGAGAGAGGATAAGTTATTTGTATAGGTTCGCACAACTAGAAAGTGTCCAAGACAGGGGTTTGAAACCAGACCTTCCTCACTCCAAGACAAGCTTTCTATCCACTATGCAAAACTGCCTTCTATTTTAAAAAATGAAGAATTGAAGGGAGAAGATATTTTTATGAGACTCTTCACCCTTATATTACTCCACATAGGCATTTGCTTATTATACCTGAACTCATACGTAGTGTTATATCTTTGATAAAGGAGGGGCCCTTACAGATGATCTAATCCAACTAAGGACCTCATTTTACAGACAAGGGAACATAGTAAGGGGAAGGTGGTGCCTATGGAATTAGATTTCCTATCAATAAACTCTCAGTTCTGCTATATCCTACATGTGTGACCTTGGGAAATTTACTTTAGTTCCCTGAATCCCAGTTTCCTTATATGTAAAATAAGGCAAGGGGACCAGCGACTTCTAAGGTTACTTAATCAATCCACCAATCAATATTTATTAAGTGCCTACTATGTTCCAGATACTGTGCTAAGCACTGGGGATACATAAAGAAGCTGTAAGTCTAGGCTCTTGTGATCCTAAACTGAAATTTGTAAAGATGAAGTGAATTCTTGGTTCAAGTTCACACAGATAGTTACTGACAGAAAAATTAAAAAAATAAATTTTAGAAAGGACACAACAATATAGTCTTCTGTCTCCTTCCTATATTGTCCTTGACCAGATCTATTCCATGAATACTTCCTCCCAGCAATCAGTTGTCATTTTAATTCAACACTATCCCACGTGTAATATGGGCTGAATAATATCTTTCATTTAGACAAGGAGAAAACTAACAGGCGTCAGTGTAGTCTTGGGTTCCATTAAGGTCCTTGTAAGCCCTAGGCACTTCTGTTTGTAGGCCTTTGCTGGTTATATTTTTATGAGTGCATCTGATTTTGCAATAAAAAAAAATTGAAAAGTTCATCTCATGTTAATTTCTTTACTTTATAAAAAAATTGACATTGATATGACTTTTATCTCTTTGAGTATATACTGTGCTTAGCTTTGCTTATACACACATGTGCACACATGCATACATATATGTGTATATATTATATATGCATAGAAAGCTACATATATGTGCATACTTACACACATATTATTTAAAGGCAGCATTTTGTAGTGGATAAAAAACTATCTTTGGCTTGAGGAAGATTTGAATTCAAGACCTGCTTCTGACATATGCTGACTGTGACACCCTAAGAACTCATGAAGAACTTATGAAGATAAGACTTCCTGATTCTAAGTACAGGACTCTATCCACTGAGCTGAAACTTTTGACTGAAATGACCTTTGGAATGTTGAAACTGTAACTCAGTCCCTACTTCTTCATAAGGATAACTGAAGAGTTATCATGGCAAACCCTTAACCACTTTGTAATGGCCCTATAGGGAATGTAAATCCTTCTGGTAGCTCTGTTTCTTGAAGGTGCAGAAAAGGGATATGACATATTGAACACAAGACGTGTATGAACATGTTGGACTCCTTTGAATAAATAAATAATGTTTTTAGATATACAACAATATTGCCAGATTATGAAATCTATCTGGAAGTGCACCAAACTGATAAAAGAAGAAATATCTTAGTTTTAAAACAAAATGAAAACAGCAATTAAAAAAAATGAGTCTGATTAGACTATAGCCAGTCATGGTTTAATTGACAAGACTGGTTTGAGGCTAGGGGCGGGGCAGAAATCAGAGAGGAAGGCTATAGCAGCAGTATACATACACATATACACAGTTGTTAGATATAGTTTGTATGTGACATATATACATGTATTTAGATTTATATACACACACATAACATAAATACACCTGTGTGTATATATGTATATGGACACACAAACAATACAAATATATACATAGTAGTTTATATCTTTCCCCTCTTCTCTTTTTCCCTCTCCTGCCCTTTCCCTGCCTCCCCACCCCCAAGAAATCTTGGCTATTTCATCATGACTGACTATCATCTATCCAGATGCAAAATTTTTAAATGATGTGGTCACTTTATTTATAAATGCAGATATATCTTCTTATATCACTTTGACATATTACTAAATAGATTTCATAATCTGTGTTGGGACAGAAATCTGGCAATATCTAAAATATTATTTGATGGATTATTGGCAAAATATAACAAATAGGTCTTCCAGTTTCTTAAGATGTCCAACAGCATATGTGAAGTCAACCTAATTGCTGATATGCCAGACTTCCATAAACTGTATGTTTTTAGCTCATTTTTTTGTATGTGAGTTGAAAATATGGAGAGATATACCTAAGAGGATAGAACACTGTTCTTGGAGTCAGGAAGACTAGGGTTCAAGCTAAATATCACACACTTGCTAACTGTGTGACCCTAGGTAAGTGAATTAACCTCTCAACCTCATTTTCTTCATCTATAAAAATAGGGATATACCACTACTAGGTCTGTTAACAAAGATTGTTAGGTGACGAGGAAAAGAACCTATATATTCGAAAATATTTATAGCAGCTCTCTTTGTGGTGGCAAAGAACTGGAAACTGTAGGGATGTCCATCAATTGGGAAATGGCTGAGCAATTTGTGATATATGATTTTGATAGAATATCTGGGCTATAAGAAATGATGAGCTCAATGATCTTAGAAAAATATGGAAAGACTTGCATGAAATAGTGAAGAGCAAAATGAGCAGAGCCAAGAGAACATTGTATACAATAATAGCAATATTGTTTAAAGAATGACTATGTAAATAAGTTATTTTGACTACTATAAATACCTAAATTAACTATAAAGGACGTATGAAGATGCTATCTGCATGCCGAGAAAGAACTGATAAATGTGAATGCACAGAATACGTGTGTGTGTGTGTGTGTGTGTGTGTGTGTGTGTGTGTATGATGGTAGCCATCTCTAGGGCAGGGAGTAGGGAAGAAAAAAAAGAAATGTACAGGATAATTTCATTTTATATTTGAAAAGAATAAGTTATATGTAGTAGATTTGCAGTTTTCATGTACAATCATCTTTTTTATTGTACTGTTATGGAAATGCTTGTTTAATTACATAAATTAAAAATAAAATAAATTTGAAATAAATAAATATAATAGTAATAGTTATTACTATCGTTATTATGTGGACTAGACAATAATACAATTAGATGGATTCATAATTGATTGGATAGACAGGCTCAAGGAACAATTGTCAGTGGTTCACTGTCAGCGTGGCAGGAGGTATCTATGCCATTTAATATTTATTATCACTGACTTTGATAAAGGCTTAGATGGCATGCTCATCAAATTTGCAGATAACACAAAGCTTGGAGAGGCAGGTAACACAGAGAATTATAGAGCCATGACCCAAAAATTTTGGCCAGGTGAGAACATTGGGCTGAACACAATAATATGAAATTCAATCGTAGAAAATAGAAAATATTACACTTGAGCACAAATATCAACCTCATAAGCACAAGATGAGACAGGCATGGTGAGGTAGCTTTTGTTCCGAAAAAGATCTAGGAATTTTAGTGAACTACAAGCCCCATATGAGTCAATAGTTTAATATGGCAGCCAAAAAAGTTAATGCAAACTGAGATGGAACTAAGAGAGGCATGGCTTCCAGAACTGAGGAGGTTATGGTCTTGCCACGTTTTGCCCTCATCTCACTTCGTCTAGAGTATAATACTCAGTTCTGGGCATCACAGTTTAAGAAAGACATTGATAAACAGCTGGAGAGTGTTCAAAGGAGGGCTATCATGAGGGTGAAAAGTCTTGAGTCCCTGTCATATGAATATCATTTGAAAAAAAAAAGGACATTTTAACTGGAAAAGACTTGGTGGGATGCAAAGCTGTGTTCAAGTTTTTGAGGTATTTCATCTGGAAGATGTATTCAATTTGTTTTCTTTGGCTCCAAGGGGACATAACCAGGAATAATAGATGGGTGGTGCAAAGAAACAAATTTAGGCTCACTTCTAGGGAAAAAACAAACAAACAAAATTCTTAACAATTAGAGTTGTCCAAATGTGGAATAGGCCACTTTGACACGTGGTGAGCTCTCTCTCCTTGGAGGTCCTTAATCAGAGGCTTGATGGCTACTTGTCAGATATGTCATAATAGGGATTCTTTTCATTTATGTATGGGTTGGATGAGATAGCTCCTAAGACTCCTTCCACTTTGCAAATTCCATGATTCTGAAACTTTTATCATTTTTATATAATGCTCATTTCTTAATATACTTTTCCTCCCACCCTGAGATGAGCCCTCTTTATAACAAAGATGTCACCTATCGCCTAAGGGGTATCCCTTCTTCAAAAGACCATGGATATAGCCTCATGAGCATTTGATTCAGTACTGGGGAAAACTGATTTTTAAAAAAAGAGGATTTAGGCTTTTTTTCCTCATTCATTATACTACTACCCCACAGTAGAACCCTAGGGAAAATTTCTCAATGCTTGGATTTGGCTTATGTCTAGGTTCTATTCAAAGGAAATTAATGAGGTCCCTTCTAGAAAAGATTTTCAATGTATAAAATAGTAGATATCTGATATAGGATGGCTATTTTTTCTTCTGCCACAAAAGAAATAATTAAAACATAAAAGACTCATAAGCTCATATTAATACATACTTAAAACATAAGTTACAAACCACCAGCTCTATTAAACTCTCCTGGGAGACAGGAAAGAATGCTGAATAGATGTCACTTTTTCTTCAGTCTGTACTCTTGGAACAACTACTCAAAGTCCAGGTCTATCAGCCAGCCAGGGAAAGACTAATCCTTCTGGAAGTGATTATTTTCTTCTCCAAGAAGAGTACAGTTTCAGGAAACACTTTCTCTTAGGCAGCTAATACCCAATTGCATGGCTCCTTACCTCTTGAACTCATGAGATAGTTACTGAGACTAGAAACCCCTATTTCTCAAGATTGCTGTTCAGTGATCTGTGCTCATTAAGGAAAAACAAATCAGGAGTATGGACTTGAGGTCCCATCAGGGGTTTGCCTAGGCAAGCACACTTTCTCATTGCTATGTGGGGTGTAAACATCATAGCTACTTCTGAGGAGTAGGGAGGGAGAGAAGTCCTCTTCCCTTGATCTCTGGAAATCGAGGGGAGAGATCATATTGGCTCTGTACCAGAAAAAAAAAGCCTACTTCAAAAAAGCAAAAGAGACTGGTAGCTGTTTCTCCTCAATCTTTATAATTCAATAAGTAGGTACTTTTTCTTGGCTTAGCTGACAATACCTTTTGACACACTGCCAAACCATCTTGGGGACCAAGGACTAACCAGAAACTTTTGATTACACATATCTTTTTGTAAGTGGACTGCTAGGTGGCCCAGTGGACAGAGGGCCAGGCCTGGAGTCAGGAAGACTCACATTCCTGAGTTCAAATATGGCCCCAGACAGTTACTAGCTGTGTGATCCCAGACAAGTCCCTTAACCTGCTTGCCTCAGTTTCTTCATCTTTAAAATGACCTGGAGAAGGAAATGCCAAACTTCTCCAACATCTTTGCCAAAAAAACCCCAAATTGGGTCACAAAGGGCTGGACCTAACTGAAAGTGACTGAGCAACAACTACAATCTTTTATTTATTTAGGTGAGGCAATTGGAGTTAAGTGACTTGCCCAGAGTGACATGGCTACTAAGTGTTATGTGTCTAAGGTTGGATTTGAACTCAGGTCCTCCTGATTCCAAGACTGGAGCTCTACCCACTTCACCACCTAGCTGCCCCCAACTACAATCTTTTGTAAAGGTTCTAAGCACATGTAGCCCATATAATGGAACAGGGCAAACATCTATCACCATGCATGATCTGTGGTATGGCCCCTCTTACCGGAAAAAAAAATATTAACTAAAACCCCTGAATAGTTATTGCTTTTGGAATCATATTAAGGTTGTGTACTAGAGGAAGCTGACACTTGCTCTGAGCAGGTGTGAGCATTTACACCTCAGAAATTGGCAAGCTACAAATCAGGGCTTGTTTTATTGTTTTGTTGACTGTCTAGGCTTAAGAAGGTGATGAGGAAAATGTTAAGAAAAGATTAAACTTAAAAGCGTGTTGTGCATACATTTAAAAATGTTATCAGCATTCCCCCTGAGCATATTTGACATTTTGTGTTTATAGTTCCCTGCCTCTCTACCCAAAAAAAAGGAAATGAGTCCATGTCTTTACAATTATTCAGTGTTCATGTTTGCTATAGTCTTCTTTTTCATTTATGCTATTGTAATATAATATATACTTTGGGCTCCCTTTCCCAGCTCCCATTAGCACTGGTAGGTTGGATCCTCAGAGGGTATCAACACTACTTCTCCCCTCAGAGTTAGTTCTAGAAATAACCCTGAGGTGATAGTGGGTGTTCTCTAGTTCTTTTGCCCATGAGCCCTCACTGATGTGCTCCCCATTGGTTTCCAGCCAGCTCAGATTTAGTTAGCTTTTAGAAATGGGTATTTAGCAAGGTGGTAAAGTAAAAACAGTTGATACAAAACTTCTCCCCAGATCTAGGGCCCATTTTCACAGAAGTATATAGAGCATCCAGGGGAAAGTGGGCTCAAGCTTAAAGAGATAATATGTCAATGGGTTAAACTCATAGGCCTTGATTATTGGAAGTTTTATGGGTTTCCCTCCCCCCACTTTGTGGATCTCTTATTTCCCCTTAGCTATTGTTTTCCACTTACCTATTATTTTCTTATGGGCGCTATGACTCAGGGTCCTTACAGACTTCTAAAGCTACACTTCCTTCCGCCCTGAAAAAACCATGTTTCCTCAGGCTTTCTAATTTTTGTTTCGTTTTGTTTTCTGTTTCCCACCGCATGTACTGCTTATTACTGGTCCAGTCTTTCTGATGATATTGTAGATGGGAATGAGGTGGAAGAGAGTTCAACATTCCCTCTGAGTTCACTCAGCACTCCCTAAAGCTTCCTTCCCCCATAGCTACTCTCTGTTTATAGGCACAAGAATCTGGCTTCAGAGCACTCCCAAAGGTTAACTCTTGAAGCAGTTGCTGCTCTGAAACACAGGCCTACAGGTGTGTTCCTTCAACCAATCCTAACACATTTCACCTAATTTCATCCAATGCCATGAAGCACTTTGCTCCTTCCCAACTTGTTGTTACACCTAGTTTATGCCTTTGATTGGTTATTTGATTCAATGAAGGTGTTTAGGAATTGTTTACACCCTAGTTTATGCATTTTGTTGATTCTGTAACTCAAAGAGGCAACAAAGCTATCAGGATGGAGGGAGCGTCTTACTAATTATATTAATCCCAGTTGCACGAGTGTAGAAACAGCCCTCTCAGAAGTAGTCATTTTGTCTACTGCTTTCCTGGTTCTTACATTTCTATGTAACAGCTCATAGAATTTTTTCCACTGTTTTCTGAATTCTTCTTATTAATAATTTCAGATGATGCAATTACCTTTCTCTTACCTTCAAGTAAAACAAATTATTGTCGTTCCTGAATTAATGGGTATTAAAAAAAACATTTATTTTTACTTCCACAAAAGGTATATGGGGCTTTCTTGTCTACCTTTGACTTTCTTTGAGTTTATATCTTATAGTGGGATCCTTGAGTCAAAGTTATTTAATGTTTCTCATATAATTCCAAATTATTTTACAGGATAGTCACATCAACTAACAGATCCACTAACAGTATTTTAGTGTCCTGTCTTCCTACTTTGCTTACTTACATTGATTACTCTTGCTTTTTGCCATCTTCACTCACTTGTTAGGGTTAAGATCTTGACTATGATTGTCTTATTACTGATTTGGAAGATGTAAAAATGGTCATTTTAATTTCTTTTTTAAAAATTGTTCAAGTCCTTTGCCACTTAACAACTGAGAAATGACTCTTCATCCTAAATATTTAGTATTTAACTTCTTACATTGCTCGGGCATTTCATGTTTCTCAAAGTTATTTAAAGTACAGATCCCCCCCCCCAATTGATAGTTTTACTTCTTACATCAATTACATTGACTTTATCCCTGCAAGGGGTTATTTGTTTTCATTCCCCAGTACTATGTAAGTTCCAGCTCAAGTGTCACTTCCTCTGGAAGGTCCTTCCCCTTCCCCTTCTTTGTTTTCACTTCCCCCGAATTATTTTGCATTTGTTTTGTATATATTTTGGGCTGAGTTATAAATGTTATTTTTCCCTAATAGAGGTTAAGTTTCTTGAGGGCATAGGTCTGTTTTCATTTTTGTCTTTGCATCCCTCACACTCAACATAATGCCTATCATACTGTAGGTGTTTAATAAATGCATGTCAAATTAAATTGAATTGCTAGGAACTATATCACTTTCTAGCACTGTACTGTGGAGGAAATGAGATATTTCACTGGTCTACATTCATACCCTTTACCACTTCATTACTGGGAATGGCTCTTGATCTTAAGGATATCAGACTTTTGTGTAGTAGCACAGATGTTTCTTGAAAGACTTACTATATTATTTTCCTGGTTCTGCTTACATCTTTCTGAATCAGTTCCTAACAGTCATTGAGTATTTTTTTAAAATTCTTCACATTTATAACTTTTTGTGATACACTAGCGCTCCATTTCATTTTTGTTCCATCATTTGGTTGTTGCCCAATTGATGGGCACTCATTTTATTTCTAGCTTTTTTTTTTTTTGCTATCACCAAGAGTTACATTATGAATATTTTGGAATCTATAGGGGTCTTTTTGTTAGTTTTTGATCTCCTTGGGGTATGAGGCAATGGTGTATAACTCATAATAATTATGCTGCATCCAAGATTTACATATTGCTTTATGATTACAAAGTATGTTGATACTTTGGATCTCATTTGATCCATGCAACATGCTTTCTGTTGAAGAAGAAAGGGTAGGCATTTTTATCCTCATTTTGCAGATGAGAAAAGTGAGGTGCAGTGAAATTGTGAGTTGTCTGAAGCCAAAGAGTTAGTAAGTAGTAGAAGTAGAATTTGATTCTAGATCATCTAACTCAAATTACATTGTTCTTTCCAATCTCTCTCTCTCTCTCTCTCTCTCTCTCTATGTATATATATATATATGTATATGTATATATATGTATATATAATATATATATATATATAATATATGTATATGTATATATATGTGTATATACCCACATAAATATATGCATGTATATGTATATGTATATATCTGCAGAGCACAGATACACACTAAAGTCTTATATTATCATCATGGCATGGACGAGTATCTGGGTTCCCTCAGAGGCTATGCCAGAGGAGTACAAGCTCTGACTAATCCTTCTAGTTCTTCAAAGGCTTTTAATGTCACTCTTTTTATAGTCTGTTTGTTGGTTTGCAGAGGTCTAGCCTAGCTAGGTTCAGGGAGAGTCATCATCAAGTTGGTTGCAAGGCAATGGAATTTTTTTTCATCACAACAACTCTCCTAGACTGTCTACTAGGGCATACAGGGGTTGAAAATATCATTAGTGGAAGAAGCAACAACCTCCAGGACATTGTGGATTCTTGAAGTATAGAAATAAGATGTATATATATGAAATATATAGAGAGCAAGGCAGTATAAAACAAAGTGCAAGTCTACACACCATATATGGTCTATCTAGACAACAGGTAAAGTAGTAGTCAAAGAAGTATATATCTTGTGGAGATCATCGTGGTATCATCAAGGAAGATTGCATAGAAGAGGAAAGTCTCGATCAGGGTCATGAAGTAGGAGCAGAATTTAGATAGGCAGAGGGGATGCAGGAAGGGATCTCAGGTGAAATAAATATCTTATTTAATAGTATAGAGATAGGGACAAATATGGTATAAGTCAGTCAGTCAATGAACACTCACTGTTGCTCAGTTGTCTTATTCATCTTGACCCTTTTTGGGGTTTTCTTAGAAAAGACACTGGAATGGTTTGCCATTTCTTTCTCCAGCTCATTTTATACAGATGAAGAAACTGAGGCAAACATAGTTAAAATACTTACCCAGGGTCATATAGCTAATAAGTGTCTGAGGCTGGATTTGAACTCAGGTCTTCCTAATGCCAGGCCTGGCACTCTATCCACTGTGCCCCCTAGCTGCATTGAACACTTATTAAGCATTTACTATGTGCCAAGCATTGTGCTGAGCACTATGTGAATGGAAGACAGTTTGGACTAGATCTGTGATTTCATTTTTATAAGAGTCAGCACTTACTCTACAACTTCTGTTCTTAGAGAGTTGTTTGGAGTCACTGAGAAGTTAAGCGACTTGGTCATATCATTCATAGCCAACTCTAAGTCAAATGTGGGACTTGAACCCAGGTCTTCTTGCCTCTAAGGACAGTTCATTGCTTTGTCCGTAAGAAAATCATAAGACAACAACAGTAAAAATAATCACCTCTCATTTACATTAACATATAGGGTTTAAAAAGCATTTAGCATAAATTGTTTCATTTGAGCTTCATGCAAACCCTTTAAAAGATACAGCCTAAGTATTAATTTCCTTACTTGCAGAATAGGACACTGAGGCTCATAGAAATGAAATGTCTGACCCAAGGTGACACAGCACTGAATGATGGTGTCTGAATCTGAACCCAGGTCTTCTGACTCCAAGTTTATAGAAGTTTTTCTTGTTATTTATTTATTTATGGCAATTGGGGTTAAGTGCCTTGTCCGGGGTCACAGTTAATAAGTGTCAAGTGTTTGATCTGAGGCTGGATTTGAATTCAGGTCCTCCTGACTTCAGGGCTTGTGTTCTATCCACTGCACCACCTAGCTGCCCCAGTTTTTTGGTTATTAACTGGACAGTTGTGTAACATAACATTGAAAAGGTAAGATGAGGCTAAAACAGAAAAGGTCTTGAATTCTAACATGAAGCACCTGTAATTCATATGAAAGGCAAAACAGAGTTTTTGCATGTTAAGTCAGATTAATAAAGTGATGAAAATTGTGTTTTAGGGAGAATGGCTTGACAATTACTTACATGGTAGAATAGAAATGGGAAAGGACTGAAGGCAATCCATTATACTTAGGCATAATGCACTTTAGCAATTTTTTTTTTCTGTTTAGGTTTTTGCTATGGCTCTGCTTAGTGAAATATTTACATCACCAAATTCTGCCATGTTATTAATTTTTTCCAACTAGAAAAATGTCTAGTCTGTTGGTAAATATTATTTTTGGTCTGTTATTATAACATTAACCTAGTACATCTCATAGCATTTCCTTTCCAATATGTTTTTAGGTATGTCTGTAAAGTACTGATGTGTATTACTTCTGTTCTATCAGTTCAAATTCGAGACCCAAATTCATGCACATAAACTTGACAGGGATGTAAGTTCTCTTGTAAATAACAGTAACAAACATAAGGCATAAATTTAATGGTTTGGGTTATAATTTCAATGGTTATAAGAATTGCTGTATGTCCATCTATACCTGTCAACAAGCATAGTCTTTTATATTTATGATCATTTTTAATAGACTTTAATAGACGATCCTGACTTCCCTATCTTATAATTATTCCTTCAGGCTTTACCAGACAATGTGCCTTTCTCTGGCTAAAAAATGAACGTAGCTTAATTTCTATGACCTTGGCTAAGTTCATTTCTGGCTGCAACATTCCAAGGAGGACAATGACAGGTAGGACATGTTCATATATGAGTAGTCTGAGACCATGAGAGGATCAGAGACCATGCTATACTTGGCTTGATTGCAGGATTTGAGAATATTTGAGAATAGAAAAGAGTAGAAAGATGAAGATGTGATGGCTGCCTTCAAGTATTTGAAGGGTTGCCATATAGAAGAGGGAAAAGACTTATATTTGGCCCAAGGAGAAAACAATCCATGGATGTTGCAAAGAAGTATATTTCTGACTCATATAAGGAAAAACTTCCCAAAGAGATTTCCCGAAGTAGAATGGACTCTTCCAAGAGCTATAGTTTGCCCATTACTGAAAGTCAAGAAATCAGATGACCACTTGTTGAGTATCCTTGGGGTAGAGGTGGAGTGAATGCTCTTTAGGTGAATGTTGGACTAAATTGTTTTTGAGGTCCATTCTAGCCTAGACATTATTCAATTATTACATGATGTAGTACTATAGCTCTTGTACCTACAACATATAATAATTGCATAATCATTGTCCTTGACATATTGTCAGATCCTATATCTTTGATGAATTTTACTTCATATTCCAAATATTATCAACGAATCAACAAGCATTTTTGAGTACTTACTATGTGCCAGAAGCAATGCTAAGCAATAGGATATAAAGACAAAAATGTAACAGTTTCTCCCTTTAAAGAGATTATATTCAATTAAATTAAGATTACTTTCAGAGACCAGTTTATATAATGAATTTGGCCAGTATAGAGCTAATCCTGGAGTTTTATAATCTTGGAGAAAGGCATGGTTTAGTGGAAAAAGTCCTAGATTTTGAACCATACTGCCTGAGTTCAAGTTGCATCCCTTCTACTTTCTACCTGGATGACCTCGGATGAGCCATTTAACCTCTCTTGGCCTTATTTTCTCCATTTGTAATATGAAGACACTGGACTAAATGGCCTCTAAATAAATCTGTGATACTGTGAAACTATTGATATTAAATCCTTCCCTTTCACCTTTGCGGTGGAAGACATATTGCATCTACTCTATTCCCTATCCCATGAAAGTGAGACTAATTTTTTCCTAAAAAGTTTTTAAAACTGTCTTTGAAATTTTGATAAGCTCATAGAATTAAGGCTCAGATCATGAATATAGTTTCCTGGTTGCCTTGGTACAAAAAAGCCAGGACTTGAGTACCTGGGGCCAATCTCTTAGAATTCAGACCAGAGACCATCAACATAAGCAATACATAGAAGCCAAGCTCAGTGGAACTATGGCCTTATCCTGGATGAACTAATCCATCTTTTCTCAGAATGTCTTTCCCCAAGTATGGCTACCTGGGTGATCTCTTGTTAGATAGATTAAGTGTCTTATTTCAACCCATTTTTGGACTAAAACTACCAGGGGACTGGCCTGAGATACTTTCAGGGCATTATAAATCTTTACAAGGCTCAGTCTTTCCATGTTAGAATGATATTTCCATTGAGAGCTGTGGAAGGATGAAACTGGATTACATGTGCTGACTTCTAGATTTGTACTGGCACTCTGATCTTACCCCCACTGTTGGTTTTCTGATCTTACTGTTTCTATGTCATGGAGTGTTGGTAGAGACTCGTAGAAAAATCTTCTATGTTTTCCCATTGCCTGTAGGATAAAATCTGAACACAGGTTGGTTCTCAGACTTTCTACCTTAATCTCCCTCTACTAGTTTGCACAAATCTTCTACCCTACCCATATTCTATTCTATTCTCCTCCCGGAACATTTCTTAGGTTGTCCTGAGTGAACCTTTATTTGTGCCATTTCGGTTAATAGAATGTCCTGTCCTGATACTTTCCATCTATTTGAATCTTGCTTATTCTTTGTTTTTTTACTTTGTTGTGAGGTAATTGGGGTTAAGTGACTTGCCCAGGATCACATAGCTAGTAAGGGTCAAGGGTCTGAGTCTGCATTTGACCTCAGGTCCTCCTGACTCCAAGCACTGGGCCACCTAGCTGCCCCGAATCTTACTTAGTCTTTACATCAGAACTTAATTCTCACCTTTTGTTGATTACCACCTCCCTTGGGCATTCCAATTGATAAGGTTCTCTCCCTTCTCTGACCTTCAGTAATGTTACATATAAAATGGGCACCAATAATGACACCTAACTCTCAGGGTGGTTATGAGCATCAACTCAGACAATGTAGGATATGCACTTTGTAACCATTAAAGTGCTATGTAAATGTTATTTTTTATTATTATTAATTGTTCTGTGATTCACTCCTTAAAAACATTTACAGTCTTGAATTGTTAACTATCTTTATTTGTTATGTAAAGTGTCTTCCCAACTAGAATGTCAACTTATTGAGATCAGAGACCATGTCAGATTAATCTTTGTTCTCCCTAGCTCTGCACATAGCAGGTATTCATTAAATACTAGGTGGTTACTTAATAATACAAATGAACATTAAGATTTTGACTTCATATTCATTCATTACCTTAAACTTGACTGTATTAAGCCATTTTGATATTTTCTCCACATACAGACAGAGCACTTTCTGCTTTTCTTTAATTGTTGCATGGTTAATCCCTCTCAACTGCAAGAAGCCAAGATATGTTTGTGTTTCCCTTGGCACTCAATCTTTAGTAATTTGATCTTTACTGAGAATGAATCCATCTGTCATATTGTCTTGTTATCTCTGAATGCCTTTTGAGTCAAAATCACAACATTCTCCACATGCTAAAGAGTATCCTTTACTCGATGGTACTCCCTTCCCCAATTTTCCCTACAGAAACTTGCATTCCAGTGGAAGATATGAGGGGAGCTTAGGCCCCAAAGAGAATACCAAGTCTTTCCTTTATCTAATGTATTATCTCATGCATTTCAAGTCACTAAAGACTGTCAGTAAGTAGCAAGGAAGGAAATCCTGCTGGGCATCCAAAAATAGGAGCTCTTCAGGGTGAGAGGGGAATTGTTCCAAAGTTAACATCTTTTTGCATTGGCATGTGTGATAAAGCTTACCTCTGGATAAATATTTGTGGAATCAGTCTCAACTCAAACAGTAGCTGTAATATTTGTCACTAGCAAAGGGTAGTAAGGGTAGCTTCTCTTTGCTGGAATTTTTCAGCTTTGATTTGATAGCAAAGTACTCTCTGGTTCCTAAAAACATACAAAGGGAACAACAATAATGAAACCCACTGTTTTCATAGTACTTTTCAGTTTGTAGAGTGCTTCTACTTCTACTACTGTGTCAGGGCCATCATTTTGTGAGCTGCCCAGGCCAAGCTCACTTCATTCCTTGCTCTGCATTTCACCTTTCAGACTTTTCCACCCCATTGCAAGAAGCCTTCTTGCCCTGCTTTAGTTTCTGACCTGAGTACCTCTTTCCTGATTAAGGATGATATTGCTCAGAGTCACACATTAGAAAGTGACCTGGGCTGTAACCCTCCCAAATCCATTTTGTTCTTTCCACTAAACTGTGTGAATCACTGTAATTTTTGCTTCTCTAAAACATAGAAGGCTATATGAACATGTTTTTGAGAATGATTGGTCTTCCAAAGTCTAAAATTGTTCCTCTATGCCTGCCACTAGATCTACCATATACCATAATAATATTTTATAATGGAAGTTGGAGGTATTAAAAGGGCCTACACTCCATAAAAGCACAGCAGGGAATTTACAAGAATGTTGGAGAACTTGCCAGAATTCCCACAAAGTTTCTGTTGTGTTTGTGTAGATGATGTTATCTTTTCTGACATTTTTAAAAACCAAAAATATGCTTCATTTTGTTAGTATAGAAATAGGTAGTATGCTGCTCTTTGTAAGGATAAGTTTCCATCATACACAAAGAAGGTGCATTACTAAGTAAACTCAAGTTCATGTTGTAATTCCTAGTTGTCCTTGCTTATATATAAATGTAAATGTAAATGCATATTCATGTGTGTGAATATATATGTAGAAAAATATGTATCCATATCCATGTATGTGTGCATACCAGGCCTGTCACTTTTCTACTTAAAACCCTTTCAATGGCTTTCTATTCAGTACTGGTTACAGTTCAAATTACTTTACTTATTTTAAAGTGTTCTACCAACTGATACTGTCCCCTATACTTGCCCTAGCTTTCCCAGTTCAAGAGATGGGTAAGGATTGCGGATATTTTTAGATGGCAAAGTCTGTGTGGTTATGGAAGAATCTGGTCAAGAAATGTGAGTGACAGGACTTCCGCTTCTGGGAGCCAAGATGGCGGAGTGAAAAGGTAGTTACTCTCACTCTCCCCTATCAATCTCTGAAAACCCAGAAAATATCACCCCAGAAAAAAAAAAACCCTGGAACACTTGAACTAGAAGAAAGACAAGGAGCAGCAGTGCAGCAGCCCAGCAAACGGGTCTCTCAGTGCCTCAGCAAAAATAAGGGGGGCAGAACTACAAGGGGCCCCAGGCTGAGAAGTACCCTGCGGCATTCATCTGAAAGGAGCTGAAGAAAACAACCTAAAGGCTTCCTAAAGCTGACGCCTTGCTGATTCCAACCCAACACCAGGTGAGCTTTAGGAGCCCTGAAGCCTCCAGTTGTGAAGAAATCCTGAAGCCCAGGTGGTAGAAGCCTCCAATTGTGAAGAAATCCTGAAGCCCAGGTGGTAGAGCAGGCAAACACCAACACCTGGACCTCCCAGTGCCTCAGTGAGGGGGGGGAATGGTGGAAATCAGCTCACAAAACCACCAGGAGTCTCGGCACTCCACCAAAGGAATCTCCTGGTGCATTAGCAAAAAGAGGAGACAACACTGCAGGGGGCCCCAGGCAGATAAACATCCTGCAGCAGCCATCTAAAAGGAGCAGCAGAAAGCTAAAGGAAAGGAAAAGCAGGCAACCTAGAATTGCCTGAAAGTTCCAGCCTTGCTGATTCCAGCCCAACACAAGGTAAGCTGCCAGAAACCTACAGCCTCCAATTCCCAGCATAAGAGGCCCCAGCAAACAAAGCCAGTGACCAAGACCTAGGCTCCCAACACAAGAAGCTTGGGTCAGTACCCTCTGTTCCCCAGCAGGAGAGCTCAATCTCTTTAAAGGCCAGGGAATAAAGAAACACCATGAGTAAAAAGAAACGTACCATAGATTCATATTATGAGAAGAGTGAAGATCAAGACAGAAATTCTGAAGAGGACACATTGTCAACAACCCACATCTGCAACAACAAAGGGAATATGAACTGGTCTGAAGCCCAAAAAGCCTCCTTAGAAGAGCTCAAGAAGGATTTTAATAGTCAAATGAGAGAGGTAAAAGAGTCCTTCAAAAATACAATTGGCCAGTTGGAAAAAAAATACACTGAAGAAAACAAGTCCCTAAAAAACACAATTAGCCAGTTGAAGAAGGAAGGACAAAAACTAACAGAAGAATACACTGAAGAAAACAAGTCCCTAAAATTGGCCAGTTGAAGAAGGAAGTACAAAATCTAACAGAAGAGTATACTGAAGGAAAAAGTCCCTAAAAAACACAATTGGACAAATGAAGAAGGAAGTACAAAAACTAACAGAAGAAAATAATCTGTTAAAAACTAGAATTGGACAAATGGAAACTAATGTCTCTATGAGAGAGCAAAAATCAGTCAAACAGAAACAAAAAAATGAAAAAATAGATGAAAATGTAAAATACCTCATCAGTAAAACAACGACCTGGAAAATCGACTCAGGAGAGACAATTTAAAAATTATTGGACTACCTGAAAATCATGATGAAAAAAGAGCCTGGACAGTATCTTTCAGGAAATCATAAAGGAAAACTGCCCAGAAGTCCTAGAACCAGAAGGGAAAATAACCATAGAAAGAATCCACCATCACCTGAAAGAGATCAAATTGACAACCAAGAATATCAAAATTCCAGATGAAAGAGAGGTGCTGCAAGCAGCCAGAAAGAAAGAATTTAAATATCATGGAACCACAGTCAGGATTACACAGGACCTTGCAGCTTCTACATTAAAAGACGCAGGGCATGGAACATGATATTCTGTAAGGCAAAGGAGCTTGGAATGCAGCCAAGGATCAAAAAGAGCATCATTTTTCAAGGGAGGAGGTGAATATTCAATGAAATAGGAGAGTTCCAAATTTCCCTGATAAAAAGATCAGAGCTCAACAAAATATTTGATCTTCAAGTACAGGATTCAAGGACTTAAAAAGGTAAATGGCACAGAAGGATACAATATGCTGTTAATAAGGCAGGGGACTGTTTAAACCCCTACAAGGGAATATGAGACTTGCAACCCTTGAGAACTGTATTGTTATTACACCTTGTTAAAGGAGTATACATAAAGAGAGTTGACTTTGATGTAATGATAAAAAAAAATCTAATCAAGTGGGTTAAATGGATCCAAATAAGTGGATCAATGTGATCTTAGAAAATGTACTGAGAAAGGAGGAGGCAGACAAGGGTAAATTACATTACAGGAAAAGACACAAAGTCCTGTCACAGCAGAGGGAAAGAAGGGGGGGAGCATTGTTTGAACCTTACTCTCATCAGATTTGGCTCAAGAAGGGCATAATATAATCAGTTAGGTATAGAAATCTAACTTGCCCTATAGGCAGTAGGAGGGAAAAGGGGAAAGAAAAGGGAGGGGAAAGAAAAGGGAGGGAAGAAGGGAGGGAAGCAGCAGTAAGATAAAGGGGAAGAAAAGGGAAAGGGATAATAAAAGGGGGAAGGGACTGAAGGAGGCGGTGGTCAAAAGCAAAACACTAGTGAAGGGGAAAGGAAAAAGGAGAAAGAAAAGCATAAATGGGGGGAAAGGATGGAGAAAAAGACACAGATAGTAATCATAACTGTGAATGTGAATGGGATGAACTCTCCCATAAAACGGAAAGGATTGCAGAATGGATTAAAAACCATAATCCTACAATATGTTGTTTACAGGAAACACATTTGAAAAAGAGTGACACATACAGGGTAAAGGTAAAAGGCTGGAGCAGAATATATTATGTCAGCTGAAGTAAAAAAAGGGGTAGCAATCCTGATCTCAGACAAAGCAAAAGCAAAAATAGATCTAATCAAAAGAGATAAGGAAGGAAACTACATCCTGCTAAAAGGCACCATAGACAATGAAGTAATATCATTACTAAATATATGCACCAAATGGTATAGCATCCAAATTCTTACAGGAGAAGTTCAGGGAGTTACAGGAAGAAATAGACAGCAAAACTATACTAGTGGGGACCTGAACCTCCCCTCTCACTAGATAAGTCTAACCACAAAATAAACAAGAAAGAAGTTAAGGAGGTGAATAGAACATTAGAAAAGTTAGGTATGATAGACCTCTGGAGAAAACTGAATGGGGATAGAAAGGAATATACTTTTTTCTCAGTACATGGCACATACACAAAAATTGACCATGTACTAGGGCATAAAAACCTCACAATCCAATGCAGAAAGGCAGAAATATTAAATGCATCCTTTTCAGATCATGATGCAATAAAAATTATATGTAATAAAGGGCCATGGAAAGATAGACTAAAAAAAATTGGAAACTAAATAATCTAATCCTAAAAAATGATTGGGTCAAACAACAAATCATAGAAACAATCAATAATTTCATTCAAGAGAATGACAATAATGAGACAACATACCAAAACCTATGGGATGCAGCAAAGCAGTTCTTAGGGGAAGTTTTATATCTCTAAATGCTTACATAAATAAAATAGAAAAAGAGGAGATTAATGGGATACAACTAAAAAAACTAGAAAAAGAACAAATTAAAAATCCTCAACTAAACACCAAATTAGAAATATTGAAAACCAAAGGAAAAATTAATAAAATTGAAATTAAGAAAACTATTGAACTAATAAATAAAACTAAGAGCTGGTTTTATGAAAAAACCAATAAAATAGATAAGCCTTTGGTTAATTTAATTAAAAAAAGAAAGAAGAAAACCAAATTACTAGTATCAAGAATGAAAAGGGTGAAGCTACCACCAAGGAAGAGGAAATTAAAACAATAATTAGGAATTATTTTGCCCAACTATATGCCAACAAATTTGACAATCTTAGTGAAATGGATACATATTTACAAAAATATAAATTGCCCAGATTAACAAGAGGAAGTAAAATACTTAAAAACCCCATCTCAGAAAAAGAAATTGAACAAGCCATTGATGAACTCCCTAGGAAAAAATCTCCAGGGCCAGATGGATTTACATGCAATTCTATCAAACATTTGAAGAACAATTAATTCCAATACTATATAGACTATTTGGGAAAATAGGTGAAGAAGGAGTCTTACCAAATTCTTTTTATGATACAAATATGGTGTTGATACCTAAACCAGGAAGAGTCAAAATAGAGAAAGAAAATTATAGACCAATTTCTCTAATGAATATAGATGCAAAAATTTTAAACAAAATACTAGCAAGTAGATTGCAGCAACTTATCACAAGAATAATACACTATGACCAGGTAGGATTTATACCAGGAATGCAGGGTTGGTTCAATATTAGGAAAACTATCAGCATCATTGAGCATATCAACACAAAACCAACAGAAACCACATGATCATCTCAATAGATGCAGAAAAAGCTTTTGATAAAATACAACACCCATTCCTATTAAAAACACTAGAAAGCATAGGTATAAATGGAGTCTTCCTTAAAATAATAAATAGCATATATCTAAAACCTTCAGCAAGCATTATATGTAATGGGGACAGGCTAGAAGCATTTCCAATAAGATCAGGGGTGAAACAAGGATGTCCATTATCACCACTGTTATTCAATATTGTACTGGAAACCTTAGCTTTAGCAATAAGAGAAGAAAAAGAAATTGAAGGCATTAGAATAGGCAAAGAAGAAACAAAGCTATCACTCTTTGCAGATGACATGATGATATACTTAGAGAATCCTAGAGAATCAAGTAAAAAACTACTTGAAATAATAAACAACTTTAGCAAAGTTGCAGGCTATAAAATAAACCCACATAAATCATCAGCATTTCTATATATTACCAACAAAGCCCAACAGCAAGAGATAGAAAGAGAAATCCCATTTAAACTTACTGTAGACATTATAAAATATTTAGGAGTCTACCTCCCGAAACAAACCCAGGAACTCTATGAACACAATTACAAAACACTTTTCACACAAATAAAATCAGATCTAAATAATTGGAAAAACATCAGTTGCTCATGGGTAGGCCGAGCTAATATAATAAAAATGACAATCCTACCTAAGCTAATTTACTTATTCAGTGCCATACCAATCAAACTACCAAAAAATTATTTTATAGAGTTAGAAAAAATAATAACAAGATTCATTTGGAAAAAAAAAGGTCCAGAATATCAAAGGAACTAATGAAAAGAAATGCAGGGGAAGGTGGCCTAGCAATTCCAGATCTTAAATTGTATTATAAAGCAGCAATCATCAAAACTGCTTGGTACTGGCTAAGAAATAGGGAGGTGGATCAGTGGAATAGGTTAAATATGCAAGACACAGTAGTCAATGACTATAGTAATCTATTATTTGATAAACCCAAAGACCCCAGCTTCTGGGATAAGAACCCACTCTTTGAAAAAAACTGCTGGGAAAACTGGAAAAGAGTATGGCAGAAACTAGGCATAGACCCAAATCTCACACCATATACCAAAATAAAGTCAAAATGGGTTCAGGACTTAGATATAAAGGCTGATACCATAAGTAAACTGGGAGAACAAGGAATAGTTTACCTATCAGATCTATGGAGAACAGAAGAATTCATGACCAAACAGGAGATGAGAACATTTATGAAAAGCAAAATGGATAATTTTGATTACATTAAATTGAAAAGTTTTTGCACAAACAAAGCCAATGCAACTAAGATTAGAAGGAAGGTAGAAAATTGGGAAAGAATTTTTACAACCAGTCTCTCTGATAAGGCCTCATTTCTAAAAATATAGAGAATTAAGACAAATTTATAAGAACACAAGCCATTCCCCAATTGATAAATGGTCAAAGGATATGAACAGACAGTTCTCAGATGAAGAAATTAAAAATATTTCTAATCTATAGTCATATGAAAAAATGCTCTAAATCGTTATTGATTAGAGAAATGCAAATCAAAACAACTCTGAGGTACCACATCACACCTATCAGATTGGCCAACATGACAAAACAGGAAAATGATAAATATTGGAGAGGATGTGGGAAAATTGGAACGCTAATACATTGTTGGTGGAGTTGTGAAATGATCCAACCATTTTGGAGAACAATTTGGAACTATGCCCAAAGGGCTACAAAAATGTGCATACCCTTTGATCCAGCAATAGCACTTCTAGGGCTGTATCCAAAAGAGATCAAACAAATGGGAAAAGGACCCACATGTACAAAAATATTCATAGCAGCTCTCTTTGTGATGGCAAAGAATTGGAAATTGAGAGGATGCCCATCCATTGGGGAATGGCTGAGCAAGTTGTGGTATATGAATGTAATGGAATACTATTGTTCTGTAAGAAATGATGAACAGGCTGACTTCAGAAAAACCTGGAAAGACTTATATGGTCTGATGCTGAGTGCAGTGAGCAGATCCAAGAGGACTTTGTACACAATAGCAGCCACGTTATGCAATGACTAAGATTGTTAAACTGAACCCTTCTCAGCATTACAAGGATCTAAGACATCTCCAGAGGCCTCAGGATGGAAAGTGCTGTCCACATCCAAAGAAAGAACTGTGGAATTCGAATCGCTATCACTTATTTTTACTTTCTGTTGAGTTTTGTTTCATCTTTCTGACGGTTCCTCTTATTGGTTTTAATTTGTACTTACAACTTCACTGATGTGAAAATGGGTATGTAAATGTAATGGGTATGTTTAATGAGTACGTAAATGTGCGCTGTCTTGGGGAGGGTGGGGGGAAGGAAAAGGGAGAAAAATTTTCAACTCAAAAGCATATGGAAAAAATAAAAAAAAAGAAATGTTAGTGACATATAAGTATAAAACTATGTAATATTGTAGAATCACAGAATATCAGTGTTTGTTTTTTTTTTGATGAGGCAATTGGGGTTAAGTGACTTGACCAGGGTCACACAGTGAGTAAGTAGTGTGAAGTGTCTGAGGCCAGATTTGAACTCAGGTCTTCCTGACTCCGAAGCTGGAGCTCTATCCACTGTGCCACCTAGCTGCCTCAGAACATCAGTGTTTGAAAGGATCTAAAAGGCATCTAGTCTAATTCATACCTGAACAGAAATCCCCTCATAAAACAACTGGCCATCTAGACTCTGTGCTTGGTTTGTATTATATTTGCTGAATTTCTAATATATGTCTTCCTTCTGGTCTTGTAGCTCTGAGATGTATGACTTGGATGTTGGTGAGCAATTTTCCCTTCCTTCATTAAAGCTACCTTAAAATTTTTCTATTTTGGGGGGTGGAGCCAAGATGGCAGAGTAAAAGCAGTGACTTGCTCGAGCTCTCCCCCAAACCCTTCTAAATACCTATAAAAATGGCTCTAAACAAATTCTAAAGCAGCAGAATCCACAAAAAGACAGAGTGAAACAAATTTCCAGCCCAAGGTAACCTGTAAGGTTGATCAGAAAAGTCTATTGCGCCAGGCTGGGAGAAGAACGCAGTTTGGCATGGGCACACAGGCCCCAGCGATCCTGGAACAGGCCTCAGACGACTGAGTTGATGGTAGCTGTGGAAGTTTCCAGACTTCTCATCCCACAAATGCAAAAGACAACTTACAAGGTCAGTGGGAAAAGTCTGTTTCTGCGGTGGTAAGAGAGAGAAGCCGGGGTCCCAGCACCATTCCCCAAGCTCAGCCCCAGGGTGGCAGCTGCCTTTTGAGCTTCCAGCCCACAGACTGAGAGGGAATCAAGTGGCTGATCAGAGAGGGATTGCAAGGATCTCTCTGCTAGTGCAGGATTCTCTTGCTTTGCCTGTGCTTGGATCTGGGTCACAGTTCTGGGTGGTAGTCCTGGGGTGAGGAGGAGCGCTGGTGTAGTGGAGCTTGCAGTGCCTGTACAGAGAAAATCCTCACAGTTCCGAGACAGAAAAGAGTGCTTGTGGTCACTCATAGACCAGAGCACAGGCCAGGAAAGGAGTAAACACCTTGCCCTTGATCATAGCACCTTGGAAGAATTGAAAATATACAGGTCCCTAGAAGTATCTCTGAAAACAGCTGCACAAAACCCCTGAAGCTTGGGACAGTACATTCTCCACACTGGAAACAGACCACTTAAGTAATTGGCTGGGATTATGAGCAAGCAGTGCAAAAAGAGTCAGACTATATTATCTTACTTTGGTGACAAAGAAGATCAAAACATACAACCAGAAGAAGACAACAAAGCCAAAGCTCCTACATCCAAAGCCTCCAAGAAAAATATGAATTGGTCTCAGGCCATGGAAGAGCTCAAAAAGGATTTTGAGAAGCAAGTAAGAGAAGTAGAGGAAAAACTGAGAGTGATGTTAAAGGAGACCCAAGAAAATACTGAAGAAAATAACACCTTAAAAAATAGCCTAACCCAAATGGCCAAAGAGGTCAAAAAAGCCAACGAGGAGAAGAATGCCCTAAAAAGCAAAACTGGCCAATGGAAAAGGAAGTCCAGAAGCTTACTGAAGAAAATACTTCCTTAAAAAATTAGAATGCAACTATTGGAAGCTAGTGACAATTTGTGAAATCAAGGCACTGTAACACTAATCCAAAAGAATGAAAAAATAGAAGAGAATGTAAAGTATCTCATTGGAAAAACAATTGATCTGGCAAATAGATCCAGGAAACAGAACTTAAAAATTATTGGAGTATCTGAAAGCCATGATAAAAAAAAAAGAGCCTAGACATCATCTTTCAAGAAATTATCAAGGAAAATTGCCTTGATGTTTTACATCAGAGGGCAAAATAGAAATTGAAAGAATCCACCAATCACTTCTTGAAAGAGATCCCCAAAGGAAAACTCCTAGGAATGTTGTAGCCAAATTCCAGAATTTCCAGGTTAAGGAGAAAATATTGCAAGCAGCCAGAAAGAAACAATTCAAGTATTGTGGAAACACAATCAGGATAACACAAGATTTAGCAGCTTCTATATTAAGGGTCTGGAGGGCATGGTACGATATTCCCAAGGGCAAAGGTGATAGGACTACAACCAAGAATCACCTACCCAGCAAAACTGAGTATAATCTGTCAGGGTAAAAAATTCTCATTCAATGAAATAGGGGACTTTCAAGCATTCCTGAGGAAAAGACCAGAGCTGAATATAAAATTTGACTTTCAAATACAAGACTCAAGTGAAACATGAAAGAGGTAAACAGGAAAGAGAAATCATGAGACTTATTAAGGTTGAACTGTTTACATTCCTTCAGGGAAAGACAATATTTGTAACTCATGAGTCCTTTGTCAGTCTTAGAGTAGTGGGAGGGAAAAAAATTATATGTATGTATAGATTGATAGATAGAGGGCACAGGGTGAGTTGAAGGGGTGATATCTGGAAAATAAAATTAAGGGGTGAGAGAGGATTATACTGGGAGAAAGAGAAAGGGAGAAGTAGAATAGGGTAAATTATCTCACATGAAACAGACAAGAAAAGGCTTTTACAGTGGAGGGGAAAAATAGGGAAAGTTGAGAGGGAATGAGTGAACCTTATTTGGCTTAAGGAGGGAATAACATACACAATGGGGTATGGAAATCTGTCTTACCCTACAGGAAAATAAGTGGGGAAGGGGACAAGAGAGCTAGGGGTTGTTGGAGGGGAAGACAGATTGGGGGAGGAGATAATCAAAAGCAAACACTTCTGAGGAAGGATAGGGTCAAAAGAGAATAGAATAAATGGGGGTAGGATAGGATGAAGGGAAATATACTTAATTTTTCACAACAGGACTACTATGGAAGTGTTTTGCATGACTACACATCTATAACCTGTATCGAGATGCTTGCCTTTTCAGTAAGGGTGGGTGGGGAGGGAGGAAGGGAGAAAATTTGTAACCCAAAGTTTTAAAAACAACTGTTAAAATTTTTTTAAAAAATAAAAAAATAATTTTCTATTTCTAGGAAAACATATTTTATTGGCCCTTGCTATATGTACTCCATCCCTAGATAAGGATCTATACTCTAGTCTTAGTACTTCATACTCAAAATATTTCGATGACCAAAAAAGTTTAGAGACCACTGATCTAGTAAATGGATTTACAATGACATATCCAAAAACAGCATTTTGTTCTGTACCTGTCTAATGTCATTAGAGTGGAGAAGGAAATGGCAAACCACTTCAGTCTCTTTGCCGAGAAAACCCCAAGTAGGGTCATGAAGAGTTAGACATGACTATTTAGAATGATAAGGGAGTAATAGCTTATTGAAAAAATGTTGTCTAATCTCCAAAGTCTTATAATGGAAAATGCTATCCACATCCAGAGAAAGAACAATGGAGTTTGCATGCAGATCGAAGCATGCTTTTTCCTTTTTCTTTCCTTTTTTCTGTTTTGTTTGATTTCTTCTTTCTTGTGATTCCTCCTATTGGTTCTAATTCTTCTTTTACAACATGACTAATGTGAAAATATGTCTAACAGGAATGTATATGTAGAGCCTATATCAGATTGCATGCCATTTTGGGGAGGGAGGTGGGGAGAAAATTTAAAATTCAAAAGCTTATGGAAGTAATTGTTGGAAAACTAAAAATAAATTAATAAAAAAGAAAAAAATTTTAAAAAGTTGTCTAAATAGGAGATTTGGATTTCTAAGCCGCAAATTAGGATATAGGAATAAAGGGTGAGGATTGAGAAAAGGCCATTCTAATTGGCAAAACAGTTACTGGTAACTTTGAAGTATGCAGTTTCAGTTGAGTGAGGAGTCAAGTGTGAGATCAAGAAACTGGGATACTAGAAGGATGGTGGTACTCTTGAGGAAAACAGAGAAGTTTGAGAAGAGGGGTGGGCTTGGGGAGAAAAAAAGAGGGGTAGGATGCAGGGCAAAGTGTATGATGATGGTGAGAGATCTTACTAGTCACTGTCTTTGTAGCACAGAGCTGGCTCACTGTGGGGAACCTGCAGAAACTTTAAGATAGTGGGAGACTTTTGCCAGAAGATAATTTTGCATGATGATCAATTTCAGTCATAACTGCCCTAAGGGGCCCAGGCCAGAAGCAGCCAAGGGTGGACAGTAATGGGAAGGAGCAGAGTGAAGGAGTTTTGAAGTGGGGTAGTGCACCTATGTTGGAGACAAGCTCAAGTTTGGCAATGAGGAAGGAGGGAGGGCGGGATACTGACAATCTTCCCTACCTCTGATTGATTAATGACATATCTCTTGTGGCCATTTTGCCTCCTCATTTTGGAGACTACCATGATAGATCATATATTCCACAAAAACAGAAAGTCTGTATTATCTAATTTTTAATCTCCCACAGCATCTAGCACAGTAATCATTCAATAAATGTCTGTCAGATTTAATTTCTGAACACCAACTCACATACCAACGCACTTTAAAAAAACATTTTTACTTTTTCCACCACTGAATAATTATCATGTTCCAGCATAATGTAACAAATACTTTCTATGTAACTGCATTGGTTAGGCACTGAGTCTATAAAGATAAAAGATACTCTCTGCCTTCAAAAACCTAGTAGAAGAGGTATATGTATGTATATAAATGTATATGTATATAAATGCATATAAATAATTATATATGTATGTCTAGAAATAATTATATATGTATACAAGTAATTATAAATACATATGTACATATGTATATAAATATATGTATATATGTTTATATATGTATATAAATAATTACAAAACAAAGTAGAGTGAAAAGTGTATGAAGCATAAGATTCTATGGGAGGTCTGAGGAAAGAGAAACCATTTCCCACCATGGGGATCATTGAAGGTTTCATGGAAAAGGTAGCATTTGAGCTGGTCTTAAAGGGCAGGTAGGATTTCCATAGGCAGAGAGGGAAAGAGGGAACATTGGACAGTGTCTCTGAGGTGGGATACAGTGAGCTGTGTTGGGGAATCCTAAGTAATCCAGTTTTGGCAGAAAGAAATATAAAGTCCCATTAAGTTGAAAAGTTGACATAAGGTCAGACATTAAGAGGAAAGTATCAATTTAATCAATTCCAACTAAGATGTTAATAATACATGGGCTTAATGTATTAATTTTCCCTGAGATACCTGAATTTTAAGAGGGCTTTTAAAAAAAAAGATTTTCATTGATACCTTTTGTTTTTATATAACTGACATTTCCTATTTCTCTCCCCTTCCTCCCAGAGATCCATTATGTATAACAAAAAATAAAGAGGAAGGAGGGGAAAAAAAAATCAGCAAAACCAATCAACACATAGAAAACATTTGTTGCAATATTCCTCACCTGTTTCCTACTATCTCAACAAGGTTGAGAGGGAAGTGTCTTAAAAAGGCATTTATTTATGGAAAGGAATGATTTCTGATTATTGAATTCCAGTAAGTTGTGGGGGGAGTGTTTTTTTTTAAAGCTTCAGTCTTCACTTAGTGAAGCCTTCTCCACCTGTATGTAAGGTCATTTCTGACCATGGGATTGGTAGCTGATATGCATCTTTTTTTGGTGTATCCTTTGTGCAAAGGGAAATCTAAAAACTTTTTATTGCAACCCTGAAAGTCTCAAGTGAAAAGTTTTCTAGTCTCTCTTGAAGGAGAGCCCTAGAAACTGTGATTCTAAGACATCTGGAAGAACTAGACATTCTGTGATCACAGGCCATTAGAGTCACATGAAAAAACCCAGAACATTTGGAGTGTGTATGTGTGTGTGTGTGTGTGTGTGTGTGTGTGCGTGTGTGTTTGTGCTTACGTGCAAGGTGTGCACGACACGTACACTTTTAAATGAGAGAAAAGGAAAACCAAAGCAAACCTTTACTAAGAGAACTTTTATGGTCTACTGGGTGCTGAGTTGTTATTTAGGAGCCAATGATCTTGTATGCAAAGAGTCTTTTCCTTCTTTACCTTCCTTGTCTTCTCTCTTGATTACTTACTTTAAGATATGCCATTACTTGTTAGCTTGCATGAAAGAACAATAATGGCTTACATTGGTATAGTTCTTTAGAACCAACAATTTTTTCAAAACTATCCTTTAAAGTGGAAAGGTCAAGTATTACTATCTTCAATTTACAGTTAAGGAAACTGAAGCTCAGACAAATTAGTGACAGTCACTTGTCCACCGTCACATAGACAGCAAGTGATACAAGTGGGGCTTGAAACCACTTAGTCAATAAAGTTTTATTAAGTGCCTATTGTGTGCCAGGTTTTGTGATGAATGCTGGGGATACAAAAAGAGGCAAAAGAGTTCCCGTTTACAAGGAGCTCACTATCTCTTGGGGGAGAACAAATATGTATGACGTGCTATATAAAAGGTAAATAAGAAATAATTGGGCAACCAGGTGGCAAAGTAGAGTGCTGGGACTAGAGTTAGGAAGACTAATCTTCCTGAGTTCAAATTCAGCCTCAGACACTTACTGGCTGTATGACCCTGGACAAATCACGTAACCCTGTTTGCCTCAGTTTCCTCATCTGTAAAATGAGCTGGAGAAGGAAATGGCAAGCCACTCAAGTATCTTTGCCAAGAAAATTCCAAATGGAGTCATGAAAAGTAAGATACAACTGAAAGTGACTGAGCAAAATCAAATAATTAAGAAAGGGAAGACACCACAATTAAGAGGGATAGGGAAGACTTCCTATACAAGATAGGATTTTAGTTGGGATGTAAAGAAAATCATGGAAACCAGTAGGTGAAGATAAGGAAAGAGAGCTTTCCAGGCATAAGGAATAGCTAGAGAAAATGTTCAGAACCAAGAGATGGAGTGTGTATCAAGGAGGAGAGGGTGGTCAGCAATGTCGAAGGCTGAAGAAAGGTCAAGTAAAATGAGGATAGAGGAAAGGTCATTGGATTTGACAACCAAGATATCACTGGTAAGTTTTGGAGAGACTGATTTTTCTTATTCCATCACAGATTTTTAGAGGGGTTTTAGATATTATAATGGAACTGTGTAGGCAATTGTTACACATGTCCTTAATTTAAAAGATTTTTGTTTAACAAGCTAAATGAGATAGGACTTTTAATTTAAATCCTCTGGTTTATCACTGACTTTCCTTATAATATATTCTCCAATCCAGCAAAACCAAGTATAAATCACTGAAATCTTTTGGATTAAGCTATGGAAGTTCTATTCTTGTCAGATAGTTAAAGATATTTATCTCCCTGTAGAAATGCTCACTCATTGACAAAATTTGTCTTTGTGATATAGTTCACATTAAAAAAAAAAACAAGTTTTGATTTTGTAGAACAAAGTATACTTATAAAGGCTATTCCCTAACAAAATTTTTTACCTGAATGTAGTTTTAAAATCATACAGGATTCTACAGCTGAGATCACAGATACAATTTTGTTCAATGACCTACTGAGTAATGATGTCAAGAAAGGCACAAAATAGTCTAACATACTCATTTGAGGGGGTTTCCAGTGTCATGGAAAGAGCCCAAGGGAAAATGAATGGTTTCTTTGATGTCAAGTTTCTCTAATTGCTTCTTTTTGTTGATGATTTTGTATTAACTACCTTGAATTCCAAAACACTATAAACTCTCTTCAGTACAGTCATAGTAATATAACTTAATCCTCTCAGCACTGGAAACATTGGCCTGGCACCATGCTGTCCTGATTGGTGAGATAGCCAAGGGGACACATATGGCCCACTATATCTAGTTGCCACAGATCCCAGACCACGTGTTATATGCTATAGCCCTGGTCATCTTCTGGCCATCACCCTATATGTATTTTGCCTTTACCTCCTTATAGCTTTCCACCTCTAGGTACAGTAATCATATTAATGCTATCATTGCTTCTAGAATGGTTGTGTCAATTAATGCTTATATGGCTCCATCACCATTCTCGAGCTTGTTCAAATCTAAACACCTTTGATTGGTGACCACTCTCTTAAATGTAGTGTCTCCCTCTACTAGAGATATAATGCTCCTTGAGGTCAGTTACAGTCCTGCTCTTGTATTTGTATCCCCAGTGCACAACAAAGTATCTAGCACATAGCAGATGCTTAATCAATGTTCTTCATTTATTCATTCTTTCAGAGATAGGTCATGAAATCACATAACAAGAAAATGCAAAGTGGTTTTTTAAAAAAGCATATTTCCTCCAGTTATAACATGTGGTTGGACAGGCAGCCCATTGAGTTATTCTATTAAAATCCTGAACAGATGTTGCCAGAGTTTAGTAGTATTCCCTTGATGGTGAATGAAGGCAAAAAGCACTATGTGTCCAAGCAATGTTCTAAGCACTGGGGATACAAGCAGAAAAAAAGCAAGACAGTCCCTGATCTCAATGAGCTCACGGTCTAATTAGGGAAGACAACACATAAAATAATGTTCAGTTGCAGGACAAATGAAAAGACCCAGAAGTCATTGTTGTGGGTACTCCATCCAGTGATTCATATCACAATCCACCCATGCTTCCTGTGTGACTTTTATCCATGACCTCTTGTGTATCTTTCACAGAGGATCTCCCTCAAATGCTAGACATCATCCTCTAGATCTCTTGACATTTCATGGACGACAACGGCAAACACAGGCAGTGTACCAGTTATCCCTCATTCTCACCACACGATCAGTTTATATTTTCTAGCCAGACATCTTACTGAGGATGTTCTTTGGCATAAGAGTAGGATAATGTGCTATGATAATCGAGGTATAAGGATTTGCATGACTTCATAAATAAAGAGATATCATAGGCAGAAACAGTTACTGGGTTCAAGTGCTTCTTCAGGAATTTGCCATGTGGTCATGAGCAAGTCACTTAACCTTTCTGTATTCCAGGGTTCTGTATAAGACTATAAGTTATGGATGAATCAATGAATCAGTAGATAAAGTTTCTATATTCCCAACAGAGACTGAGAAACTAATACCTTCCCCCCAAACACACACACACACACACACACACACACACACACGCTCAAAAGGAATTTATACTACATAAATGGGTGGACTGTCCTATGAGGGAGCTGGTCCTTGATAGTTCTTGAAAATATGCAGAGATACTTTCTGCCCTGGTTTCAGTTGAAGTGGCTCTGTAAATGATTCAGCAGTTTGTATGATGACAAAAAAAATATTATAATAGGCTGTGGAGCTAGAATAACCAATGAGTCAATACTTGATGAAATGAAACTGAATGTGTATATGAAAGGAATTGTCTACCATTCATTACTTTTTTCTACTTATTCTTTACAAGATGGCAGGACTATTTTGAGCTGCCCCTGAGAGCTGGGTGGGGGAAATGGTGGCTTCCTTATTTCCCACATAACTATAAATACTTGGACCCCTTTGTTTCTGGTGTTTCTTCTTATGTTAGGCTAAGGAATATTCTTAGATGGATATGCCCAGGCAACATTCTAGTGAGTTTGAAGATAAGTGTAGATAGCTTTTTGAAAAAGTGTGGCTGAGAAAAAGGGTAGGGATATTGGATGATAGCATGGGAAGATGGAAGGATTGAACAATTTAGAGAGCTTGGTTTGGATGGTCTCAATTTTAATGAAATAGGAGGTAAAGTTATCTTCAGAGAATGCAGGGTGCTGGTGAATTTGGAAGCTTAAGGAAAGAATTAGGACAAACATTATAGGCACTATACTAAGGCAATGTTGTAGAAAGAGGGCTGGCTCAAAGTCAGAGAACTTGAGCCACTTAACACTTGTATGGCTTACAAAAAGTCATTTACATTTCCTGACTTCCATCTCCTCATTTCTAAAATTAAAGGGTTCCACTAAATCAGGGGTTCCTAACCTATTTAATGTGTGTAATGGACCCTTTTGGGAGTCCGGTGAAGCCTATGGACTTCTTGGAAAATGTTCTTAAATGTACAATATTACAGTAAAATGTACAATATTACCAAGGAGATCAATTATATTGAGATATAGTTATCAAAATATTCATAAGAACAAGTTCTCATATCCTAGCTAAAGAATCCCTGCACTAGATATATCTAAGGTCCCATTCAAGCTCTAAAATCTTTGATCTATACATCAATAGAAGATGGATAAAATGATTTCCTGATAACAGTCCGTATGAAATTTTGACATTAATTTTTAATGTATATGTGGAAATTTAGCATGGTTATATGACTTTCTTTTTTCTTTTCTTTCAAAGTTTTATCACTGTTCCCTTTTACATTGCTATCACTTGCTAATGACTATCACTCTTCTACTACCCTGTAATAAAACTTAACTTTTGTCAAAGAAATGCAATTGATCAAAACAAATGAGCACATTGGTCATATCTGACAATGTTTGCTTTAGTTTTTGCCCATATACATTCTGCAGAGAAATGGAAAATGTGACTCACTATTAGTCCTCTGAAGTTAAATCAACTCAATAAGCATTTATTAAGTGCCTACTTCTACACTTAAGCTCCTGTGCTAAGCACTGGGGATATAAAGAATGGGGAAAAAAAGTCTCTGCTTTCAAGAAGCTTAGAACATAATGAGAGACACCACATACAAACAACAAAGTAAGATAAATGCATATATCTATGTATGTATGTATGTGGAGGCAGTTAGGTAGCACAGTGGATAAAGAACCAGGCCTGGAGTCAGGAAGACCTGAGTTCAAATCTGGCCTCAGATGCTTACTAGCTGTGTAACCCTGGCAAGTCACTGAACCTCTGTTTGCCTTAATCCACTACAGAAGGAAATGGCTAATCACTCCAATACCTTTGCCAAGAAAACCTCATAGACAATACTGGCATGATATAGCTTATGGGGTCACAAAGAATTGGACATGACTGAATGTCAACAATGTATGTATGCACATATATGTACATTGGTATTTATACATATATACACAATACATGTATGTATGTGTGTGTGTATATATATGTATATGTGTATATATATGTATGTATATATATGTATGCGTGTGTGTATATATATGTGTATATATATATATATATATATATATAATCTTTGCTCTGAAGGCACTGTGTGTGTATGTGTGTGTGTGTGGGAGCAATAGAGTTTTGAAATTTTATTTTTAACATTTATTTTTTAAATTTTGAGTTCAAATTCTCTTCCTCCCTCCAACTCTTCCTCTATGCATTGTAAAAGCAAGAAATTTGATACCAATTATACATGTGAAATCATGCAAAACACATTTTCATGTTAGCTATGTTGTAAAGAAAAGAAAAATTTAATAAATGAAAAAATTATGCTTCAATTTATATTCACACTCCATCAGTTCTTTCAATGGAGGTGGATAGTATTTTTCATCATAAATCCTTTGGGTTTACCTTGGATTATTATATGGATCAAAATAGCTAAGTCATTCACAGTTGATCACTGTACAATGTTGCTGTTACTGTGTAAAATGTTCTTCTGGTTCTTTTTATTTCACTTTGCATCAGTTCATATAAGTCCAGATTTTTCTTAAGCCATCCTGTTCATCATTTCTTATAGTACAACAGTATTCCATGACAATCATATATGACAACTTCAGTCATTCCTCAATTGATGGGCATCCCCTCAATTTCCAATTCTTTGCCACCACAAAAAAAGAGCTGTTAAAAATATTTTTCTATGTATAGGTCCTTTTCCTTTTTCACTATAGATTTAATAGTGGTATTGCTGGGTCAAAGGGTATGCACAGTTTTATAACCCTTTGGGCATAGTTCCAAATTGCTCTCTAGAATGGTTGGATCAGCTTACAACTCTACCAACAGTGCATTAGTGTCCGATTTTTCCATATCCCCTCCAACATTTGTCATTTTCTGTTTTCTGTCACATTAGCCAATCTGATAGGCATAGGTGGTATCTCAAAGTTATTTTAATTTGCATTTCTTTAATCAATAGTAATCTAGAGCATTTTTTCCAAATAACTATAGATTGCTTTGATTTCATCTGAAAATTGCCTCTTCATATTGTTTGACCATTTATCAACTGGAGAATGCCTTGTAGCCTTATAAATTTGACTCAGTTCTCTATATATTTGAGAAATGAGGCCTTTATCAGAAAAACTTGCTATAAATTCCCCCCCACCAGCTTCCTACTATCCTTCTAATCTTGGCTGCATTGGTTTTGTTTGTGCAAACTCTTCTTAATTCCATGTAATCAGAATTATCTACTTTATATCCCATGGTCCTCTCTATCTCTTGTTTGGTTATAAATTTTATGTCTTTATCCATAGCTAACAAGTAAACTATTCCATGATCTCCTAAATTGCTTTTTGTATCACCTTTATGTCTAAATCATGTGCCTTTTTTGACCTTATCTTGGTATACTGTATGGGATGTTAGTCTATAGCTAGTTTCCACCAAACTGGGAAAGCAATAGTATTAAGGAGGACTAGAAAGATGAGATGTCAGTTGAAGTTTCAATGAAAAGAAAAGCCAGGATATGGAGTCCAGAAGAGAGAATTACAGGCTTGGGGGACTACTGGTGAAAATTTGTGGAGTTGGGAGATGGGGAGTCTCGTGCAAGAAACAGTAAGGAGGCCAGAGTCACTGGATCAGAATACATCTAAAGGAGTAAGATGTAATAACACTAGCAAGGTATGGTAGGGCCAGGTTATGAAGGGCAAATCATTATGATAAATATCTTCCCATGGACCTTCCAATATTTTCATCATTGTCAACATGATAGTTTTAATATGAAAACTTAGAATTATTTTAATTCTGATTCCTCTTATTATTAATATTTTGGAGCATTCATTGTTTCATATGGTTGTTGATATCTCTCATTTTTCTTTTTATTTTAGAAAACTATTTATATCCTTTGACCACATTATATGACCTTTGTTCTTATATATTTGTGCTAATTCTGAACATATCTTACATATGAATAACATCAGAAATACTAGCTATGAAGATTTTTTCTTCTGACTGCATTGATTTTGTTCCTATAACAACTTTTAAATAGTACATAATCAAAATCGTATGTTTTATTATTAATGATCAACTCTAGCCTTCATTTTTATTAGTTCTTCCCCTATCAATAGTACCTCCTTCTATTCTCTCTCTCTCTCTCTCTCTCTCTCTCTCTCTCTCTCTCTCTCTCTCTCTTTGGTAAGGGCAGTTGGGGTTAAGTGACCTGCCCAGAGTCACACAGCTAGTGAGTGTTATATGTCTCAGGCCAGATTTGAACTCAGGTCCTCCTGACTCCAGGGCCAGTGCTTTACACTGCACCACCTAGCTGCCCCTATTCTCTATTTTTTAAAAGTACTTTTTTAAAGTAAAGGACAGTATTTGTCCATATGGAGCTTATATGGTGTATGTGGTGTAAGATGCTGGTCTAAAACAGATTTTTGACAGACTTCTTTTCAGTTTTCCCAATAGTTCTTCTCAAATATGGAGTCTTTATGTCAAAAAGTTTGTGTTCTAGGTTTCCTTAAATACTAGGCTACTGTGCTTTATAATTTCTGACCCTTGCTCATTTTGTCTTTTTTATGACTTTTTCCAGAAATGCTCAACAGTTTAGGGGTGGCTAAAGAAAAATCAGAGAGAAAGTTTTATCTAGGATTAATGATTTTAAGAGTAGGCATAGTGTAATGTCAAAAGGGGAAAATGTACCAGGAAGAACAACTTAAGATCATATGAGTTCATTCTGGTTAGACAGGTAAGTAAATCAGGAGGGCCTGGATGAGATAAGAGATTAAGGAAGTGTCAAAAAAACTAGAGAGTATAATAAGGGTATAGTAGGACCAAAGAGGGGGCAGCTAGGTGGCACAGTGGATAGAGTACTTGACCTGGAGTCAGGGAAGACTAACCTTCCTGAGTTCAAATCTGGCCTCAGACACTAACTAGATCTGTGACCCTGGGCAAGTCACTTAATCTTGTTTGCTTCAGTTTCCTAATCTATAAATTAAACTGGAGAAGGAAACAGAAAACCACTCTAGAATCTTTGCCAAAAACAAAAACAAAAACTCAAATGGGGTCATGGAGAGTCAGACACAACTGGGGTCATGGAGAGTCAGACACAACTGAAAATGACTGAACAACAACAATAAGAAGAAGGCTGAAGAACAAGTTCAGAAGGACTGGGATAGGTTGAATAGCAAGAGGTGAGAGATGGGAACTTCAGAGATTGAAGCAGAGATGGTGCAGTTTAAAGAAGCTGGGCAACAATTACTATTATGTGTGGATGCTTACGAACAGAATGGAATCTTAGGTTGCATTGGCATTCAGCTCATTATATTCTATACTAGTAAGACCACATCTTGAATATTGTGTTCAATTATGAGTACTACATGTTAATAATGACAATGGCTGACTAGAAAACACTCAGAAGAAAGTAATCAGGATACCGAGAAATCTAGAAACCAAGGCACACAAGGTAGTTGAAGAATTTCAGTGTATTTAGCCTCCTCTTAGAAGACTAAAGTGATACACAATAGGTGTCTTTAAATATGTAAATGTCTGTCATATAGAAGAGGGTTTTCCAGTATGAAATAAGTAACATAATTAAAAAGCAAGCTTTTAATGGAGGGATTAGGGCAAATCCTCAGTTGATGATCTGTAAGAAATGGCATAGAAAGGATTTCTAGTTTTGATGGAAAATTGTACCTGATGATGCCCAAACTATTTTACAACTCCAAGTCAATGATTTTAATAGACATGTTAACTAACTAGAAAGAATACAAGGGTGGGGAACTAAGATACTGAGAAATACAGTAACTATTTTTGTGAGAAATTATGCAGTAGGTTTAAAGCTCACACTTGTAACAGCTATAATTGGTGCCCATCTTGGGCAAGGACACAAATATAGCACATACCCTGAAAGCTCCTACCAGTGTCAGTATTTCCTGGGTCTTCTTGAAGGATAAGGAAGGGGTAGAAGGGAGGAAGAGAATTTGAAGCTCAAAAGTTTTTTAAATGAGTGTTATTTTTTAAAAAAAAATGTAAATGAGAAATATTTAACAAAACAAATAAAAATGTATTTTAATAAATACCTTGAAGTAAAGGAGAGGGAAATGAAGAATCAGCAGATCTAAGTTCAGTCTCATTCAGATTAGTCAATAAAGCTTCCCATCGTCCTTAAAAAAAATTTCCTGGCTCATTGCATGAGCCATCAGCTCTAAAACCTTGGAAATTCCTGACGTAAGTTACCATGGAAATGGCTTCTTTCTGTGCCTGTTCCTGGTATGCCTCATCACAGGCGCTTATAGAAAGGGGCACACTTCTGAGTGGAGTAGAATGGATTATATAATGTTTAAGTTCCCTTCCAAATCAAAGTTTTTGCTCTGTAATAAAGTCTTTCTTTAAGCCTGACTGTCTCCTGTACTCCCCCTAATGCTAATCTGTTAACCTGGTTCTGAATGTAAATAATTAGCAAAGAGGCAAATATTCTCTCCAGCAAAGCTCTTAACAACTCTTTTCCTCTTCATAAACACTACTGCCATATACCGTAGCATTCCAATCAGCAATGTTCTATAATATTCTTCTCATCTATTACTACCTGTTACTGTTGGGCCTAGAAGGCAAAATCAGGAGCAACAGGGAAGCTGCAAAACAGGTAGAAGATAAATTTAGGCTTACTATAAGAAAAAAGCTTCCTAACAATTAGAGCTATTCAAAAGTATAATGGGATGATTTAGGTAGTTGTCAACTCTTTTGTAGTGAATGTCTTTAAGTAAAGATGATACCACTTGTGTAGTATCATGCAAAAGGTATTATTATCCAAGAATGAGATAGACAAGATAGCCTCTAGGGTCCCTTCCAACTTAGAGATTTTGTGATTCTGTGGCTATTCCCTACCATTCTTTCAGTCCAGCTGTTTTGGATTGGAAAGAAGAATGGAAGGTAAGAAGAAACAAAGGATGAGTCAGAAAACATGACATTTTAGAGCAATAGAGAGTGAAAGAAATTTTCAAGCATTGTTCTTTTGGACATTTTGACATTCCATTTAAACACATGGTGTTAGCGTATTAGTCAAGAGTGTTATTAAAAGTTCTATTAAATACTGCAAAATTTCTTTAAAAATATCCTCATTCCTCTCATATGGTGTTTGATGTACAAGAGTGAAAGGAGGAATGGAATAGATTGCTGAAATTACAGGTGGCAACATGGATTTGAAATTTCAAGTGATAGAAAATCTGTTGGCAAAGCAATAACTGTGGTGAATAATGCACTCATTAACAGTTTGTTAATTAATTAATATACTTCAAGGAACTTACATGTCAAATATCTTGGGATAATTAGCATTAGAACTGAAAAATAGACAAGAGGGGTGATGGAAGAGAAAGAGCTCAGGTCAACCCTGCATATCATTATATCTATCATCAGCCAATCTCTCTGGCTTTGATATTGTGTTTTGGCTAATAAAAAACTCATCTAACTGTCTCCTTATATTCTCTTGCTCCTCACCCCCCAGTAAAGGATTGGTAATCATTTCAAATTAAAGAAGGTACTTTTAAATATCTGTGAACATGTTTCATAAGCAACATAAATTGGCATGTAACAGTCACAGGTCACTATTTCAATTATAAAGGCAAATTGCTAGGCAGGACGCTAATAAATGACATTCACACCAGAACTATCTGCAGCTTCATATACTTAGTGCATGTGATAACATACAGCATATGATCTCTTCAGATAGGATATAATTAAATTCAAGGCAAGTAATATTTATTAAGTGCTTACTATATTCCTCATTCCACCAAAACTATTTTCTTGAAAGTTACCGAAGACCTTTTATTGACAACTCCAACGTCCTTTTCTCAATCCTTATTCTCCTCAACCTGTATACAGTCCCAGGAACTGTGCTAAGCACTGAGGATATAAAAGTAAGAAGAAGAAAGATAGTCCCTGCCCTCAGAGAATTTACAATCTAATGGGAGAAGACAATATACAAAAGGAAGCTAGGAAGCAGGAAGGGAGGAAAAGCAGAGGGAGATATCTGGCATAAGGACATCTTGTTTCATGGAGTTGAAACCAAACAAAGCAGTAGAGGGAAAGAAAGGAGAGTTAGCTGAAAGTCCAAACCCTGCCCTCTAAAAAGGAAAACTTTGGGAAGAGTTTAGTTCTCTACCATCCAGCCCTCCAGTCAGAGGGGAAAGGAGGCTGAAGGAGATGAGAAGGTATTGAACATTCAAAGCTGAATTAGGGGGTAGTTAGATAGCTCAAAGGGTGAAACACCAGCCCTGGAGTCAGGAGGACCTGAGTTCAAATCCAGCCTCAGACACACAACACTTACTAGCTGTGTGACTTTGGGCAAGTCACTTAACCACAATTGTCTCACCAACAAAACAAAACAAAACAAAAACTGAATTAGGTGCGTGGTGATGAGAAGGCAGCTAAATGGAGCAGTGGCTAGAGTGACAAGCCTGAAGTCTGGAAGACTTTTATCTTCCTGAGTTCAAATCTGTCCTCAGACACTTACTAGCTTTGTGACTCTGGGCAAGTCACTTAACTCTATTTGCCTCGGTTTCCTCATTTGTAAAATGAGCTGGAAAAGGAAATGGCAAACCGCTCCAGTATCTTTGCTAAGAAAATCCCAAATGGGGTCATTAAGAGTCTGACATGATTGAAAATTACTGAAGTGATAAATTTATCATGTGATGAGTTATCTTGTTTCTTGCAGTTGAAACTAAGAAGAGCTGAAGATGGAAAATGGAGTATATGCGCATGTCTTAAGCTAGGAACATCCACTGTGGTGGATGCCAGGGACCTTCCCCTTCATTCTCCCAGTCCACCAATGCATGGACAGACTACTTGTACCATACACTCCCAGGCCAAGAAGGCATATCCCCTTTTCCAATCCAACCTCTAGTTCCCAGGTATTGAAATATCTACTCTTAGCCAGAAGCTATTCCCTTTCCCCCATCTACATCTCTGTTCGAAGTAGCCCAGAAAATCATTCCATTTTGACTTTTGGACTCAGTACCCTTTTGCCAACAGTCATTGATCAGGGAGCCCTCTGCTCTGCCATTGCTCTGCAAAGTCTTTAAAATCTTGTTACCTGCCCTATTGCTTTGCTCGCCAAACCTTAAATGCCATTTGGCCTTCCCATCTGCCATGAAATTGAATCCTCATTTATATGTCATCTGACTCAATTAGAATGTGAACTCCTTGAGAGCAGGGATTGTCTCATTTTTCTGTTTGGATCATCAGTGCTTAGCAGGGCTTGGTACAGAGTAAATGCCTAATAAATGTTTTTCCATTCCATTCCATTCCATTCCATAAAGATAAATCAAAGTACAATACAAAACACATAATAATATTACCTACCTAATATTACCTATTGTATCCAGTGAAGGAATATGTAGATTATACAGTCAGATAGATTCTATTTAGGGAAGGATCATAGGATAATACATTTAGAGTTGGAAGGGAAATATAGTCCAACACATTCATTTTACAGAAAAGGAAAACATCAGCATCAGAAAGATAAAGTGGTCTGTCTGAGGCCACATAGGAAGCAAATATTTAGAAATTATCTTCCAAATCTATGTGTCTGCCTTTGCTTCCACACTACAGCTCACCTAATCCCACCTATGAATCTTATGTTGGCCGTGTCTTGGAATTGGCTCTTGCTCCAGTAGGAAATAGGTGACTATCTGAAGTGTTTGTCCAAGATATATAGATACACAGATAGATATAGCTATATAGAGATACAGGTGTGTGTGTGTGTGTGTGTGTGTGTGTGTGTGTGTGTGTGTGTTTGGATCAGGTCAATGGATTGTCAAAGTACAATACAATGTGGACAACAGATGTTCATCATCATCCACTTGGTTTTTCCTATCTAGATTATTAGATTATACACTTTTGAGTGGGTATGTATTTCTTCAAGCAGGCTCACAGTATTCTGGGAGCGTTGTGTTTAAGATAATGTTGTCTTCAAACATTAGCATCTGACCACCTTCTGTAAAGTTCTTTCTTCCATATGGATTCTGAACTAGACACTAATGATCAAGCAAATATCTTTGATAGGCAAAATTTTTGTATTCTGTTATCAATAACCAAAGATCATTGAACAAAACTATTTCTATTGTTCTATCAGGGAATATTGTAGATCATAACATCTTGGTAGAGAAGAGCCTTTAACATTCCATTTTGATCTGCAAAGTCATTTTAAAAATATAATCAGCAAATAACAAAAGGAGTGTGCAATTTGACTTTCTTCCTTTTTGTGAATAGTGACTGTGAAGATACGTTCTACTAAAAAAGTCATGTATGAAAGTCTGCTTATTTGTAGGGTTCATCCTCATAAATATTTTAAGAAATGAAAAAGTAAGTATATAGGTCAGTAATTATCAGTGTCCTCTAGAGAGTGATCTTTAAACTTTTTTGATCACAAGTTTCTATTGGTAAAAAACTTGGGGTCATGCATCTCTAGTGCATGTACCTATAAATTATATAAATTGATTTCTGGACTAATAGTTATATTCATCATAAAATATAAAATTTAAAAATAGTGAAATAAATATGATGTAATATTTGCTCCTAGAACCAATAAGGAGTGTCTGGAACTTATTGAGTAGGGAAGTGACATGGTATGAACTGCCATTTAAGAAAATTTCCCTTGGGAGCTGTGTGGAAAATGAATTGAAAAGGGGAGAGACTTGAGGCAGGGATAATAAATTATGTAGGATCTATTGTAATAGCCTGGATGAGGAATGATAAGATTGTGAACCAGAGCAATGGCTCTATGAGGAGAGAGAAGGAAGATGTGATAGGAATGACAAGATTTGGCAACCGATTGGATATGTGACTTGAGGGAGAGTGAAGAGTTGAGGATGACATAGATGTAAATCTAAGTTACTTATAGGATGGTGATTCCTTCAACAGTAATGGGAAACTTTAGGGGAAAGAAAATATTATATTGCTTTACAGTATACATGTAATGAGATCTATGATTTAGATTGCAATTCATTCATACATACTAATTCTCTGTGACTCACATGGTTCCATTGAAAATAAAAGGGATGTAACGAGTACTTAATCTTTAGCCCCTACCCAGAAACATAGAACCCCTAAGCTCTCACCAATTTATTCAGGAATGGAACAAGTGTAATCATTCTCTTCACCAATGCAGAATCTTCTGCAAATGCTCAGGCTTGAACTCTGAGTTACAAATTGTCAAAATATCTTAAAGAGACTAAAAATACCAATGAATGAAAAAAATGCAGGTGATATTAACTACTAAACAAAGATAAGCTAAAACAGTTGTCTTTAAATTGTGGGCTCTGTACACTCAGGAGGCTATTGAATGTTCCTAAGGGAACTCCACAGGGGTATATGATTAACCAACTAGAAGGTAGGAATTTGGGTTCCTTCCTCTCCCACCCTCCAAATGATAACCGAATACGGTCTTGTCTACATCCCAGTTACACTATTTTTTTCACCCATTTTGTTTTTATTGTTACTGTGGGATCATTGATTAAGAACCTCAATTACATCTTCTCTTAGCCTTCTTTTTCCCAGAATAAACATTCCTAAACTTTTTAGCCTGTCTTAATCTGGCAACTTCTTCATTCTCCACCCTATTCCCCCTTTTTTCTTCTTCTTTAATCACCCTTTGGAGCTTTTTTAGATCCACTGTATAATTCAGTAGGTGAAGTATGGTCACTAGAACTTCATATCTGCTTACTTAACAAGGAGTTATTGCATGCCTACCAAGAGACAGACACTGTTCTAGTCACTTGGGATATAAAGTTAAAAAAAAAAGAAACAGTCTTTTCAAAGATCTTATCTTCTGTTGAGGGGGTAGGGTGGGGTAGGGACAATATGGACAGAGATATACAAGCACTACATATGCACAAAAACATACACACAAATTTCAATGTAATTTGGGAGGAAGAATGGGAACTGGGGTGGCAGAGGGATCAGGATAGGCATTGTGCAGGAGGTGATATTGAAAGTACTTTGAAGTACTTTGAAGGTGGACATACTATGTTTTTGTACAAGGATAGGGTGTGGTCTTCTTTTAAATCCATTGTCCATCTTGATGCTTTCCAACTGGTTATTGGTATTTGGTGGGGTGGGATGTGAGGTACAGAAGAATATTGAACTGTTGTCTCTAGGGAAAGTATACATTGAGACATACCTGATAAATCTGAGCCATCCTCTAATGTCTTTGATTATTTTTTTCCTAAATGTGTTACTTTGTCCTTGTCTACATCAAAGGTCATCTACCACATTCATGTTTGACTACATAGCCTTTCAGGGTTTCTTTTCAGTTTTTTCTGATTGACTTAATTTTTCATTACCTACAAATACGATCATCTAGAGGTCTTAGTATGCACTCCTTTCTCCTGATCATTTTTGATAATATAAAATAGAGCTAATCCTAGCATAAAATGCTGAAGTTCTTATTATTTGCACATCTGGATTCAGGAATATATGTTTAGCCCTACCCATTGTTTCCTGTCTCAGAATCAGGTCCCTAACCATGACCAAATATTTCCAATAATCTCTTGCTAAGTCTAATTTTTAAAAAAAGTAATCTATACTATTCAGATTAGTCAAAGGCTTTAAAAAAGTCTAAATAGATCACACTCACTGGTTCCCCTCTATCTCTATGCATATGTAATGCCTTAAAGAGCTCTTCTACATAATGTTAGCTATTATTATTATTAATTATTATTGTTATTATTGAGCATTAATCCATTAATTTTCCAGAGTAACATTCAAAATTAACTTCTAACCCAGCTCATACTCTTCCTTTTCCACCTCCTCCCCAGTGACTTTCTCACTCTGAGGTTGCTTTAATTCTTGGGGCCTCTTCCTCTGATTGGTGAGTTCCTCCTCCAAACTTTCATTTGAGGAAATTCACTTGCCAACAATACTCAACAGAGCTCATTCACATCCTGCCTCTATGGACTACTTTTTCACCTACTTTCTCAATTTTCAGCTCTTTTTTATGTATTATCTTACTCCATTAGAATATAAACTTCTTGAGGTCAAGACCTGTCTTTCTTTTGTTTGTGATTATATTTCTTGCACTTAGCACATTGTGTGAAACATAGTAAATGTTTAATTCTCTCTCTCTCTTTCTTTTCTCTTTCTCTCTCTCTCTCTCTCTCTCTCTCTCTCATAGGACCTACTAATGCGTGGCACAGTGCTAGTTGCCAAGGTTTACAAAGAATATTAGATGGTTCATAACTTCATGGAGTTATAATCTAATTGGGGAGTTTAGGATATCTTGAATTTGTTCTAAGTTGCCCAGGTCAAATAGGAACACTGACATGATTGTGAGTATATCTCTTTGTTAGACTTTGTAGATTGGAAAATGGAGTTTTCAGAGTCCTAAAGTGATAGATGAAATGAGTGACAATGAAAGGTGCTCCACAATATCTTGCTAATTTTTTGTAGGATGCCCTAAGTAGAAAGAATACCTAAATAATCACACCTAGTCTCTCATTTGTGGAAGTTTCCTTTGGCCTACCAGTGCCTCATAGGCATCTTTCATTTGGTTGAGTATGGTTTGGAGATCAAGATGAGTGACAAGCTCTTGTGGAAATCAATGGATTGTAAGCAGGTAAGTACTGAGGATGGTATCCATGCTTCATAAAGAATATGATTTTGTGTATGTGTGTGTGTGTGTGTGTGTGTATGTGTAGTAGTAGGAGGAGGAGGAGGAGGAGGAGAAAGAACACTGTATTTGAAGCCATAGCACCTGGCTGAAATTCATTCTGCTATGTAGATACCTCTACTAGACACTTTTGTGACCTTGGGAAAATCTTTTCAATGGATTTGAAATCATAGGACCTGGGTTCAAATTTCCATTACACTACTTACTCCCTTTGTGACATTGGGTAAGTTATTTCATCTCTCTTGGATTTGATTTCTTCATGAATGAAAAAAAGAGGTAGTACCAGATGACCTCTAAGGTCCCTTCCAACTCAAAATCTATGATCTTGTGATCATGTGAACTATGGACAGATTTATGATATGGATAATTGGGGACAAATTCTTCCCTACTCAACACAGTAATTTATTTATGTTCTTCATAGTTAGGAGAGGCAGCACAAGGTAGAGAGTAGAGAGCTTATTGCAGAGCCAGCAAGATGTGGGTTAAAGTGCTGCCTCATATATTGGTTATGTAACCCTGAACAAATCATTTAACTTCACAGTGTTCTAGGCAGTTCTCTAAGACCATAGATACCTCTACTAGACACTAAGTTGCAGAGAAAGTACTGACATGTATTGGTAGAGAAAAGTTCCTGCTATGAGAGTTCCCTATCTCTACCAATGCAATCATGGGCACAGTTCCTATCCCATGAAAAGTAGAATGAAGCTTCTGGACTTGAAACTGAGATAACAGATATCTGGTCCTGCATCTGTCCGTAACCAGTTATATGTGGGCAGGTCAATTAACCTTCCTGGGTCTCAGTTTCTTCATCTGCAAAATAAGGGTGTTAAATTTAGATGTTCTGGTGTCACACCTAGATCTGAGGTCCTATGATCTCAATATTGTCAAGTTACACACCCCTTACTAGTCTACCTATCAGGAGTGTTATTTGGAAAAAATTTTGCTTTTACCTAGAGGTTCTGGAAGAGAGCCAAAAGTAGGACAAGAGGTATTGCTTCTAGTTAGTAGTGACATGGTCAGAGAATCAAGACAAACTATCCCTTGGTGAAAAAATCAGGCCAACAGTATTGCAAAACTTGTTCTCTAGGAGGAAATTTATCATCTTGGGAACATGCATGCTTATAAAAATTTCTATGTATTTTCTGGGATGGAGATGAGTGTGTGGTGAAATTAAAAGTTATGATACACTATGACCTTGTTTGAAGAAGTGGAAGCTATAACAGTTATTCTGACTTTCTGACTCTCCTAGGTCTGTATGCAAGATCTCATGCATTGTATATCCTCCCATACTCTGAGTCACAACAGCTTCTAGGCTATTAACTATAATGTGTTTATAGAGTCTGCATTGGTTATAGGGCAGCAAATCATCTATTCATACTGGACTATTTGCTGCTCCTCATACGTGGCCCTCTAGCTCCCATATCTATGCCTTTGCTCTGACTGTTCCATTCCTGGAATGTTCTTTCTTCATGCCTCAGCTTCTTAGAATCCTTGGCAGGCTTCACTCAAGATTCACCTCAGATGTTACTTTCTGCAGTAGAAGGGTTACTTTCCACCTATTCTGTATAAATCTTTTACGTTATATGTTGTTTTCCCCATTAGAATGTAAGCTCCTTTTGGTCAGGGAATAGTTTTTGCCTTTCCTTGTATTCCCAGTATTTAGCATAATATTTGATATGGAGTAAATGCTTAATAAATGCTGGCTGATTGATTGATTGACCTAGGCTTGGTTACCCTTTATGTGAAAATGTGATTGGGACTCTACATTGAGGAAGATGTCATGCTCCTCAGCAGATACCACTCCACTAGCAGTGATGTCAGTAGAACCTGGAGTTGAGGGCAACCATCAAAGCACTTCAATGAATGAGTACTTGTGCTGCATGTCTTACTAAAATCCCATGGAATGTATGAGAGACTAGAATGAATCAAGGGCCAAGATCACCTGTCAGTGGTTAGTTCATCAGTTTCATAGGCAAATGGGCTGAAGATGAGAAGGCTTCCATCAATGTCTTCAATCAATACCAAATAATTCTTTACTTCACAAATGTGCCAACACAGGCCATGGTGATCTGGTTGGTGAGGTTGACATAAGTGCCCGAGTAAAGCAAGGCTGGTACTAATACCACTTGCCTTTGTATTAGGTAAATATCACCAGTAAGTGGGAGTACAATGTAACATCCAACATTTTAAGTGCAAGACCAAAGCTGTCTCTGGAGTCATGTCTGGATTCAGGGAACTTTTATTTGGAGAAGCCTGGGAATTTATAATCTCTTTTTTTTTTTTAAGACCAGAGATATAAATAACACTTTCCACATAGTTTGTATTGTGGACAAGAAAGGATAGGTACTGTTAATTACCTATCTGGGATACATCTATACATACATATACCTACATATACACATATGTAGGTATATATATGTATACACACATATATGTATGTGTATAGTGTGTGTGTGTGTTCCTTCACTCTGATCCCCTACTTGTGTGGGCTTAGTTGTTACTAGAGGTGTGACAGCGAAGGATGGCTTTTGGCTCCTTGGCACCAGGGCAAGAGGTAGACAAGGATATCAAGCACATGTTGGGTCTTTAATTTGACTTCCTTTTAGTTTTTAAGCAGAAGTTATTCAGTTCTGGCAAGGAGGATGGCACCTCTCTTTGGGTTAATTCATTCAGCATGAGATCATCAAGCTCCTCAAGGCAGGTATGCATTCTTGAGTCACAAGTTAAAATATCTAGGGGAAAGGCAAAAGTGTGGTCAAAACTAGCTGAGTCAGCCACTGTGAAAATAGTGGTTTGAAGCTGAATGAGCATATTCCTTAGTCTGAAGGTTTGAAGCAGTGTCTAGGAAGTATGTGCAGAGGAATGTCAGGGAGGCAGGACAGATGGTCTGTGAGAGGAGAAAGGAAGTAACTACTTTCAGTAGCTGTAATGGAGGCATCAGCCTCTTTCTGACTCTGTGGTTGCCTTTAGGCAACAGACAAAATCAGGGAGACCTAGAAATTTTTGGCTTGGTGTTTTCTAAACTGGCCCATCTACTTTGACTGCTTGTTTTGCTTGGGGTAGGTGTATGGGATAAGAAGCATGCAGTAAGATCAAGAGAGCCAGATGAGATTACTTGTGGATACGGTGGAGAGGAGAGATAGGATGGTATGTCTAGCATTCTTGGGTAGCTTTCTTTGTGTGCCTGTGTTCCCTGTGCTGTGCATGTCCCTGGTTAAATTTTATATACTGTGCTTTACAGTGTGATATCTGAAGTTTGGGATACAGAAAATGCTGGAGAATTGGAATGGTAATGACTATGTTACAAAGTTATCAATAAGATCAGTGTTGCCAACACTCTCTAAGCCTTTTCCTATTCTCTTGGATGTACCTGTACCTTTCAAAAGTCCCAGGACCCTTGTTGTTAAGGTCATGGGACCCTGATAAATGGATTCATGTAGTAGCTATCTCTGGAGTCTATCACTGTAGCAGCCAGGAGAGGCTTATGTCTACAAAGACTTTGAAGTTGACCAAGTAATTTAGCTTCCTCTTAATTCAGGGCCATTGAGGTCTAATTGTTCAGTTTCACTGCATGGCCAGCCCTGGGTTTGGAGAGAGATCAATGGATTCTGTGGAGACTCTTGCACTATATGCATATTCTCTAGATGACGTCTCCACACAGATGGGGTTATTTACAAAAATATCTAAATGCTCTGTGTGCTCAGGCCTAGGGTCTCCAGCCTCTTCCACCCCTCATTGCTACCAATCTCTGAGGTGTGGGTACAGGAATCCTGATATGAATGTATGTAGACATCATGGCAGTGATGGAATGAACCATTGTTGGATAAAGTTCTGACGATATATTGGTGGAGAAGAAGAAAAGGAGAAGCATGAAACTATTACATTTTTCTGAATGTTCCTATCAATCAGTGTAGGCACCACTGTTGCAACTGAAATTGCTTTGTGCTATGCAACATTTTTTGAAAGCCTACAATAACCCTTAATTCTTTCTGTAATCAAGAGATAAAAATATTGATTTCAATTGGAAACCTTTTCCTCTCTCTACATACATAATACATACATATGTGTGTGTATATATGTATATATACATATACACAAACATAAACATATGTACACACACATAAATTGTTCCATGCAACATAATGGCAATAAAATTGTCTTTTGTTAAGAAATCTCTCCATTATGGAATGGGGTACCCTTTTCTCAGGCAGAGATTTGACCTTATTTAGCTGGCCACCTAATCTAATTGGCCAGACATCCTTCAGCGCTTTATAAATTTTCTTCCTTTTGTATGATGCTTTTATGCTTCTGATAAACATTTCTGTAGGAGATGGACTGGCAAACCTGATAGAGTAGAAAGATTGGGGGAAAGAAAGCTTGATTAAGGGGATATGCCAGGTAACTACGCAAGTTACAAAATGGTGGTTTGGCAGTGTCATCATGATTGCAGCTATGCGGAGGCATCTTAGAAACTACAACAAAGACTGGGGCAATGGATGGCTTTCCCTTAAAATTGGAGAAGCTTTGATAGTGTTATTTTCATCTCTACTCATGACATTTCTGAATGTTGTGATGCTACCGTTCCCAATCTCTGAGTATTTACCCATGTTTCCATTTTTGGACACTTGGAAGGAGGGTATGGTGACCAACCCATTCTGGGTCTCATCGCTTCTCTCTCTTCTACTTGAACCATCAGTTGTGAGTTGGGATTGGGTGGGGGTGGGGGAAACCCTTTTCTGCTGAATGGAACTCCTTTAAAGTCCTCAGGCCTGAAAGGCAGGGAGCCCAAATCCAAGATTACCTTGTTTTTTGGAGTGTATCACTGGCTATTGTCCCTATCAAACAAAGCCCTTTCATCAGAGGGTCTTTAAAACACTTTTTTTTTCTCCTTTATTTTGCTTTGAAATAAGCTGGGCAACAATTAATTTCAGAGAGAGAGAAAGATAATTCAACAAGGATCTATTACTACTCTCAGCTTCTATTGCTGTAATGAAAATCTATTTCCTTTCCCTTTTGTGTCCCATATAATTTAATGCCCATTTTATTAATGGTCTGAAATAATTACGGGAACCCTTTGTGTTTCTCAAGTATGTTTCATTTAATTGTGCAATAAATGCCTAATCTCTTCCTCCATCTGAAGCTATTATGGCGTTAAAATTAACAATTATGCAGCAATGCGCCCGGGTCCATAGAAATCATTCCAGATAACTAGACATATATAAATCATTCATGAGAACAATTTCTGAAAAGAGACGAAGGGGAAAAAAATGTGTTGAAAATGACATTGGGAAGCCAAGGGCCCAGCCTGTAAGAAGATAGTAACACCTTAAAAAAATCTTTTTTTCTTTCCTTTTTTGTTATTATTATTTTATTAATTGTGTATGTGGCATAGCCCTCCACCCCCACCCCCCCACTTCTATTAGCCTGACAGATATTTTCAGAATTAATTAACTGTTAGCTCTGAGGATAAATTGTTCATTATCAATTTTCCCCCTCTTTCTTTCTTTCCTTTTATAGTTTTTCTTTTTCTTTCAGGCCAGCAATTACACTCCCTGCCTTTCACCGGCAGGTCCTGTTCTGTAGGAGGCAATCCAAATGGGGAAAGTGCTTTCTCTTTCAACCCTATTCACTTCTCCTCTTCTCCCTTTTGTGGGATTTAATAACCATGGCTGATAGGCTCACGGTGGACAGAGAGGTTAAGTTTGTTGTCTCAGCACTTTGCTGACAGGGGACAGCTCAGGAATTCTGCAGTTTAGAACCAGTCCTACCGGGTGAAAGAGACTCCTGTTCTTTGCAGCCAGGTCTTACCCAGCAACCCTGGGAGCAGTTTCCAGAAAACTGTTTGACCACAAACATCCTCTTTGGCTAGCAACATTTTTATTGGCTCTGCTGGTGCCCAGCCCCCTCTGTCTCATGCACCCCCCTAACACTATGCAAAGCAATTCCCCACAAAATACACTCCAAGTTTTCCCCACAGACACAGGCTCTCATGAAAATCTAACAAAAAAAGCACTAGAAATGAGACACCAAGTATTTTCCATTTCTTTTTGACTCCTTGCCTGATTCTCATTAGGTCTCCACATCTGATTCTTTTAGGCCTCAGGCACATAGACCAGAGGTTATTTTGAAGATTGTGCACCAATGAAGAATATACTGAGGGATATTAACCCAAGACAGATGTCCCAGCATTCACAGAGCTCAAAGCTCTTAAAGCAAACTGTCCCAAGAGTGCTAGTGCCAATAGGCCTGGCTCTCATCAACGTGGTGTTTTATTTTTAAAAGCATTTATTGAGTGCCCACTGTGTGCAGAGACCCTGATATATGTAACTGGGAAGAGATATGGTATTTACTTAAAATCATTTCATGAGGTGAAATACATACATAAAATATACATATAGGAAATGACTATAGAATGTCAAAGTAACATGTCAAGTGCAAAAACAAGGCACTATTAACTGAAGAAGCAAGTGTGAAGAAGCACAGGGTAAGGGATCTTTTCCATTTTTGATGTGTAAAATAGGGCCAGGTTGTTCTGGAAAGACTTGTTGAAGATAGTGAATCTTGAAGTATTTGGGTTAACAGAGATTGGTGAAAAGGAGTATGTGTGTGTGTGTGTGTGTGTGTGTTTGTGTGCATATGTGTGATATTATAAATGAAAGGAATAGTCAATGAGGCAGAAAGACCCAAAGATATTGGATATAGACCTGGAAATGCCTTTCGAGATGATCCATTCTTCCCCTATGTTTTTACGGATGAGGCAGCTGTGACTTATGAAGCAGAACCGACTTAGCAGTGATTACACAAATAGTAGGTAGCAGAGCCAGTCTTCAGGCTCAGGTAATCTGACTTTCATCACGTTGTTGTTCAGTTGTGTCTGACTCTGCATGACCCTGTGGATCATAACATACTGATACTGTCCTCAGGATTTTCTTGGCAACGATACTGGAATGGTTTGCCATTTCCTTCTCCAGACGCAAACAGAAATTAAGTGACTTGCACAGGGTCACACAGCTAGTGAGTGTCTGAGGCTGGATTTAAATTCAGGTCTTCCTGACTCCACATCCAGTGCTCTGTCCACTGGGCCATCTAGCTGCCTCACATAGGGAGTTGTATTTGTGAAGCAGCAGGCAGATCAGCTTGTCTGGAATAGAGGAAAGACATTAGAAAGCAATTAAAGGTGAGATCCGAGAAGCAGATACGACAGTACAGAAGAAAAAAAAGAGCATTGGCTGGGAAGTAGGGCAACATGAGTTCCAATACTGCTTCTTGTGATAATTATTTCTGTAACTTTGGATCAGTCAACCTTACCCCCTCAGGTGTTAGTTTCTTCATTTGTAAAAGGAGGCAGTTTTACTAGATGGTCTCTGAGGCTCCTTCCAACTTTAGATCAATATTCCTTTGGAAGATGGTAAGTGTAGAGTGTAGATGCTTACATTTGATAGGATAAGATCATAGGAAAGCACCAGAGATTCTTAAGCATTAAGGTAAGTGAATAAACTCACTTTAGGAGATTATCCTGATTCTGAGTATGGTATAATGAAGAGAGAAATACCTTAAGACTCAGGAAGGCCTGGGCCCTGGTCTTGCTTCTAACACATATTAGCTTTGAAAACTTAAGGAAAACATTTAATTTCTACAGAGGCAACTGAGATTATAAATTTCTGAACAATTGCCTATTTATATTGATAGAGAGAATTTTATACTGGAAGTTCCCTATACTAGTGAAATCACAGGTCTGGGCTGTACAAAAAACCCCCCCAAACAAAAAACCCCACTTCTTGGCCATTTTAGGCAGGATGGAATGGAGTGGAGAGAACCCAGAGCTTGGGAGACAGGTTGCAAGGCTCTTGCTGTATATAATCCAGGCCTGCGGTCATGAGACCTAGGACATGATGTCAGCTATGGAGCAGGGAGGCAGTTCATAGAACCATGTAAATTACAAAATAAGATAACTCCATAGCTGTTTAAAAATAGTCATGAAGAAGCAAAAATCAGCACTTGTTTGTGACTTAAGGGAGTGGGACAACTGTGGTGACAATGATGGCAATAAGGAAATTGGGAAAAGGTATAGTTTTAGAGAAAAGAAATTCTCTGAAAAGCCCTAGGTTTGTGTCATATGGCCTCATGTTTACCTTTTTGTGTGTCCATGCAATGATGTAACTTGTTCTTGAACTTTGCTGCAGTATCTCCAGTTTTGTTAGATTCCCTTTCTTCTCAAATTTTCTTTGCATATTGCTAATACTTACTATTGTTTCATTAATATTTTCTAACAGTTCTTTTTTGTATAGTTATGAATTTCATCTTCTCTTAAGATCCTTAATGTACTCATTTTGTTTTGTTTTCTCCTCATAGATTCCCTCTACCTTTCATTTTTTTTTCTAATTCATTCTCTCCCCTAGCAAGAATTACATAGAGATGGACCCCTGCCATTGTTTTTTTTTTTTTTGCTTTCTTCAGAAAGCAATGTTTCCATTGTAGCTCTTAAAGGTACTTAATAACCCACAACCTGATGGATTATTCTTAATCCTAACATCAAAATATTTTTGAATAGCTGCCCCCATGACATTCCTTTCTAAGAACTTTCTATCAAAGTTTTAGCCCACAAAATTGAAAGACAAAACTCAAGGTCATAGCTGGTTCTTGTTACTACCAGTTATAAAATACAAAGGACATGTCAGATTACCTATAGGGAGTGTGAATAAAGAGCCATTCCAGTGGGGGGGAGCATTGGTACGGTTGTGAAAGTATGTAAAAAATAGTCTGAAGTTTACAAGATTGACAGATGATTCCAAGGTGTTTTCAAGTTTTTGAAGGGATGTAATAAAGGAAAACATTGACCAACTATTATTTCTCCCCACTGAAAAAAGGTTGGAATTATAATAGAAGAGAATCATTAGACTAGACAAGAATAATATTGTCTTATGAGATGTTTGCAAAGCTAACAAATATTGAAATATTTTATCCTCTATGGTCTCTCTATGCCAATAGTTTGGATAGCACTAATAAACTAAGAGAAATCCCTAGGCCTTGACCACAAGGTCCAAACATCAAGAATGCTTGAGAAAAGCATTTTTATTGAACTAGCATGCAAATCCTTGCAAACCTACTTTTTCCTTCCCTTCTCTTCAACTCCCAAATGGGGCCCCAAAAAGTTGGACACAACTGAAGTGACTGAACAACAGCAGCAGCAGCAGCAACAACACCAACACCAATTTTGATCCCCCAAACTCACTTCTGAAATACAGACCTCATTCTTCATCTCCTGCTGCCCTCTCAATCCCATTTGCCTAAAACCTAACCCTACCCAAATATCCCACTTCTATCAGCCTCTTCCATTGTGTCCTCTGGAATTCTTAAACTATAACTGACAGACTTACTTTCATCTTCAACCTTTCTGTTTTCACTCCTGCCATTTTCTGCTTTTCTGTGATACCTGACTCTGTACTGCTGATACTACATCTCTGTCAATGCTTACCAGTACTGCTTGCACTTTCACTTGTATCCCACCATCCCCAAGTCACTCGTTCTGATAAGGAAGTCAGAATATTCTTTGTTTCCCATTGTGACTTTCAGTCCCTCCTTCTACTACCATCAATCAGTCACCTCTCCTCCTATGAGGTTCATTCAATCCAAATTATTGCCTAATCAAGATTCTTCAGTTGTTGTTCAGTCATTTTTTAGCTGTGTCTGACTCTTCATGACCCCATTTGGGATTTTTCTTGGCAAAGACACTGGAGCAATTTGCTGTTTCCTTCTCCAGCTCATTTTACAGATGAGGAAACTGAGGCAAACAAGGTTAAGTGACTTGCTCATGGTCACACAGCTAGTAAGTATCTGAGGGTGGATTTGAACTCAGGTCTTCCTGACTCCAGAACCAATACTCTATACACTGCACAACCTAGCTGTCCCATCAGTATTCTGGTATTTGTTATTTACCAAACCCCCAGAATATTCTCCCTCTTTCCTTAATGAATTTAGTGTCTGGCTCACAGACTCTCCACCTCAACTCATGCCATCATACTAAAGGACTCCATAAATATTAAAATGCCTTCAAATCACATAACTTTTTATTTCCTTAGTCTACCCAGTACATATGACCTACTCCATTGTACTTGTGCTATGCCCAGAGATGGTCTTTCCTTTGATCTTGCCATCACAAATGTTTCACTTTCATCTACACAAACTCCAAAATTCTGATTTTATCTTTCCTCTGCCTTAAGACCCCTAACCCTGTTCTTTGTCCTTACTGTGACCTCCACTCCACTTCTCAGTTCTCCACATCTCAGTTCTTTTCAAAGCCATTACCCTTGTACTGGCTGTACTGTCCTTCTTTCCCTATCCTAACCCCATAGTAAATTAGTTCAACACTATACCGTCCTTTACCATCAAGTCCCTTCTTTCCTATCCTATTGACAATCATGCCTTGCCAAACTTCAACTTTGGATTATTCTCACTGTCTGCTGTCTTCACTCCTATTTGTATGCTGCTGAATAGTGCTGGAAAGAAAAATTGTGAAATCATTCTGTCTAGGTCCAAAACACTTATTACCTAATCTCAATGGGGCCTTCTGAAAGGAGGCAATATTTTGCACCTCCCTAATCAATTTACTATCTCACTCACCCCAACAACCATTACAAATATTTTCATCCCTTCCCCAGCTTCTTATGTCACCCCTCCTCCCATCCTCTCAGCTTAGGACCTTGCCTCACACTTCTGGGAAAACACTGAAACCATTTTCTGAGAGCTTCTGCTTCTCTCCTTATTTTATATCACTCAGATGCCTTCTACCATCTTCTCTGGGATTTTTTCTCCATTCTAGGTTTTAGTGACACTGTTCTCTCCTAGTTTATCCAATACCTGTCTGACTGTTCTTTCTCAGTATCTCTGGCTGATTCATCAACCTGGCCATGCCCATTACCCGTGAATCTCCCCCAAGACTTATTTCACTTTTCCATCTCTACTACTGTATCTTGCTTGGTGATCTCATCAGCTCCCATGCGTTCAATTATCATCTCTAGGCAAATAATTTTCAAGTTTTTTTTAAAATCCAGAACTAATATTTCTTTCGATCTCCAGTCCTCAATCACCAACTCTCTGTAAGAAATCTCAGACTCAACATGCACAGAACTCACAATAATTCCACCCAAATCTTTTTCCTCTTCCAACTTCCTTATTACTGTTAAGATCAGTCACCATCCTTATAGTCACTCAAACTTGTGACTTCTCTGTCATCTTTGATTCTCTTTTCTCATATCTGGTCTGTTGCAAGTCTTATTGTTTCTATCTTCACAACATATCTCACGTATATCCCCTTCTCTCTAGGCACACAGCCAACATCTTGGTTCAGGACCTTATCACCTCACATCCAGAATGTTGTTATAGCTTTCTGGTTGATCACCTTGCCTTGTGTCACTCCCAAAGCCAGTCCACTCGGTTGCTGTACTATTCTTCCTAAGGTTTAGGTCTATCCATGTCATCCTCTTACTCAATAAACTCCAAAGGCTTCCCATGACCTTCAGGATTACATATAGATTTCTCTGCTTGCCTTTTAAAGCCATTCATGGCCTGGCTCCTTCTTAGCTTTCTAGTATTATAGTGCTTTATTCTCCTTGCAGTGTTCCATGATCCAGAGACACTGGCTTTCTTAGTCTTTCTTTCATAAAGTACTCTATCTCATGACTTTTTCTTTTCCACTGGCTGTTCTATACATGGAATACTCTCCGTCCTCTCTTCTGCCTTTTGACTGCTTCAAGACAGTTCAAATCCTACGTTTCCAAGAAGCCTTCACAGGTTTGTCTGCCGCCCCTAGTCTTGATTGTTAATATTTTCCCTCTTAGATCACCTTCCATTCACACTGTATATGTTGCATGTGCAATTTTTTGCATGTTGTCTTCTCTATTAGAATATAATTTCCTTGAGGGCAGGACCGTGTTTTTTTTTGCCTTTCTTTGTATCCCCAGTGCTTAGCATAGTTCCTGCCAAATAGTAAATGCTTAATACATGCTTGTTGACTGACTGCCTGGTATTTGATGCCAACTTGAGCCTCTTTACAGTTAACTAGTGCTCCATGATTGAGTATGTTACTGAAATTAGTGTTTGTGTATGTGTGTCGGGGGGGGGGGATAGTTCTTGGGTAGTAATAGTTCATGTTTGAGAAAGAGTAGTGTTAACTTTGCAAATGTAGTAGCCTTGACCAAGGAGAAAAATATCTAGGACTTCATTTCCTTCAATGCTTAGTGCTCAGTCAGACAATCTTGAGACCTGGGAAAGACCTTATCTTAAAAAGGTCAAGGTCTCTCACTATATCTGGGGCCATCACCAATGCCTCCTGACCTATGTCTTGCCACTGGACTCTGATGACTCTGGAGGAGAGAGTGAGGCTGATGACTTTGCACAGCTCTGCCTCACATAGATCCAATTCATTTGCAAGTCAAGACATCACCCTCTTGATGTCATTGGCCCTCTTCAAGAATGGACAAACAACAGTGCTCAGATGTCATCACACATTGGGCCAAATTCTGGGGTTTATATATTCTAGAGGACTGTATATTTAGTCATAGTGCAATGATAGTATCAATAAAGGGCTCTGATGGTTGGATTGTATACTACCAAGCAGAAGATTAAAAAAGAAAACTGGGACACCAGGGCCCTGGTAGCATCAACAATGAGAAAAGGAAACCTGAACGAAGCTGCATGGAGATGAGGGATAAAAGAGCCATGTAAATCAGTGTCTTAGAAGTCCTGAGGAACTAAGAGTAATGAGTAGAGAGGTAAACATGAAGGCAGAATTAAGAACACTGGGGCTATGAGAACCACAAGGATGGCATAAATGAGTGAGGCAAGCAGAAAAGCTATAGTGGGTGGGGGAGACAGAAAGGAAGCCCCTGGAGTGTTATGGCCATGATGTCCCCAAATACAGGAGCTGGAGCTGGATTCTAATAATGTTAGAGCAAGACAAAAAGCTGCATCTCTTCTTCAGAGTCTATCCCAAAAAACTCAGGATGGGAGTTATTGGGAGGTGGGTTGGAGAATTGGAGGTGAATAGGAGAAAGTGCCCTACAGTAGGGATTAAAGGACAGATTATAATTCCCCTAGAGGGGATAAAAGATTGAACACATTTGTGCATATGAGTGCAAAGAATGTTTTCACTACTTTATTTATTTCCTTGTTATTTATGTTGTCTTGTGTCTTAATTAAATATTCTTATTACTGGATTTATTTGTTTCTTCTATAGCCTGGCAATAATGTATTTGATAGGGATTTAGGCAGTGAGTTGAATAATTGGTCATCTAAAACACCTCCACTTTATACCTAGGAAAAGTAGCAGGGGGTTCCAGAGCTGGAGTAGAAAGGTAGTTCAGTGGTATGGAAGATACCAAAGCAAGCAGATATCAGCATTATCTCTGCAGCGTCCGTAATGGCAAGGCATTGTGGGATATTGCAAAGTACTGGCATCAGAAAGGTGTCTGAAAAAGTGCACCAGTTCTGGGCTAGGTAATATATTCCTTTCTGAGCCAGAATTCAGGGGTGACATGATATTACCTTTTCCAACAATTGTTTTCTTTAATTTCCATTTTTAAATTTATTTCCTGTGAGAATGAACTGACTAGAATTCATTTGTGTCGGGAGTGAAGGTGAATTTCTTATTAACTATCCCAGGTAATGGGCAGCTTCAGCTCAAGATGTGTAGAGGTCTTCAATTACTTAGGGCTGAAGCAGTGGGGGAACTAATGGAGGGAGTGATTAATACAGCTTTCAACTCTCAGCAAGGAAGAAATGAGTGCCTCTGTGTATTTGGGTGACATCATCTGAAGGAGGGCTCTCTGGTTCAAATTTCTCAGAGATATAAATACTCTAACTGTATATAGTGCAGAGTTTTAAAAGTCTTTTCCACAAGCTATATGAGACCATTTGAAAAAAAAAAAGGAAAAGAAGAATTAAAACCCTTATAAAACCAGCTCCTTTGAAACAAATTATATCTCCCTCTGAGTGGTAGAAACAGTGTTCATATAAAACAGAAAGAAGGGAGTGGATTGAATTGCCTTTGGGAAATTCCAAAGTTCTTTTTAACAGCCCGAAGCTTCTCCCATCTATTTAGAGATCCATCTTTTTTCATTGTAATATTCTTCTGATGTTGCTGTACAGAACACTATGGCCTCTGAAGAATTAAATTGAAGATCTTTTAAAGGCAATGCAGAGGTTCAGGGTGGGCATGGACATGAACAACACATTACAAACAAGAAATTATGAAGGAGGATTAGAGTAAAAGATGATGTCAAAGACATGTATGAATGAAATAGATAACAGCAGTGTCATCTGACAAGAGTGAGGGATAACTGATGAGCAACCATATTCTGCGCTGGTATTCTGTTGTCAATAGAAAGGGAGGAAAAGAGCCAAGCAGGTTAGGTAGGCATGAATATTTGTTTGAATGATTTGAATTGTTGGAAGGACCACTCACATTGATTGAAGCCACAGACTCATTTAACTATTTGGGTTTTCAATCCAAGATACTTCAATAAAGTTTCTAAACATAGGGACATTTCATATGACGAGATAAGCTGCCTTTCACAGACTAACAAAATTGGAAGTATATCAATGTCTATGAAAAAGTACTTATTAACTGCCTACTATGTGCCAGGCACTCATCCAATGATCTAATTGCCAAATCTAATGGCCTCTTCTCATTCTTCATCTTTATTCACTTCTCTGCAGCCTTTGACATTGTCAATAACCTTTTCTCGAATACTTTCTTTTCTTTAGGTTTCCTCGACACTGCTCTCTCCTGGTTCTTCTCCTACCTGTTTCACTGTTTCTTCTGCATGTTCTTTGCTAGATCTTCCATCAGGTTATATCCACTAACTGTGGGTGTCCCCCAAGGCTCTGTCCTTGTTCCTTTCCTTTTTTTCCCCTCTATACTATTTCACTTGGTAATCTCAGCTTCCATGGGTTCAGTTATCATCTCTATGTTTATGATTCTCATATTTATTTGCCTATCCCTAACTTCTCTTAGGGCAACTAGGTGACACAGTGGATACAGCACCAGGCCTAGAGTCAGGAAAACCTGAGTTCAAATTTGAACTCAAATATTTACTAGCTGTGTGAACCTGGACAAATCACTTAACCCTGTTTGCCTCAGTTTCCTCATCTGTAAAGCTGGAGAATGAAATGGCAAACCACTCCAGTATCTTTGCCAAGAAGGTCACAGAGAGTCAAGCATGAATGAAATAACTGAACAACAAAACTGTCTCAAGTTTTGAATCCTCACCTGCCTATTAGACATCATGAACTGGATATACCATGAACATCTTAAACTCAACATGTCTAAAATTAAACTCATCTTTTCCCCCAAGCTTTCTTTTCTTCCTAACTTTTCTGTTACTGTTGAAGGTAACATCATACTCCAAGTTACCCAGGCTCACAACTGAGGCGTCATTCTTGACTCTTTTCTCTCTCTCTCTTCTCTCTCTCTCTCTCTCTCTCTCTCTCTCTCTCATTGCCTCTTCCCATATCCTCTCTTTTGCAAGTTCTGTTGATTCTCCCTTTACAATGTCCCTTATATATTCCTCAAATCTTTCCTCTGGCATTGTCAACACCCTAACACAGACCATTATCATCTTATGCCTGGACTGTTGCAGTAGGCTTCTAGCTGATTTCTTTCTCTCTGAAGTCTCTCCCCACTACAATTCATCTGCCACTTGGATATCTAAGTAATCTTCCTAAAGCACAGGTCTGACCATGTCATCATCACCCTATTAAAAACAGCAACAACAAGAAATTCATATGGTACCCCAGGATCAAATATGAAACCCTCTCTTTGGCTCCCTCCTACTTTTCTAGTCTTTTTATACTTCACCCCCCTCCAACATTGACCTCCTTGCTATACCTTGCATAAGATACTCTTTTCCTTGATTGTGAATTTTCATTAGCTGCCCCCTATGCCTAAAATTCTCTCCCTCCTCATCTCTGTCTCTTGGCCTCCCTGACTCCCTTCAAGTTCAGATAAAGCCCCACCTTCTACAAGAAGCCTTTTCTCATCCTCCTTAATGCTTAGTGCTATCCTTCTGTTGATTATTTCCAGTTTATCCTGTATATATTTTAGTTATTCATAGTTTTTTGTTTGTTTGTTGCATATAACCTTCCTTATTTGATTGTGAGAAAGGCAGGGACTGTTTTTGAGGGAAGGGCCTGTTTTTATATATATATATTTTTTGGATCCCAAGTGCTTTGCATAGTGTCTGGCACATAGTAGGTGCCTAATACATATTTGTTGCCTGACTGTGGGTAAGATCACTATTAGGTGCCATGTGGAAAAAAAGCAGTATGAAGTTTACTATGCCCTACCCTTTAAACCAGCTCTTTTTGCTGACTTCTCATTTATTATAAATGATGGTGCCATTTTACCAGTTACCCAGGCTCAATCCTTACCTTCATTCCTCACATCTGATTATTTGGCCATGTTCTCCATCACAGTCTCTCTTACTTCACAGCATAGTGCCATGGAGAAAGCACTAGAATTGGAATCAAAAGTTCTTGGACAATATCCTGCTTCTGCCACCACCTAGTGGTTAGCACAGTACCATAAAAGGTATGTTGCCTGATTATCTCTGCAACCTGGGTATGTCTCTGGGCCTCAGTTTCCTCATCTGTAAAATGAAGGAGTTAGACTAGAAGACTTCCAGGTTCTTTCGTACTTCTTAATCTATAGTCTTATGACCTCTTTCTATTCTAACTTTTACCAGACTAATCTAGGCCCTTATTATTCTTTATTTACTCCTGTCTCTTTATTTTGTTATCCTGTCTCCTGTCTCTATCATCTCCAATCCATCCTGAAAGTAACATGAAGGGAAAGCCTTCTTAGCAAGACTGCTGAGGCTTCTTAAGAGTCAGGCTCTTATGACTAAAGACCAAATACTTCCTAAAGTCTCCTGTGAGGAACAATCAGTAGATGAACTAATTACCCTACTGTTTATGTTTCTATTGTGCAGGATTCATGCCATTCTAAACTAGGCTTTACAACTTAATCAGATGTGTTTCCATATAAAAGTGATTCCTGGACCTAGTTAAGGCTTATGAAGTTTGTGAAATTCAAGCACAGTTTAATTTATTAATAGACACTAATGATCTGTAAATAAGCCACAATCTTTTAGGTAAAGAAACCAAACAATTAGTTTGTTTGAAGTATAAACAGAGGGTAATTTGTGGATTTTCTAATTGCTTTTTTCTGCCAGGCCATTAGCCAAAATTCATTCTAATAACCTGGCCACTGTTAAAGACTTTATTTGAAGTCTAGCTGTGGATGAGTATTAGGGGCCAAGATCTGGGATTTGTGGTCTAAAGCTCCTGGAATCCTCCTCTATTCATTCATTCTCTCTCCCTTGTTCATTCAAGAAATATTTATTGAGCATTTGCAGTGTGTTAAGTAAGTAAATGGAGGTTTTATTGAGGCTTCCTCTAGGGACTGGGTATCCCTACATGGGACAGGGTTATAATCATTATAGTGATTGTGATTTCTGCATTTCTAAAGGATTGTTGTGATAACAATAAGATCTGACATTTATATTATGGATTAAAGTTTGCAAAACATGTATGAATGTTCTCCTCATAACAACCCTGTGAAGTAGGCACTACATGTATTATGATCCTCATTTTACATATGAAGGAAAGTTATATAACTTGCCCATGGTCCCAGAGCTAGTAAGTATAAAAGGCAGGATGGGATTCAAACATAGGTCTTGGGACTTCCACTGCCAGAGCCAAGATGGCAGAATAAAAAGGTAGTTGCTCTGACCCTCCCCTATCGACCTCTGAAAACCCAGAAAATATCACCCAGAAAAAAAAAAACCTGGAACAGCTGAACTAGAATAAAGACAGGGAACAGCAATGCAGCAGCCCAGCAAACCGGTCTCCTAGTGCCTCAGCAAAAATAAGGGAAGCAGTACTACAAAGGGCCACAGTCAGATAAGCACCCTGCAGCATTCATCTGAAAGGAGCTGAAGAAAGCAACCTAGAGTCTTCCTAAAGTCCCAGCCTTGCTGATTCCAACCCAACACCAAGTAAGCTGTCAGAACCCTACATACTCCAACTGTCAACGAGGAGATCCTGAAGCCCAGGTGGTAGAGCAGGCAAACACCAACACCTGGACCTCCCAGTGCCTCAGTGAGGGTGAAGGAACCAGTGGAAACCAGCTCAGGAAACCACCAGGTGCTTCGGCACTCTACACAAAGGAATCTCCAGTGCATTAGCAGAAAGAGGAGGCAGCATTGCAAGGGCCCCAGGCAGATAAACACCCTGCAGCACCCATCTAAAAGGAGCTGAAGAAAGCTAAAGGAAAGGAAAAGCAGGCAACCTAGAATTGCCTGAAAGTTCCAGCCTTGCTGATTCCAGCCCAACACAAGATAAGCTGCCAAAACCCTACAGCCTCCAATTGCCAACATAAGAGGCCCCAGCACACAAAGCCAGTGACCAAGACCTAGGCTCCCAACACAAGAAGCTTGGGTCAGTGCCCTCTGTTCCCCAGCAGGAGAGCTCAATCTCTTTAAAGGCCAGGGAATAAAGAAACCATGAGTAAAAAGAAACATACCATAGATTCATATTATGAGAAGAGTGAAGATCAAGACAGAAATTCTGAAGAGGACAACATTGTCAACAAACCCACATCTGCAACATCAAAAGGGAATATGAACTGGTCTGAAGCCCAAAAAGCCTTCTTAGAAGAGCTCAAGAAGGATTTTAAAAGTCTAATGAGAGAGGTAGAAGAGTCCTTAAAAAATACAATTGGCCAATTAAAAAAAGTACACTGAAGAAAACAAATCCCTTAAAAATACAATTGGCCAACTGAAGAAGGAAGTACAATCTGTTAAAAACTAGAATTGGACAAATGGAAACTAATGACTTTATGAGAGAGCAAGAATCATTCAAACAGAAACAAAAAAAATGAAAAAATGGATGAAAACATAAAATACCTCATGGTAAAACAACCGACCTGGAAAATGATCCAGGACAGACAATTTAAAAATTATTGGACTACCTGAAAATCATGATGAAAAAAAGAGCCTGGATAGTATCTTTCAGGAAATCATAAAGGAAAACTCCCTGAAGTCCTAGAACCAGAAGGTAAATAACCATAGAAAGAATACACGCTCACCACCTGAAAGAGATCCCAAATTGAAACCAAGGAATATAATAGCAAAATTCCAAAATTACCAGATGAAAGAGAAGGTGCTGCAAGCACCAGAAAGAAACAATTTAAATATCATGGAACCACAGTCAGGATTACACAGGACCTTGCAGCTTCTACATTAAAAGACCACAGGGCATGGAACATGATATTCTGTAAGGCAAAGGAGCTTGGATTGCAGCCAAGGATCAACTACCCTGCAAAAATGAGCATGATTTTTCAAGGAGGAGATGGATATTCAATGAAATAGGGGACTTCCAAAACTTCCTCATAAAAAGACCAGAGCTCAACAAAAAATTTGATCTTCAAGTACAAGATTCAAGAAAGACATAAAAAGGTAAATGGGACAGAGAGATACAAAAAGTTGTTAATAAGGGTGGACTGTTTACATCCCTACAAGGGAAGATGACACTTGCAACTCTTGAGAACTGTATTGTTATTATACCATGTTAAAGGAGTATACATAAAGGGGTGGATATTAGTTGACTTTGATGTAATGATAAAAAAAATCTAATCAAATGGGTTAAATGGATCCAAGTAAGTGGATTAGTCTGATCTTAGAAAATGTACTGAGAAAGGAGGAGGCAGAGAAGGGCAAATTAAATTACAGGAAAAGACAGAAAATCCTATTACAGCAGAAGGAAAGAAGGGAGGGGGGTGAGCATTGTTGGAACCTTACTCTCATCAGATTTGGCTCAAGAAGTGAATAACATAGGCAGTAGGAGGGAAAAAGGGAAAGAAAAGGGAGGGAGGATAGAAGGGAGGCAAGAAGCAGTAAGGGCACAGGGGAAGAAAAGGGAAATGGAGAATAGAAGGGAGGAGAGACTGAAGGAGGAAGTGGTCAAAAGCAAAACACTAGATGGGGGGCAAAGGAGAAAGGAGAAAGAAAAGCATAAACGGGGGGAAAGGATGGAGAAAAAGACACAGTAATCTTAACTGTGAAAGTTGAATCGCTAACTTTTTTTTCTCCTCTGTTGAGTTTTGTTTCCTCTTTCTGATGGTTCCTCCTATTGGCTTTAATTTTTACTTACAACTTCACTAATATGAAAATATGTTTAATAGGAATGTAAATGTATAGCCTATATCAGATTGTATGCTGCCTATATCAGATTGTGCGTTGTCTTGGGGAGGATGTCGGGGAGGAAGGGGTAGAAAAATCATAAACTCAAAAGCATATGGAAATGATTGTTGATAAATCAAAATAAATTAATAAAATTAAAAAAAAGAAAATAATCATAGGTTTTTTCTGACTCTGGTTAGAGTCTTTCCCACAATACCACACTTATTCTCATAATAACAAGTTGTTAAGTTTGAAACCAATTTCCTTAGAGAGCTGCTCAGAATACTACCTTACTATGTTTTTTCTTTTTTTAGGTCATGTCTGTTCCTCCACTCTCCTGCCACTCCAAATGCTACTTACTTTAAATATGGCACCTCCCATAGTGATATAGGTGTCATTTACCACATCCTATTAGTAGTGATGAACAGGGATATATTAATGGAGGACCACTGGACAATTGGGATCAGCTATTGGATTTTTTGCAGCACTGGGTATGTAGTTGGACACCAGAACCAGGGAAAGAGGTGAGAACATGGACTTAAGTATGAAGGTACTGTGAAATTGGAAGAGATAGAGAAAGGGAGAGAGGAATCATCAAGGCAAAGAGATTGGAGAACTGAAATTCGGGTGACACAGTGGAACATACAAATAGAAAAAAAGACTAAATCAAGCCTAAAGAGACAAGGTTGAACAAGATGGGAAAAGTCAGGCTGGTCAAATTAAGCATATAGAACCATACTTATACATTTCTGCGCATGGAATTCATGATAATGATGTTCAGTCATTTTTCAGTCATGTCCAACTCTCCTCCATGGTCTCAATTGGGGTTTTCTTCGAAAAGATATTGTAGGAGTTTGCCATTTCTTTCTCCAGCTCATTTTACAGATGAGGAAACTGAGGCAAACAGGGTTAAGTGACTTGCCCAGGGTCACACAGCTAGTAAGTGTCTGAGGCTGGATTTGAACTCAGGAAGATGAGTCTTCCTGATTCCAAGCCCAGTGTTCTATCCACTGTGCCACCTAGCTGCCCCAAACATGGGGTAAGGAGTAGGAAAAGTTTAGTTTGAGAGATAGGAAAGGTGGACATCTTGGGACACTGGCAAAAGCAATAAGAAGACCTAGCATTAGATTATCTAGTAGTTTCAAATAAAAATCTATTAAATACCTATTAATCACCTCCTAAATACAAGATAGAGGAAGCTTTCTCACTGGAAGTTACCTATACCAATTAAATCACAGATTTAGACAAAAAAAATGCATGGCAATTCTGCTTGAGGTGACACAACATGGAAACCTAAGTATATATGTGATATTTTCAGGAGGGAAAGAGTAGTAACAACTAGGGGGATTGAGGAAAGTCTTCCCTCTTGGGTAGCATATGAGCTAAGCCTTGAAATCAATTAAAGATTCTGTAAGACAGAAGTGAGGAAAGAGTACATTTCAGGCATGGGTGACAGTCTGAAAGAATATACAGAGGTGAGCCATGGAATGCCATTTTGGCTGTAATGAAGAGTGTATTAAAGTGAATAATGTGAGACCTGGAGAGGTGGTATATGCCTGTAGTTACTGCTATTGAGGAGACTGAAGCTGATGGCTCTTACTTGAGTTCAGGAGATGAGTTACAGTAGGGTTAAAACTGATTGGGTGTGCTTACTAGGCCCTGCACCAATATGGTGAACCTCAGGATCAGGGTATAGAGGAGGGCCACAAGGCTGCCGAAGGACAGGTGAACCAACCCAAATCAGAAACAGAAGAGGTCAAAGCTTCAGCAGTAAGGGCAAACCTATGAGCATCCACTGTACTTACAGCCTGGATAGGATAGTGAAAGGTAGTCTAAAAGAGAATGCAGAGAAATACATGACTCAGAGGATTCCATAATAATCAAAATACTCCTTTTCTCCAATGAATCCCACTTTTCACCTAAGGGACTTATAAAGACCTCCACCTTTAGCATAGTGGATAGAGCACAGGTCTTGGAGTCAGAAAGAACTAGTTCAAATTTTATTTGAGATACTTACCAGCTGTGTGACCCTGGGAAAGTCACAACCTCTCTGTGCTGTTATATAGATAGCTTAGAGTCTTTCTGTAACTTAAATTGTCTCCCAATGGTTCTTGGACTCCAACTTTACTAAGCAGATTGCTATTGTTTCCTTTCCCCAGAAGAGCTTATAACAAAATACAACCTCCACCAGGATGTACAAAGGCTACGGCACCAATTCCTTCTGAAAAGTGATGGCTGGCCCAGGGACAAAGTTCTTCCAGCTAGAAAGGCTTGGGAAGGCCTATCTAAACAAAGATGCTTTTGATTATCAGTGGTGCGTGCGAAATCCTTTTTCTCTGCATCTATTTCTTAATATTGTGGGTCTATGAGATATTCCCATAGACATTAATTGGGAATGCCCTCTGTTCCAAGTTTAGATTATTGTTACACTTTGGCAGCATCTTTAAATGGTATCCAATAGAATTGACCCAGCTGAATGCTTTGGGAGCAAATATTGAATCATATGCATCAATTCTTTCAAAGAACAGCTCTTTAGAGACCTTTCTCAGAAACCTCTAGATTGACCTGGGGAAGTAATATACACCATCACACAGAGTCACAGTCTCAGCTACTTGTAAGCTCTTTTTTACTTGGGCATAGAGCCAGAACACAGTTCCTACATATCCTTAGCTGAGGAAGAGTGCTCAGATTTCCCAAGAATGTCTTCTCACAAGGTTTCATTGCTCCCTTCTGACAATCTCCAAACTCACATACCAAAGGGCCCAAGAAACAACCTTCATTTCTTCCTTATATTCCCTTGGTACTGATAATGACCAAATTTTCAAATTAAAAATTGAGATATATGATGTCACAAAGACATATTCCCTTTGCAAAACCTTATTCAAAATACATTTTTGAAAAATCAATATTGCCTTGGAAAATCCAGGATATGGTTGCAGTCTTCATACTATGCAGCACATATGTACACACACATATATACATATACATATACATATACATATACATATACATATACATATACATATACATATACATATACATATACATATACATATACACATACACATACATATACATATACATATACAGTGCATATATATGTCTGTGGGGGTGTCAGTGTATGAGTGGAATCTCATGGGAAACTCTGAATTTCCACAAGGAAGAGATCTCAATTAAGCTCTGTGGATATATGTATTTGGTTAGGCTAACGAAAGAACAGTGTATTGAAGTTATTTATATAAGCATATATTTCTCTTATTCATTGGTAAGCTCCTTGAGGGCAGAGAATCTGTATCATCTAATCTTGTATCTTCTTCACTGCACTTATCTAGCAAAACGTGTTGCACGTAGCAAATGCTTGATAAATATTTACTGAATTGAATCAATCCATCACCCTAGAGTTGGTCCAATAGGAACAATACCTTAAACATTGAAGATATAATCAAAATAATCCACTTTTCTCTAAAAATCTACTTATTAGGGGGAAAAGCAGGTCAATATAACTTTCATAAAATATTTTACACAGGTAAATTCTTTAATTTCCTCCCACTATAAAATACTTTACACAGGTCTAGAAACAGTTGGAAGAAAAAATATTGAAAAAAAAGATTAATTCAAACATTGCTGAATTTGTGAATGTTTAGATTTTCCTTTAGGTGCAGTACATAAGTGCACCACGTTTCTTTCCATTCCTTGCCTCCACCCTCCACACGGAAGGTTACACTCACCTCTCCTAAGACTTGGAGGACTTCCCTTAATTGCTCGAAGATGACCACCAAGCTTTCCAGGGAAAATGTTGCCATCTGGTGGTGAGCAAGGGAAATCTCTGACCTACTATCTCTTCCCTACCTCCTCCTTTCTTCCTCTTCAGGAGGAAGTGTGTTGTTGGTGTTGGTCAGTCATTTCAGACTCTCCATGACATCATTTTGGATTTGTGTTGGCAAAGATACTGGAGTAGTTTGGCGTTTTCTTCTTCAGGAGGGAACTGAAGCAAACAGGGTTATGTGACTTGCCCGGAGTCACACAGCTAGTAAGTGTCTGAGGCTGGATTTGAACCTATTTAGAGTCTTTCTGCTTCCAAACCCAGTGCTCTATCCATGGCACAACCTAGCTTTACTTTAGAGAGAGATATTTGTTCAGTCATTTTTCAGTCACGTCCGACTCTTCGTGACCTCATTTGGGGTTTCCTTGGCAAAGATACTGGAGTGTTTGACATTTCTTTTTCCAGCTCATTGCAGCATAAACCCATCAACCACCCCACCACTCTTTTCCTCAGTCTTTTATTATCCACAATGAAACTAATTCCTCCTTAGGTCATCTTTCTCGCTTCTCTTGGCACCTTCTTTTCTACTATCTCTTTTTTATCCCAAGACACTTGAAGAAAACATTCTTGCCTTTCTATTCACTTTCATATTTCTGTTTCCCTTTTTCCTTCCCTTTCCTTATTTTATTTGCATTCCAAAACATAACTCTAATCATGTAGAATAGTGCCAGTGACACATCTGTATCAAGGAAATGGTTGCAACTTTAAGAATTATTCCTCCTCAGAAATCAATTAGCAGGTTGTTTTCAACTTCATAATGCACTTACCAAGTAAGTGTCACAGTACTCAAAAGAAGGAAGAAAGGAAGAAAAGAAGAAAGGAAAGGAAAAAGGAAGGAAGGAAGGAAGGAAGGAAGGAAGGAAGGAAGGAAGGAAGGAAGAAGGAAGGAAGGAAGGAAAATGGAAAGAGAAGGAAAGGGAAGGGAAAAGGAAAGAGGGAGGGAAGAAGAAGGAAAGAAGGAAGGAAGGTGAAGGGAAGGGAGGAAAAAGGAAAAGGAAAAGAGGAAGGGAGGAAGAATGGAGGAAGGAAAGGAGGGAAGGAAGGACGGAAGGAAGGAAGGAAGGAATTTTGCAGTGAAATCAGATGTAATAAAGATCCAGTGTTTGGACACATTTGGGAGCTCCCTTCAGAATTTCTGAAAAGTTTTTGTCTCCCCTTCTCATTGAAACTGCTTTCCCTGGCAATTAAGGTCCTTTTGCTTTCAATCTAGTTGTCTCTGTCTTTGATTCCATCTCTTTCCTAGTTTTCATGGCAAGTGTTCAGTGCTTCAGCTGTTACCATTATTACATTATAGATCTAACATGCTTTTGTGAGCTAGCCTGGGAACATAACATTTGTGACATTGTTTTTATGGAGGAAATGTGATCTAGGTTACAAACAACCAATTTCTAAACTTATGGAACATAGCCCAGCCATATGTTGGGGACTGCCTGAACTACATTTTGAGCCCACAAACATCTAAGAGGAACACATCTCTAGGAAACAGCACTGGAGAGCAAGGATAAACATGAAGCAACTTTTCTGAGTGAGGTTTACCAAAGAAAGGTTAATATTCTCAATATCTTGCCTGTACAGATGGTGTGAAAAGAACAGAAATGACTGCCCTTACTCTCCTGCTTTACTCTATAGCAGATAATATTTTGTTTGTTTGTTTTTGTTCCAGCAATTTGACAGTTTGACTGTGGATACTATATCTCTCTGGCTCCAGGACTGTTGTTTTTTATGCAACTCATTGTATGCAGCATCCAAGATTTTACACTGAGAATGGGACCAAAATATCTTATTATTATTTTATTTGATGTTAGAGCAGGTAATCTTTACTAAAGTGGCAAGGGAGGTGTTTTTTAGGGGCAGACTTGAGAAACCTTTATTTTTTCTGGTTTAGTCTTTCCCCAAAAGACTTTCTGTTCTGTGGCCATGCTCTACTTCTCCTGTCTGGTACCCCTTGTCTTCTGCCCTCTCCCCTTCCTGTAACATCCCCATTCCCTCAAATTTGGAATCCTCTGTTTAAGGCTAGAAACTTCCATTCTCCCATCTTATTAGTGTATCTCTTCCTGTGAACTCAGGGCTGAGAAATGCAGTAGCACCTTTTCCTTCTTCTCCCACAAAAAGAAAGGGAAAATCTCCAAGTTGCTCTGATTTCAGAATGACCATGCAAGTCTTGAGCTGAGGACCTACTTTGACCTGAAAGCTACCTGAGTTCATTGAAGAAAAACATCGAGGAGAGAGAGAGAGAGAGAGAGAGAGAGAGAGAGAGAGAGAGAGAGAGAGAGAAAAGCTTTATGTATATAAAATTCTGAGAGCAGCTTCTTGCAATACTATCCCCAAATCCCTATTCCTGCCATGACCTGAAGAGGACCATGATAATTCATCTGATGGTAGTTCTTGACCTCTTACAATTCCTGACTGGAGATGTCAGTCCTAGGCCTAATGTGAGAGGACTGCTTGGCTGTCCTACCTCTCTTGTTCCTACTTCCTTCTTTCTTGAGTATCTTTAGTAAAGCCACATGGCCTTCCTTTTTGGACCCTCCCTTAAACACACCAAATTAAAAAGGCCTATTACTTTCAGCATTGATTGGATCATCTAATTCTTCTGTGAAATCCCTTTAGTCCCATATTGACTAGGGTTGTGGAAAGAGGTGTGTATGAGCATCAGGGCATCCTCCAGACAAATTGTAAGGTAGGTACATATTGTGATTCCATCCCCCTTATCCTATAAGTCCCTTTCTTCTTTTCTGGTCTTTTTGCCTCCATCTCTATCTTTTCCCCCAAACTTCCTTGTAGCCCATCCTGTCTGATGTTCTACAAGCTGATAACTATAATATTAGTGGATCCATACTTAAATGTATGAATTCTTCACCGCTGCCTGCTCCAATCAGCCCTACTTACTTCTTTTTTCCCCCAATTTATTTATTTTTAGCTTTCAACATTCATTACCACAAGATTTTAAGTTCTAAATTTTCTCCCCATCTCTTCCCTCCCCCCCATGAGGCATGAATTCTAATTACTCCTTCCCCCAATCTACCCTCCTTTTTATCACCTCCTCCCTTCTCTTATCCCCTTCCCTTTCTATCTTCCTATAGGGTAAGATAGATTTCTATACGCCATAACCTATATATCTTATTTCCCACTTACATGTAAAAACAATTTCCAACATTCATTTTTAAAACTTTGAGTTCCAAATTCTCTCCATTCCTTCTTCCCCACCCATCCTCATTGAGAGGGCAAGCAATTTGATGTAGGTTACACATGTGTAGTCATGCAAAATACTTCCATAATTGTCATGTTGTGAAAGACTAACTATATTTCCCTCCATCCTACTCTGCCCATTTATTCTATTCTCTCCTTTGACCCTGTCTTTCCTCAAAGGTGTTTGGTTCTGATTACCCTCTCCCCCAATCTGCCCTCCTTTCTATTGCTCCCCCTCTCTTATCCCCTTCCACCCTACTTTCCCATAGGGTAAGATAGATTTCCTTACCCAATTGAGTGTGCATTTTATTCTCTCCTTAAGCCAAATTTGATGAAAGTAAGGTTCACACTTATACCCTCTCCCTGTCCCCCTTTTTCCCCCCACTAAAAAAGCTTTTTCTTGCCTCTTTTATGTGAGAAAATTTACCCCATTCTACCTCTCCCTTTCTCCTTTTCCCAGTACATTCCTCTCTCACCTCTTAATTTAATTTTTAGATACCATCCCTTCATACTCAACTCACCCTGTGCCCTCTGTCTCTCTCTCTATATATATGTATATTCCCTCAAACTATCCTAATATTGAGAAAGGTCTCATGAGTTACAAATACCATATTTCCATGTAGGAGTGTAAACAATTCAACTTTAATAATTCCTTTATGATTTCTCTTTCTTATTTACATTTTCATGCTTCTCTTGAGTTTTGTATTTGAAAGTCAATTTTTCTATTTAGCTCTGACTTCTCAAGAATACATTAAATTCCTCATGTCATAACCCTACTTCTAAGAAAATGAATAAATGACTCACCATGTCCTTTCTATGAATGGTGTTGGAAGTTGGAAAAAATGGACCTGGGTTTGTTAAGGTAAAAACTTCCTGGATTCCTGGTTCTGTCCCATCCAGATGTCTTCATCTCTTTCATATACTTTCCTGCCCTCTACTCAACCACTCCTGGCATGCATTCTGATCACCACTCCAATCTAACACTGATTTATGAGAGGAATGGGGTAGGGGGGAGAATATGTTGGAATCTCAACCTTCATTTTGGGAGAGGATGCTAAAGTCATTTTGCCACTTTGAGGCATCTCTTAAAATATCTGAAATGACACTTATGGGAGCTTAGAGAATTTTTGTGGGGGCTGAAATGTCTATTTAGTTTCATCAGGAAGCTGGAAAAGAATACACATGCATTGAGATAAGTATTGTTAGAACAGTGCAAAAAGTGGGAAATATTCTATTGGTGAATCACACTCAGGAATAATGTAGATTCAGTAAAATGATTTTTACAATGTAACAGTGCAATATGTAACCTTTATTTTTCATAATAAATGGTGCTGTATCTCACTAACACATAGCAGACATTATTTTTGTTGTTGTTGGATTGGATTGGAGATTGGATATGGAGTACAAAATTTAAAGGGAAAAAAAAACATGTTAGTTGGGAAGACTGAGGCAGACCAGGCACAGTACTACATTGTCAGTGGAGCTGTAAACTGGTCTAACCATTTTAGAAAGCAATATGAAACTATGTCCCCCAAGTTACAAAACTGTGCATATTTTTGACTGTGTTATATATCCTTCTAAGAGGTTGAAGATGGATTGAAAGGACCAGTATGTACAAAAACATTCATAGCATCACTTTTTGTTGTAGCAAAGAACTGGAAACAAAGTGGGTGCCTATCATTTGGGGCATGGCTTAATAAACGAACCTACTTGAATATTATTGTGTTATAGAAATAATAAAAAAAGCAGATACAAAACCTGAAAGGACTTATATAAACAGAGTCAGCCTAAAGTAAGTGAAACCAGGAGAAAAACTTATGTGACTACAATAATGCAAAAGAAAACAACTTTGAAAGACCTTAGAATTCTGATTAAAGAAATGACCCATTTTGACTCCAGAAGCCTGATGGTGAAGCAGATTTTCCATACTTGGAATGCTCTCTTCCCCTCTTGAATATCCTTTCCTTTCTGACCTTTCATGGCACAACTCTCTTCTGGTTCTCTTATCTATCTAATCACTCCTTCTCACTCTTTTTCCCTGATTCATCATTTATCTCATGTCTCTGATTGTAAGTGTTCAGCAAAACACTGTTCTATACACTCTTCTTTCTCTATACTTCTTGTCGTGGTGATGTCATCAGTTATACCAATGAGTCATAGATCTATAAAATCACCCTAGTCTAATAACAAACAATAATAACAACATTTATATAGTACCTACTATGTATGAGGCACTGATAACTACTTTACAAATATCTCATTTTCTCTTCATAGCAACCCTGGAAGATATTATTCCCGTTTTATAGTTGAGGAAACTGAAGCAACAGAGGTTAAGTGACTTGCTCAGGGTCATACGGCTAGGAAGTATGTTAGGCTGGATTTGAACTCAAGTCTTCTTGATTTCAGACCCAGTACTCTATCCACTGTACCAGTTGGCTGCCTCAGCTTCAATCATTAATCATCAATTGTCTACTGGGGATTTTAAGCTGAATGTCTTGGATATATTTCAAACTCAATGTGTTCAAAACTAAGCTCATTTTTTCCCCCAAAAATAGTACAAAAATCTTTCTCCAGCTCATTTTACAGATAAGAAAACTGAGGCAAATAGAGTTAAGTGACTTAACTGAGGCCAGATTTAAACTCAGGTCTTCCTGACTCCAGGCCCAGTGCCTGATTGAATCACCTAGCTGTCTCCTCAATAAGCTGCAGTGGCTCCCTAGCACCTCCAGGATAAAACATAAACTCCTCTGTTTAGCTTATAGAAAACTTTATTACTCAGCCCCAGCCTACCTCTCAAGCCTCATTGGATATTGGTCCCTTTCATGAACTCTGATCCAGTTAAAGCAGGCTTCTTTCTATTCCTCACATCCAACACTCTTTCTCCTATCTTGATGCTTTTCGCTAATTATCCTTCATGCTTAGAATGTACTCTTTCCTTACCTTGACCCAATAAAATCCTTCAATTCCTTCAAGATTCAGTTTTAACACTACTTTCTGTGGGATACAGTCGAAACATGATCTTCCAAATAAGGCCTTTCCTTATTCCCTCAAGGCCTAGTGCTCTCCCTCTCACATTATCTTGTACTTGACAACTTTGCATTTATTCTCTTTATATTTATTTGTATATACTTATACATGTATTGTTTTCTCCCCCATTGGTAGGTGGGTATGTAGGCTCCATACAAGTAGAGATGGTTTCATTCACTGCATTTATATCCCCACCTAGATCTAGCACAGTGTCTGGCATATGGCAGGAATTTAATAATCATTTGTTGATTAATTCACTGATTGACTGTGGCTACTATACGGTATGTACAGAGAAGTTAGGAAGACCTCAGTTGAAATCCTGCCTTAGACACTTTGTTGTTGTTCTTGATAATTTTCCAGCTACGTTTAACTCTGAGACTCCATTTGGAGTACTCTTGGCAAAGATACTGGAGGAGGTTCCCATTTCCTTCTACAGCTTATTTTACAGATGAGGAAACTGAGGCAAACAGGGTTAAGTTAAGTGACATTCCCAGAATTGCACAGTTACTAAGTGTCTGAGGCCAGATTTAAAATCAGGTAGATGAGTCTTCCTGATTCTAGGCCCAGCTCTCTATCTACTGAAACACCTAGCTGCCCATCTTAGACACCTATCACCTAATTTCTCTGAGTCTCACTTCCTCCACCTCAAAATGGAGATTGTAATAACTATAGTACTTACTCTATAGGGTTGGTGTGAGACTCAGATGAGATTATATGTATATACTTATGGTATATTTGAATATATATTTATATAATATCTGAAAATCCTTGAAGCATTACCTAATATGAGCTATTGCTACGATACAGTGGCAGTATGCTGGTCCTTAGAGAATTGGACTTCATGGTGTGGTATGTATTGTCAGTTCAGGGAACAGGGAAAAAGGGAGTAGGGATTAAAAAAAAATGAGCTCAGCATTGCATGCTTTTCCTTCACCAGAATCCTAGGTCACTGAAATATAAAAAGCGAAAGACTGCAATGAGGCCTATTTAGGGTTATTTCTTTCCATAAAGATACTTTTTAGTTCCAACTTAGTTTTATACACAAAAGCATTCTTTCATGAAGTGATGCTTAAAAATATCCCTCCAATTAAGACTCAATTTCTACATCATTTAAAATTTCCTGTTAATTATAAAATATGGCTTATTATTTAAGTTAGCTTATTCTGCTTTAAAAAAAATTCTGGGGCAGCTAGATGGCACAATGGTTAAAGCTCCAGCCTTGGAGGCAGGAGGACCTGAGTTCAAATCTAGACTGAGACACTTGATACTTACTAGCTTTGTGACCCTGGGCAAGTCATTTAACCCCGATTGCCTCACCACAAGCAAAAACATTTCTTCACCTTGGTTTCTTTTTTTTTCTTTGAAAAATTTTCCTTTTTTTCCTGAATATAATAATAATCAAAAAAGGTAACATCTCCATATACAGAATAGAATGGAAAATGAGGGTTATATATGAAGCTAAAAATCTTTACTGCATGTAGCTTGCTTTTTTTAAAAAAGTATATAATAAATTCAAAATAATACTTTCAAGTCTGTTTTTCTTGCTCTGTTTACTTCTTAACTTCCTTCTATTCTCTTCCTTGTATAAAAATAAAATTCTTCATTGACCATTTACTATTTATTTTCTTCTTTTAAGGGGCAATGCTTTCACTCACTTCCCTTTCCCTTTCCCAAATTCTCTCCCACTGTAAAGAAAAAAAACCAACAAACCAATCCTGGTAGCAAATAAGCTTTCAAGCAAAACAAATCCATACATTGGTCATGTAAAAGAAACCGTATTACTCAGTCTGCACCTTTAATCCATCACCCCTTTATTAGGAGGTGAATAGTGCATTTCATTATCAGTTCTCTGGAGTAGTCTTGGTCATTGTTTTGGACAGTGTTCTTTAAAAGTTATTGTTCTTTACAACGTCTGTATACAAACTGAGCTCCTATTTCTGATGACTTTATTCTGCATCGGTTCATTTAAGACTTCCCATATTTCTTAGAAATGTTCTCTCTCATTCCTTATGCACAGTAATGCTCCATCATAAATTCCAATTTGTTTAGCCATCCCAAATTATCAGAAATACGATCTGTTTATAGCTTTTTGCTTTGACAAATAGTACTGCAATGGATACATATCACAAAGCTGGAAGGAATAGGTAACCCACCAGATGACAGAGTCAGGATCCAAAAGTATTTTGACATGCTACAGTAGTAGGCCAAATATAAGAACGTGAAATGAAAGAGAGTGAAATATAAAGTCTTACATTTGGGTCCAGGAAATCTGCTTTCCAAGTTCAGGATGATAAGTGGAAAATGTGAAATGGCTACTAATCTAGAAAAGATATAAGTATTTTGGTAGAGTTCAAGATCAACATTAATCAACAGGGTAGATTGCTGCCAAGAAAGCTTGAGAGGCATAGTGAAGAACGCTAGGATGATGATCATGTTGCTGTACTTAGCTTTGATTGGACTATATGCGGAGTAATGTGTTCAGTCCTAGACACCATCTGTTAGGAAAGACATTGATAAGTTAAAGAGTGTCCAGAGAAAAGCAGTTAGGATAGTGAAGGACCTCATGTTCAAGCCTTCTAGAAATGGCTGAAGGAAATAGAAATATTTACATTAGAGGATGTAATAGTTATGAGAGGCATGACAGCTGCTTTCCAATGAGATATTTCACATTGTTTTCTAATTTTTCATTCTTTTGGATTTGTTTTACAGTGTCTTGATTTCTCATATAGTCACTAGCTCCCAATTGCTCTATTCTAATTTTTAAGGAAGTGTTTTCTTCGGTAATCTTTTGGACTTCCTTTTCCATTTGGCCAATTTTTCTTTTTAGGTCATTTTTCCCCTCATTGGCTTTTTGGACCTTTTTTGCCATTTGGGTTAGGCTGTTTTTTAAGGTGTTATTTTCTTCAGTATTTTTTTGGGTCTCCTTTAGCAAGCTGTTGACTTGTTTTTCATGATTTTCTTGCATCACTCTCAGTTTTTCCTCTACTTCCCTTACTTGCTTCTCAAGATCCCTTTTGAGCTCTTCCAAGGCCTGGGACTGATTCATATTTTTTCTGACTCTTTTTGCGCTGCTTTCTCATGATCTCAGGCAATTACTTGAGTTTTAAACTCTTTGTTAAGGTATGAATCTGCTTCCAATGTGGAGAATGTACTGTCCCAAGCTTCGGGGGATTGTACAGCTGTTTTCAGAGATACTTGTAGGGACTTGTAAGTTTTCAGTTCTTCCAAGGTGGTATGATAAGGGGTGAGGTGTTTACTCCTTTCCTGGCCTGTGACTACAAGTACTCCTTTTGTCCTGTGACTATGAGGAGGGGTTCCTCTTCACAGCCACTACAAGCTCTACCACGCCAGCACTCCTTCTCACCCCAGCACCGCTGCCCAGAACTGTGACCCAGATCCAAACACAGGCAAAGCAAGAGATCCCTGCAATCCCTCTCTGATCAGCCACTGGATTTCCTCTCAGTCTATGGGCTGGAAGCTCGGGAAGCAGCTGCCCACCCCGCCTTCCTGTCTCAGCACCGACAGAAACAGACTTTTCCCACTAACCTTGTAAATTGTCTTTGGCATTCATGGATTGAGGAGTCTGGAAACCTCCACAGCTGCCTGAGATTCAATCCTCTGAGGCCTGCTCCAGGTTCACTGTGCCACACGCTAAGCTGTGCTCCCAATCCGGAGTGATACACCTTTCTGATCAATCATCCAGGTTGTCTTGGGCTGGAAATTTGTTTCACTCTGTCTTGTTGTGGGTTCTGCTGCTTCAGAATTTGTCTAGAACCATTTTTTATGAGTATTTGGAGGGGTTTGGAGGAGAGCTCAAGCAAGTCACTGCTTTCACTCCGCCGTCTTGGCTCCGCCCCTGACAGTTGCCTTCAAAGATTTGAATGGCTGCCAGATGAAAGAGAAAATTTAACTGACCTTGTTGGCCCTGTAGGATAGAACTAGGAGCAATAAGTAGAAGTTGCAATGAGTGGATATAAGGAAAATTTCCCAATAACTAGAGATACTCAAAACTGGAATTGGCTGATTTGAGAGGTTGTCAAATGAAAGCTGGATGTCCAAGTTTGCAAATGTAGAAGGGATTGTGTTTGTGTGTGGGTAGGAAGAGTGTCCTCTGAACTAGTCCCTTCCAATTCAGATTCTCTGATTTGTGTATATATGCTAACTTTCTCTCAATGATCTCCTTGGGATATAAATTCAATAGATGAAAGATTATGAAAATATAATCGTATATAATTCACATACAATTTTTTTTCAGAATATGTGGATCAATTTGCAACTACAACAGCAGTATTCCCCTTTAACACTGACATTTTCCATGTTGGTTTTGTAAATTATAAGTGACTTGCCCAGGGTCACACAGTTAGTAAATGTCAAGTGTTTGGGTTTGAGGTCAGATTTGAACTCAGGTCCTCCTGACTTCAGGACCAGTGCTGCAACCACTGTGCCACCTAACTACCCCTCATGTTGTTGTTGTTTTTTTAAATCACTTTTACCAATTGATGACTGTCTTTTAATAATTCAGAGGAGTTTTAATATTTTATTGCTCATGGTAAATTCTTTTGGATATTTTCATGTAGTTAATAATTTACATGTTCTTTTTTGAAAGTTGCTTCTTCATATTCACTCACTACTTGTCTACTGGGAAAGAGATCTTAGATACGTTTTGCTTCAATTCTGTGTAAATTTTGAATGTCAGACCTATAGCAATTTGATGAAAATGTTTTCCCCATGTGAATATTTTTATCTTGTTTGCATTATTTTGTGAAAAATCTATTTGATTTTAAATAATTCAAATTTATTTTCTTTTCTTATCTTTTTCATGTCACTATGAATTCTTCCCCTATCTTCAGTTGTAAAAGATATAATTTTCCATTTTCCTCTGACATTTTTAATATTTAGATCTTTTGTTCATTTGGAATTTGTTACTGAGTATGGTATAAGATGCTGGTCTAAATCTGTTTTTATGCTGAACTGCTTTCTAGTTTCCCCAGTTTTTCTTATCAAACAAAGATTCATTCATTCAGCAGTTTGCATTCTTGGGCTTATCAAACACTGGGCTTCTTAATTTTTGCTTCTGTGTCTTGCTCATCTTATTTACTCTGATGAGATATTGTAAGTACAGCAATTTACAAAATCTAATGTGCTACATAAATATTATCTGTGTCATTATTTTTTCATCTCAATCTTTTTTTTTCATATTTTGACGGAGTTCAGCTAGAAATAGTCCTGGAGCAAGTAGCCATCCTGCTATTTCTATTTAATACTTAAATAGTATTTTTATATTTTAAATAATATTTTATTATTTTATTTTTAAATAATATTTTAAATAAATATTTAATACTTGCATGGGTGCATACAATAATTTTTTTTGTGATTGAATAGAAATATTAGGCTTTAAAGTAATTTTCTATAGGTTTTCCAGAAGCATCCTTAGGATGAGTCTGGAAGTCAGCACACTGACATATTCTTCATCCTTTTCCGACATGATTTAGATTTCTTCTTCTATCTTTGTATTTTTAAAAGTTTTATTCTATTTAGTTTGAAGATTCTGAGTATTTGGTTTGGTGGATCTATAAGCATATCCTTAAGTTTCTATGATCAATGTTTTATCCAGGCAGTGGTGGACAATAACAATTCAGTTGGTGCACATGTGTGTTGGTTGGATTTTCAAGAATATTTTGAAGTCTGTATTTGTAGTATTGACATCCATGAAAGATAGTGGGCTTTTGATGAATAATTCTAGCTACCAGCTTGTATTTTGCTAGGTATGCTATAGGTGCTACATTTTTACAGTTTGCAAGGATGTGTTGCACAGCTCTAATGTTTCCTTGCATAATGTGCATTAACCATTATGTGTCAATTCCTGAAGGATAAAATGTGTAATTATTTTGACAATGATCTGAATTGCCATAAGAAAGCTCTCCACTTCCATAAATAAATCCAGATGAGCTCAGTAAAAAACAAAGCATTAAACAAATGAATGAATAACAGATTTGTTTAAGGAAACAATTGGGTTAATAGGGAAATTTGGGTCATAACTACCAGAAAATACAGATGTGTTATCCTTAAGAAGCCCAAACTATAAAAGCTAATGGTAGAAATGATGCAATATATCCTTGCCATCTGTAAATATGTGGCACCTGCAGAATATCTTACATGATATAATGTGGTAGCTAAAACAATACATCAGAAACTTGTTCTCTCTCATGGACTGACATATGATAAATTTCCATACTTAATCTCATGGAAAACTTTTTATAAAAAGTTTTATTGTTTTCATTTACCAAAAATCCACCTTCTCTCTTATACGTTCCCCCCATACCCACTGAAAAAGAAAGAAAAACAAAACCCTTTTTAACAAATATGCATAGTCAAGAAAAACAAATTCCTTCAATGAACAGGATATCAGGAACAGCTCATTCTGGGTATCTGAAAGCTTCCAGTGCACTCTGGGGCAAAGTCTCATCATTGTCTTCTTTTTCTGAGCTCTAAAAGCTCCTAGTTTAAGTCTGGATCTGAGAAATATAATGGTGGGTTTTCCCTTGGTAGAAACTTCAGTAAACTGCAACTTGACTCACCCATAATCAGCTAGCTGGAAGGTTCAGCATGATTAAACTACACATTTCCCATTGGCATGGGCTCCGTGACCCAGTTATTGTACTGAAGTCTTCAGACTGGGCTGGGGGCTGGATCTAAAACTCCTGTCTGTTCCTGGGGTCAGAAGCAAACAGAAATTGTATGCTTCTTTTCCTTCTCCTTGCCTAGTACACAGCCTCAGGCTCACAACTATTCCTGCTTTAGTTTACTACTTCTAGGGGAAGGTCCCCTCCTCAATCTTTGCTGAATCTGATCTAGCTCTTGTGTATGAGAGACAGAACTGCCAATTATCACTAATTCCTCCTCCCTGCACAGTGTCGTATTCTGTACTGGATCTGAAACATCTTTGTTGACCTACTGCAGATAACCTTGGGTCTGTGTTTAGTCCTTGTGCTGCAAGGCTCCATACTGTGTGCTCTTGGATATAGCAAATCCCCACTGTTCATATACCTTTTCCATCTATCTTTCTATGTTGGCCTGGGCTGAGGAAAATAACTCACTATGATTTTTTCTTAGATTTTCTGATCAGTATGTTTTCTAGTATGTTTTCTAGATTTTTGTGGAATAGGTGAGAGGGGAAACCAGGATATACTGCTTTCTCCTGTGCTGCCACCTTGACTGGCTTCTCTGAATAGCTTTTTGATCCTACTCATTTTAGTAATTTCATGAGCTCCATCCAAAGGTAAACCACTTTTGGTTGCATTTATCAAATCCAGTGGTAAATACCTGTTAGCCTTTAATATTGCTCAGTGAAGTGATATCTGCTTGTTTAAAAAGTATTTACATAGTTTGATGTATTTATTATGCTTTCTATCAATTTGTTCTCCTTTTTCGGTGTAGAAATATTAATCTCTGTATAGCTGCCTTAGGGTTATAGGTTCTGTACTTGTAAAGCACTTAGTAGTGCCTGGCACATAGTAGTTGCTATATAAATGCTCATTCCCTTCCTCCTTCCCTCCTACCTCCTTTTAAGCTTTTATTTCAGGATGCCAGCAAAAAATTAAAATGTATTCAGCCTTAGATTTCTTCTTGATAGCTTTAAACTCAATGTATCTCACCTAGAGGAGAAAAATCATATTAATTTGTAAGGTATCATCATTATCTATTTTTCTGTTTTATAATTAGTAACATATTGCTTTGTATAATTAGTATTTTAAGACATAATTTGAGATTTGGTAATGTTAAATCACTTTCATTCTTCCTTTTCCCCACTGTTTTCCTTGATAATTCTTCAATTTTGTTCTTCTATATAATTTTTTTATTATGTTATCTATGTCTATCAAGAAGACTCCTGATAATGTGATTGCTATAATTCTGCACCTGTAGAATATTTTAGGTCTCACCAAAATTTCTATTATATTGAGGAGGTCTAGCATTGACTATCTCTTCAATTGTTTAGGTCTTTTTTATTTCTCTGAACATTATCATACTTGTCAAATCATAGTTGTATCTGCGTAAATCCTATGGGGACCTCAGTTGATTAACTCCCAAATATTTACATATAATGTTGCTATCTTAAATAATTTTCTATCTTTTCTTCCTGGGTTTTGTTAGTAGCATATAGAAATGTTACTGATTTTTGAGGCTATTTTGTATTCTACTTCATTGAGGTTATTGTGTAACCGAAGCTAATTTTGGGGTATTGCTCTCTAAGTTTGTCTATGTAAATCATCTTATAACTTGCAAATAAAAATGATTTTGCTACCACTGCCAATAGTAAGCCCTTTACTTTTTTTTCTAGTGTTATTGTTCTGATTAGTATTTTTACTATTATTTCAAGTAATAGTGGATATATGAAGTATCTTTGCTTCATTCTTTATTTTTTTGGGAAGGTTTTCAGATTTTCTCCATAAGTAATGCCAGTTCTTAATTTTAGATAATCTTAATCATATCAGATAAAGATGCTTTCATTCCTGTTCTTTATATTAAGAACATAAATATATTTTAATTTGTTGGACCATTTCTGTCCATCTATTGTTGTAATTATATATTTTTATTGATTTTGTTATTAATATGATTATGTTGTTTTCATAATGTTGAACCATCCTTTCATTTCTGTTATAAAACCATCTTGGTCATTATAGATACTGTAAATTTTTCTATAGCGCTGCTAATATTTTATTAGTATTTCACACCAATATTCATTATTCTTATTAATCTATAGTTTTTCTCTGTTTATCTCTCATTGGTTTGGCTATTAGAACCATATTTGTCTCATAAAATTACTTTGATAGAGTTCCTTCTTTCTTTTTGATAGAAGTGTAGGTAGCATAGAGATAAGCTTGCATTTAAAAGTTTGATAATATTCACTTGTAAATCCTTCTAGCTCAGAAACACTTTTTTCCCTTTAGGAATTCATTTATTGCTTGTTAAATTATCTTTCTGAGACTAGGTTGCTTAGAATGTCAATTTCCTGTTCTCAAAATCTGTGTATTTTTATAGTTTTTGTACCTAGTCTATTTCATTTAAGCATTAAACTTTATAGACATATAATTAGACTATTTTCTGATAATTTTCTTTATTTCCTTCTCAAATTATGAATATGCCATTAAATTTTCTGGGCTAATTTACTTTATGATTCTTCCAATTAGCCATACTGTTAGTAATAAAGACACCTCTATTTTGTGTCTCAGTTAAATAGTATTTGTTTTCCAACTTAATTTATTTTTTTCTTGATTTTCATTGAGATTATTAACTTATTGGTATTCTGTTTTTTGTGCTTCCATAAGTAATTCTCTTTTTCTTTTTTGTTACTTTCATGTTTTCAAGGATAATAGATTTCTTTATAAAGACTACTTTTGTATCCAATGAAATTGGATATGCTTTTTTGCAGTTACCATCTCTTTAACATAATTATTTATTGTTTCTATGACTTATTCTTTGACCCAGAAATTTGTTACCCTTTAAACTGATTCAGTCTAAGGTAAAAGCTGTCTCTCTTTTAGAGTATGCTAGGATAATGTTAAACATTAACACTTAGTGGTTGAAGTTTAGTGGGATAAAGTACTCAGATCTTCCTGGGTTTTTATATTTCTTTAACTTATGCTGGGCATTTATCATTGCATTTTGTATAACTCTTCACCAGCTCAATGAATCTATGATCTCACTGAGCCTCCAACAGTGCAGATCAAAACCTACCAATACCGTCTTATCTGGAGTATCTGTTTACCTCTTCCTATACATCCTCCAACATTCTTGGGTACTTCCTTTAAATCTCTTGACAGTGTACAAATACCAGTGCAGAATTGGAGCTGTCCATTGGTCCAAAGGTTTTATCGTCTAGATGTAGTCTGTTATAGAAAATTCTTTGCAAAAGTCTCCTTGTTTCATTTTTACAATTTGATCAAGGATCCCCTCACTCTGCAGACAGAGATGGGAAAGTAGGCACATATGTTGGTAGTTATTGACATTTTCTCAGTTTCCTTTTTCCCCACAATCATACCAGTTGTGATTCTTTCCAATAATTGGGTATCTTCCTGCTTTCCAATATTTTTGAGGCCAATTTCACAACATCCTCAAAATTATGTCAATTCAATTTTAAAGTGTTTATGATATAATTAAGCATAGAATCCCAGCTCCATTGTGAACCTGTTCTTTCTATACCTGGTCTAGTCTAGTTTGTCATACTATTTTTGTCTTTTTTGGTGCCACTTCTACTTCTTCATGCAACACATTGATGGTTGTGTTGTTAGAGTCTAAAATGTCATGGCTGCCACAGTCAAAGATGGAAAACATAATGTCCAGTAAAAGTACTGACACGTCTTTTCTAGTTTTTACCTATTCATTGTCTTTCTAGTTTTACCATCAGATGTACTTAGGATGATCTAGCTAGAAGTGGGTCTTCTGCCAAACTTCCTTTAAACTTGTTTTCCCTGAACTGCATCTGATTATTTTACAAAGGATAGCATTCATAATTTTCCTCTGTAACATTTTTATATTTGAGTGTGAATTCTAAACTTTTCTTGTCCTTGGCCGATATCTGATATGTTTCTCTGCTTGGTGAAAATTAAAAAATGATCCTTGGACAACATGGTTCCCAGTTTATTTTAAGCACCTCCTAATGATTGTTTCATATATATTAAACTTTCTTAAGAAATAGTGTTAGGTTAATGTCTTTTCTCTGTTCCATTTCCCTTCAAGGAGGATAGCATAAACACTTGGAATAGGTGGTCAGTTTGTGGCTATTTCAACTGCATAATGTGCTTTTTCTCAGGTTTTTTCTTCATTTTAGTTTTTTTTAAATTTTTATCTTAGCTCCAATAATTTAAGTATGTGGCTATGTAGAGATAGCTGATTCAGGAATGACTATCACATTGGTAAATAACTAATTTCATATGTGTTCAGATATAGTCAATGCCATCTTTTTATATGATGTTATTTCATATTCATCCTTGGCAATACTTTTCAACTTTCTTCTTGAAAACATTCTTGCTATATAGGCATGAGGTTTCTGCATAGTCTACAAGTCTTTGGCTTTTATTCTTTAATTCTAAGCTCTGTTGTTCAATATACTTTTTGTTATCTTTCACATACCTAATTTTGTACTCCAGTCATGGAGCATGAAAATGTAAGTTGATTTATTTTGTAGAATCTTTTTGAGAAGCTGATAGAAGTTTGAGCTTGGAATCAGGCATGCCTGTATCCAGGTCCTGCCTCTAATACATCCTGACCGTGTAATCCTGGAGAAGTCACTTAACATCTCAGTGTCCCAGGCAACTCTCTAAGATGATAGTTTGACAGGAAAATGTCTATCTGCATTGGTAGATGAAGTGCCTCATTGGGAGCTCCCTATACTAAAAGGTAATCAGAAGTCCAGTAAAGCCAAAAAAAAGTTATTAAATGAATATCTCCATCTCCTCATTCATTGCAATAGATATTGGTATATAAGCTGCTATTGTCTTAATGGTGGCCATTTTCCTTCTGCTTATCATGAACATCACAAGGTGAGAGAACCAAGTATGCCATTAAATGTTTTTTTCTTGTTGCTTTTGGATAATGATAAAACCAAATCTACCAGCTCCTGTATTTGCCTCTCCAAAAGGACCTCATCTGTTGTTCTGCTTGGTTTCAACCAAGATGCCCCTCCCTGGATAATCTCATCACTTCTTAAACTCGCCACAATGCTGCTAACTCAAGCTTTGGTTCATTTCACCACCCTCAGCCACCTCTCCCCTCTTATTGGAGAGCCAAATGCCAGACCCCTCACCAAACCTTTATTTATAAAGGGCAGAAACCAAGCTCAGCTCACTCACCTTTGTATCTATTGTTCTTCCTGGTTTCAGCTCCACAGAACAAGATGCCCCCTGGTATCCCCTTGACCCTGCTCTCCTGCATCAATTGTGTGTTGTCTCCAATTTTAGATTGCAAACTCCTTGAGGACTTAGCACACTGTCTGGCACATTGTAGGCACAATAAGCGTTTATTGGATTGGATTGAATTAGTCATCCTTCCATTTAGCTTCAACTTCCTTAGGTCTTCTGGTTTAATTTACTATTTTTTTTGTCCATCATTTTTGAAGAGGAACAATGACATTACGGAGGATGTCCTGATTTGCATGTGAATTAGGTTTAAGTGAGGCAGAGTTGCGCAAAGTCATCAGCTTCATTCTCTCTTCTTCAGTCATCAAAGTCCAGTGACAGGACAAAAGTCAAGACAACTGGTGATAGCCCAGGATACAGTGTATGACCCTGGCATCTTCCATACCTGACCAAGCTCTAAGCATACCACAACACCCGCTTCATCCATCTTCGTGACCATAAAAACAAATTGTTCTCATTCACCCTTTTTGCCAGGAAAGGGCATATGTATCTCCCTAACTCACTGAAGGGTTGAGGCCTGTTGGTTACCCTCAACCTGGTTTAGCCCATCTGTCAAGATGATTTCACTATTGTGTGGCTGCTGTGCATGCTATAGCTTCTGGAGCCACAGGTAAGAGCCAGGTGAAGGTGGACACCAAAGGTGGATGAGCAGCCCTGAAAAAAGGGCTTGACAAGCCATCACACCAGAGGTGCTAGTTCTCCCTGAATACCCCATATAATGAAAATGTTAATATTCCTATATGTTGCTTAGAAGTTACATATTAATCCACACCTTACTATAATTTTAATAAATAATTACTTTCTTATAGAAAAAAATGCCTGACATATTATAACCCTGCTATCCTTCATTTATTCACATCTAGGGAAACCCTCTGCAGTATGTTGCCCATGTAGCTTATGTATATATCCACATGGGCTTGTTAAATTTATTCACAAGGAGGTACAAACATATATGTGTGTGTGCATGTATTTGCAATCTGAGCACACATCTCTCACATGGAGATTTACTTTTTGCATGGCAGAGAACAAGATATTGGAGCCATGAAGCTGGCAACTCTGCTCTCAGAAAGGAGCTACCAGACTAGAATTTCATTTATCTGTCCTCCCCAAAATGTTACTAGTCCAGTGGAAATGATTGCCACTGTTGTAATCACTATCCCTTAAAAGGCAAGGAATAACCCAAGCTATATCCTAAGACTTGACTACCTTCCTAAAAAATGCTAATTACACAAAACATCACAGATATTGAATAATTAATCAACCTATTTTCCAATCCAACAACAAATGGAGATCTGAGAAATTATCCAGATTCCACTGCATGTATGTCTTCTGAAGCTGGAAACCAGAAGAACAAATTTCCTCTCTGAAGTTCTTTCCAACTCTGCCCCTTACACAGGCATGGAACGTTGAATTATCTGTCTCTCCAACAATGAGGAAAGTCTTATTCAGATACCCAGGCTTGAACCCTGGATCACTCTTACACAGTCACGATGTAAGACATATCACTGACCAGATGGAAATTATCCAAATATCAGACTCAGTGCCTAGGAGTAAATAAGCAAACTCTATGGTAAACACAAGTATGTAAAGCAATGGTGACTATCTCATTGGCTCTGCAAAATTCCATGAGACGGGGACAGCTAGGTGGAGCAGTGGATAGAGTACCGGCCCTGGAGTCTGGAGGACCTGAGTTGAAATCTGGCCTCAGACACTTAACACTTACTAGCTGTGTGACCTTGGGCAAGTCACTTAACCCCATTGCCTAGCCAAAAAAAAAATGCCATGATCCCCAAACCGTAGACCTGCAAAGCAGGTTTTCTTATCTTATCGTTTTATTTTCTGCAGTCAGTCAGAAAGCATTTGTTAAATATCTACTCTGTGCCAGGAACTGTTTTAGTATGGGGAATATGTTGTTGTTTGGTTATTTCCATCGTGTCCAACTCTTCATGACCCCATTTTGTGGTTTTCTTGACAAAGATACTGGAGTGGTTTGCCATTTCCTTCTTCAGCTCATTTTACAGATGAGGAAACTGAGGCAAACAGGGTTAAGTGACTTGCCCAAGATTACACAGCTAGGAAGTGTCTGAGGCCAGATTTGAACTCAGGAAGAATAGTCTTTCTGACTCTAGGCCCAACACTCTATCCACTGTGCTATAAAGAGAGGGGAAAACATGACTCAGTTCCTGTCTTCCAAGTACTCACATTCTAATGAGGGAGACACTATATATTAAAAAAAAAATCTCTGTATATGAGATATATACAGAGCAGATAGGCAGTAACAACAGAGGAAAAGGAGGAATGGCTATAGGAGAGAGGAGATAGAGGGCAGGGAAATCCTCCTGCAGAATGTGGGATTTGAGCAGAATCTTGAAGGAATTCAGGGAAGCTAGTAGGTGACGATGAAAAGAAAGAGTACTCTAGACATGGGGAAAACCAGTGAAAACGGACACAGGATAGGAGGTGCACTATTTGAGTAGCAGCAAGAAAACTAGTGATGTTGAATCTTAAAGTATTGTAGGTGGGATTAAATTGTAATGAGACTGGAAAGGTAGGAAAAGGCCAGGTTGTGAAGGGCTTTAAATGCCAAACAGTGGGTTTTATATTTGATCCTGGGGGTCATAAGGAGGCGCTAGGGTTTAACAGCGTGCTACAGAAGAAAAAAAATATACTTAATAATTGTGAATGATTCATAGGACACAGATTTTAATCTTGAAGAAAATTTAGAAAATATTTATTTGGGCTCCCTTATTTTGTAGATCAGGAAATGGTGGCCTATCCAGGTAAAGCACCTAGGTTGAGGTCATGTGAATTGTAAATAGGAAATCCAGACCCCTTGACTCTAAATCTTGCCCTTCTTCCCTTACAGTCTTGTATATAGCATGCTTCTCCTCCTTTTCCTCCTCCCCTATTCTCCTTCTGTCTACGTGAGGAGCCATACCCTTGTATGTGGGTGCTCTGTCCAAAGCATATAAATTTTGATCACTTATGCTTCACAAGGCATCTTGTGGTTTGGGAGCTAGATTACTTTTCTTCTCCACTTATTTATTCTATCATTGTTTGCTTTTTTTTAAACTGGGAAAATTAACTCTTTTGTCTCACGCAGTTTTCATTTATGATACAATCCACCAGGATTCAAATGGAGCTACTTGAACTATGCCTTTAAACCCAAATCACTCTGGCTCTCACTGATTGGCCAATAATAGGTCCCAGCCCAACCCTCACTTGCTCATTATTTAGGTTTTGATGGCTCTGAGTGAATGTAAATACCAACAGTTTCTGCTCTGGACAGAAACTCTGAGCATCTTTCCTTCTCAGACTGATTTTTTTTGTGAAGGCAAAGTAAACCACCTTTTGCCTCAGTTCTTACCTAGCCTTTAATTACTGAATGGGTGTTGCTTCAGACAAACTGAGACCTGGGAAAGACCTTACCTTAAAAAGGTCAAGGTCTTCCACTACATTAAGGGCCATTGCCAGTCCTAACCTATGTCTTACCGCTGACTCCAGTGGCTCTGGAGGAGAGAGTGAGCCTGAGAATTTTGCACAGTTCTGCCTCACTTAAATCCAATTCATTTCTAAGTCAAGACATCACCCTCCTGATATCATTGGTCTTCTTTGAGAATGAAGACAAACAGTAGCAAGTGTGTGTGTGTGTGTGTGTGTGTGTGTGTGTATGCACACACACACATGCACATATACACATGTGTTTTGGTGTATATATAGACACATGTGTATAAACACATATATATCACACATGTTTGTATGTGTATATACATACATGTGCATATGTGTATAAACACACATATGTATAATGCTGAAAGACCTTTAATTTCCTTGGGGGAAGAGGTGCTGTAAAGTTTAACATAATTGTTACCATTCACTGTTATTTCTACTACTACTTTTAATTTCTTAGGTCTTAGTACAGCATTTTATTCTTTAGGCATTGCAGGGACTAAAGGGTATATTTGGTGACAAACTTATCTGTGATTCTCTGGTTTGTGTTTAAAAATAAAATTCTGTATCAAGGGTTCTCACTCCAGCTCTATAAAAAATAATTTAATTAAATTAATTAAATTAATAAAAATTAATTTCAAATGCAGGAAGACATCAAGATCACCTAAGGCTTTAACCCAGGTCAAGTTCACTGCTTGCTATAAAGATAGTATATTCTTCAGTGAGAACAATCAGGGAGGATATTCTTATTTCATTATACTTTGGAGGCAGTGAAGGTATGAGGGTCCAAGGGTCACAGGGAGGAGCCTGATTCTGAAGAAATATCTGTAGGGATTTGGGTCAGTTCCAATGATCTCCAGTTGAGTCACAGTCCAGCTTAGTAGGAATTCAACCTCGTCTTGAAATACCAGACTTCCCTCCTCAGAATTTACCCTTGGTCTCATAGACTTGGATTCCTTTTCATGTGCTCTCTTAATCTCCTAAAGCTGAGAACTGTAGATCTAGGAACCTGGTTTTGCCCCTGTTCCAAATCACTGTCAGGTTACTAATTCTCCAGGTTCAGGTATATCTTCCTTCAAGTGAAAGAGTTTGCCCTTAGACAGCTCTGGCAATAGGTAGTTTTCTGCTATTCTCTATTGACACTGGTTGATACCATGGACTCATTACCAAGTTATGCATTTAGAGGAGTACAGAAGCAGATTCCAGAGGGCGTGTAAAGGAATTATTTGGTTATCCAATACTGAGGAATGCATGAACAAACAATTGAATGAGTGAATGAAAAAGCATACATTAAGTGTTTACTCTATGTTAAGTACCAGCCTAAAAGTAAGACAACTCCTGCCTTCATTCTGATAGGACAGGAAATTGTACAGGTGGTTATAATTTCATGATGGATAGTAAGGTCTAAAGATGATTGGAGTACATCACCTACCATGTTGATGAATTGTGAACAGAGATCAAATCAAGGTCTGAGCCAAGAAGTATAGGCAGGAAAGAGCTAAGGAGACTAGGTAAATATACTAAAAGCTTCTGTAAACTGTAAGCTGTTAAGCTTTTCATCTGTTGCTGTAAGCAACAGCATCCCCTCTACTTCAACTCCTCATAGTATTTCATGGTAAATTCCTTTTAAATCACCTAAGAGATTGGCTGATTCATCTCCATCTAACTGCTAGGGAGTAGAGGAGGGTGGGCAGAAGGAAATTCTTCTTGTTTTATCCCTACATGAAGGTGGTCTAGTTATAGGGAGCTCCAGAATTCTAAAGGGAATGGTGACAGCTTGAAATCTGTAGGAGGGTTCAGAGAGTCAAGGCCTCAGCCTACGGGTGGGAAAATGATGGAGTTGTGGGGTGCAGGTAGCCTGCTACACCCTCTAGCATCACAAGAGGAGGTTTCCATATCTCCTTAGCTCTAACTCAAAACTCTAAATTGGCCTTTCAAATATCTGGAGGTTCTTCTGTAGGAGGAGTATAGGTATTAAAGAGCTTATCATGATAGCTATAAATCCATTCATACTAAGGAATTCGTAATGTTCACATGAGACACTAAACGAGAAAGCTTAGTGATATCAGTTCTGTCTCCAATTAAAAGCTAATAAGTTTCTCTAATGTAAGTAGATCCCAAAATGTGAGACTGTCCATCTTAACTGTACCATTACAAATGAGAGTACTGAATGAAGGAGGTTATTATTTCAATTTATTCCTCCCTATTTAAACCACATCTGTATTCAGTCCTAGGCAACACAGTTTTTAAAATTATTGCTGCCTTTTCTTCTTTATACCACAGTTTTTTCCTGCTATATTCCTACCTTGGACCCCACTTTTGTTTGTCATTCCTGCTCCTCCACACTATGGAATTCCACTTATCAAAAAAACAAAAAACAAGCCAAGTTACTGTGTGTGACCAAGGAGACAGTATTCTATACCTACAGTCCCTTACCCTTTTACAGAGAAGGAAATGTATTCAGATTTTGTTTTCAGGAATCACTGGTCATTGTAATTAATCTGAGTTTGGCTTAGATAACATCTTTGTGGAAGGATATTGATAAACTGATGTACATCCAGAGGAGCAAGACCAGAAAGGAAGGGCATTTAACCACACTACATAAGGATTAGTAGTTGTAGATGAGAAGCTTACAAAAGTAGGGTCATGATAGCACTCAAGTATTTGAAGGGATTAATGGGGGCGGGAGAAACTTCATTATATTTAGAATTGTCCAAGAGTAGAATGGGCTCTGTTGGGAGGAAATGAGTATCCCTTCAGAGGAGGTCTACCTACAGAGGCTGGATGGATCACTTCTCAGAGATGTTATAAAGGGGTACTTTACTGAGCACCAGGGGCATCACATTTCTGATTCTCCCCCCATCTCCACCCTCTATATTGGCTTGATGTTGGATTGGATAAATGAGCTCTTAGAACCTTTCCAGATATAAGTTACAATTATTCTTCTACTCTATCCTATACCATATTTCAACTTTGGAGTATAGCAGTAAAGAATAACTGACTGTTACGGTCAAATGAGAGTAAGATGCAAGATGCTTTAAATCATGAACTCTTAATCTTGAAAATAACCTATATACATGTGGCCCCTGAGGGCATCTCTCAGAAAAACTACCTTATATTCAAGGCACTTTGTGGGCCCACATCCTCTCAAAACCAGAGCCCATTGAAATGTTTGCTTTTGCCAGTCAGCCAGAGGATACTAAACACAAAAGCATATAATAAAATAATATGGTAAGATAAGTAGCCATAGAACATTTGCCTCAAAATCTGGGACATGCTATACAACAGATACACACTCCATGAGTGGGAGAAGTGGAAATATCTAGGGAACCCAAATGAAAGGGGATGCAAAGAAAGAACATATGAAACCAGAAACTATATATGGATTGAGATATACATGTAGGAAATGTGTGACCAGGACACCTAAGTGGAAGGACAACTCAAGTTTATACCACTGCAGCACTGCTCAGATCTTTTGGGTTTATCAATGCTCTTTGCTACCTATATTTGTTTACCAATAAGTGCAACATGACATCACATTTGCTTTCTTCCCCCCTCTCTGAACATCACAACTCTGCTATTGTTTACCTCTATCTCTTCAGGGTGCTTTTACAAAGCTATCATCTACCAGGACTCATCTTCCACCCTTAGCTACCTCATCCCCATAAAAAGAGAAGAATGTGCTCTACCATTTCTATTTTAGCTCAGTCCAGAGTCTATGCTTTCACTCTCTGAGGCAGCTAAGTGGCACAATGGATATGGTGGAGTTAGGAAGACCTGAGCTTAAATCCAGCCTCTGTCATTTACTATCTGCGAAACCCTGGGCAAGTCACTTAACCTCAATTTTCCCTTAGAGGATGAATAAGAATAAAAATAGCACCTACCTCACAGGTTTTGAGGATCAAATGAGATATTTGTAAAGCACTTAGCACTGTGCCTGGCATATAGAAGGTACTATATAAATGATTATTCCATTCCCTCTTTTAATAAGAAAGGCCTTTTGCATACCAAATCATTAGATTAGAAAAAAATTGTCTGTAGTTTTTTTTTTTCTCTGAGAGACAGAGGTTTGTCAGTTCCCAAAGTCTCATCTTCCAAAGACCAAATTCTTTTGGATACAAAATAGTCAGCTCTTAGAACTGTCCAGCTTTTCATCTGTCTTTGAACATATTTTTTTTTCTTTTAGCAGAATCCATGTTTTGTATCAAGCCTGTAAATGACTTTAGTTACAAATTCCTTGCAACTCTCATTTAACACCTTTATGGGGATCCTATGTTCTCAAATTCAAACACATTTTAAGAGAGAGAGAAAGAGAGAGGGAGAGAGAGAGAGGGAGAGGGAGAGGGAGAGAGAAGTTCTGAAACACTGAGGTTTTTCTTCAGCTCCTTTGATTCTTTCGGTCTCCCATACCAACAACAATAGACTAGGCGAAGTGGAGACACTTTAAGGCATCATAGCCCACTTTGACCTTTTGTTCCAAATTCTTGCATTTATTATGTGTATATGGCTTCAGCAAGCCTCCCAGGCTTTGAGCTGCCAAAGGCAAATGAATTTAATTGTATAAAATGGAAATGGTCAGGGTAAGACAGCAGGGACGTGAGCTAGAAAACTAGTTTGGTGGACCTGATCCAACTATAGGTCTTCCATAGAAAGTGACAAAATACCAAAGAAACCAGTGCCCAGCAGAGGGCAGAGGGCTTTTTCTCTCAATGATGCTCTTCTCTCTTAACCAGAGTTAGGGTTAGTAGTAGGCAAGTGAGGCAGCTCTCTAGGGTATAGCACTTGTATAAGCACAAAGTGGGATACTTTAAATGTTTGTGTTTGTGCAAATATTTTCTCAAGCCAGAAAATTTCACTCTCTATAGCAGGTAGGTATAATTGAACCTGTAAGAATGAAGCCTCAGGTGGATGGGAGCTACGAGTTTCAATCCTTATCCATAGTCCACAGATCCTTTACTCCAAGTCTGCTCTCACATATCCTATCATGATACTTTTCCTCCCCATATCCCACAATATAGCCAGATTTCACTAAACTTATTTCTGTCTCACACCTACTTTCTTGCCATAATTGAAACTTAGTTTTGCCCAGAAGAGACTGGTGCCCTCTCTTTCTAACTCCTACTATTAACTCATGGAAAGAGCAGTGGTTAAGGTCTGTCTGACCATCTTCTCATGTTCCAGTGCAGCCTACATATCAACAGACCAGGAGTCTCTCTACTGACACTATGACATCTTCCTGATGAACCTACACTACAATCACAAGCCTCAAGCACCTACAGATCCCCTCCCTCTCTATGAGATGTAAAGTTGGCCCTTCTATCCCTTAACTTTCTACACCAAAAATGGTCTTAAAAATCAAGGCACCACTGACTGCTACTAGGGAATGGCCAAGCAAATTGTGGTATATGAATGTAATGGAATATGTTTGCACTGTAAGAAATGATAGATATGAAGAATTCAAAGAAGCATGGGAAGCCTTATATGAACTAATGGAGAGTAAGGCAGGTAGAAGCAGGAAACTATATACACAATGACTAGAATAATGAAAAGAATGACAAAAAATGATCGTGACCCACCTTTGGCTTTTGAAAAGTGATGAGAAATTCAACTCCTTGCCTGCCTTGAAGAGGTGGAACAAGATGGGTGTGAAGCATTGCAAATTCTTTTAGATATAATTCATTTGTTGGTTAATTTTACTGAATTATGTTTTCTTCTTCTTTTTTGTTATTTCTTACAAGAGATGGCTTGCTGCATAGGAGTTGAAGGAGATCTATATTCAGGAATAAAAATGATGTAAAAACAAAAGACATTAAAAAAAGTGAAAAATGAAATTAAAACAGAGCAAAAGACAGACAGAGCTTTTTTTACTACAGTCTATACTTGTTCAACATTTGTAATTATGAGGTGTGAGTCTGCCAATCTATACCCAATCCTGAAATTCTCTTTCCAGCATCCCTACACAGACTCAATTCTTTGACTGTTTCCTTGTCACTGTATCTGTCTATGTCTTACATTTACAACTCACCTACTTGAACCACCCCCTCCAAGTTGTTTACTCCAGTTTATAATGAAGCCCCACACTCTGACCTTGGCTATGTCTTTTGTTCTGTGTCCACATTCTGCCTCTTTCAATACTGACAATGTCATTATGAGCCTTTGTCTACAACTTTAAGGATCAAATATATTTTGGTAGCCATAATACTGTACTGGTTTAGCTCAGCTCCTCATCCTAACTACTCCTGGCCCGCTTACCATGACTTGGCTCTGACATTTTCTCTCTTTTTTTGTGCTAGCCTTAGAGTTAATAAACATTGGCTGGCATTCCTCTTTTGCAATTCAACTAACTTTTCTAAATTTTACTTTCCTTACCTATAAAATGAGGATTATGCTGTCTACCTAACCTAAATCACAGGGTTCATTTGATTATAGATTTACAGCTGGAAAGAATTTTAGAGGTCATCTAGTCCTTTCTTGCATGTGTATAGTTCTCCTTCACACTGCCAAGGAGGTTGCAATGTAGGAACAAAGGATGGACAGAAGGAGGAAAGTGAGGGATGGAGGGATGGCAAGGGAGAGAAAGAGGAAGAATGAAAGAAAGGAAGGAAAAAAGGAAGGATTTAGTAAGTTTTTACTGCATTCCAGGAACTGTGTTAAGCACTGGAGATACAAATACAAGCAAAAATAATGACAGTCCTTGCTCTCAGAGAGCTTATATTCTAATAAGGGAAGTTAACACACAAAAGTAAGGATCAGTGATTTTAAAAGTCCCCAGGGGGACAGTGCAGAAAGTCAGGAACAAGGCTGAGAGGGCAATGAAGGTAGGCTGATCTGTGGCGCTTCACAAAATGGAGGCTTCAGGAGGAACTCATCAATGGGAGAAGGAGATGGGCCCTTCCAAAGGAAAATTCCATGGAGAGGAGGGCACGGGAATAGATGGCAGCTGGTTGAGGCAGAAATTGCACCAGTGTCCAAACTACCTTGGCAGGACCAAGGAGCACTACATACAAATAATGAAACCAACAACCAAAGAAATTAGATGATTTGGCCAAGATTCTACAGGTAGCATGTGTCAGAGCCAGGCTCAAATTCAGGGCTTGTGAATTCAAATTCAGGTTCAGCATTCTTCCTCCTGCAATACGCTGATTATTATGGATCTCAAATGTAATGAGTGAATGAAAGAATGAATACGTGAATGACAAAGTGTTTTGTTAAATGATTATGATGTGCCAAGTACTGTGTTAAGTATTAGGGTTACAAATACAAAAACGAAGATAATCTTTGCCTTCAAGAGAGCTTATATTGGGGGCAGCTAGGGACACAGTGGATAGAGCACCTGCCCTGAAGTCAGGGGGATCTGAGTTCAAATGCAGCCTCAGATCTAACACTTGACACTTACTAGCTGTGTGACTCTGGGCAAGTCACTTAACCCCAGCTGCATAGAGAAAGGAGGGGGCAGAGAGGGAGAGAGAGCGAGAGAGAGAGAGCTTATGTCTTAACATATGGTGACATATATCAGGGATTGGCAACCATGGAGGAATATTTTGATTTAGAAAATTACGGGGATGGTGATTGGAACCATAAGGGAATAGTTGATAGAATTGATTTTATTACAGTTCCAGAACTAGAAAGCCTGATGGGGGTTGGTAAAGAGGAAGACAGGTGGCATGGTGGCTTGTGAGAGATTGCCAAGAAATGAAGTGAAATGTGTCTGGAGTCAAAGGCCAGATGTACTGGGAAATTGAGGCAACTGCTAGTAAGGACAGTGGGGCCAAGGGTGGAAATTTTGGAGGTAAAGGGATTAAGTCCTTGGAAGCTTGGTTTCTAGTCCTGGAAGCATGGCAATTGTAGATGGTTGGGGAGCATAAATGTGATAATATATGTGAAAACACTTTGTAAACCATAACATACCTTATAAATAGGAAGTATTTTTATGATATCAATTACCACAATGCTTACATTTTGTCAGTATTGATATTAAAATCCCATGCCTTGGTAGTTGGTTTAACTTGCTGTAGTGTCCAAAATAATTCATCACTTGGTGGCAACATTCTAAACTAAGACATCAGAATAAGACTTAAGTGATGAGTTGTTATTTTTACATTATTTTTTATATTATCCTCCTCTGAAATTCATATCTTCTGCCCATAACAACTCTTCTAATTACCAGTGCTGTTATCTAACCTTCCTCTAGAGCTGTTTTCATTTTCCTCAGTCACTTTGGGACCTGGATTATATTATTTTACTCTATCCCCTTTACTTCTTTTATCCCCAGTGTTCATGTGGATGGACTTTTTGGAACCTGAAATTTCACATTTCCTACACCAATCTGTATCCATCTTGTCACCAGTACTTTGAACTGCTTTACCCTTCCTGATTTTCTTAGACCAGCAGAGTTTTTCCAGAAACTCTCATCTCCTTTTCTAGTCCAAATATCTTGGTCAGTTATTTTAATACTACCTTTCTAGCCACCTAAACTCATTTGTCTTGTGCCCACTGTTGTGAATGTATAGCCCTGAATTACTACCAAAGCCTCCTTTCTTTATTCATGTTCCAAACTCCCAGCATTACTGGAAGAAACCATGGAACCATTTTGACCTGGTCTATTACAAATTTCAAGCTAACTTCGACTAGGTTTTCAATTCTGCACAACAATTGTACTATGGATTTCTTATTCTCCACTTTACTTCCTATAGTTGATGTGTCACCCTTCTCAAACCCCCAGTTCTACCCTGCATAAAGAATAACTCATGATTTGTAGGCTGTATTTTTTCTTTTTTAGAAGATGTCAATGAGAAATACTGGAAGTCTTAGGGAGAAGACGATGATATGGCCCTGACCGTTGATCCTCCAGTGACTAATACATGAGCTATCCAACAGTAGTGTCATCTAGGTAGTGGCTAGAAGTACATGAAATGAAGCTAGTCAGTGGCAGTCATTATAGGAGCAGCTAGATGGTGGGAAGATATTGTAAGCCAAGACAAAGTCTGTCCCACATCCTTTAGCTTTGAGACCAAAATGCTTGGAAGAGCAGCCCATTATTAATAGTTTTTAAGCATGCTTGGGGAAAACAAAATTTTGGAGACTAGTAGGGTGTGTGTGGGTGTGTGTTTGTGTGTGTGTGTGTTTGTGTGTGTGTGTGTTTGTGTGTGTGTTTGTGTGTGTGTGTGTGTGTGTGTGTGTATGTGTTTGCAAGATTCCCAATTCTTTTCAAGAACACACCCATTACCACCTTAAAATGAAGTGTATTGGGTTCTTCAGTAAGTTAAACTCTTTGAACTCTAATAGCTGAAGGTCCTTCCTTAAATACCCCTGCCTTCATAATCTGCCCCCTCCACCTTCCCAGTCTTTTTACCCCTTCCCCCCACCCATCTGATCCTGGCTTTTTCTCAATCCTCATTCTCCTTGACCTCTCTGCAGCTTTTGACACCATTGACCTTTCCGTCTTAATACTCTCTTCTCTCTGGTTTCTTTCTTGGTTCTCCTACCTATCTGACTGCTCCTTCTCTATTTCCCTTGCTGGCTTCTCTTCCAGATCATATTTTTAAACTATATGTGTCCCTCAGGTTCTGTCTTGGAGCCTCTTCTCTTCTCCCTTTTTCACACTTCATTTTGTGATTTCATCATTTCCCATAGATTTAATTACCAACTCTGTGCTGGTGATTCTCAGGTCTACCTTCACTGCCTCAATCTCTCTGCTGACCTCCAATTTTGTGTCTGCTTTTCTCAGACTACGTGTCTAGTAGATGGCTTAAAGTCAATATATCCAAAGCAGAACTCATTGTCTTTCCCTCTAAACCTTCCCCTCCTAACAGGGCAGGTAATATTACTGTAGAAGGTAACACCATCCTCCCAGTCCCTCAGGCTCACAACCCAAGAGCCATCCTAGATTCCACACTCTCTCACCTCCATATCCAATATGTTGCTAAGACTTGCAATTTCACCTTTGTAACAGCTCTCCACTATGCCCCCTTCTCTCCTCTGAGAGCCCCTATCTTAGTGTAGGTACTCATCGCCTTACTCTTGGACTATTGCAATAGCCTTACTGGTAGGTTTGCCTGTCTCAAATCTTATCCCAATCCAATCCATTCTCCATTCAGCTACCAAAGTAATTTTGCTAAAATGCAGATCTGAGCATGTTGTACCCTCCTTCCCCCCTACTTAATAAACTACAGTGGCTTCCTGTTACCTCCAGGATCAAATACAAAATGTTCTGTTTGCTATTCAAAACCTTTATAACCTAGCCCCCTCTTACCTTTCTAGTCTTCTTACACCTTCCTTTCTGACACATATTTTTTGAACCATTGACACTAGACTCCTGGCTGTTTCATAAACAGGACACTCTATCTCTTAGCTCTGGCCTTTTTTTCTGGCTGTTCTCCATGCCTGAAATATTCTTCCTCTTTTGCTCCAACTACTATCTCCCTGGCTTCCTTTAGTCCTAACTAAAATTCCACCCTCTACAGGAAGCTTTCCCCAATGCCTCTTAATTCTAGTGCCTTCCCTTTTTTATTTCCTATTTACCCTGTATATAGCTTGCTTTGTATATATTTGTTTGCACGTTCTCTCCCCCATTAGATTGTAAACTCCATGAGGACAGGAATTGTATTTTACTTTGTTTTGTATCTCATTCTTAGCACTGTGCCTGGTACATAATAGGTATTTAATGTTTATTGATTGGTTGATTGAAAAAAAAAAAGAACACACCCATTGCTCCAGATGTCTAGCTCTGTACTTTATTAATTTATATTCTACTTTAGTCAACCTACTTTATATACACTTTTCAAGTTCACATGAAGTTAAGAATGAAATTAGAAGCAACCTCAATGGAATAAGTGCTGAGCCATGAGAGATTTATGAGTTCTTACTTGACTTATTAAATTGATAGTACTGGAAAAAAAAGTGAAGCTGACAAAAACTGGTATTTCACACATGCACTGAGATTAAGGTGGTAGGGTTCAAGGTTTTAGTGCCATCTAGTGGTTTGACTGTGTAGATCAATCTACCTAGAAGCTTGCGCATGCCCAGTAAACTGAAGTAGTTCGGGCCTAGGTTGCCACCTTGTGGTTTATCCAAATAGATTAGAACCACATATTACTGCTATTGTCCTGTCTGTGTCAAAGTCAAAGTATTTCACTCGGAATACTAATGAAGGAGGATTTGGAAGAGTGACAACCTGAAGACAGAGAGCTATTAGGAGGCAATTTGAATGAATAGTCCAAGTAAGAGGCAATCAAGATCTTGACCAAAGTGGAGTTTGTAGACTAGAAAAGAAGAAATAGGTTTGAGACTCATTTCCAAATAAGAATCCACAAAGCTCTATGACTATGAATGTCTGCTAATGGTAGTTAGCCTTATATAAGTAAGAAGGCTTTGTCAACTCCCAGATGTCCTTGCAAGCAGGCTCAATTGAATCCATCCCTGTCCTATTAAATTCATCATATTCCATGGATCCCATGTGGCTAACTGATTGATATTCTCAGTTAACTCTTTTTTTTTCACTTGCCACTTGTCATCAAGTACTTTCTACCCAACTTTCCTCTCCTGGTACTATTTTTTGTGATATGTAGTGTGATCCCATAGATTGAATTTGGACTTACTTTTCTTTTGTCTTGGAATTTCTCACTTGTATCTTTTTCCTTACCATTTCAGATAGACTTCCTGATCAGACTCTCAATACCCTGTCCATCTCAGCATTTCTAGTGGGCAGTGATGAACCATGAAGAACCAGGTCACAAGAGTGATCAGATGGGAGAGTAGATTAGAAAATGACATTGATTCTGGGTAATTAGAAGGACTGTATTACCACTACCACCAGCAATTAAGGCATAAAGAAAAGATTTTGGAGAACAAGATTATTAGTTCAGCTTTAGACATGTTGAGTTTGAGGTGATAGTGAGGCATCCAGGGGCAATTAGAAATGAGTGTGGAGCTCAGAAGAGAAATCAGAAGGGATTTAGAGGAGGTAGTTATCCACACAGAGACTTTGAAATCCATAAAAAACATAAACTTAGATCCAGAAGGGACCTTAGAGTTCATCAAAACCAACTTCTTCATTTTATTGAGAAGGGGAAGGAACAAGCCTATTTTGGGGGCACTGCACTCATCATTTTGCAGGTATTATCACATTTGATCCTTACAATGACCCCGGGAGATAGGTGCTACTATGATGTCCATTTTAGTAAAGAGGAAAGTGAGGTCGAGAGAGACTAACTTGTCTGGGGAATTGCAACTAGGTCTTCTTTATCCTACATCCTAATCTCTGTCCATTCCTCTACTCTACTTTGACATAGATTGTTGTTGTTATCAGCTTGGTGCATTTCCATTATCAAGGACTTGGAAAGCTATACCTATCAATGTATATCCTTGCTGAGAGTGTATGTTTAGGTGTTTTTTGGTTGTTGTTTTTTTGGCATTTGGGGTTAAGTGACTTGCCCAGGGTCATACAGCTAGTAAGTGTCAAGTGTTTAGTCTGAGGCCAGATTTGAACTCAAGTCCTCCTGACTTCAGGGCTGGTGCTTTATCCACTGTGCCACCTAGCTGCCCCTACTTTTTTTTTAAGGTGTTTTCAGGGTTGGGGTTTTTTTTTTGGTCTTTTGCTATCTTCCTCATTGACCCAATCTCTCCAAATTCAGATCTTGTATTTGATTCCAAAGTGCCCTAGCCCAAAACATTTCACGTAGTCCATAGGATTTGGTGACATTGACAATCAAATAATTGTTTAATAGAAGGATCAGTGGGGTATATGGGGTGTTCAGGGAGAAGAAGCATCTCTGGCATCAGGGCTTGCTGAGCCCTTTTCAGGGCTGTTCATCCATCTTTAGTGTCCACCAGTCACCCAACTCTCACCTGTGGCTCCAAAAATCTGTAGCATGTGCAGTAGCCACTCCCTGGTAAAACTATCTCAGCAGGCAGGCTAAACCAGGTTGAAAATAATTTACAGGCCTCAACTCTGTCAGTAATTTAGATGGAGGTCTATCCCAAGCATGTGAATGGGCAGATGAGAACAATTTGTTTTGATGGCCATAAAAGTAGCTGAAGCAGGCATTGTGAAGTGTTTAGAGCTTGGTCAGACATCAAAAACACCAAGGTCATCAACTGCATCCCAAGCCATCATTGCCAGTCAGATTAACTTTTGTCTTGCCGCTGGAATTTGATGACTCTGGAAGAGAGATAGAGACTGATGACTCAACCCAATTCACACATAAGTCAAGCTATCACTGTGTGATGTCATTGGGCCACTTCAAAAATGGAGGCTGAACAATGGACGGATCAATGGAGATGGTAAGGGAAGGAATAATAGGATGTTCCTGATTCCTAGGGTGGCATGAAATGGGTTCCTATTGCATATGCACTAAAAACATGAAGAACAGGATAAAGAGACTATACAAGAAACTGTTGTTTGCCATGTGCAGTGGTATATATCTATATAGATACATAAATATAAATACATTTAACAAGATAGTTATATTTTTTTTATTTGTGTCCATTTTTGTGCCTTTCCTATCTTCCCTCTGTAGGAGTGAATAAGGTTACCATGATAGAAAATAGGAAGTTAAGAAGAGAGAATTGGGCAGCTAGGTGGCACAATGGATAGAGCACTGGCCCTGGATTCAGGAGGACCTGAGTTCAAATCCAGCCTCCGACGCATAACACTTACTAGCTGTGTGACTCTGGGCAAGTCACTTAACCCTGTTGCCTAGCCAAAAAAAAAAAAAAAGAAGAAGAAGAGGGAATCAAGGAAAAGGTCATGATGAACTTTAAGAGATAGAAAAGAAAAGAGATAGTGAAGGGGATGGAAGTAGGAGAAGGAGGAGAGTGTGGTATCTCTGAAGCTGAGACAGGAGGAGGGAGTGGTCCACAAAAAGCTAAGGCTTGATTAAGGAGAATGAGTGAAAAAAAAATGATTGGGTAGTTACAAGGGACCATACAGCATTTTCCATAAGGTTCAGGTTCAGATGTTGGATTGCAAAGCGTTGGGAATAAAATAGATAATGAGGAAGTGGATTCCCTGGGCATAAACAAATTTAACAAGAGGTTTAAGTGAGAAAGAAGAAGAGAGATAGGATAATATCTAGTGGATCACTTTAATTGGAATAGAGCATGTTAAAGGTAGTAATACAAAACAAAATTATAAAGGAAGGCAGGAACTTTGCATAATATGTTGCTGAGGAATATGTATTTTATTCTAGTGACTTTTTTTTAGATTGGGAGGGGGAGAGTGGGCTTGTGATTTTATTGATAAGAAGAAATCCTAGTGACAAAATTCCTTCTGCCAACATAGATTGAAACCTACTCTTCAATTTATAGTCCTGAGAAAGTTAATTGGAGTACTCAGAGATTGTGACTTACTCAGACAACCAGAATGCATCGGAGATACAACTTGAATTCTTGCCTTGCTAAACAGGTCTTCTTAATGGAGGCCAGTTCTCTATTCCCAACATAATGCTACTTCTGACCTCTCAACTTAATAGAGTTGAAAAGGGTAGGGGAGAAGGATCATCCAGTAGCTGTGAGAGCCAAAAATCTAATGTGATCTGAGGATACATTAAGAGAAGGAAGGTGGTAATCATTCTTTACTTCTTCTTGGTCAGAGCACATCTAGAATAGAGAATTAATTTCTTAGTGACATGTTTTAGAAAGGACACTGAAAGACTGGAATGTATTCCAGAGAAGGGTGACAAAGATGGTGAGGGTTCTTTAGCCCATTCCATAAGAGTACTGTTGGAAGAAACTGGGGATATTTAGCTTAGAGAAGAGTAGATCTAGGGGACATATGATAACTGTCTTTAAAAGGCACAGTGGGAAAAAACACTTGATCTTCTTGACTCAGGAAAACCTGAGTACAAATTTAGCCTCAGATACTTCCTAACTGAGCAAGTCAATTAACCTCTGTCTGTCTCATTTTCCTGATCTGTAAAATGAGGATAAGAATAGCACTAATCTCTGAGGTTGATGTGAGGATCAAATGAGATATTTAAAGTGCTTTGCAAACCTTAAAGTGTGATATAAAAGTTAGTTGTTATTTAATGCTCAAAGACCTGTTGTGGGAAGACTTGTTCTGCTTAGCCCCAGGGGGCAGGAATAGGAGCAATGGGTGCAACTGGTAGAAAAGCAAATTTAGATTTCATGTAAGGAAAAACTTTCTAATAATTAGAATTGTACAGAAGTAGAATGTTCTCTTAGGAGGTAGTGAGTTTCCCTTAACTGGAAGATTTTTATGAACTTTTTTGGTAATTTTACTTTTTTCAGTTAATAAGCATTAATTTTTTTTTCTCCCTTTCACCTCCTTTCCCATTGGGAAAAAAAGAAGGAAAGAGAAAGAAAGAAAAACCAAATAAATATGTGTAGTCAAACAAAGTAAATTACATGTTGACCATGTTCAAAAAATGCACACCTCATTCTGCATCTTGAGTCCATCACATCTTTATCAGGAGGTGGGTAACAGGATAGCATGCTTTATCATTGTTGTTCTGGAATCATAGTTGCTGTAGGTTTAAAATCAATAATTGAATGATCAGTTATCAGGCATGTTGCAGACCAGATGTTTCTCTGAGGTTGGTTACTTCTAACACTGAGATACTGAAGTTATGGAAACTCAGAGAGCTCTAAACACACCTTCTCTACAAAAGTCTTGCTCTGTATCTCTTCTTTGTGCCTGTAATTCTTTACTCAAGTAATGCAATTCAAGTAAATTACAAGTCCTTGGAAGGTGGAGAGTAAAGATGGCAGAGTGAGAGGTAACAACTTTGTCACAGTTTTCCCAAAAATTTTTTCACAATGACCACAAAACATGTTCCAAATTAATTCTGAGCAGCAAGATCAAGGAAAAATTCACAGTGAGTTATTTTTCTGGACCAAGGCAGTTTAGGAAGAGACATCTGTGGACATTGGAATGGGTGCTGACTATCTGCCTATGCAATGAAAGTGGTGCTGAGCTGGAGTAGCAGTAGTGGGGAGCACCCTGCATCCATGGATGGTAAGGGAACTGAACACCTGGGCATAAAGAGAACCCAGGGGATACCTGTACTAGGACTGGGAGCAGGAACAGGTGCCCATTACCTAGTTCTAGGGTGGAGAGAAGTGATCTCAGTTCCAAGGAGCAGGAGATCTAACTACGTAAGAACCAGAGCTCAAACAATGAGGGCAGTAAACATACCTCTTCCCAGATCACATTGGAAGCACTGAACACTTATAGGACCCCATAATGAACTGTGAAAGCAGAAGGACATAAAAGACAGAAACTCAGGCCAGATACCACCACCATCACAACCACCAGAGGTGAGCAGAGCCCAACACAGAATAAAGTCCAAACTCAAGAATTAGGGTGGGAAAAATGAGCAAACAACAATAAAAAGAACATGAACATAAAAAGCTGCCATGGTGACAAGGAAGATCAAGACACAAATTCAAAAGAAGAAAATCACTTGAAAAATGCCTACAAGCAAAGCCTCAAAGAAAAATGCATATTGGTTATGAGTCCAATAAGAATTCTTAGAAAAGCTAAAGAAATATATTTTTAAAAGCAACAAAAAAAGATCATAAAAATCAAGTAAGAGAGGCAAAGGAAAAATTGGGGAAAGAAATGAGAGACAAGCAAGAAACTTATGAAAAGAGAATTAACAGGTGCTTTAAAAAGGCACAAAAAATACTGAAGAAAATAACTCCTTAAACTTAGAATTAGCTAAAATGGCGAAAGAGGTACAAAACTGAAAAATAAATCCTTGAAGTCAGACAAGTGGAAGGTAATAATGCAATGAAACATCAAGAAAGCACAAAGCAGTCAAAAGATTGAAAAAAAAAGAAAATATGAAATATTTCACAGGAAAACAACTGAACTGGAAAATAAAGGATAGATAATTCAAGAATCATTATACTACCTGAAAACCATGAACAATAACAAAAAAGAGTCTAGAAATCATATTTCAATAAATTATAAAGGAAAGCTGCCAAGAAAGCTTAGAACTGAAGGGCAAAGTAGAAATTAAAAGAATCCACTAACCACCTCCTGAAAGAAATCCCCAAACGAAAACTCTCAACAATATTATAGTCAAAATCCAGAACTCCCAGGTCAAGGAGAAACTAGCAAAAACATCCAGAAAAAAACATTCAAAGACCATAAAGACACAGTCAGAATTACATAAGATTTAGCAGCTTTCACTATGAGGGAGCAGAGGACTTGAAATATGACATTCTGGAAAGCAAAGGAGCTAGTATTACAACCAAGAATAACCCACACAGCAAAACTGAGTATAATTTTGGGTGGGGGAGAAGTGGACATTTAATCAAATAGAGGACTTTCAAGCATTTTTGATAAAAAGATCAGAACTGAATAGAAAATTTGACATTCATTTGAACACAAAATGCAAGAGAAGCACAAAAAACTAAGCATGGGTGAGAAATCATAAGATTAAACAAGTCAAGTTTAATCAAGAGACTAAAGATGAAACTTATATCCCTATTTGGGAAAATAACATGTAACCCCTAGAATTTTACTATCACTAAGGCAGTTAGAAGGAGTCTACTTAGACAGAAAGCATAGGAGTGAGTCTATTATATTAGAATGATCTCATAGAAGAATGGAAAAGTGTGAAAGATATATTGGGAGAAGGGGGAAGAGGGATGAAGAATAGGGAAAATTATCTCACATAAGTGGGGCACACAAAGAAGAATTTATACAAGAAGTAGAAATTGGGAGTAGGAAAGTAGGCAATGCTTGAACCTCTATCTTATCTGAACTGGTTCAAGAGGGAAAAAATGCACGCATGAACACACACACACACACACACACACACACACACACACACACAGTTGAGTACAGAAATTCATCTTACCCAACAGGGAAATAGGAGTGGAAAGGGGTAAGAGAAAGAGGGGTAGGATAAGAGAAAAGGCAAATTAAGGGAGGCAATGGTCAGAAGCAAAATAGAGATGAAAGGGACTTTAATGATAATCCAGTTCAATCCCCTCATTTTATAGATGAGGAAATTGAAGTTTAGAGAGGTTAAACTATTTTTCCAAGGTCAGCTAATAAGTAACTGAGCCAGCCCAAGTCCTCCGATTCCAAATCCAGGGCTCTTTCTACTACACCACAATGCTACTCAACTACACTGGCTGGAAAGCATATTATTATGATGCAAAATTAGGGGCCCAGATGAGGGAAAGGAGGTCATAGCTATAAGAAAAGGCACCATGCCATTGGGTAGTGGTAGCAGGAGTCAGAGAGCTAAGTCCACAGGTCAGAAAACTGAGATAAAAGGAGATTATTTCTTTTTCACCATAGTTGCATAGGAAAGCATCACTTGTGATTGGAACAGAGAAAAAAAATACACTGACATGTGGTGCCTAATTTTAATAGTTAGGTAATACTTTATATACATCTCCAATTTATCAACAGAAGAGAACCAAATGAATGGTGATCAAACTTTTCTTGTAAATGAACTTTTTCTTGCCTCAGAGAAGTCCTTGTTTATCTTGCATGTTTCTTTCTTGATGTAGTTAAGCTAAGCCTTCTTTGTCATTTTGCCGAGCTGACTTATTGCTATCTTTTGTAGTATACCAAGAATTCTCTCTGAAGAATATTGACTAGAGAGTGAGCCAGATCTGGACTGAATTCTGCCTCTGATGCATGTTGGCTTTGTGACTCTGAACAAGCCACTCAACCTCTCAGTGCTCTGGCCAGCTCTCTAAAGCCAAAAGTTGCAGAGAAGTTTCCAGCCTACATTGGTAGAGGAAGTTTCCTCACCTATGGATACCCAATACCACTGAAATCACAGATCTAGTCTTTATGTGAGAATTCATTTAAGTGACTGATTTCATTTTTGCATTGACTGCCAAAGATAGATGCCCTTGAAAAGGTCAAGGCTGAGGGAGGACTTACTAATAACATGTCTATAGCGAATAGGAAACATTTGCTCTAATACCTTTGCTCTTTTTTTCCCCAGTTATTTGGATTATTTGAGCACATTTAATATTATGTTTTAATTATATGGATAACTGAAACTATAGATAAGACAATACTGCTAGGTCCTGATTAGTGTAAATAACAAATCCTTTAAAGTGGTCACATTATTTAAAATCACCTTGCATATTTCCACTGGGCTGGAACCAAGTAGAACACATTGCCAAGCAGTGGCAGACATGCTGGTGGTGCTGGGTACTTGATATAAGTTCATCTGATTGAGACCCTTTTGGGATAATGGAGCATTGGATGAGGAATTGAGAGACTTTTATTTTAATTTGCTATTAATCTAGTGACCTTGTGTAAGTAAGGTCACACAATTAATTTCCCTTCTCTGGGCCTCAGTTTCTTCATCTGTCAAAGAAGGAGGTTGTACTAGGTAGAGTCTAAGGTTATTTCCCGCTCTAAAGAAGGAATGGGTGGCAATGATAGTGATGGTATTTTGAGGGGTATAGAAGTAGACATGTGTAGACCTGACTTGGATTAATTAGCGGGTGGGGAGTACATATCCAATACATAATGGAAAACCTGCCAAGACTCATCCAACCCATAGCTCCATATATTTCTGCTGACTTACATGGTAACAAATGATATGGTCAAGGTATACACCTACATGGAAATCACTGTTACCAGCTAGACTTCTGATGCTGTGGGGGTGGTGAAGTCTGTTGATTTGTGTCCACCAGGCTGTGCTCTAAGCAATCTCATGGAAGGATTTTATTAATATGTTTAAAAAATCTGTAACTCATTTCAACAAACATTTAATGAAAGGAAGGCACACAAAGCACAAATACAAAAGATTGGCATAGAGCCTTGAGAAGAACGTCAGAACTACTCTCAGATTGGGGACGGCCATTGAAAAGGCGTGAAGACAGATGGAGTGAAATGCATAGGGAACATTAAATTTATGGTTTGGAAAAGGGCAGAGCCAAGATGGCCGAGTAAAAGCAGTGACTTGCTTGAGCTCTCCCACAAACCCCTCCAAACACCTGTAAAAATGACTCTAAACAAATTCTAGAGCAGCAGAACCCACAAAAAGAGTGAAACTAATTTCCAGCCCAAGACAACCTGGATAGCTGATTGGAAAGGTCTATTGCACCAGGCTGAGAGAGGAGCACAGTTCAGCATGGGTGCACAGGCAAAGACCAGGCCTTAGCCAACCTGGAGCAGGCCTCAGGAGATTGGAATCTTGGGCAGCTATGGCGGTTTCCAGACTTCTCAACCCACGAATGCCAAACACAACTTAGAAGGTCAGTAGGAAAAATCTGTGACCTCAGTGAGAGAGAAGCTTGGTCCCAGCCCCAGTCCTGGCACAGGCTAGGGGCAGCGGCTGCTTCCAGAGCTTCCAGACCACAGACTGAGGGGGAATTGAGTAGCTGATCAGAGGGAGATTGCAGGGATCTCTTTGCTGGTGCAGTATTCCCTTGCTTGCCCTGCTTGGATCTGGGTCACAGTTCTGGGTGGTGATCCTGGGGAGAGGAGGAGTGCTGGCATGGTAGAGCTTGTAGTGGTGGTGAAGAGAGAATCCTCCTCACAGTTCCAAAGCAGAAAAGAGTGCTTATGGTCATCCATAGACCAGAGCACGGGCCAGGAAAGGAGTAAACACCTCGCCCTTGATCATACCACTTTGGAAGAACTGAAAATGTACAGGTCCCTAGAAGTATCTCAAAATGGCTGCACAAAATCCCTAAAGCTGGGGACTACATTCGCCACACTGGAAGCAGATCCCTACCTTAACAAAGAGTTTATAACTCAAGTAATTGGCTAGTATCATAAGCAAACTGCTCAAAAAAGTCACACCATACAATCTTTCTTTGGTGACAAAGAAGATGAAAACATACAACCAGAAGACAACAAAGTCAAAGCTCCCATCCAAAGCCTCCAAGAAAAATATGAAGTGGTCCCAGGCCATGGAAGAGCTCAAAAAGGATTTTGAGAAGCAAGTAAGACAAGTAGAGGAAAAACTGGAAAAAGAAATGAGAGAGAAGCAAGAAAATCATGAAAAACAAGTCAACAGCTTGTTAAAGGAGACCCCCCCCAAAAAAAATACTGAAGAAAATAACACCTTAAAAAAGAGCCTAACCCAAATGGCAAAAGAGGTCCAAAAAGCCAATGAGAAGAAGAATGCCTTAAAAAGCAGAATTGGCCAAATGGAAAAGGAGGCCCAAAAGCCCACTGAAGAAAATACTTTCTTAAAAATTAGAATGGAGCAAATGGAAGCTAGTGACTTTATGAGAAATCAATACATTGTAAAACAAAACCAAAAGAATGAAAAAATAGAAGACAGTGTGAAATATCTCTTTGGAAAAACAACCTGGAAAATAGATCTAGGTGAGAAAATTTAAAAATTATTGGACTATCTGAAATCCATGATCAAACAAAAGAGCCTAGACATCATCTTTCAAGAAATTATCAAGGAAAACTGCCCTGATATTCTAGAATCAGAGGGCAAAATAGAAATTGAAAGAATCCACCTATCACCTCCTGAAAGAGATCCCCAAAGGAAAACTCATAGGAATATTGTAGCCAAATTCCAGAGTTCCCAGATCAAGGAGAAAATATTGCAAGTAGCCAGAAAGAAACAATTAAAGTACTGTGAAACACAATCAGTATAACACAGTATAGAAGCTTCTACATTAAGGGACCAGAGGGCATGGAATATAATATTCTGGAGGGCAAAGGAGATAGGATTGCTGCCAAGAATCACCTACCCAGCAAAACTGAGTATAATCTTTCAGAGGAAAAGTGGATATTCAGTGAAATAAAGGACTTCAAAGCATTTTTTTTTGCAATTGGGGTTAAGTGACTTGCCCAGGGTCACACAGCTAGTAAGAGTCAAGTGTTTGGTCTGAGGCCAGATTTGAATTCAAGTCCTCCTGACTTCAGGGCAGGTGCTCTATCCACTGCACCACCTAGCTGCCCCTCAAACATTCTTGTTAAAAAGACCAGAACTGAATAGAACATTCAACTTTCAGATCCAAGACTCAAGAGAAGCATGAAGAGGTAAACAGGAAAGAGAAATCATAAGGAAGTTAGTAAGGTTGAACTGTTTACACTCGTGCATGGAAAGATGATATTTGTAACTCATGAGACCTTTGTCAGTATTAGGGTAGTTGAAGGGAAAAATTAAAAGGATAGATAGATAGATAGATAGATAGATAGATAGATAGATAGATAGGTAGATAGATAGATAGATAGATAGATGGATGGATAGATGGTATAGAGCAAGTTGAAGATGAAGGGTTGATATCTGGAAAATAAAATTAAGGGGCGAGAGAGGATTATATTGAGAGAAGGAGAAAGGAAGAGGTAGAATGAAGTAAATTATCTCACATAAAACAGACAATAAAAGGCTTTTACAGTGAAGGGGAAGCAGGGGAAGATGAGAGAGAACAAATGAAAAAAAATTAAAAATTAAAAAAACTTAAATTTATGGTTTGGCTGTAGTGTTTGTGAAGGGAAATAATGTAAAATCAGAATCTAATCTATCTTCAGCTTACAAATAGATATTCCTAAAATGCAGATCTCACCCTGTCAGCCCTCTACTCTAAAATCTTCAGTGGCTCCCTATTTTCTCTAAGTTAAAATGCAAACTCATCCACCTGGCATCAATCTGCCTGCTCCCCCTACATACAGTGTTTTTATTCCTAATGACCCTTTCCTTCTTATTGAATATTATTACCCCTAATGTACTATCCAGTCTAGTGACACTGAACTACCAGATGTCCTATATACAGTAATTCTATCTCCTGGGCTTTTGTACAAATAATATCTCATATTTGTAACGTGCTCTTTAATTAAGCTCCTTGAGTGCAAGGGTTATTTTATTTTTGCCTCAATATCTCTAGCACCAATCACAGTACCTTGGATATTATAGGTACTTAAATGTTTCTTGAATTGAATTAAGGACTTTATCTCCTTCTCTGAGTTCAATTATCACCTTTACTCATATGCCTCTTAAATCTTTCCTAAACACTCCAGTTCTGCCTCAGCATTCACTGAACATCTACACTTGGATATCCTATTGGCATCAAACTCACCATTTCCAAAATGAAAATGAAACTCATTATTTCCTTCTTCCTCCTTCACTCTCCAAACTTCTCTATTTCTCTTGAGGAACCGAACATTCATCCTGACATCCAGGTTGAATAACTTTCAAAAACATCCTTTAAAAATTGTTAATGCCTCTTGTTTTTATATCACAGGCATTTATGGATATTCTTCTTCCCAAACAACAAACACCCTAAAAACCCCCTCTATCTTCAATTAAAACATTAATTGTAACAAAAAGCAAAACAAGTAATCAAAACAACCAATAACTGAGGCCATGTGTGACAATATATGTGATATTCAACCCCTGTAGTTCTCTGTCTTTCTGCTGAGAGGAGAAAGGTGTATTTCATTATCTGTTCTTCAGGACCAATATTGATTGTTATAATTTTTTCTGAATTCAGTTTCCTTCAGCATTTTTAAAAATTTATATCATTTTATGATTTCATGTGTTGTTCATTTGGTTCTGCTTACTTCATTCTTCAGAGGGTTATACAAACCTTTCCATACTTCTCTGAATTCCTCATGTTCAACATTACTTACCCCAGCACCTAGCTGAGTGCCTGACACACAATAAATGCTCAATAAATACTTGCTGATTGACTTATAATGATATTCTGTTACATGCATGTACCTATTTTTCAATAATTCCTTCAACTGATGGAATTTCTTTTTTTTTTCTATCACTTTGCCCCCACAAAATTGCTGCTAAGACAATTTTGACGTATATCACACCTATCTTTCCGGTTTTTTGGGGTTTTTAAAAAACTTTCTTGGGGGTATATGCCTCATAATAGGATTGCTACTCCAAGGGTTTAAATAGATTTTTACTTTTCTTGTATTATTTCAGATTATTTTTCAGAATGGATAGACCAATATGCAAATTAATTGCCATAACAAGGACATCAAAAGAGCTTATAGAGCAACTTAGTCAGCAAAAAATTGACAATTGAAAAATGGAGAGGTAGAAGACAAAGATAATACCAATTATATTATATTTTCTTTTGTAAAATTTACTCCCCCAAAAGATGATTGACGATTATGAGCAATATCACTTCATAAAACAGAAAGAAGCATTGGGGAATAAAACCAGTTTAAAGAAAGTGTGGCAGGAGATTTAACTAACCAAAATCATCCTGAGTGCACTTAAAGAAGAAAATGGAAGGAAAACAAACAGAAAAAAATGAAAAAGCTATACAAATATATTTATAATAATTTTTTTGACCATCAAAGATAGTAGAGCCACCATTTTTGGACTCTAGAATCACAGTTAGATATTGTAAGATATGTTTGTACTAGAGAGGTAGAGAGGCAAAAAGAGCAAGTTGATAAAAATATCTGGATTGGACCAAAGTATCCAAGATTGGCCCGTGGATCCAGGGTATCCATGCTGGAGGTGACACAATTATGAAGCAAATGAGAGATTGATTCACAATGAGGGAGACACTAAAATCACGGGAAAAGATGTTAATACCCCCAAAATGTGACCATGAGCACATTAACATATAGGCCTGCTTTTTCATCTGCGCATATTCTATCTGAGAATCTGATACAAAAGTATCAACTGCATCTTTGATAAGAGTATTACCAGGGAACAAGGAGTCTTTCACAAGAAGTATTTGATGATGGACCACATCACTACCATATTACAATTAATTAAAAGACTTTCAGAATACAATATCCTACTATACTTCCATATTTTGTTTATTAAGAAAAGCACTTAATTTAGGAGAAAAAAACACTGCCATAAAGTCTCTCTTCTAATAAGTTCTCTCTTATTGACACATCAAAATCAGTCAATATTCTTTGAAAGGTATAACAACAAAGGTAATCCTGTTCAATGATTCTCCAATCATAAGCATCAAGTGAGGCAAAAACAGGGAGATACATGCTTGCAAAGATGTTTCCATCGTGGAAGAGGTGCAGCAGAAAGTCTAAGTAGAAAAGGCATTTACTGTGTATGATGAGGTTCTAAAGTAATCTTGTTTGCAGATCTTGTTGTGCTGGTTATGTGAAGCTCCAAACAGACGTGTAAGCACTCAAAAGAGTTTAATGTTATCACTGATACTAGAAATACAAAATGGATGATGAATGTCTACTAACCAGATTATGACATACAATTGAATGGACAACCTGTACACCCTCTCTCTCTTTCTCTCTCTCTCTCTCTCTCTCTCTCTCTCTCTCTCTCTCTCTCTCTCTCTCTGTGTGTGTGTGTCTGTCTGTCTGTCTGTCTCCCTTTCTCTTTATCTCTGTCTCTGTCTGTCTCTGTCTCTGTCTCTCTCCCTCCTCATCTCTGATTCCTGGATTTTCTGGCTTCTTTCAAGTCCCAGTTAAAAATCTACATTCTACAAGAAGCCTTTCCTGATCCCCCTTAATTCTAATGCCTTTTATCTGATAATTCTCTCTGATTTGTGTTGTATATAGCTTGTTTGTACATAGTTGTTTTGATGTTTTCTCCCCTGTGATAGACTGTGAGCTTCTTGTGAGCAAAGACTATGTTTTACCTTTCTTTATATCCTAGCACTTACTACAGTATCTACCACATAACAAGCTCATAATAAATGTTTATTAACTGATCTGTGTTTATCTGTTCTAGATGGGGTGAAATTTGCTACGGCAAAATCGGATTTACAAGATAAGTCTCACAGTAGCTTTGCATTTCTTCTTTCATACTAAACATGCTGTTCTTGGCAGTTATAGCTCAATTAGGTAAAGCTAATGAAGACTCTTTAAATTAAATGATTTTTAAATTAAAATAACACTTAATTAAAATTTTAAAAAGACCATACTGTGATTTCAATGGTATAGGAAACTCCTAATTAGGAAATGAAACCAACACAGATTTGAACCTCTTCTGCCAGTGTCTTACTGGAGGAACCTCAAGAAGGCAAGTGTCACTGGATCAAATAGGATGTAGATGTCGATGGAGAGGGGCAGCTAGTAGGCACAGTGGATAGAATGCTGGGCCTGGAGCCAGAAAGACTCATCTTCCTGAGTTCAAATCCAGCCTCAGACACTTGCTAGCTATGTGACCTTGGACAAATCATTCAACCCTGTTTGCCTCAATTTCCTCATCTGTAAAATGATCTGGAGAAGGAAATGGAAAACCACTCTGGTATCTTTGCCAAGAAAACCCCAAATGGGGTCACAAAAGAGCTGGACATGACTGAACAAAACAACAACAAAATGTGGATGAGGAAGTTGTAAAGAGTGAAAAACCTGAAAAGGGAGGAGTGACAAGTTATGAAGGGCTTTGAATGTCAAACAGAAGATTTCATATTTGATCTTGGAGCTCTCAGGGAACCTTGGAGTCTATGAAAGATTAAACAACTTTCTCAGGTTTATATAGATAAAATGTTGAAAAGGAATTTGAATCTAGGTCATCCTGACTCAGTGGCTGCTTTTCAGACTAATCTATGACCAGAATAATAATATGAATTAATGATTAGAAGAAATGAATAAAATGGAAAACACTTTAAGGATATGCATTCCAAACTGATGGGAGAATTTCCTCTAGTTGCATAGACTGGCACTTTTACACAGCTTAGTAAACCTTCTTACAAGATTGCTCTAGCTGAAAAACTAATCATGCTGTAGCCAAAGTGGAGATGACTCTCTCTGGACAACCTGGGTAGCCAGGTTGATCCTCAGACAAAAGACACAGTTTGTCACCAGGCCCATATTTGACCTTTTGATAGAATGTAAGCTCCTTGAGTACCAGATCTCTTTCACTTTTGTCTTGGTATCTCCAGTGGCTAGCACAGTTGCTAGCACAGAGTAGGTGCTTAATAGATGCTTGTTGACTGATTGATTCCAGGGAAATGAAGGTAGCCAGAGCTTTGTTGTACTGGGGAAACTTTGAGAATCTAGTACCAACTCTACAATATGGTGCAGAACTGGGGTTGTTCATCCTTCATTCTCAAGGAAGATCAATGACATCATGGATGATGCCCTCACTTATGTGTGAATAGGATTTAAGTGAGACAGAGCTGTGGAAAGTCAGCATCAAGTCTAGTGGCAGGACAAAAGCCAAGACAACCAGCCATGGGCTTCAGTGCATGAAAAAAAGAAGAAATAAAATACAAATTCCTTCAATCTGTAAATGAAAAGAATTAAATAAATTTATTACCTGCAAAAAAAAAGCCCCTAAAATATGATATCTGTAGAGGCAGCATTTCTATAATCATTTTCTTTCCTACCATTAGTGGAAGGCTATACTAGATCACCATTGCTTATAGCTGAGAGCAAATCGGGCATCAACACTGAACTGTTTTGTTTAGTAACTTCTGGGACTGAGCGTTTTATAATTGGTTCTGCTAACATTCTGTAAATTAGATGAACTTTTTTTATTCAGATATTTTAAACTTATTTTACCTTCCAGTATAGCTTGTTAGAAGTTCTTTAGGCATCTAGGTAGCACAGTAGTTGGACAACTGGGCTTGGAGTCAGGAAGGTGTTGCTGAGTTGTTTCAGTCATATCTGACTCTCCAAGATCCCATTTTGGGGTTTTCTTGGCAAAGATACTGTAGTGGTTTGCCTTTTCCTTCTCCAGCTCATTTACAGATGAAGAACTAAGGCATATAGAGTTAAGTGACTTGTCCAGGGTCACATAGCTAGTATCTGAGACCAGATTTGAACTCAGGAAGATGAGTCTTTCTTATTCCAAGCCCAGTGTCCTATCCACTGTACCACCTAGCTTCCCTGGAGTCCGTAAGACCTGAGTTCAAATGTAGCCTCAGAAACTTGCTAGTTCTGTGACCCTGGATAAGTTACTTTACCTCAGTTTCCCAAACTATAAAATGGGGTTAATAATAGCACCAACAAACCAGGGTTGTTGTGAAGTTCAAGTGACATAATATTTGTAAAATACTTAGCATAGTACCTGGCACATAATAGGTGCTTAATAAATGTTTGTTCACTTCCCTCTGGTATTGTTATTTTTAAGGAGGGTAGATACATACTTGCAATTTTGACCGTAAAAGGAATTTTCAGCATGGAAACACCCCTCACCAAAGTAGGTCAAATCAGAAATTTGTCTGTAACTATAACAGTCTCAAAGAGCTGCCTGGGGTAATGAGAGGTTAAGTGATGTGCCTATGGTCACCCACCTAGTAACATGTCAGGAGCAGAATTTTAACTTGGGCCTTCCCTACTCCAAGGTCAGTCCTCTATCCACCATAAGAAGCTGCTTCTCTTTTAGACAGTTATACACAGTTTTCCCAAAGGGTTTAGTTAAAGTACTACATAAAGTGACAAAGGTTGCCTAATGCTTTTTGATAAGCTTTACTGTTAACTGGGATTCTAAGTTTCAATCCAAGCCAGTTTGGATTGTTTTCTGAAACCCAGCCATGATAACTAGCTCAACATCCCATTATGGATACTCTGAAAGAAGTATAACAAATGATTTAAAAATGAACATTTGAAACAGGAAGAATGCTGTTAATCCCTAAATTCCAATTGTGATGATTATAGCAATCACTTTCACAGCTTATTAAAAATTTGAAAGAATATTCTAAATGTATTGGTAATGAGTGTCTCCCCATCAGTTCTAACAAAGATGGAGAAGATTGAGGGAAATGAATGTCTTCCACAGGAGTGGCCTATCAATGGAGAAGCATGCCTCCTACCTCTTGGCAATGTGATGGTGGATAATTATTAATGAAATAAATTAATATTTCTCTAATTGTTTATATCTGTCTTTATTTGTGTGAAAAGTGTTTTGTAATTGTGTTAATATAATCTCTGGATTTGGCAGGTAGACTCCCAAGTATTTTCTGTCGTCTGCAGTTATTTTAAATAATTTCTCTTTTTATCTCTTCTTGTTAGGTTTTGTTGGTAATATATAGAAATGCTAAGGATTTCGGGGGTTTATTTTATATCCTGCAACTTTGCTAAACTTAACTGTTTCAACTAGCTTTTTTTAGTTGATTCTAATCTATTCTACTATCTGCTTCTGTTTTATGGGTGAGTTCATCCCATTCACATTCACAGTTATGATTACTAACTACATTGTTCTCCATCCCATTTTCTTCTGTTTATCCTTCTCTCTCTCTCTTTTTTATCTTTTCCCTCCTCAAAAGTCTGTTTTGCTTCTGACCACAGCCTTCTTTTATCTACCCTCCCTTTTTTTCACCACCTCCCTTTCTCTTATCCCCTTCCTCTCCTACTTCTTTGTTGTGCAAGATAGATTTCTATTACCAATAAGTGCATACACACATATGTATGTACACGTATGTGTCTATTCCTTTTTTGAAACAATTTATACATGAGTGAGATTTAAGTATTTCCCTCCATCACAATTTTCCCCTCCACTGTAAAAGCTCTTTCTTGCTCACCTCTTTTACGTGAAATAATTTGCCCCATTCTTCCTGTCTCCTCCCCCTTCTCCCAGGGAATCCCTGTTTGTCATCTATATACTTTTTTTTGCATCATCCCAGCATAATTGACTTATTCCTGTACCCTCTGTCTGTATAGAATCCTTCTAACTGCCCTAAAAAGCACTTACAAGGTACGTTTTATCTTCCCATATAGAAAGATAAATATTTTAACTTTATTGAATCCCTTATCATTTTTCCTTCATGTTTACCTTTTCATGCTTCTCTTGAGTCTTCTATTTGAAAATCAAATTTTCTATTCAGCTCTGGTCTTTTCAACAAGAGTGCCTGAAAGTCCTCTGTTAAATATCCATTAAATATCCATTTTTTTTCCCTTGAAGGATTATACTCAGTTTTTTTGGGTAGGTATTTCTTGGTTGTAATTCTAACTCTTTTGTCTTCTGGAATATGATATTCCAAGCCTCTCTGCTCCTTTAATGTGGTAGCTGCTAAACCTTGTGTGATCCTGACTGTGGCTCTGCAGTATATAAGTAGTTTCTTTCTGGCTGCTTGAAGTATTTTCTCTTTCACCAGGGAGCTCTAGAATTTTATTATAATTTTCCTGACGGTTTTCATTTTGGGATCTTTTTCAGGTGGTGATCAGTGGATTCTTTCAATTTCTATTTTACCTTCCAGTTCTAGAATATCAGGGCAGTTTTCCATGATAATTTCTTGAAATGTTAGGTCTAGTCCCACCACTGGTGTTTCATCCACATGGGCTCTAGCCCAGCCTTTTCCCTCATGTCACAGATCTCTTTCTGACCGCCTATGCTTTTTTGGGCTTGAAGAATGACTTATTCTGACCTTTTGTTGGCTCTGCCACTCCAGCATTTGATTTGAGGCATTATTTTGAAGGGAATGTTAGGAAAACTTAGCTGGGCGCTCAACTCTACCATCTTGGCTCCATTTTTACTGAAATTTCCTCTTAATTAGATTATTTTAAAAAATTATTAATTTATTTTGATTAATCAACAACCTCCTCCACAAGCTTTTGAGCTTTAAATTTTTCTCCCCCTCCCTTTCCAAGATGGTGTGCAATCTGATATAGGCTATGCATATACATTCCTATTAAACATATTTTCACATTAGTAATGTTGTAAGGAAGAATTAGAACCAATAGGAGGAACCACCAGAAAGAGGAAACAAAACTCAACAGAAGAAAAAAAAAATAACAAATAGTATGCTTCCATCTGCATTCAAACTCCATAGTTCTTTCTTTGGATATGGATAGCATTTTCCATCAAGAGACCTTTGGAGCTGTCTTAGATCTTTGCATGCTGAGAAGGGCTAAGTCTATCAACGTTAGTCATAGCACAATGTGGCTGTTACTGTGTACAATCTGGTTCTGCTCACTTCACTCACTATCAGTCCATACAAGTCTTTCCAGGTTTTTCTGAAGTCCACCTGTTCATCATTTCTTATAGCATAATAGCATTCCATTACATTCATATACCACAACTTGTTCAGTCATTCCCCAGTTGATGGGCATCCCCTCAATTTCCAATTCTTTGCCACCATGAAAAAAGCTGCTATAAATATTTTTGTACATGTGGGTCCTTTTTCCATTTTTATGATGTCTTTGGGATATAGCCCTAGAAGTGCTATTGCTGGATCAAAGGGTATGCACATTTTTATAGACCTTTGATCATAGTTTCAAATTGCTCTCCAAAAATGTTGGATCATTTCACAACTCCACCAACAATGCAGTAGTGTTCCAATTTTCCCACATCTTCTCCAACATTTCTCATTTTCCTGTTTTGTCATGTTAGCCAATCTGGTAGGTGTGATTTCCATTTCTCTAATCAATTGTGATTTAGAGCATTTTTTTTCATATGACTATAGATGGCTTTAATTTCTTCATCTATCTTTGACCATTTATCAATTGGGGAATGACTTGTATTCTTATAAATGTGATTTAATTCTCTACACGTTTTAGAAATGAGTCCCTTATCAGAGACACTGGTTGTAAAAATTCTTTCCCAATTTTCTACTTCCCTCCTAATCTTGGTTCCGTTGGCTTTGTTTGTGCAAAAACTTTTCACTTTAATATAATCAAAATTATCCATTTTGCATTTCATAATGTTCTCTATCTCCTGTTTGGTCATGAATTCTTCTGTTCTCCATAAATATGACAGGTAAACTATTCCTTGCCCTCCCAGTTTACTTATGGTATCAGCATTTATATCTAAATCATGAGCCCATTTTGACTTTATTGTTGTATATGGTGTGAGATTTTGGTCTATGCCTAGTTTCTTCTATACTCTTTTCCAGTTTTCCTAGAAGTTTTTGTCAAATAGTGAGTTCTTATCCAAGAAGCTGGAGTGTTTGGGTTTATCAAATAGTAGATTACTATAGTCATTGACTACTGCGTCTTGCATACTTAACCTATTCCACTGATCCACCACTCTATTTCTTAGCCAGTACCAAGTAATTTTGATGATTGCTGCTTTATAATACAACTTAAGATCTGAAATGGCTAGACTACCTTCCCCTGCATCTTAATTAGATTCTGAACTTATATTATCTCCCTCCTGCAATCTACCCTCATACATCTACCTAAGTAATTTTCCTAAGGCTTAAGTCTAGCCATATATCTACACATACAGACACACCCATTCAAGAATTTTCCATGGCTCCCTATCACCTTTAAGATTCTGCACAAATTCCTGTGTCTAACATTTAAAACTGTTCCCACTTTTGCTCTAGTCTTCCTTTCCAGACTTATTTTATATTACTTTTTTTATGTAACCCAGCCAAACTGTCCTACTTGCTGTTTTCCCATCTCACACCTCCATTCATTTGCATAGATATTAATCATTCCTGGAATACATTCTCTTCCTATTTCCTTAGCTTCCTTCAAGACTCAAGTCATATATTACTTCCTACAGAAAATCCTTCCTAATCTCCCTAGTTGTTAATAGGCCTTCATTCTTTGATTCGATTTGGTTCATTTATCTAAGTGTTATAATCTCGGGAGAATGTAAACCCATTGGCATCAGGGTTTCTTTTACGCTTTAACTTTGTATTCCCAGTACCTAACACAGCTGCTTATAGTAGGAGCTTAATAAATGCTTGATGTATCAAGAAGAAATTGAATCAATAAGGAGTTTTAGCATAGAGAGAGGAAAAGGAAAGGGGTGGACTGAGAATGTAGACTTGACCCCAGAACCTCACTATCCTAAGGGGTGTAAAACAATTTTCAGTTTCTGTCTGTGGTATTCCCTTGCTGTTTAGATTTGTCAGGTGTGAATTCACCACTTTGTTAGTTGTCAGACCAAAGCCCTCAACAGCCGCCTGGGTGTTTTCATGTAAACACCTGCTATTTATTTACTGCAGGCCTTATGTTTAAGGTTGTAATGAAAAACAACCCAGCTTTCCTAGAGCAACTGCCCCATATGAAACGCCATTAAGATAAAGTAACACATAAGTGGCCCTAATAAAAGGAATTTATCACAAGACATGGAGAGTAAGGTGTCTTTATTCACTAGGTGAATAACACCAGGCATTGTCAATGTGGCTTTTCAAGGCACAGAAATTATCATTCATTCTCCAAATTACCAACTGCACAAAAATTACTAAATGGTCCGTTATCACTACCTCTCAGTGAGAGAATGCCTTTGTTTAATGTCTGATTACAAATGGCTTTCCCATGATTATCGTCAATAAATCACAGGTAAGTGCATCCATCGGGATGGGGGTGGAGGGAAGGAGAGATTTCTGAGCTTGTGGGAAAAGAAGGAAAAAAAAAATCCAACACAAGCTATGCTGTGACCAGCCTGTAGGAGGGGCAGCCACCCTTTTAGGAAGTCTTTCCTTACACTTGATTTATTTTTTGGTTGCCCATTGGAAACAATCTGGATATATAAAGTAAGCTAGTGAATTCAAATGAAGTAGAAGTCATCGAAAAATTCAAAAAAGGTATAAAACAAGCAGTAAGATATTTTCACTCCATATTTGTATAAAGGAAAATTATCACCACCTAGTAAAGTGCTTTACATGTATGTATACTGACGATGGAGTTTGGGATCTGTTATTCCATCTATGTAAAGTCTTCAGACCAAGAAATTTAGAACAAAAAAATAGTTCAGTGAGAGTTTAAAAGCAAGATAAGAAGGGAAAAGCAGATGGTTAGAGAACACCTTAACCCAATGGATTATCACTGAGCTCCCACAAACTATCTCCCAGGGGACTGCAAAAACATGTGGATATAATCTTTTAGTTCCTGCTAGTGATCTGTCAGAAATAATAGAAGACAGGAAGGGTGCTAAAGCATGGGAAATAAACAAAGTATATATATATATATATATACACATACATACATAAAAAAGGTAGATTCTTAGCCTAGAAAACTTGACTTTAATTACTAACAAAATTCTAAAATTGTGGCTATATACTTATAAAAGGAAATGGCAAATACTTTGACATACAAGGGAATGATCTCTAAAAATCTGCATGGGTCCATTAAAAATGTGTTATGTGATACTAGCCTTCTTCCTTCCTTCCTTCCTTCCTTCCTTCCTTCCTTCCTTCCTTCCTTCCTTCCTTCCTTCCTTCTTCTTCTCTCTCTCTCTCTCTCTCTCTCTCTCTCTCTCTCTCTCTCTCTCTCTCTCTCTCTCTTTCTCTCTCTCTTTCTCCTCCTTCTTCAATTGACTTTCTTGACTGGTGGCTCAGGAGAATGACATAAGTACAATTTGCCTAAATTTCAATGTGTCATGTGACAAAATTTTTCATGACATCCTTTTGAGTAAGATAGATGTGGACTGGATAATAGTACAGTTAGATGTACTTGAAACTGGTTGAAAAAACAAAGTCAAAGATTGAGGATTATGTGATTGATATTAACCTGGAGGAAGTGTTATAGGACTCTGGTCTTGGCCATATTCTGTTTGACCTTTTTTTTTTTAGCAATGACTTATGAAGACATAGATGGTCATGAAGAAATAAATAGTCATGAAGTCATTAGGAATGGCTAACAGCATAAAATTAGGGTCCAAAAAAATTTCAAAAGTTTAGAATAATGAGTCTGATACAATAAGGTTAAAATGATTGTAATAAATGCAAAGCTCTACTCTTGTATTAAAAATCAAATGCATACTTAGTAGATTGGGGAGATGAGAATAGATAAGAGGTCATGTGAAAAAGACCTATGGATTTTAAGTAGACTAAAAACTCAGTTTGGATTAATGAGAATGTTATCATTGATATAATTCATAAAGATATTCTTAAGGTATTAGAAATCTTTTTCTAGTGGCTCATTGCTATGTGGAGGTAAACCTGACTTTTTGAAGGCCATGATAGTGGAGTAGATACTCTGCCCAATTCTAACAGTTAGGGTTCCAATGACACACTGTCTGCTCTCTAAGAATGACCCTGGCTAAATACAAAGAAGCTCATTAATAGGTTAACCACAAGGTCATGAATTCTTTATTTATGGTAACTTATGAAATAGAGACAAATACAAAAAGACTCTCAGGGCTGAGTCCATCTTTTGTTTAGGAATATATGGTAGGAGAAGGGTAGAAAATGGTGGAAGAGAAAGAAAGTTTTCTAAGAAAGAAACAATTTTGGACAATTTGTAAACATTAACTATAGGTATTTTCAACATGAGACATTTTTATTCAATGACCAATGCTACTAGAGGAATTAATGAGATCAATACTCATTATCAATTAGCCAGTATGTTAACAAGCATTCTATCATGTTTACTTTGTGCCAGTCATTACGATACTTCCTTATAGTATGAAGACAAAAGAAAAAGAGTCCTCCTCAAGGATCTTAAATTGTACAAGGGGAGACAAATGGGCATGAAGAGGTATATACAAAATAGATAACAGAAATAATAGCTAACAATATAGCACCTACTGTGTGCCAGGCACTACACTAAACACTTTACACATATTATCTCATTTGATCCTTATAGCAACCCTGTGAAGTAGGTGGTATTATGATACCCATTTTACAGTTAAGGAAACTGAACTCAAGTGACTTCCCCAGGGTCACACAGCTAATCTGAGACCAGATTCAAACTTAGGTCTTCCTGACTCCTGGCCCACAACTGTATCCACTGAGCCATCTAGCTGCCCCATTGTTAAGGGGAAATGCACCAGAATTGGGGAGAGTGTGAATGTCAAATGTAGAAAGTGATGCAAGAGGATTCAAAGAGATGGAGGTAAGGAGGAAGTGTATTCCAGGCAGAGGGAAAAGCCAAGACAAAAACATCAAGACAGAAGATGGATAGTAATATTTGAGCAAAAATTAAAAAAGCTCATATGCCTAATTCATAAAGGGTATGAAGGGGAGTAACATGTAATACAGGTGGAAATGTAATTTGGAGCCAGGTTCAAATACTCAGTCTAGGAGTTTATCTATAATCATAGATGTGAAGGGAAGCTGCTGAAGTCTATTGAATAAAGGAATAACATATTCACGTCCTAATTTCAGGAAAAAAACATTTTGGCAGCTGTGTGGAGGGTACAGATCAGAGTGAGGAGAAATTTGAATTAAGGGTTTCAATTAAGAAGCTATTGAAATACTCTAGGTAAGAGGTGATAAAGAATTGAAGTAGGATGAACCCTATTAGATCCTATATCTCTCCTCCCCTTTGTGGCTGAACTCCTTGAGAAACTCAACTACACATGCTGCCTCCACTTCCTTTTATCTTATTTGATTGTAAATCTTCTATAATATGACTTCTAATCTCATTATTCAACTGAAATTGTCCACTCCAAATTTATCAATAATCTTTTTATTAAATCCAATGACATTTTCTCAATACTCAATCTTCTTGACTACTTTTCTGCATTTGATACTTGAACACTATCTTCTCTTGTATATTATTGCTTCTCTAGGTTTTTGTGCCCTTGCTCTGTTCTGGTTCTCTCTTTTTAAAATTTTTATTTATTTTTTTCAATGAACAAGAACATATTTTTTTTCTCCCTCCAATATCCCCTGGTCGTAGAAAAATAAGAACAAAAACTTGTAACAGATATGTATCATCAAGAAAAGCAAATCCTAGCTTGGGCTATGTTAAAAAATTTGTTTCATTTGGAAGCCTGAATTCTGGTTGTCCTCTTACCTCTTTGGCTATTCATTCCTTTGTCCCTTTGTCACCCAATTTCAACAGATCTCACTTTTTACTTTACTTCGAAAAATCCAGACCCATCTCGCCTGTGTTTGCCCAGCTATTTCTTCACTTCATCTCGATTTATCTCTCTTTCTAAGATAATCATTGTACCAATCCCTCAGGCCTCCTCCAGTCATCCTGATCTATATCTTGCCACTGGACCCAGGTGGCTCAGGAGGAGAGAGTGAGAGAGAGTGAGGTGGTGACATCACTTTTCTCATATCACAGTCCTTTTCGAGAATGAAGGACGAACAACAACCACCACCTTCCATTTACATTGTTTGTATCTTATGTTTTTTTCTCCTTTTTTGCATATAGTGTCCTTATTCAAACTTGAGCTCTTAAGGGCTAGGATCATCTTTTTGCCTTTCTTTGTATCATCAGTGCTTAGCAGAATGTCTGAAACATAATAAATACTTGACAAATGTTTATTTATTGCCTGCCTGACTGAAAAAGGCTGGGTCAATTTATATCTTCACTTGACATATGTTAGTTTGCCTATATTTCCACTGCTCTTCTAACATTGATTATTTCCATATTTTTGTCATTATTATCAATTTTCTGGGTGTGAAAGATGATCTTAGAATTGTTTTGATTGCTTGTGCTAGTAATTTGGAACAATCTTTCATGTGCCTATTAATAATTTTCCAGACTTTTTTGAAAATTGTTCGTAGACTTTGACCATTTATCAATTTGGTTATGGCTTTTGCTTTTCCATATTTCTCATAGTTCCTTATACATCTTTGATATTATATCCTGGTTTGAAATATCTGATGCAAAGATTTGACTGCTTTTTAAAATTTCTCATTGTGTTTGTTTTGCTATGGCAAAAGCTTTTCAATTTACCATAATCAACATTATCTTTTTTTTATATTTTGCAATTACCTCTATTTCTTGTCTAGTTAAAATTTCTCTCCTTAGCCATAGCTTTGAAAGATATTTGATCTGGTTCTTTTCTATGAAAAGAGAATATGACTTCAAAGATTCAGATTCTATAGCCATTTTGAGTTATTTTGTGATACATAGTATAAGATGGTAGTCTAAACTTAATTCCTACTAAATTGCTTTCTAATTTTCCTAGTAATTCTTGTCAGAGAAGGAGTTCTCACTCAAGTAATATTTTCCCCATGGGTTTATTGAACACTGATTTATTGAGTTCAATTGCTTCTGTTTCTTTCTAGTATAGTTTGTTCTGTGTATATACTTTCCTATTTCTTAGCTCTCAAAAATTATTTTGATAAGTATTATAATATAATTTAAGGTATGGAAGTATGATTTCCCCTTTCATTTCTACTTTTTTAAATTATTATTTCCTTTATGTTTTAGATCTATTGCTACTCAATATCTTTGGCTATTATTTTGTTGTGTCTCCATAATTGTTTGGTATAATTGTGAATTAATTTACCTAGTAGCATAGTTTCTATTGTATTGGCATAGTTCAGTCATGAACACTGAATATTTTTCCAATTCTTCATTATTTATTTAAGGAATATTTTGTAAGATGAGGTTTTAAGGTGTTGAGTAAACACTTTGGTAGAACCACTGGTAGAATAGACACCAGATATTTTATGTATTTTGAAGATATTTTGAGTGGGGACTTCCCTTTCCATTTTTCCTCCTCCAATTTTGTTTTTGCTATATAGAAATGCTTTTGATTTTTGTGAGTTTATTATATATCTTATTATTTTACTCAATCTGTTGTCTCAGTTACTTTCTTTTCTAGGATTTCCTATCATTAGCAGATATTACTATTAGCAGATAGGATTCTCTTGGTCTCCCCTTTGCCTATCTTTATACTTTTAATTTCATTCTCTTGTCTTACTGCAATTGCTAGCATACCTAGGGCTATTTCAAACAATAGTAGGGAAATGAGGAAGCAATTTTTAACTCATATTTATTGAGAATTATATAGCCCCATTTATATAAAAGAATATATAAAATATCCTTATATTATATCCTATATATAATGCTAGCTTTCACTAATGATCTCTTAATTGCTTTCTCTCACTTACAGGTTTACAGGGCTGGCTAGAGTACTGAGAGTTTAAATAACTTGCCAGAATCAGATAGTCAGTTTGTGTCAGAGGCCAGATCTGAACCCAAGATTGTCTCTGGATTCAGCTCAGCCCTCCTGTGGGCTGCTATAAATCACCGCTTGCCTCACTCTCACATGTGTAGCTCCTTCTTCCCCTTCTTATGTTGCCAACCACTATACACTGCTGCCTGAGCCCTGGAGTACTCCACTCTGAGGCTGACCCAATGATTAGTGAGTCCCTATGTACAACGTTCATAAAGTGAAAAGGTTGCACCAGTCTGCCCTACCTTCACACCAGCTGTATAGCCCCTGGGGACAATGATAGTCTGACTGAACTCAGTCCTCAATGATTAGCATATTCTTCCCCCATTATACTCTCCCCATCCTTGTGATTTTGAACTTCGAACTTTCATTGTAAAAACCACATTCCCCATTCCAATGACCTGTTCCCTTGTTTCCACTCTCCTCAATCCCATCCCCCCAAGTCCCAATTAATATATATAAATCCCTTCCACTGTCTGCTCTGGAATGCCTGCTCCACAGGTAACAAACCTGCTTTCATCTTAAAACTTTTCCTCTTTCACTCTGTCTCTCTTGTACGCATTGAGCCCTGAATCTCTCCTGATGACACTGCATCTCTGGCCATTCTTTCTAGCTCTGGCTGCACTTTCATTCATACTCTCCAACTTACTGTTCATGGTGGTGGAGTCAGAGTTTTCCTTACTATCCATTGATACTTCCAGAATTTCCCTCTGTCTCCTTCCCATCATCACAAAATAATCTCTCCTCTTTTGAAGTTCATTTGATTCATATGCTTAACCCAATAAAGATTTTGGTAGTTGTTATCCAACTTCATCATTCAACTGAAATTGTTGTCTCTGAAGTTATCTTTATAAACAATTGTTGTTCAATCATTTTAGTCATGTCCAACACTTCACGATCCCATTTTTGGGATTTTCTTGGCAAAGATACTGAAGTGATTTGCCATTTCCTTCTCCAGATCATTTTGCAGATAAGGAAATTGAGGCAAACAGAGTGAAGTGACTTGCGCAAAGTCACACAGCTAGCAAATGTCTGAGGCTAGATTTGAAATCAGGTCTTCCTGACTCTAGGCCCTGTGCTCTATCCATTGCATTATTTAACTGCCCTTTGTAAACAAAGTACCTACATGATTCTGATCACATATCCATCAAAGTATTCAAAGTGTGAAAATCATTTTCCTCAGAATAGCAGATGAGGCAGATAGTTTAAATGTTAACCTCACTTTATAGAAGACAAAACTGAAACTCAGAGAATTTTAAGTCTTGGATCAGTGACCTCATGCATGTTTTCAATAATGTAACATGGTGGCCAAAAAGTTAATATGACCTTGGGCTTGTAAAATGAACCGAAGGAAATGGCAAATCATTCTACTATCTTTTTTTAAAATAAAGATCTAAATGTTTATTAGAATGGATAGTTTTAGCATTTAAAGCTTCATGCTGAAGGAATGGGTCGCCCTACCAGAGAAGCATGTGTCCAGGGTAAAGGAAACTGATGATAGTTCCTTTTCCTGCTTAGATAATTTCTGGAATACTGCTAAATTCTGATTAACATATTTTTGGGAGTAAATTGCCACTCTGAGACTAATTCAGAAGAAGATGACCAGGGAAGTGAATATTTTAAACTGTGCTATTTGATAATTGATGTTGAAGGAACTGGCAATATTTAATTTGGAGAAGAGTTTGGAAAGCTACTTTGGAAAGTAGCTTAGGACAATCACTCATTTCTTCCTATATTTGGAGGGGTTGGGCTTGTTTTGTTTGGCCCCAAGAACTAGAAGTATGTAGACATCTCAAAGAGGCAGATTTTGGCTTCATATAAGCAAAACAGAAACAAAAACCTGTTCTAACAATTAGATTCATCCACAAGTAAAAAAAAGGTTTGCTAGCTGTGTGACTTTGCGCAAGTCACTTCACTCTGTTTGCCTCAATTTCCTTATCTGTAAAATGATCTGGAGAAGGAAATGGCAAATCACTTCAGTATCTTTGCCAAGAAAATCCCAAAAATGGGATCATGAAGTGTCGGACATGACTAAAATGACTGAACAACAATTGTTTATAAAGATAACTTCAGAGAGAACAGTTCCAGTTGAATGATGAAGTTGGATAACAACTACCAAAATCTTTATTGGGTTAAGCATATGAATCGAATGAACTTCAAAAGAGGAGAGATTATGTTATTTTTATGGCAATTATTGAAGTTTAGGTTTCAGTGGAAGACTACTTAGCAATGTTAGAGAGGGGATTCATGTTCAAGTAGGATTGGTCTATGTGAATTCACAGGTCCCCTTCCAACTCTGCATTCATATGATTACAGTAAGACTGGCAAAGAGGAGAAAAAAGAGAAGATGGAAAGAAAAAATTAGTGACAAGGAAATGTTATTTTTGGCACCTACAAAACTCCATTTCTAAACAAGTCAAGGTTATTACATTGGGAGGTTAGACTTTCTCAACAATCTGCCCTTGGCAGATCTTAAATTTTATTTTAAAAGCAGCAATCATCAAAACTACCTGGTACTGGCTAAGAAATAGAGTGGAGGATCAGTGGAATAGGTTAAATATGCAAGACACAATAGTCAATGCCAATAGTAATCTACTGTTTGATAAACCCAAGACCCCAGGTTCTGGGATAAGAACTCATTATTAAACAAAAACTGCTAGGAAAACTGGAAAAGAGTATGGCAGAAACTAGGCATAGATCAACATCTTATACTATATACAAAGATAAAGTCAAAATGGATACATAATTTAGATATAAAGGCTGATACTATAAGCAAACTAGGAGAGGAAGGAATAATTAACTGTCAGAATTATGGAGAAGGGAAGAACTTGTGACCAAACAAGAGATAGGGAACATTATGAAATGCAAAGTGGATGATTTTGATTACATTACTTTGAAAAGTTTTTGCACAAACAAAGCCAATGAAACCAAGATTAGAAGGGAAGAAGAAAGTTGGGAAACAATTTTTACAGGCATTGTCTCTGATAAAGACCTCATTTCTAAAATTTATATAGAGAATTGGGTCAAATTTATAAGTTTACAAGTCATTCCACAGCTGATGAATGGTCAAAGGATATGAACAGGCAGTTCTCTGATGAAGAAATTAAAGCTATCTGTAGTCATATGAAAAAAATGCACTAAATCACCATTGATGAGAGAACTGCAAATCAAAACAACTCTGAGGTACCACATCAGATCTATCATATTGGCTAACATGACAAAACAGGAAAATGATAAATGTTGGAGAAGATGTGGGAAAATTGGAATACTGATGCATTGTTGGTGGAGTTGTGAAATTATCCAACCATTCTGGAGAGCAATTTGGAACTATGTTCAAAGGGCTGTAAGACTCTGCATACCCTTTGACCTACCAATACCACTTCTAGGTCTAGATCCCAAAGAGATCATAAAAATGGAAAAAGGACCCACATGTACGAAAATATTTATAGCAGCTTTTTTCATGGTGGCAAAGAATTGGAAATTGAGGGGATGCCCATCAACTGGGGAATGACTGAAGAAGTTGTGGCATATGAATGTAATGGAATACTATTGTGCTATAAAAAATGATGAGCAGGTGGACTTCAGAAAAACCAGGAAAGACACGTATGGACTGATGGTGAGTGAAGTGAGCAGAACCAGGAGAATATTATACACAGTAACAGCCATATTGTGCAGTGACTGACTTTAATAGACTTAGCTCTTCTCTGCAGTGCAAGGATCTAAGATAATTCCTAAAGACTCATGATGGAAAATGCTATGCACACCCAGAGAAAGAATTTTGGATTCTGAATGCAGTTGGAAGCATACTATTTGCTCTCTTTTTTGTTGTTGTTTTATTTCTACTTTCTCGTAGTTCCTCTCATTGCTTCTAATTCTTCTTTACAACGTGACTGATGTGAAAGTATGTGTAATACGAATACTTATGTAGAACCTATATCAAATTACATGCCATCTTGGGGAGGGAGAAGTAGAGGGAGAGAAAGAAAATTAAAAACTTAAAATTTTGTGGAGTGAATGTTGAAAACAAAAAAATAAATTAACAAATTTTAAAAATCTGCCCTCAGGATTGGTTTTCTGAAATATTTTTTTCCCATAGATTTCTTCTCATCATCCATTTTAAAAATGAACATTTCTACAGGGGGTATTTAGGAAAAAGATTCCTTTTGATGACATAAGTCAATAGCTCATGGAATCTCTAGCTTAAATTGAGTTCTTTGGATGATATAACAAGGGTGTATTCAGGGATCATATTAAGTATCTGTATGTATCCTTTGTTAAACTTTCCAAACACTGTTCTTTGCTCTTCTACTTAGCTATAACCTGCCTGTCATGCTCCCCAAAGGAACACTTCTTTAGCTGCTTTTCTTTACAGAGGGATCCATGAGACCTCATGGACCACTTCCTTATTGTATATAGTTATTGCTTAAATTTTGTTGCAGGAAGATTTAGTAGAACTTGTACATTATAGCATCATGGAGTTTGGATCTTTCCAGAACTCTAATCTTTTATGTATGTCCTATTTATTGTCTTGGTGTACCAACAAAAAAAATTTATTTATATTTTAAATAATTGGTTTTGGATTCTTAATTTTAATATTTTGTAACTCAAATTATGTTGTATACATGCGAAACCTGCCTAGATTCCCTTCAGCCCTCAAATAATATATAGATTTTGCAGCTTAACAATGTAACATGTTCTGTGTATACACATACACATATACACACATATCCTTTCTGACTAAAAATTATCTGGCCAGTAAAATACCCACGTTTTTATAAGCTACCTCATAAAAAAATCCTTTTTATATATGCTTATGTACGAGGAAGAAACACTTGGGCTCCAAATTCCAAGTTATGATCTCCACCTATTAGCTCTCACTTGTCCAGTAAGCCGTTGTTGATAAAGGATGGGAAGTTTGGCTGGAGTAAATGTACTTGTCCACATAGTACATTTCAAAATATGGATGCTGGGTATCTGTCTGTTAGCAGAGAGTACATCACATACTTAGGCTATGGATAAATGTGTAGGCACCCCAAAGATTCAGGTAGTGATCAGTGAATTTTGATGGGAATGACAAATGACTTATTTTTTTTCCTTTCTCCTAACTCCTATCTTGAAGCAATATCTGATTTATATATCCTCATATATATGCACATCTGAATTGCAATTACGTTCTCTCTCTCTCTCTCTCTCTCTTTCTCTCTCTCTCTCTCCCTCTGTCTCTCTCCTGCTCTGTTTCCCTCTGTCTCTCCTTTTTTAAATTACTTTATTACTAAGTGATTAATGTATGTACCTTCTTAATGGTTTAGGTTAAAGAAAAAACATACCATCTCTCCTATGGAGAGTTTCACATGCTAAATTCAGATCTCATTTAGAGTTAGCATAAGGCATGAAATTCAATATGGAGGGTATCTTGAAGACTGAACAATCAACATTGTTGGAAGTGAACAAGACTATCTAACACTACCCTATGGACAATTCTTCACTTTGTGAGACCAAAAGAGGGATGGGGAAGAAAGAGAAATAGGTTTGATTTTTATTTTTTAAAGGTGTAGAATCCCCTGGTTGGTTGGACACAAGACTCCAGCATCCTCTGACTCAAATGGTAGCTGCGTGTTTAATAAGGACTCAAGCATTTGTGTATCCTTTCTCTAACATCTCCAATAAATAAGTGAAATTTTATGGTTAGTATGCTTAATTAGTTCCTTTCTCTAAATTTTGAAAGAACCTAGTCCCACAAAAGAAAGTAAGACTGGGACTATGGCTTTAGGAAGTTTGTATCCTTGAGTTTATGGAATACTTGACTGCTATATTTAGTTGCTTCTGGATTTTGCTACTGTAGTCTGTTCCAGTAATATACTTTCCCATTTTTTTTACCCAAAATTGAATACTGTTGATGATTACAAGCTTATAATATAACTTGAGATCTAGTAATTCTGTGCCTCATTCATTGCTACTTTTCATGATTTCCTTTGAGATTCTAGGATTTTTATTCTGCCAAATGAATTTTGTAATTATTTTGCCTAGTTTTAGAAGTTTAACTGATACAGCACTAAATATTTCAATTATTTTAGGTAGCAACATTATTTTTATTGAACTAGTATAACTTGATTATAAATAATGAATACTTTTCCAATTATCTGTCTTTATTCAAAGTTTTTTTTGTATTTGTATTTGGTGTCTTAGGTGTTTCTTGTATTTTATACATATATATATGAATATGTATAATAGTTGTTTTAATGGAATTTCTCTATTATGTCCTTCTCTCTGCAGGATGGTTTAATGGATACAAGGCAGATCTTGAAACCAGAAAGACCTAGATTCAAGTTCCTACTTTGACATATACTGATGCACTGACCCTGGCAAATCACTTAACCTTTCAGTCCTCTAGACAGTTAGTAGAACTGCAGATTGCAAAGAAAGTACCAACCTGAATTGATAGAAAGACTTTCTTTTCTTTTCTTTTTTTTTGGGGGGGGGCCTAGGCAATGGGGTTAAGTGACTTGCCCAAGGTCACATAGCTAGTAGTGTTAAGTGTCTGAGGCTGGATTTGAACTCAGGTCCTCCTGACTCCAGGGCCTGTGCTCTGTGCCATCTAGCTGCCCCTAGAAAGACTTTTCTTAACTGGGGATGTCTATATACCAAGAAACCCAAAGGTTAAGTTCCATTGTTAGTACTGAATCAGAATGCTAACAATTTTTTGGCTTTCTTTTGTATAACATTACTCTTTTGAAACTATTGATCATCTTCACTTGTTTCTTCTGGGTATCATATTTTAGAAAGGTCAGTGATAAACTGGACAGTTTCTAGAATGTTGAGAGAGCTGGAAACTACATCATCTCAACTTTCCTTGAAAAAACTAGGCATGATTAGCTTAGATAAGAGATATTTTAGAAGATAAATGATAGTTATCCTCAGGTATCTGAAGGACTAGAATGTGTAGAAGGGTGACACTTGTTTAGCTTGGCCCTAGAGGTCTGGAGTTAGGAGTCATCACAGGGATTGTTTAATTCAATGTCCTCATTTACCAGATGAACAAATCAATTCACAGAGAAGTTAATTGACTTGCCCAGGGATATATAGAGCTGGGATTTAAAACCCAGCCATTTAAATCTGAATTCCACATGTTTTCCACCTGTTTTGCCACATGTCTTGAATATAACCCCTACTCTCCTCTGATACAGCCATCACCCTGGTGCAGGCCAACATTACCTCATGCCTGGACAATTGCAACAGATGGCTGGTTTGTCTGCCTGCCACAAATCTCTTTTCACTCCAGTCCATCCTCCATTAAACTGCCTCATAGATAGGACATGCCTCCTCAGGTCATACCCAGTTAGGCAGATGTTGAATGAAGAAAACAACAGCAACAACAAAAAGTAAGTCATGGGGTAATTTTAATAAAGGGGTGGGATTCTGAGATGCCACAGACAGAAAAGTTTCAACATCATGTGACTTTGTTCAAGTTTTGTGACTGTGAAATCAAACTGAATGGCTTCCCAGCATGTGTTACCTTGTCTTAGCTAGACTGAGAGAAGCAGTGAAGTCAGAGCACCAGGGTCAGAAACCTCCCTTCTGCTGCTTCTTATAGTTTGGCATCACAGGCATATTTAGTGACTGATGAGACCTCAGCTGTGCTTTCTGTGTAACACCTCCCCACCCCCCCATCATACCAGTAGACTTATGATCCCCGTGTGTTTTATAGATAATTTCTACTCTCTGTTATTATTATACTGGTGGACTGACCTGTGGAATGATCAGGGTCCATCTAACATCTTTTTTTTTTTTATTAGGAACTAACAATGCTGAGCTCTTTCAGAAGTCATGAATGTATGAGATCCAAAGAGTGAGTGGAGATTGGAGTGTTGTGAGGCTCAAATGAGATGGTGGTTGTAAAGTATTTAGCAAACCTTAAGCACTATCTAAAGGCCAGTCATTATTAGCTAGACTAAACCTTCAGTCTGGTGATGACTTCATTCTCTGTGCCTCCTATTGCAATCTTGCTGGACTCAAGCAATACAGGAGAATGCTAGTCAATGTTTAACAATCAGGCTCTGGGTGGGGAGTGGATGAGGATGTGTGCACATATCCTTTTAAGTTTAACCTGCATCACTGTCACTCATGTCTAGCAATCAACAAAACAATAAACCAAGCCCTGATTTGTAGTGATTGATAGTTTCTGAGGTATAACTTCTCACAACTATCCATTCTCTGTTAAAGCTGGCTCCAGCAAACCCCTGAGTCTGTGTTTGGGGGTGGGGGTGAGAGTTGAAAGGAAGCTCCCATAAATTTAAAGAATAGGAGAATTATCTTTTCCTTTAATATTGGAGGGACTGGCAATGGCAAATTAACAGTAGATTTCTGAGCAACAGTAATGACGCAGCTTATGCTGAAGTGGAGAAAGAGGATAGTGGGAGAATATATCCCTTTATATATTTTGAAGCTGAGAGTTTGGCCCTCGATGGAAAAAGACCCTTTGTTTCTAGAAATTAATTTTTATTTGTATGTTTTGTTTTTATATCACCTAAATTTCCTCCTCTATGTCTCCTTCTCTGAGGAAGCCATCTTTCATATTTTTTTCTTTTATTAATCTGTCCCTTCCCAGTATCCTCTCCCAAGTAAGTAATTGAAAAATTATAAAACCCTCAATACATGGTCTGGCAAAACCAATTCCCACAATGGCCATGTCTGGAAAAAAAATGTGTGTGTGTGTGTGTGTGTGTGTGTGTGTGTGTGTGTGTGTGTGTGTGTGTGTGCGCGTCTTACTGCACTTTAAATTCAACATCTCTCTAAGAGGAGGTGAGTGGCATGTTTCATCTTTACTTTTTTGTCATGTTTTATTGTTATATTTATCACAGTTCTAAAGTCTTTCAAAGTTGTTTTTCTTTACAATGCTATTATCATTGCATAAATTATTCTCTAATTCTGCTCACTTTGCTCTGCATTATTTCACAGAAATCTTCCCTGGTCCTTTGAAAAGTTAACATTTTGAAGAACCCTATTTCTTCAGGAACCAAGGAAAGTGAGATAATAGCCTTAGCCTAGACCCTGGAGATGTCATTGGTGGTGGTAGTAGAAATAGGTAGACTTAGCAAAAAGAACAGTGACTTTAAGGGTAAACGCAGGATTGGGAAGGGGAAGAGGAGGAGGAGGAGCTCCATAACTAGAGAGGAAATAAAATAACAAGTTAAAAGGAACTTTGTTGTTTTAAACCTGTGTTAAAATAATTACATATCAACTTCATAAATATAATTTATTTAACCTATACCTAGGCTATACCCCAAGATTCCCTGGTATAATCAAATAACTGCACATTTAACACAATCCAACCATGAATGTTGTCTTTCGATGACCATTGTGTGTAAATAAGAATGAGCCTTATCATAGGAAGAAAGGAAATTAACATTTATTAAGTACCTACTGTGTGCTAGGCAGTATCTCATTTAATCTTTATAACCACACTGGGAAGTAGGTGCTAGTATTATCCCCATTCTACAGTTGAGGAGGCTGAAGCAGATGGAGGTTAAGTGACTTACCCAGGGTGACATAGCTAATAAGTGTCTGAGGGTGGCTTTTAGCTCAATTCTTCCTGTTTCCAGGTCCAGAATTCTGTCCACTGTGTCACCTACCTGCCTCTAGGCATTGTACAGGAGGTGAAAGTGGAAGCCGCTTTGTAATTTGCAGTGACGGAAACTTTGGACAAGCCATCTCTGCCTTCAGTCCTCAACCCTAAACTCTTGGATAATAGCAGCAGAAAGTCAACTAAGAGAAGATGTATACGCACCTGGCAGAGAAATAGTATGTTTTAGTTCTATTCTGAGTTCTAAGTTCCTTAAAGGCTAGGTAGCCTCTGCCTTGTTCCACTTTGAATTCTCAGTGCCCAGCACAATATTCTTAACAAAGCAGATACTTTAAAAGTATTTGTTGACTTAGTTTAAATGGCACTGGATTTGCAGTGAGAAGACCATGATTCAAAGCTCAGCTCTGCTGCTTATCACCTGTGTGACCTTTGGAAACTATGTCCAGTATATGAAATAAGGGGGTTGGGCTAGTTTACCTCCAACTCTAACTTCATGATCTGCTAATGGTGTCATTTTAATTGAGGTAGCTATTTCATTGGAGTAGTCGCTAAGCATTTTAGGAAGTCATCTGGGGTGCAGTTCATTTATTCTGGGATCAAGTTTAAGACCAGGGGAACCCATACAGAAGAGACCTTGTCTTCTTAGTTGCCAAAGGTGCTCAGAGAGAGAATTCTAACCTTGCCTGAAAGCAAGAACCTAGTGTAGCTAGGAAAAGGAAATTAGACTCCTCAGAAGACCAGAATTTTTGCCTCAGAGTGAGCAGCTCTAAGAAAAGCTTATCTCAGAGTACCAGGAAAAGAAATTTAGAACCAAGGAAAGAACTCAGCAAGATAACACCTAAGCCAAACTTTATAATAATCCTATACAACTGTGTAGTACCTATGGCAGCCTCTTCTCACAGTATAGCTTTACCAAGTTCAAGGTTCTATTATTTCTACTCAAAATGATATCTCACAAGTCCCAAACAATGCATCAGCTTTTTTTTTTCTAGTCAACCAAAGGACTAGTGAGGAGATTTGCACTACTGATGGGGTTGGGATCTGGGCCCAAGAAAGGAAAAACCCTGGACTTTCTCACCTGGCCAAATCTCTGGCGTTAGCCTGAGGTTATAATCCCATTAACTGGACTTTCATTGTGGCTACATCCAATCTCCCCTCCATTGTCTTCCCTCCCTATGGCCCCTGGCTATTTCCCACCCTTAATCCTAGCTAGGCTCCATTCTCCCTTGGCCATGAAGTCCAGGTCCCAGGAGTTCTGTTCACCCTAGCTTACTGGCCACTCCTAGGTTTCTCCAACTGTCTTTCTGTATATAAGGTCCACCTTGACTCCATTTAAGAGCCTTAGATTCTTAAAATCTAGCCACTGCTTAGATTACTGCTTACCCATGTTCAGACTCCTTAAGAGTCTGCCCAATATGATGGATGTTCTAATAATGGATGGATGTTCTTCTTGTCTTTGGTTGAAAGAAGGCTTGGGTCAAATTCTTTCAGACAGGACCCGTGTATTGTGATTCTGGGGCCCCAGCACCCCTGATCTTCTAAACCACATCACTACCAGGGGTGGGGAACCTGTGGCCCCCTAGGTCCTCAAATGTGGCTCTTTGACTGAATCTAAACTTCACAGAACAAATCCTTTAATTGAGGGTAGACTAGATTATCTTTTTCTCCCTACTTCCATACTTCACTGCCACCCCCATATATGTAGGGCATACTCTCTCATAAATATACAAACCATCAACAGGGACAGTGAACATACTTAGAGATCACACAAGATAGCATGAAACCTACATAGGGAATACACGAGGAGGCCAATTCACATCTCAATTCCTATAGGATGTGTTCCTCTTATATTGTTAGGCTTACTCTTCACTGAGAACATGTCTCTTCTGGCTGTTGCTCTATTGGGATTACAAAGACCACTCATCACTGTGCATGGTAGCATCTCTGGTGGGCTGACTCCTCTCTGAGAATGCCAGCTAGGCCTGTTCCTTGCTGGACATGGTGACATATCTACTTTACCCAATTCTTGTTAGGAATGGTGGAATCTCTTGAGCCTGCTTCTCTCTGGATGAGGCAGAGAATCTGCTGGATATGTGGTCTCCACCTGTCATAGTCTTCAATCTACTACATATAGTAATGAAAACCTTCTTTGATAGGGCAGGATGACAGCTTTTCAGTCACAGCCACTATACCCAGCTCAGAAGTCAAGCAAAAATCACCAGACTAAGATTGGGTCTTTCCTTTTTTACTTCTATATCTTGGCTATGGTCAAAACTTTCTGTTGCCAACAATTCTCTTACCTGAAATCTTCTTTGGCTTAGTTCCAAATGAATTTGAGCCAAGATAAAAGGCAACCTAATGAGGTGACATCAATGTTACTCCCCACCTAGTTCAACTTACTGTCTTTATTGTTTTTATCTGTCAACAATAAAACAGAATTGCTTTGGTGCTGCATTTTGGCCACCAGAAATCCTTTAGTTCCCTGTACTTGTAATTTGCATCCTTTTGTATAGTTTGTACCTTGAGGGCAGTGAAATTGAAAGACTGCTTGATATTTTCTTTCTCTCTAAACACCTGGCCTGAAGATAAAGCCACCTGCCTCCTAGGTTGGTAGTGATGAAAGTAAAACTTACAATTTGATGTAAAAGGAATCGCTGTGATTATTACCAATAATTCACTTGGGAGAAGGAATATGGAGAAAATTTAAAAACAAGAACAAAAACAAGAGTTCCAATACTGAGGACATTGTCTGAGCTGGAAAATATAATTGGAAGTATAAGTAACATCATTTATTTAGAATAGTATAAGGTGTCTTGGGGATAATCTAGTCAAGCCCCCTAATTTTATAAATGATATGATCATAGATTTTTAAGAAAGAAGGAAACCCTAAAGGCCATCTAATCTCTCTCTGTCTCTATCTCTGTCTCTGTCTCCAGATGTGAAAATTGAAGTCATTTGTTAAGGTCACACAGGTAGTTAGTGGCAAAAACCAGCTAGGAACCCAGGCCCTTTAGGGACTTCTTGTCCAGGTAGTTCTAGCACTTTGTTATAGCTTCTCTTTGCCTGACTAGATAGCAGAGTGGTCCTAAGGGAATTATTACCTAGTCTAGGTCCATCTCAGAAGGCCAAGAATCATTACTTCTGGTTCAGGTTGTGCCCTAGATTGCAAGAGCCAGGTTTGCTGCGGTCCAAGAGGAGAGTTACAAAACCAAACCAAATCATGCCTTCACCATTCCCCTGGGTTATCTAGGGAATTTCCATTTGTCTGGAGAAAGATGTCAAGGTACAATTTCATTTTCTTAACCTTTCTTAACCATTTTCTTAACCTTAAGCACACTGAATCCTTAAACTCACCCTCATTTTTAACATATGTGACTGGACTTTTCTTCACCTTTTCTAAAGATTTTAAGTGTGAGAGATTTTCAAATTTCAGAGCTATTGAGAATTTGAATTTGGTGAGAGAAAGAGAGAGTGACAGAGATAGGGAGAGACAGAAGGACAGAGATTAACAGGAGAGGGAGGGACAGCGCTTTTGCAATGAGAGAAAAAGTGATAGAAATAGACCATGGAATAGACAAAGGGAGAAAGACATAGAGAAACTGCAGAGAGAAGGAGATGAGAGAGATGGATTGAGAGGGAAAGACTTGAATCAGGTGGGGGTGGGATGTGAGGGAGGCATGCTGCCATGTGAAGGGGACACAGTGTAGAGATTAAGATCTCTATCAGAGCTTGTGGCTGGAGCGATTACAGTGTATTAGGGTCCTGTCAGTGTTGACAAACACTGCCCCAATTAGGAATTAGTTCCACAAGGCATCAGATAGCGGGGCTGCTGTTGACCTGCTAAATAGAGTGGCCCTCCCTTCCTTCTCTTTTATTCAAATAAGCCGCAGATGTTTCCCTGAACAGCCCAGCCAAGCCCACCCCTCACCATGACTCATCCTTGCAGCCAGCCACCGGGGAACATTAAATGAATACCAATCACTTGGTGTTCTAAATTTTTTTTCTGCCAGGATTCTGTACAAGGCAAACATTTTCCCAAAGAATGCATGTTAAACAACCGCAAAAGTTCATTCTCCCCTTACTTTATCCAATATTAATCCCAGGGCTAGTTTTACCGTTACTTCAAGGACCTACAAGAATGGCCTAGGGAGACACTAATTTCATGGCAAGCAGCCAGGAAACTATTTAAATGTATTATTCAAAAAATATTAAACAATGTCATATCACTGTTAGAAAAGCAGAAAATAAGAGGAAACTACAGTTAAACCAGGGTGTGTTCTATTCAGATATTCAATTAATAGCAGAAGGTGTGTAAGAAAACAATCTTCAATCAAAGTTAATTGTCATTTAAATAGACAAGACAAAAAAAATCAATAGCAGAGAACAGACACTGCAGTATTTTAAAGTGATTTTGATTAATCACTAATGTAATTTACGAAGGCCACATGGCAGAGTGGATAAAATTCTGGATCTGAAGACTAGAATCCCACCCCTAACACTTGTTAGCTGTGTGACCATCAGCAAGGCTTTTCATCCCTCAGGAGCCTCAGCTTTCTCATCTGCAAAATGGAGATAATAATATCTACATTAGCTACCCATCAGGGGTTGTTATGAAGCTCAAATGAGATAATGTCTCTGATAAGGGCTTTACAAATGTCAGTTATTATTAACATTATTGGGGGGGAAGGGAATTAGCATTTATATAGTCCCTACTGTGTGCCAGGCACTGAGCTAAGTGCTTTACAATTATGATCTCATTTAAGCTTCACAGCGACCCAGATTGAGGAAACTAAGGCAAACCTAGGTGGCACAATGGATAGAGTGCTGGGCCTGGAGTCAGGAAGACCTGAGTTCAGATCTAGCCTCAGACACTTACTAACTGTGTGACCCTGGGTAAACCACTTAACCCTGTTTGTCTCAGTTTCCTCATCTGTAAAATGGCTGGAGAAGGAAATGGCAAATCAGTTCAGTGTCTTTGCCGAGAAAAACCCAAAAAAGGGTCACCTAGAATAGTGTATGACTGAAAACAACTGAAAAACAATAAGGTTAAGTGACTACTTGACCAGGGTCAAACAGCTAATAAAGTTGCCTTATTAGTACCATATTCCTCAAAATTCCCTCTCTGCATTTCCACCCTTACTTCAAGGTTTAAAATAAAGTAAGGATTGAATTATTTTATTACAGGGATATATCTTTTTCTTACTTACTAGAAGATGAATCTGGAAGCAGGGCCACCTCTGTGGCCATTATATATGCCAGGTGATATGACCCTGAGCTATAAAGGTGGTTATCGGGTGAGGATAGGCTCCATTTCTAGGAGTTTGTACCACTATATAATTATATCTCTATGCTCTAATAAGTTGCCCAGGTAAATATCTGTAAAATTTATCTCTCTGGAAGGTAAATACCTGAGCCTTTGAACTGAAACAAAGATGAAGTCACCAGAGACATTATCCTTTTGTTCCTAGTCTCACTTAAACCTTTCTTTTATATATATGTGTGAGTGTGTGTGTGTGTACATGTATATATATATAATATATGCACTCACACACACACATATATACACATATATATTTATTTTTAATGTTTTTTCCTAAAATTTTCAATTCCAAATTCTCTCCCTCCCTTCTTCGCTCCCTCCCTCCAGCACCTCTTCACCATCCATTGAGAAGGTAAGCAACTATGAGATAACAATATTACCTTTGATATCAGTGGTATTGATTTTATAAGGTAATTTATATTTATGTTCATTTATTTACCTGATATCTACCTGAACTCACCTCCTTCAAAAATTCTCTCTGTCCTAATCTGAATTGGCTTTAAGGTGTGATTAAAGGGAATGGTTCTAGAGCTCATGCTCCTAGCACCAGGAATTGCTGACCATTTTAACCTGGTACTAATTTGTTGACTGTAAACAAGCAACCAACTTGAATTGGATGCCCTCCACAAGACAGTTCTTTAGTCCTTGCCTGTCCTTGCAGAAACTAGGGGTGGTTTGATCTCCCCCAAGGGAATGACTAACCTTGTGGTCATGATTTGGGTGGTTCTGATTTTCCAGCCAAGATTAATAGAGGCAGTTGAGTCACATAAAGCAAAGGGTATGACCATCCACATCTGAAGGCCGACTTATCTTTCCCATTTGTAACCAATTGTGACATTCCTCAACCACCCAGAACTCCTCCTTTCCTATACCTCAATAAAGATGCTTCCTTCCCTCCCTAAACCCCTCCACCTTGTTGGTTGCTGACCTAACTAAGAAAGCTAGTTTGACCCACTTTATTAACAGGTATACACATAATAAACTGCTATCTTGCTCAGAGAAAACATGACTCACTTTGTCTCAGTTTCATTTTACTCGCTAAACAATATGATATGAATCATACATGTGAAATCAAGCAAAAAATACTTTCATATTAACCATGTTGCAAAAAAGCAAGAAAAGCAAAGAAAATGGAATATATACATACATACATACATAAATATAGATAGATATAGCTATAGATATAGATGTAGATGTAGATATAGATATAGATATAGATATAGATATAGATATAGATATAGATATAGATATAGATATAGATATAGATATAGATATAGATATAGATATAGATATAGATATAGATATATACACTTCAATTTGCACTCAAAGTCCATCAGTTCTCTCTTTGGAGGTGGATAGCATTTTTTAGCATGAGCACTTTGGAATTAGCTTGGCTTATTGTAATGATCAGAGTAGCAAAGTACGTCACTGTTGATTATCACTAAAATATTGTTTTTAATGTGTATAGTGTTCAGTTCTTCTCACTTCACTCTGCATCAATTTATATAGGTCTTCCCAGTTGCTTCTAAAACCATCTCCCTCATCATTTCTTATACCACAATAGTATTCCATCACAATCACATACTGCAATTTGTTCAACTATTTCCCAATTGATGGGCATCTACTCAATTTCCAATTCTTTGCAACCACAAAAGGAGCTGCTATAAATATTATATATGTATATGTAAATATGCATATATATGTGTGTGTGTGTGTGTGTATCCTTTTTCTTCTTCTTTGATCTCTTTGGGATACAAACCTAGTAGTGGTATTCCAAAGTCAAAAAGTATACACAGTTTTATAGCCCTTTGGGCATACTTCCAATTTGTTCCATAGAACAATTAGACCAGTTCATAACTTTACCAACAAGTTCATAAGTGTCCCAGATTTTCCACATCCTTCCCAGCATTGGTTATTTTCCATTTGTTATTTTAGCTAATCTGATAGGTCTGTTTTATTCTCATTTCTCTAATCAGTAGTGATTTAAAGCACTTTTTCATATGACTATAGATAGCTTTGATTTCTTCTTATGAACTTTTCATTCATATTCTTGACCATTTATAAATTAGGGAATGGTTCTTATTTTTATAAATTTGACTCAGTTCCCTATATATTTGAGAAATGAGGCCTTCATCAGAGAAACTTGCTGTAAATTTTCCCCAGTTTCATACTTTCCTTCTAATTTTGACTGCATTGGTTTTATTTGTCCAAAAATTTTAATTTCATGTAATCAAAATTACCTATTTTATCTCCCATGATATTCTCTATAACTTGTTTGCTCATAACCTCTTCTCCTACCATAGATCTGACAGGCAAAGTTTTCCACATTCTCCTAATTTGCTTATATCACCCTTTGTGTCTAAGTCATGTACTCATTTTGACCTTATCTTGGTATGAAGTATAAGATACTGATCTAAGCCTAGTTTCTGCCAAACTGCTTTCCAATTTTCCCAGTAATTTTTGTCAAATAATGAGTTCTTGCCTAAAAATCTTGAATCTTTGGGTTTATCAAACTCTAGATTACAACGATCATTTATTGCTGGGTATTGCGGTAATTTATTCCATTGATCTACTACTATATTTCTTAGCACCAGTACCAGATTATTTTGATGATTATACTCTGTAATATAATCTGAAACCTGGTACTGCTAGGCTATTTTCCTTCATTTTTTTGTTAATAATTTTGTTACTGTTTTTTCTAGCTCTATAAAATAATACTTTGGTAGTTTGATTGGTATAGAACTGAATAAGCAAATTAATTTAGGTAGAATGTATTTTTATTATATTGACTTGGCCTACCCATAAACAATTAATATTTTTCTTTTTTTAGACTTAAATACTAAAACTTAAATATGCAATAAGAAAAGGAAACATGTTATAAACTTAAATATTGAAACTTAAATACAGAATAAGTAAAGAAAAAGCATTGCCATGTGCAGAAGCAATGAACAATTAATATTTCCTCAATTGTTTAGTTATGTCTTTATTTGTATGAAAAGTGTTTTGCAATTGCGTTCATATAGTTCTTGGCTTTGTCTTAGCAGGTGGACTCCCAAGTATTTTATATTATCTTCAATTATTCTAAATGGAATTTCGCTTTTTATCTCTTCCTACTGTTTTTTGTTGGTAGTGTATAGAAATGCTGATGATTTATGTGGGTTTGCTGCAACATTATTGAAGTTGTTAATTGTTTCAGTTTTTGTAATTAATTCTCCTGTATCATGTTATCTTCACAGAGTAATAGTATTTCCTCATTGCCTATTCATATTCCTTTAATTTCTTTTTCTTGTCTTTATTGCTATAGCTAGCATTTCTAGTACAATATTTAATAATAATGGAAATAATGAACATCCTTGCTTCAACCCTGATCTTACTGGGAAGGCTTCCAGTTTATCACATTACAGATACAGTTTGATCTTAGTTTTAGATAAATACTACTTATTTTAATGAAAGCTCTATTTATTCCTATGCTTTTTAGTATTTTTAATAGAGATGGGTTTTATATTTTGTCAAAAGCTTTTTAAGCATCATTGATATAATTAGATGATTTTTGTTGTTTTTTATTGATATAGTGCTTGATGTTGATACATATGCTTTTAATTTTCCTAATATTGAATTAGCCCAGAATCCTGGTATAAACCCCACTTGATCATAGTGTATAATTCACCTAAACCTTTCTAAGAGACACATGGGCCACATGCAGATGTCATCTTACTTATTGTCTTTGCAGGAAACAGGCAAAACACCAGGAGTCAGATGATCTGGGTTTTTATCTTGGCTTTGTGACTTATGACCCTCTGACCTAGGGCAAATCACTTAGCCTTAATTTCCTCACAAGGAAAATGAGAGAGTTGAACTCTATAATCTCTGAAGTCCCTTCCACTTGACATTCTTGTTTTGGGCTTACTGCTTCGTGAAGTTGCCCATGACTAAGTTGCGTTCTTATACCTCAATATAGTGGTCAGGTGACCCTCTACTCTCACAAGCTATTCCAGAGGAACAAATGCTTTGGCAAGTGTTTTCAAGTTGGAAAGACTTTGAATGTAGGTCCAATGACGGAATGTAAATCTGCCAGATTAGAACCATACTAGCTGCATTCAGAGAGGCATGTCAAGCCCTTTGAGGGCAAGGAAAATCTTTTTCCTTTCTTTGTATCCCCAGCACTTAGCACATAGCCTGTCACATAGTAGGCACTTGATAAATGTTGATTGACAGACTTCCTGCAATGTTGAATAAGTAGATAAGAATTGCATGATAGGAGGGCATTGTGGCATGGGGATAGGGAGAGTTTGGGAATAAAGAGAGATAGAGGGTTTGTCTTTATATCTCTGAACTTGGGCAAATTCATTCTAACTTATCTAAGATTATGGGGTGTTGGGGCAGCCAGGTGGCACAGTGGATAGAGCACTGGCCCTGGAGTCAAGAGGACCTGAGTTCAAATCCAGCCTCAGAGTGAACACTTGATACTTACTCACTGTGGGACCCTGGGCAAGTTGTTTAACCCCAATTGCCTTAAAAAAAAGATTATGGGGTGTTCAAGGAGGACTAGTGCCTCTGGTATAAGGGCTTGCTGAATTCTTTTCAGGGCTGCTTATCCATTTCTGGTGTCCACCTTCACCTAATTCTCACCTGTAGCTCCAAGGAGCTGTAGCACACACAGTGGTCATTCCCCAGCAAATCATCTCGGCAGTAGGGCTGTACTAGGTTGAGGGTAACCGATGAGCCTCAACCTGTTGGTGCATTAGGGGAATCTCTACCCCAAGCATTAGAAGACTTTTTCCCCCATGGAAGAAGTGGATAAGAATCATTTGTTCCAATGGCCATGAAGGCAGCTAAAGTAGATGCTATGGAGTGCTTAGAACTTGGTCAGACATTGAAGATGCCAAGGTAATCCACTGCATCCCAGGCCATCACCAGTCATCCTGACTTTTATCTTGCCACTGGACTTTGATAACTCAGGAAGAGATAGTGAGGCTGTCAACTTTGTACAACTCTGCCTCACTTAAATTCACATGCAAGTCAAGACATCGCTCCATAATGTCATTGATGCTCTTTGAAAATGAAGGATGAGCATCATACACCCACTTGAGGAAAAGGATCTTAGAGATGACCTAGTCTAACCTCTTCAGCTCTCAAGAATGAAATTGTAAAGATACTAACATAAATGATTCTTGTGAAGAAAAGAGATAATTTAGCTAAGCCCATTAATTTTATATATTATTGGATCATAGGATCAAAAGCAAACCTAGAGACCATCTAGCCCAACAACCTTTTTTTTTTTTAACAGATATGAAAACTAAAGTAATTTTTCCAAGGTCATTCAGGTTGCTAGTGGTAAAAAGTTGCCTAAAGAAAATGGAAAGTCAACAAGTGAACTCACTGACCAATTCAAACTTTTAAAGAAGAAGAAAAATGCACACATTCACACAAACACACACATAAAATATGTGGATTATACACACACACAATTATTATAAATGTTTATTATGTTTACAATACATATAAGTGTTTATATACATACATGATAGGTATGGTCTATAAGAACACATGTATGCATATACATACTTGTTATATATGTACATATACACATACAATTATACCTGTATTTTGGGGATAGATTGGGTTAGGTTTAGTCTACACATCAAGTACCCATGGTTAGCAAGAATACAAATTATCTTCCAGGAGTCAAGGAAGATTTTGAACCAAACAACAGCAGAACAGGGAGAGGAAGTCTGTAGATTCTATTTCAGGATGAAGAAACTTGGCCCCAAGGTTCCACGGCAGATAACCATGATCCAACAAGCTAACTCTACTTTCCCAGCTCTCTGTCACAAAATTCAGCATTTGATTGCCTGAACCTTAAGAGGGCTAGGAGATCAAGTCCTGCATATCAGCTCTCACTCTCCTACTCTCTTGCTGATGTATTTACAACCCAAAACAGTAGGAAATTACTCACTTTAATTCTTGACTTAGTCATGATCATAGATTTAGAGCTGAAAGGGACCTTGGAGAGCCATCTAATCCAATATTATCATTTTATTACTAAGGAAATAGAAGCCCAGAGAGATTAGGTGACCTACCCAGCATCACATTGGTAGTGTCAATGTTAGGATTTGAACTCAGGTCCCTTGATTCCAACTCCATTATTCTTTCGATAGCAGCATGCTGCCTCATGGAGAACCTAGCCTTTTAGGATGATAAAGTCTATTTTTCATTAAGAACTACCATGGAAAAAGACACTGAGATAGGTGTCAGAAGATATGGAGTCCTCACTTTGTCATTTAGGCAAGTTATTTAGCTTCTTTGGGCCTTTCTTCATCTATTGAATGAGAATACAACACTTGTACTGTATCTTTCACCAAACTGTTATGGGGATCAAATTATAGACTTCTCTCAAGTCTCTAAACTACCTCAAACTTCATCTATCATCAGAAATTTCATTTCATACTTTACTAAGAAAAAAGAACCTATCTTTCTTGAGCTCTCTTTTCTCCCCTAGTCTTGACCTCAGAATCCTGGTGGATAGAGTGCTAAACTTGCAAACTAGAAGATTAGGGTTCATATCTCACCTTAGTTATTAGCTATATTTCCTTTTGCAGATCACTAAACCCTTTGAGCTTTAGTTTCCTCATTTGTAAAATGAAAGAATTGGACTTGGTGACTTCTAAGATCCTTCCCATCTTTAGATTTATTATATTCACCCATCCTAGATTCCTTTTCTACAGTTCTCTGGAAAAGGTGACCTTTCTTCTTATCAAGGATAACCTCACTATTTGTACCTTTGAGCTCATGTTATCTTATCTTCATATCCCATCTTATCATATTCTCTCTCTTCCTCCTTTATATGTATACATATTGTGCATGCATGCGTGTATGTGTACATATATGCATGTGATAAACACCTGTCTTCTTTCATTGATGATTAGGCTAAAGCTTGCAGGATACATCACTTTGGGCTATAGCTTCAGCTTTTTTTATTTTTAGAAAATACTATTTCATTCTCTCTGATAACTGCTCATGAACATGAAATAATCCTGTGCCATTCAAAATGCTTTTCCACTGTATTCAAATGTTTGGATTCTTGCAAAATTTGTTGTTTGTCATGGGACTATTAAATTTAACTAATACGTGACTTGGAGTTGAAAAAGTCAGTGTTTTTGTTTGTGTATGTATGTTGTTATTTTTGTGGTTATTGATTTCTAGATTATTTCAGTCAGTGCTTTGTGGTCTATATTTAAAACTTCTATATGTTTTTGTTGTATTTTCCTTGAATTATAGTATTCAGTGTTTGATTTGTCATGTTCTTCTGGGAGACCTATGATTCTTAAGTTATTTTTGTGCATTCTGTCATCAGTCAGTTGCTTTGATTTATACAGAATTCATGTGTTCACGTAGTGTTGTTACCTTTTGCTTCTTTTCTGCTAACTTTTCTTCCATTTCATTATTTTTATGTTTCAAATCTCTCACACAGCTTCTACTTTTTAAAGTAATTGCCACCATATATTAAATTTCCCTATGCTATTTCAACAGTTCTACATTGAGAATCCTAATTTCTAGCCTAAGTTAACTCTTAGATCTCTCTTTTAAAAGTTCTATTTCTCTTTTAAACCATTCAAGAATTTCTTGCTTTGTTCCACGATTTATGGGGAATATGTAAGGTTTTATTTTTCATCAAGTAATATTAGTTCATTTTCCTTTACATTGTATTATTTGTTCATCATCCTTTGTTTTCCTTTGAGGTTTTACATATTTTCTCTTCTATTTGAGGGATCATCTCTTTGACTTATCTGCTCATTTTTATTCTATTCTTTTTTCCTGAGCTTTTTTTTTGTTATATCTTTTGTCTGATACTCTCTAACTCATTCTTTGCCTCCTTTCCTTTTCCACTGCTTTATCTATGTTGAAGCTGGGTTGCTGGGTAACCATAGCCTCTTCATAATGAAGTGATATCAAGGCCACCTGGGTCAGGGTCCCTGCCCTGAGTAACCTTCTGTGGAAGTGGTCTGACTTCTTTTGCATTTCCAATCCCTTTAGAAATACTTTATTTTAAATAAAGTCTCAGAAAGGACTAATGTTGCTAAATTCAGAGAAGTTTTAACACCAAAACCTTGGTTACTGGAGAAGGAATATTTACTTGACTACAGCAACTCATCCTTTAAGTTGCTGAGGAGTTGCAGTCTAAAGTAGCATAGAAAGGACTCCACTATTGAAATAATATGTATTTTGGACTATTGAAGTATGTTAGCTGATTATCTAGAAGTCTCAATAAACAAGGATTTTCATATATCATAAACTGAGCTAGGACCAAACTAGTTTTGTGACCTTGGACAAATCATTAAACCTCTTTGAATTTTATCTGTAAAATGAAGAGCGCCTGTTTCACAGGGTTGTTATGAAGATCAAATGAGATAATGTATGTGAATCTCTTTTCAAATCTTACACTTCCACATAAATATCAGTTATTTTTATTATTTGTTTATTCTGTACATTTACAATCCTATATAAGTTGTTCTATAGTAAGAAATACTTAAAAGATTGCTTTGAAAATTTCTTGAAGTGCTACACAAATGAAAGGTGTTGTTAATATCATCATATTACATAATAATAATAATAATGTCATCATCTTCAGGATACAAAGCTCCTAATTACATCATCAGCTTGATCAGTTTCTGTTATTGGTTCTTTCTGATTCAATTACTTTTTATGGCTGACCTATATTTTATGTTGCCACTCCCAGTTTGTGTTTTCTTTTACAGCTTGTTCTGGGTATATTCATGTCCTTCCTTTCCTCCTATAGAACCTGATCAACCTGAGAGCTCTAAAAAGTCTAGTTTTAATCCTTGTGATTTTGCCTTGGGCCAAATCTCTGCACAATCAAGAAATCTCAGGCCAAAGAAAACCTTTTCCATGGATAGCCTTAATAATTGAGGGAAAAGTGTCACTATTGCCCATATACTTGTTCATTGTTTCACTTGTTCATCACTATTTCATTGTACATAGGACTAGTCCCTGATTATAGTACAGATGTGTTCCTCCTAATGTCATTAACTGATTCCATGAATTTAAGTGAAATAATGAAATAGGATAAAGTTAGTTTTATAGCATCAGTTATTTTAAATGCAAGGTTACGTTCTTAGGCAGCCAGAATCTGAAGATGTTAAAATTGTTTCTTACGGAGACCTGAATAGGACTCAGCTGGACTAAAATGCTTACATAACTAATAGACTTGAAATGTAGAAACCAGAGTACCAGGTTATCAATTGGCTGCAGTATAAGAAGTAAAGAAATCAGCAATACCCTAGAAAAGTATTTGGTATTTTATTTTTTACTAGAAAAGTATTTGGAATAAATTGCTGTTTACTCTCAAGGAATATCCTGATCTCTAATACACATCTAGCTAGAGAAGACAATTCTCAGACAGCATTGACATCTTTATTTCACACACACACACACACACACACACACACACACACACACACACACACAGACAAACACACATTTACTACCCACAGCTGGGAAAGTATAATTCCTTTCCTTCGAGAAACAGAAATGTAAAAATGTTGAACCCTAGTGCAAAAATTAGAAGTAAAGGGAGGATAATTTATTAGAGATGAAACCTGGGGCTTCAGGAACCAAATTTTTCTGATTTCCTTTTTACCAAGATCATGGAGGAGTAGGACAACCAATGCAACAATAATTTTGAACAGGTCTAAAGTGAGCCAAAAGCTGTAAATGAAAAATTCATGAAGCAGTTAGCTTGATGCTTCTTTGTTCTAAATAGGAATGTTACTGATAAGGATATAATCCTCCTAAAAGAACTGTTGTTACAAAGTATTTATTTAATATTTCTCTTCCATTTTTAACAACCTAAGTGAAAAACAAAGATTCAAACTGCACAACTAGGGTGTGTGAGTGGGGGGAGCTGATTTACATGATATCGTGAAATTGCACTGTTTGTGAAATGTTTCTACAAGGTAAATTTTCTACAAGGTATTTCTGTACATCAAAATATGTTCATAGAATTTCAGAGTTGGAAGGGACATCAGAGGTCATCTAATTAAATCACTACTTAAAGCATCAGTCTTTCCTATAATAGTCATGGCAAGTGGTTGAAAATCTTTTAAGATAGCCCGTTAGTTCTTTTGAATTGCTCTAATCATCAGGAAGCATTATCTTAGACTGAATTGAATCTTCCTTGCCTGTAACTTTCACCTGTTCATTCCAATTCTGCCCTCAGGGGCCAAGCAGATTATATTTAATACCTCTTCCACATATCTCACAAGTATTCAAAGGTAGAAATTATATATTTCCCTCTCTTCACTCCAATCTTTTCTTCTTCAGGATAAACTAAGTTGTATTTTTTAGAAAGTTTTTTAAACAATTTTTTAAGTTAAGAAGTATTTTAAAATTAATATGTCTCTTTCCTAAGATCCCTTCCCATTAAACCCAAAAGAAAAGTATAACAATATCTAATCTTGCAAAACAATTTCCTGCATTTGCTGTGTTCAAAAAAAGTATGTTTTTTTCTGCATTTTTAAGTTCATGACTTCTCTGGCAGAAGGTAAGTGGCATTAGACTAAATTGTTTAAAAATGAACCTGTTTTTTATTCATCCCAGAAAGAAATACAATGATAGATCATTTGAAGAAATCACTCAAGATTTGTATTTGTCATACTTCAATTGTCCTGGAATAAATTTTAAAAAATCCCTTTCACAATCTCAGTAATCGTGAAAGAAATTTTTTTTACTTCTATTATGGAATCACATTTAACATTACTGACAACTTTAAAACTTTGGGGGCTGTTCATGTAAGTTGGAAGTAAGTCTCTGTGTGTGTGTAGAATGGCAAATCCTGCGCAAGCACAAGATTGTCTTAGGGAGATGGATTGTTCATTGGAAGAATCTTGAGGGCATGTATATTACAAGTAGTATGTGAGAAAAACCCAAATAGCAAGCAAATTGGTACAGTATGGTTGTGGAAGAGTTATTTCCAATATGACAATAAATGACATATGAAGTAAAATAAATGATAAATGAATTTAAAGGCCACTAACTTACTTAACAGAGAATACCAAGTTGAAGGGAGTTCCAATCAATTCACTAATCACAGCATGCTCTGTTTTAAAATTATATTTTATTGGTGTTGTTTTGGTTTGTTTTTACAGTACTATAAATAAGCCCAAACCCCAATAAAACCCTCTCTTAATGTTCAAAATAAATGATAATTACTAATTGAGATGATGATCATAATGATGATTGATGATGATGATGATGGAGAAGAAAAACAAAACAGCATATTGACTATTTTCAGTAAGGCACACCTCATTCCCAACTAAGAGTCCACAAATTCTTTACTGAGAGGAAAGAGGTATATTTTGTCATCAGTCCTCTGGAGACAAGATTGGCTATTGTATAGATCTAAATACTGATGTCTTTGTTACTTTTCCTTTATACAATTTTGGTCATTGTGTGTGTTCTTGTTATTCTATTGTTATTTAACTCTAAACCATGCATTTGTGAATTGTTGTTGCTTAGATAGTTAATAGGAGCAGTTAGTAGCACTCTGCCAAAATGAGGTTGTAGTCTGGGGCTGGATGAAAAGCCTTACTGGAAAAATGTGACACTGTATGTTTCCGCTGCTTCTCCTTTTTTTTTGGTCAATAATCACAATAATCCTCAACAGCAAGCCTGTTGAATGTACTACTCTTCTCACTCCTTCACTATTCACTAGTGAAGCCCAATAGAGTAGAAACTTTAACTTTGACTTGGACCCTTCCACACCTCCCCCTAAATAAAAGCACAGGGTTTTTCCCCCACATGCATGTATTTCACTGACATCAAAGAAAAAAAAAAACTCGTGCATTTCCATTAAAGCAGCAAGAACCAGGGGGAGGCACCAAGCTGGGTGCTAGGCTTTTGAGTCCGTGGAAATTGATAAGGTTCATATGCATACAAAAGGCTGAATGGAGAGGCAGCAGGGTGAAAGAGGTCGGACACCCAGATGGATTTTTTAATTCTGAGGAAAATAACACCATGCTCACAAGTGATAACTGAGCCTTTCTTCCCAACTCTGACCAAAATATGATTTCCATTTGTGCATTGGAGGAGAAGAAAATTATACAGGATTTCATTCTGCAGTATAATAAGGCTTCACACTGAATAATGCTACCATAAGGCAGTGTAATTACTGAGGGGCAGAAAATACACTTTCAGTTTATATCTAATCACAATACCACATTGTCTGCTTTGGAGGGAAAAAATGGGTGCTGCTGTGGGGAGCATCAGGATTTTGCTAGGATGTGAGTAGCACCTAGGAGAGCTTGTTCTCAGCAGGACTTCCTGAATTTCTAAGATGATTTGCAGTTGCTTGGACCAACATTCCCAACCAAAATGTTTTCCAGCAAGAGAATAGTAGCAGATCCCCTTCCTACTGAAACATGTCTAAATTTTTAGTCACTGTTTCATACTCAAACGAGTAGCTCCCTACCATCTTGTCTGTATTCACAGTCATATCAATTCTGATGATAGCCACCTAAGCAATGACTAGTCAGCCCAATAAGCAATCAAGTGAGAGAAAAAACGAATCAGGTGAACAATTTGTTTAACTGGCAGAACTTTCCTAACATTCAAACCAGATGAATATGCAAATGCAGTGTGAGTAGTGGGATGTTTTTTAAATAAGTTGCCTAGATCATTTATGTTTCAATTTAATTCAACAAACATCTATTAAGTATTTTCTAGATACAAGGCACTGTGCCATTTAACATACATGTTACTGTCATTCTAAAATCTCTTTGGACATTGTGTGCCTTGATGTTTTTTTTCTTTCTTTTCTTTTTTAGAATTTGAGCATAAAGAGTTCCCAGTAAATAAGTCTGAATTCAAAATGGAAATGTTTAGAGCTATACGACCAGCCTAAGCAGCCCACGGAAGTTCTTTGAAGCTCACAAAGAAGTTCATTCCTTGGGTGGGGGGTGGGGACATGAAAAGGTGCATCTAGACAGAAAATGAAGAAGAGTCACTTACCGTGGCCTTATTGGAAGGTTAAAATATAAAACTGTGCTGTATTTAGAAAACAGTGGCATAAGTTTATAGTACTTTTTAAAAACATCATTGGTTTGCCACTTACTTTAAATATATAAACATATTACACATATATTCATGTTTGTGTAGTGTATGTGATAATGCAATGTTATTCTATATACATGTGCTACATATATATATACATACATACATACACATAAATATCACAAATGATTAAAGCAACCCATTTAAAAACCATTCCATAACTCACACTGCATTTGTCCACACATCTGATCCAAATGTTAGAAATGTTCTTCCAGTCAGATAAATTATTCACCTTTGTCTATCTATCTAGATATATATATATATATATATATATATATATATATATATATATATATATATATGTAAATAGAGAAGCGGGTAGATAGAGCTGTAGTTAGTGAGGTATAGTAGATAGGATAACAGATTGGGAGACAGGAAGATCTGGATTCAGATCCTGCCTATGATACTCTGAGCTTCAGTTTCCTTGTTGTGCAAATGTGGATAATACTATTTGCTGTAACTGTCTCATGAGGTAGTTCAAAGGTTCAAATGACAGAGTGCATAAAAAAGTCTTTTGCACACTTTAAAGTATCATATAAATGTCAGTTATTATTCCCATTATCCTCCACTAAAATCCTATTCCAATGTCTTATCATGGCATAGAATTTTTCTTAGAGGCTGTTCCCATGCAACAAAAGCCACGCTGAAAATGCTTTTTCTACAAAGAAGCTAACAACATTATCTGCCTATTGTCAAAAGTCAGCTAACTCAGGCTCATCATCAGTTTGGCAGCATGGTAGGGACATTGACAGACATTGCAACTCTCAGAGACGAGTTGATAAGCTGAAAGAGTTAGTGGTTATATTCCATAGAGAAAATGCTGGACTTGCAGTAAGGAAATCCTGGGTTCAAATCCCAACTCTAACTCTCAGTCATGTAACCATGGGTAAGTTACTTAAGTTCTCTAAGCTTCCACTTCCTCATTTGGAAAATCCAAATATAATAGGTGTAACACCTACCATAGAAGGTTGCTATGAGGTCCAGTGAGATAATGTATGTATAAGTCTTGGCAAACTTTAAAGTAGGATATTTTAAAATGTCATTTATTATAAACTATAGAGAAATTAGATTTGCAGCAGTGGGAAAATATCCATATCAATGAAATCACAGATACTTGAAGTGCTGGAGGATAGTTTGCTATTTTTGTTATTCTATGTGTGTGTGTGTGTGTGTGTGTGTGTGTGTGTGTGTGTGTGTGTGTATGTAGAGAGAGGGAAAAAAGGGGGGGGGCAACCAAGGTAGAAACAGAGAATATACTACAATTTGAGATTGACTTAGAATATAGCCCCTAATTCATTGGATAATTGTATAAGACTGTGAATCATTTTGTCTGTAGAGGCCATTTCTAACAGTTCTACACAATCATAGCAAATTAGAGAGCTAAGCAATTAGTGTAATACTAGGTACTATAGACAATCAATCTGATCATACAGGCCTAAAACAAATCCTCTTCTTTTCCCCCTCTCCTCCTCTTCCGCCCCTTTCCTTCTTCTCTTTCTTCTTCTCCTTTTTCTTCTCCTTCTATACCTTCTCTTTCTTCTGTTTTTCCTTCTCTCTCTGCTTCTGCTTCTCTCTCCTCCCCCTCTCCATGTATACATTATATATGTAATGCCACCTTCAGTAGCCCTCCCCACAAAGGGGCTATAAATATTGTCATTGTCTTTAAGAAAGGACAGAATTTTGAAGGAAAACTGTCCAACAAAACTAATTCTATGACTAGAGAGAGACAGAATTGAAGAGAGAAAAGACTAAGAGAATTTCTTTCCTGAGCAAACTATACTCATGTCATTCACTGTTCCATGCCCATCTTCAAACTATGATCCTGAGCTCTAGACTTTACTTTCACCCTGGTACTCCACTGAACTGTGCTGGGTATCTCAATTTCTGATTGGTATTCCTTCACCAATTGTTTCCTGGCTGTTTTTACTTCATATCCCCATGTACACATAAATCCTAATCTCCCTCTCATTTTCTACCTCTTTTTATTGGAAAGGATGCATCCATAAATTGCTCTATGGCTCCACTCACCTCACCTGTGTTATCCCTATTCAAAATACCCATCTCTGGCTACCACTATCATTTGTTATTTTCTCTTATTAGAATGTAAATTCCTTGTGGGCAGGAAATGTCTTGTGCTCTATACTTGTATTCCCGATGCTTGGTGTATTGCTGGTATAGGGGATGGACTAGAAAGTTCTTATCGATTGAAAATAATTATGATCCTTTGAGTCTTTGAATGCTTGGCCCAAAAAATCTTTCTGGCTTTCTCTTAAACTACAAGTATAAGTTTTAAGCAACAACTTTCTATTCAGAATGTTCCTTCTGCATTTGATCATCTTCAGGTTAACAGATCTAACGTAGGCAACATAAAATTTACCACAAATATGCTTGAGCATGACCTATAATTTTACCTTAGTCTTCTTTGGTGGGAATAGGTCTGCTCCTTGAGGAGTAACCCCCTGGGATCTTCAAGGCCAGAAAGTGTGACCTCCCTCCATTCTAGGATTGGCTTCTTATACTGCTTGTAAAAAGACAACCATAGGGATTCTAATGGTGTTGGAATGCAGACACGCTTATTATACGTCCATAATTTTTTCTCTTAGGAGTAGTGCTCTAAAGGGATGAAGAGGAATTCCTTTGGAAAATTATTTCTGTAACTAAGCAACAGAGAGGCTGAATTACAAGTTAGCTACCACTGTGTAAGGATAGCTAGGTGATGCAGTGGATAGAGTGCTGGGCCTGCAGTCAGGAAGAGTCATACTCCTGAGTTCAAATCTGGGCCCAGACCCTTACTAGTTGTGTAACCCTGAGAAAGTCACTTAACTCTGTTTACCTCAGTTTCCTGAGTTAGAGAAGGAAATGACAAACCACTCCAGTATCTGTGCCAAGAAAACCCCAAATGTGATCACAAAGAGTCAAACGTGATTGAAAAATGACTGAGTGACCATCCACTGTGTAGGAATTTACAAGGACTTTAACTTTAAAAATCAGGAGAATTCATGCAGTGTCAGAAGTAGGTGATACAAGGAATTAAAGATTTCTCTCTTTGAAGTGAGCAAAGAGAAAAGAAAGATTAAAATGCATAATTGCTAAAGATTTGTGAGATCCTCAATTGTATCTAGGTACTTGTATTTCTTTAAATCTTAATCTAAATTGTGCATCCTATATTAGAGGGAATGATTAGGTAAGTATCTGGTTCATTATACTATCCTTGGAATCTCATTACATATTAAGATTTTTCCTCCATTTGCTAAAGAACAGTAGCTTATCCTAATTCAATCCTGATGTTTCTTCAGCAATTCCTTCTGCTATTGGACTAATGTAAGAACTGCTGCTGAGTCAAATGGGACTAGGACACTGTGCCCACTTCCTTTTCACTAAATGGAATCAGCTCTGTACCTACATATCTCATATACATCTGGGGTCTAACTAGAGGGGTTAGACTACCTTTTCTCACACTTTCTGGTTCTCAAACCTACATTTTCCATTTCTTTGCCACTCCAAAAAGATCTGTTATGAATATTTTTATACATATGAGTCCTTTTGCTTCTTCTTTGGCTCCTTTTGGGCTTAGACTATCCATGATACCTAAGGACTAGATTACTCTTTTCTACTCTCCCCCTCCAATTTCTCCAACAACATCTGACTTTTTCCTCTTTATTCCTATCCCCTATAAAATCCACAGATTTTGGTCTCTCCTGTTATATGGGCCTGTTGGACTAGTTTATTAATAAAGATACAAATTATTTAGGAAATAATTTAGAAAAATATACAAGTCACTAAGTTGTTCATACCCTCTGACCCAGTCAATTGGTCAATCAATAAATATTTATTAAGGTTCTATTATATGAGAGGCACTATACAATGTGCTGGGGATACTAGGACAGAGGTTGTGACTTATTTTTCTGATTGAGAGCAAAAAAAGAGCAACTTTGCCCAGCAAAGAAGTAGTACAGTCTAGAATCAGAGCCACTGGCACAAAAGAAATTTTGTGTGGTGCACATTGCTCCCCAAAGTACCAAGACAACAGCACCTACAGTACAGAGTTCTGAATTACCTTATATACATGAGCAACTGCAAGTGATGGGAGAAACTGTGTGTGTCAACTCTATGTGCAGGCTAGATTTAGAATAAGTATAAAATAAATACAAGGTGGTTAGGAAGAGAGGGCACTAGCATTTGGGAAGGGGATCAAGAATGGTTTTATGTTGAAGCTTAAATTGAGTCTTAAGGAAAATGAGGAATTTTTTCAGGTAGAAACAAAGAGAAGTATATTCCAAGAATAGAGAACATTACAAAGGCAACGGAATAAGAGATGGAGAACTTCACGGAAGGAATTAAGAGAAGGCCATATTGGCGGGACCATCGAATAGAGAGACAAAAGACAGAAAGGTTCTATAAATAACAAAATATTCAAACCAATAATTTTTGAATAGCAAAAACTAGATACAAAATGGTTGTCCAATAAATAGAGAATGCCTCAACAGATTGTGATATGTGAAGATAAAGGAATATGTCATAAAATGATGAATATTAAGAATTCAATGTAACAAGGAAATGCTTATGAACTAATGCAGAGCAAAGAGGGTAGAACCAAAAGAATAATATTCACAGTGACTACAGTAATATAAATGAAAACAATACTAAAATTCAGCCTAATTCACATCAATTGGCTGCAGAGAAAAGAGAAGGAAATATATCTATTTTCTCTTAGTAGAAAAGTTCAGAATGACAGTTATGTAATAATGAATATACTATTGGATACAGTCACTTTGTTGGTAGGATTTTGATCACATTTTTCTTTATTACAATGGAGGAGTCAATAAAAGTGATATATTGAAAATAAATCTGATGTTGAAAAAGAGGCATAATATTAATTGGAGAAAAGGGCAAAAGTTGACTTTTACATTTGATGAGAGGGAAGAAACAGGATATACTGCTAATGAAATTGATTTTCCTGTGTGACTTATGAAATCAGTTTTTTTTAAATTCTTTAAGTTTTCTGGGTGCCTTTTGTTTTTACATTAAGGTAATTTTTGAAATATACCTTACCCCTTTATCTTTTGGGACCAAAAAATATTGCTAAATGAAACTACTTACTATAGTATCCACATAAAACAGTTTATACAACATTCCATACCCTAGTCCCTTCCAGTGAAAAGAGGGAGGTGAATTTCTTCATCTATCCTTCCTTCCCCTCCCCCCTTCAGTTTCATTCTATTGTTGTTGCTTTAAATTTTTCTCTTATGAACATAACAAACATGAACATTTCAATAAACAAACAGAAAATAGGATTGTATATGAAATTGTAGACTTGTATTATGTTTAGTATGCAGTATTAAATTTCAATCAATCAATACACACCTACAATGGGCCAGACATTGTGCTAGGTTCTGGGGATATAAAAAGAGTCAAAAGACAGTCCCTGCCCTCAAGGAGCTTACAATCCAATGGGGGAGAGAACATGCAAATAAATATATACAAAATAAGCAATCTACAGGATAATGGAGGGAAAGCACTATAAGTATGAGGGGTTAAAGAAGGCTTCCTGTGGAAGGTAGAATTTTAGTTGGTACTTAAAGAAAGCTAAAGAGGTTAGTAGTCAGAAGAGAGAAGGGAGAGGATTCCAAGAATAGGGACAGGCTGAGAAAATACTGGAGCTAAGAGATGGAGTGTCTTATTCCTGGAGCAGGTAGAGGCCAGTCTCACTGCATCAAAGAGTATCTGTGGGGGAGTGACGTGTAAAAAAGACTGGAAAGGTAGGAGAGGGCTAAGTTATGAATGATTTTGATTGCTAAACAGATCATTTTGGATTTGTTCCTGAAGGCAATATGCAGACACTGAAGTTTATTGAGTAAGGGGGTAATATGATCACACCTGAGTTGTAGGAAAATCACTTTAGTGGAGGATGGATTGGAGTGTGGCAGCCAGATGCACCAGCAGACTATTGCAAAATCCAGGCTTGAGGTGATGAGGGCCTGCATCAGAATGTTGGCAGTGTGGAGAGAAGTTGGCATACTGGAGAGATGACTTTAGCCCAATAATAACAAAGCTGCCTCACTAGTTTGTGTTCTGTCTCTAAGATAAATATGTTTTGCTTGTATAGTGACCATATTTTAAATGTTATTTTTTTTGCTGCTTCTTCTAGATTGTCCTTTCTGTGTATTTACATTCCCAATCTATGGTTTTCTTTTGTTTCTTTGGTGAAACCTGCCATTGCCAATTCTAGTTTTTCTTATTTTGCTCAGTATTTTTGCTGTGCAGGCCATAAATTCTGCTCTCATAATTCTTCTCTCTCTTTTGAACCACACAAGAACAACTTGTTGTGGTTCCATGTTTTCCTCAATTTCCACAGGATTCTCTGTCTCATCAAGTGTTGGATAATTTTCCTGTATTTGACAGTATTTATTTATTCATAGGTGCCTGAACTCATTTACTGGATCTGGAGACCATATGTCCTTATGTCATCACTTTTTTTTACTGTTGATATATATGTTGATGTTCAAGGTCTCTGAGTTTTCTTCTTCTCGAAATTTGTGATAGTTTCAGTCTTTTTTTCCTCCTTTATTTTACCTATCAGTCACTTTTGACTCCCTTCCCTCTTATGTTGGTTTCCTTGGGGTCTGAATCTCAAAGATTTTTAGCCTCCTCTCACACTGAGCAATTAATTCAAGATTCACCAGGCTGGGTCTCTGCCCCAATTGACTGTTGGGTGGTCAGAACTGGCCCCAGCTGGATTCTGGATGCTTTCCCTCAGGTTTGGTGGAGTGCTGCACAAGCCCCATACACAATGTTCCTGTCCTGGCATCCTGTTCCACTCCCTCTATTCCTTAATTCTTTGCCCTATACTGGCTTTGCAGTGGTATAGAGTTGTCTACATAGGCTGCAGGCTCTGATGGTGCTACCCAGTTGTCTACTCCCAGAGGACTTTGCAGTTCTGCTGCTATAGAGTTGTGGCTCATGGCAGTCTTTTGCTTTTGAGTGGCTATGGCCACCTGACTGTCTGTCACAGACAAGGCAAATTCCTACAATCTGAAGTTGGAGTCTTTATGGCACTAGAAGGAGGGAGGGGGGACCAGGATGTGTGGGTAGGTTTTGTTGTTAGCCTTTGTCCTTGGTCTACTTCAAGCAGTTTCAAGGTCAGTAGAATTGGATGTGGGGGAGGAGCGCTGAGTGAATTCAGGGTCAGTGAGTGTCAATTTACACATTGGGAATTTGTTTTTACCTTCTTTTGGCTCTTGGGTGTCCTAGACTAAAAAGACAACTCAAGTTGTTTTATCTTGGACACATACTTTCTGTTTTGGAGAGGTTTGAGAGATTGTAGGTTCACAGAAAATATCTAGTCTTCCATCTTGTTATTCACATGACCCAGAAGTCTGAATTTATTCTGTCATTTACAATCAATGTGACTTCGGGGAAGTCATTTAACTTCAATTGGCATCAGTTTCCTAGCCTGTAAAATGAGGTGGATGGACTAAATGTTCCTTAACATCCCTTGTAGCTCTAAATCTGTGAATCTATGACCCTATGATATAACGTCATAGTTCTATCTCACATAATCTACAGAAAATAAATTTAAAAGTAATTTCTTTTTTTTTTTTTGCCACTTACCTCAGTGAGTTTTTTTCCCTCTCAACATCTCTCCCATGACCTGCCTTACTCCTTTCTCAGGAACATTCCACTGTGGAATTCCTAGCCTAGCTAGATCTTCAATGACTGAATCACATTGTCCACTACTTTGAGTTTGAGAATGAGTTTACTAGTCATTTGCAATAAAGCTACATTTCACAAAGAGTAGAAAATAGAGAATCAATCTAGATGTAAGGGAGTTGAATTGTTCCAAACCCTGGATGTTTCCCTTTTCTTCTCTGTGTTTAGCATCAGACTCACATAAGCATTTACTCAGTAATCCATAAACTAATTCACTACATTTTAGAATAGTTGTATATTTAGATATTAGAAAATTTGTTATTATATTGAACTCTATCTTCTTGTCACTTAGAATCACAGACTTTTAGAACCAAAAAGGACTTTATAGGCCATAGACCAACCCTCCTATTCTACAGATTAGAAAACTGAGACCTGTTATGGCTAAGTACCTTTTGAAGTTTAGCAAAACAAGTCCAATATCTCTTCCACATGATTGCCCATCAATTATTTGAAGAAAGCTGTCATGTTTCCATTAATTATTCTCTTATTCAGTCTAAACTATCCCCACTTCCTTCAACCAGTCTTTGAATGCCATGGGTTTTGTCCCACTCACTGTCTTGTTCACCCACCTCTAGGAAATTTGCCAGTGTCACTCTTCTGTGGTGCCCAGAACTGAACATAATTATTGTAGCAAACTACAGTAGAACTATTACTTCCTATGATCTCAACATCATATTTCTGTTAATGCAACTTAAGATTTTTTCAAGCAGCCAGTAATGCTGCTGGTTAATAGTGTATTTGTTTCAGTAACTTAACAAAGTGATAAACTGGTCATAGACAATCTTCACACACAGACTTCAATTAGTCTACCTCAAAGCAGTTGTCCCCTTCTAAGTGGTAGATCATGCAAGGAGGGGAGGGAGAAGATATCCAAACCCACAATTTTCTTATGTGAATATTTTCCCTTCTTCCCTCCAGCCCACTTTCTGCCTCCTGTGTGTTTTATTGTAGGCATCAGGAAAAAGACTGGCTTTTTGTGGCCTCCTAATATAAAGATCATGTGATTCACTTAACTCATATATAAGCCACCCATTGAGTTGGAGACTCTTTCTTAGGGATTATAACCATTTACCTTTATCTCACATATACTTCTCAATAGTGAAACTTTTTCACTCTCAGGTCAGTTGTTCTGAGCACAAAGTATTTTTAAGAAGGCAATTTCAGGTAATAGATTATTGTAGTGAGTTCTACCTTGCCCACTTTAGTAGAGTAGGCTTACTTTGAGATTCTTGATTTCTTGATCTCACTGACCAGTCTCCTGCATCCAGCTTCTTTTAGGTCTCCCTGTATACACCTGACTACCTGGAAAGTTTTTCTCCCTTTTTATATTTACCCCAACTCAAAAGGGAGTTCTCTTTCTCAGGGCACGTAGTCAATAAAGGAACAATAAAGTCAGGTCATCTCTAGTTGCCTGCACTGGTTTAGATATGATGCCTATTCAGATCTTAAGTTCATTTGTATTTCCTAGGTATCAAATTGGTCTTCATTTCCTAGATTCTAGTTTCTACTTTCTTAAATGTTTCTGTTATCCTTTTTTTGATTGTTTCCAAAGTATTCCTTCTCTTTTCCATGGCTTTTGATCCCTCTCATTCTCACCTCTCCCAGAATATTACTCCATCAAAATTTTCCACTCTAGTTGTTCCTTCACATTTGCCTACAAAGAAGGGAGGCAGCATGGTTTAGGGGATAGAATTATGGATGTGAAGTCAGGTAGACCTTGTCCATCTTCCACTTCTGATGCTTATTTGCTTTGAGCCCACAGAACCTCTTTGATCCTTTGTTTCAGGGCTATGCTGATAAATGTTTAATAACCACTTCCATGGAAAAAAAGTACATTACATGCTTTTGAGTTTAATCTATATTATTAATATTTTCTCCATCATTTTCTTAATTCTAGAAAATCAACAAAACAATAAACAAAGCTCTAAATGCCTACATTTATTGATATTCAAGGTGCAAATGTTCACACTGAAATTTAACAACCAGAATTGGATCTAGCCAATTCTCTGGCCAAAGAAACCTCTGCCTGATTTCCTCTTCTGTAAAATGCTGGTGTGAAATTCTGTGAGGCAGTACTTACCTCATAGGGTTTGTAGGGTTCAAATGGCATAGTGTATACAAACCATTTCTCAAACTTTAAAGTGCTGTATAAATGTCAGTTATTGATACCATATTCAGATAGATTTTGTCCCTAAGAAAATTAAAAAACTCTCAATCTCCCCCCACCAAAAATGGCTTTCTTCAACCCTTGAGATGCCATCTTATTATTTCACCATGAGACTTCTCAAATATAGTCTATACTTGACTTTTTCTTCACCTGTTCATCCTTAACCCCCTGTAGTCAAAATCTAATCATCACAACTTTTCTAAATTTACTTTCACAAAAATTATCAATGATGTCCTGATTGCCAAACTCAATGTCCTTTTCCATTCTTGCTTCTCTTTCATTTCTATGTAGCATCACACACTGTTCTCCACTATCTCTTTTTTATTTTTATTCCTGGACTGGAGCTGTCATTTCATTGCTATAGGAAACATCTGATGAGAAATTCCTCTATCAGTGCAATTCAGCATGTGCTCTCCAGTGCATAGTCTTAGAGTAGGGGTTCTTAACTCTTCTGGCCCCCCTTTGGCAGCCTGGTGAAGCCTATGAACTCCTCAAAATAATGGCTTTAAATGTATAAAATTAATTACTAAGGATTACTATGAAAACCAATTATGTTAAAGTACAGGATTTGGTTTTTTTTTTTAATTCCTGGACTCCAGGCTGCCTGGAAAACTGAGAGGCTGAGTGACTGGCTCTGAGTCACATAGTCAATATGTATCAGAGGTGGGACTTGAACCCAGGTCTTCCACGACTTTGAAGCTGTTCCTTCATTCATTATACCCTACTGCTTCCACTCTCTACTTCTTGAAAGTCTGTGGAACAGCACAATCTTGATTCTTCAACTTCTTTCATTGCAAACTTTTCTTTCTCTATATCTAGTTCCTATAACTCTTCTCTATATGTAGGTATTCCTCAAGTTTCTGTCCTGTGTTCTTCTCTTTACTTTTTTCTAAATAATCTGCAGTGATCTTACTGATTCCCATGAATTTAAATTAAATTATGTTTTAATATATTAATTATATTATTAGTTATTTTTATTGTAATTGAGTATAGCATGAATTAATTATGTATCTATATATCAGATTTAAATTAAATTAAATATAGAGAGATCTATATGATACTACTCAAATGATATCTCAATCCCCAACCTTTCTCCTGAATTCCTGTCCTACATTTCTTTTCTTCTTTATTTATTTTATTTCTTTTTTAAATAAATATTTTGACAAGTTTTTATATCATTGTGTTGTCCCAAAGACCATCACCTTTCCTCTATACCTACATAGAATCCTCATTTGTTAAAACAAACCAAGACATTGGCCAAATCTAGCAACCTATGGTTTATTCTGCAGTTATGATCCATCACCCCATTCCAAGAGGAGGGAAACATGCTTCATGCCAGTACTCTGAAACTTCACATATATTTTATTGCTATACATTTAAATACGGATGCTCAGGTGACACTTCAAAATCAACATATATAAATCCCAGCTCATCATCTCTCCCTAATAAACTAACTGCATCTTTCCTGATCTTCCACACTATTGCTAATGGCACCGTCTTCTACTATTTACCCTGACTTGAATCTTTGGTCTTATCTTTGACTCATAGCATCGTAGATCCAGAGCTGGTACGGACCCCAGAAGACATCTAGTCCACCCACCCCCATTTTTTTTTACATGTAGGGAAACCAAAGCCAAGAGAAGTGACTTACCCAAAGTCACATAGATAGTAAGTGACACAGCTAGCATTTGGACCCAGGTCCTCTCGTTCCAAATCTGGTGCTTTCCTACAACTGTACTGTCCTACCTCCTTCCCCTCTCTCAATTTTCATATCCAATCAATGACCAATTTCTATTAATTTTACCTGTGAAATGTCTCTTGAAACTGTCCCTACTTTCTATTCCCACTACCACAACAATAATTTAGACTTTTATTACTTTATGCCTAGGTTACTGCTATAGCCTCCTAAGAGATTGTCCTGCCTTGGGTTTTTCTCTCCTCCAATTCATCATCTACACTGCATTGAGAATAAGCTTCCTAAAGGTCTCACAGGCTCCCTTCCCCAAAAAGCTTCTCTGGTTCCTCCTAATTTAGTTCAGGAGGGCATTTATTTATCCATTGAGAAATTATATGCAAATCCCACCCTTTTATTCTGGTGTTCGAGTCCCTCTATAATCTGACTTCTACTTATTGCATGTATCCTCAGTCTCCCCTTATGAAAATGGGACTAACTCCCAAAGATAAAATTTTAGTCATGATCTAAAGTAACTGTAATGCTGTACTTGACAGACCACATGGCTGAATCACAAGACATCTGACTTTGGATATAAAGATAGAATGATGTGTTGGCATTAAGACACAAAGTCTACAAATTCCAATGACACCAGCAGCCTAGGTAAGAATTGTGGAACAGAGGTTAGAGGAGGATCAGGTTTGGGGCGGGGGCAGGGAGTGAGGGAAAGATGTGTAACAAAGACATAGGGAAAACTATGGAGAAATGGCACAAAGTGTCAGTAAAGGAAGTTTTCTTCCTCAGCTTCTCTTCCCAGACTCAAAATTCTCTTATGACATTGATGTCCTTAGTCATGCCTTCTCCTTACTCAAGTTGTGTAAGCCACTATGTGCCTGGATATTTGCCTTCCTGGACAAAGCTCCCTCTACTCCTTTACATAGAGCTTTTGCTTAAATCAAGTTGGACTACCAGGGGCTTCTTATGACATCTTGCCCTTTCTGGGCTATGTGTTTTTGCCTTCTCCTCAGAAAACTTTCTCTACTGTTTCTGCCTAAGGAAATTCTACTAACCTTTAAAAAATCCTTCCAAATATTACTTCCTCTATAAAAAGTTCCCAAAGCATCCTGTAGACCTCAAAGTACTATGCAAATGTGACACAGGCCATTTTTAGCTGGTTTGTGATTTCCTTGGTGTAAGAAACACCTGATGAAGAACTTCCCCTACAATATAGATCAATACCTTATTTGCAATTTATAACTTTTAGACAGTTGCCTGGGAGCACTGATAGGTGAAGTAACTTGGCGAGCATGACAAAGCCAGCACATGTCAGAGGAGGGACTTGAACCCCAGTCTTCCTATCTTTGAAGGGTAGGGAGATGTGAACAAACATTTATTAAGCACCTACTGTGTGTATTACTAAGTGCTTTATAAACATTATCTCACAACAACTCTGGGAGGTAGGTACTATTATTATCCCAATTTTGCAGTTGAGGAAACTGAGGCAGACAGAGGTTTAATGACTTACCTAGAGTCTCACATCTACTAAGGGATCAGATTTGAACTCAGATTTTCCTGACTCTGGGGCCAACACTATATCCATTGCATCACCTTTGAAGCCAGCTCTCTATCCACCATGTGATGCTAACATCGTGTCAGTAATAATACTTTCCACAAAATATTGCTGTGATAACTAATCAGCATGTTGATGTAACCTTAGGTCCAGAAAGGCTCTGCTAGCTCAGCATGAATTCTAACAGCTTCTGCCATACTGGACAGGCTTAGAATACAGTCCTAGCAACAGCCTGAGTGTTCTCAGGCCAACCTAACTATTACAAGAAAAGCACCTAAGTTGTTATGGGAGAAATATATAAAAATGGACTGGCTACTAGGTGATGAATTATGTGGCTTTGTCAATCCATAATAAAAAGAAAAATACAAAAGGCCCTCATTCCTACACAGTCCTCTTCAACTTTCACACTGATGAGTGTGGAGTGAAGTAAAAGGAACACTGGATGCTAAGAACAAGCCATTTTTGACCAATCTATAAACATTAACTTAATTGTTTGTACTCTAAATGTGAGGTCTTTGTCTAAAAACCAACAAGCTGATATAGTGCTAGAAGAGATGAGCTACATTGGTATTGACATTCTTGCTATAAACAAAATCAGAAGATATAAAGATGTGGCAGCTAATTGGAAAGTAAGCTAATAGGTTTTTCTTCAAGAAAATAAAGAATTGGCAGAATTGGTTTCACTGTATACCCAAAGCCAACAGAAACACAAAAGCCTATGATTTCATGAGAAATTAATTGATATCACCTTACAAAGTTTATAGAAAGTATTAGCAGGATGACTTCCATTAAGATAATTATAGCTTGTTTATCAACATCTGTCACAAAATCTAAAGAAGTAGAGAAATTCTATGAAGAACTTAACAAGATTATATAAACCCAGTTAATATGTTTCTTCATACTCGGTAATATAAATGCAAACCAAGGAAAGGATAAGAAAAATATTGTAAAATATGACAGGTTTGAGAAATGGTAGAGGACAGAGGTTTGTAGATCACTCAGAAGCCTCATGCCTATGTATCATGAAGTCTTTCTTCCAGAACAGTCAGAAGATATTAGAACTAGTAAGCAAATACTAGTGCAAAAAATAACAAAATTGATGATATCTTAGGAGATATGTAATTATTGATTGAAGAATTATAGACTCACCTATCTCTGAAGTGTGAGGATTGACTAATTAAAGATCAAAATCAACACTGGCTTAGAAGAAAGGCCAAATGTGACAAAATTGATAAAGATAAAAGTTGCAAGAAACTAAATCAAGCCACTTAAGCCAAAAAATGGGAGATGGGGAAATATTAAAACACTGACCTTGATTATCACAATTTCTCATAAAAGTTTCACTAATGTAAAGCAGTAACCACAAAGAGGAGGCCAAAAGACCCTCAAAACACTTTCTGCCTGCAAATACATGATCACTTTGATAGGTAGAATGAGAGAGTACTCAAAGACAGAGCTACTTGAGAATGTTAACTTCTTTATAAAAAAAAACTGTAGAAGAACATAATGGAAAATTATGAGGAGCAGCTCATAAAAGAATAAAGAACAAGGAAGGGAAAAAGGAGATAATTTATGAGTGATAAAAATATGCAATTTCCCACTAACAACCTGTACTCTTTTCCTCCTAGTAATTTCTGGAATAGTCCATTATCTATTCAAAATGACTGACCAAGAGATAGATAGAGAACTAGATAGATAGAGAGAGAGAGAGAGAGAGAGAGAAGAGATGTATTATTCCTTAGATCATCATTCCAAAGGGGTAAGGCAGTCTTGACAATAATTATTCATCATTTACTTAATTATTCCTGTGTGGATAGGTAGACCAAACTCTTTTAAGTGTTTATAAATGTCGTATGGAAGCCTTTGAAATGTTTGGAGGCTGGATGTCATCAGTAAGATACCAGGAGAATCCCAATGATCTAATGATCTATAAGGAATCCCTCCTCATTTTGGAATCTGCAGGAAATCCTCCATTACAGTATATTTGATGGGACTTTTTTTTTGTTTTGATGGGATTATAGATCTCCTTTGTACTTTGCTTTTTATTAATCATGGGGAGGCCATGCTTAACCTATAACCTCATTTTGCTAGGGAAAAAAACACAGTCTTTGGTTCCTCTATTATTACCACTCTATTACTACTACCAAAATTAGTTGTAATTACTACTAAATTACTACCATTACTACCAAAAACCTACTTTACTCCTCTACACACTACAAAAACTCTTGAAATATTTCAAAGAACATAAACAGGTGAAGATATAAGCAACCTATGAGGAAGAATCATAAACATCATAGTATGCAGAATATAAACAGAATGTTTGTTTTTGGGTTTGTTTTTTTTTTTTTTGGAGAGAGATAATAGTGCTACATTACCCATATATTGGTTTACTATATTCTTTAAAACTTTTTTTTATTCCAAACTTAACCAGTAAAAAAGAACATTTTCATATGTAAAGCAGAACAGAAAAAGAGGGTGGTATGTTAAATCTCAAATCACTAATATATAGAGCTTGTTTTTTCTAAAAAGTATGTAATGAGTACATGCTATTTTCAAAGCTCTCTGCTTACCTGTGTTTCATTCAACTTCCTTCTTTTTTCTTCTAAGAATTAAAAAAAAAGTTTCAATGACTCCCTTTTCTTTCTTCTTTTTTTTTTCCTGGCAAATTTATTATTAACTCCCCTTTTCTCCAGTGGAAAAAAAAAAGAATTACACAATGCTTGTAATGAATGAGGACAACCAACCAAATCAAATCAATACATTTGACATGTCCAAAAATGCATGTGGCATCCTGAAGCTTGGGTCCATCATCCCACTGTCAGGATTTTGATAGCATCCTTCATCATCAGTCCTCTGGAGTTGTGGCTGGTCATTGCATTCATCAGAGTACTAGGCTTACTGCATACTCTAAATATCTTTTTGCAGGTATATAAAGATAAGCTTCTAGGACCAGAAAATATGAAACACAAGTAAACTAAGGTGAAGTCTTGTACAACTTTTGTGCCTCCTTTTTACATGGCTTTCTCTACCTCTTGATAAGTGACTTTAACTCCTACTTTACTCAGAATCAAGACCACTAAGGAGTGGGAAATTAGTTCTCACATTTCTTTTACTTTCTACCTCAACATATATTCCTAGCAATCACTTAATAAACAAGTGTTTATTAAGAACTTAGAATGTGGCATAATAGGTAGAGTGCTGGGCTCAGAGTCAGGAAGACCTCTCTTCCTGAGTTCAAATCCAGCCTCAGATACTTACTAGCTATGCGGCTGTGAACAAGTCACTTAATCTTGTTTGCCCAGGTTTTTTCATCTGCAAAATGATCTGGAGAAGGAAATGGCAAACCATTACAGTATCTTTGCAGAGAAAACCCCAAAAGGGGTCACAAAGAATTGCACATGACTGAAAAATTACTAAATAGCAAAATACAATGTACCAGAAACTCTATTAAATGCTTGGGATACAAAGAAAAGCAAAAAGTATTCTTTTTTTGTTAGCTTTATCAATCTTATGGCATGTGAAGTATGTGATGTGTCAACTTTAATTCGAGATTCTATGCCATGTCTAAGATCCCTTCCAGTTCTATTGTCACATTATGGAAACACATTAAAAAAAAACTTCTTGGTTTCTCTACAAATATTACTATACTTTCTCCAGCCTAAAACCCTTTCTAGAATTTTCCCTGGGAAGATAAAAGGCTAGAACATTTCTGTGAAATGGAGTAAGGGTGATAACCAAACAACTCTTTAATAGATGATGTGATTACCTTCCCACCCACCTAAAGTCATTGGTGCCATCATTCACCTGAAAATAGTATCTCTTTTGAAATTCAAGGTTAGGATATACATTGATTTAATCAATGGAACATTTATTAAACACATAGTAAGTGTTTAATAAATGTTCCATTGATTAATTCAATCTATATCCTAGGAGCTGGGGAAACAAATAGAAGAATAAGACAATTCTGCTCTCAAGGAACTCCCATTCTTTTGGAGAAAAAAAAAACTTACGGAAGTTTTCAACTCTATGTTAAATGAAAAAGTCACATGTCCTTAAGGTATGCTGAATCCTAGGAATATAAATACCAAAGTGAAATGGTTTCTGCAATTTAAATAGATGGAAATAGTACACATAGAAATTTCTACCTTCAGGGTAGATGGCAAGGTCATGAACAAGTCATTGCAGTTGGTCACTCCTTTCTCATCAAAGTATTTAGTCATGACCCTCAACCCATTTTGCTGGCTTCTGAATAGTTTGCATATATATAGATGTGCACCATGTATATAAATTAAAAATTTTTAAGTAAAAGGATTTTTTGTAAACAAATGGAGAGAGCTTACTGTTAATAGGAAATTAGGTAAATAATTTTGTAATATGAATAAAAATCATCTTGATTAACTAGTTTTGTAAGTTGGTGTTTTCACAGAAAAAAATTTATTGAAGTAAGACAAATCTGATTTAGTATAAGGAAAATAGTCAGAATCCATTCTTTTGCTCAAGGAAACTCCAAGCCAGGATTTCCCTTGGTTCCTATTATGAAAAGTATTCATTAATAGAGTGTGCACTTGTGTCAGACAGGAAAAGTACTCCCTCAGGCAGAAATTTTCCAATGACCGTCCCATGTTGATACTGCAGGAAAAGCTATCCCAAGTGAATTCTGTACGTGAATATTGAACAGTGTTCTCCACATTAGTGTCAGAAGCAACAAAACTAACTAAATAAAAATTTTGAAAAAGCATTTCCTCCTTCTGGGTTTTCTTGTATATGACTGTGAAGGTAGAACTTAGAAATATATCTCTTTTCAATCATCATTCTCATTTTACTTTTACAACCTTATTCAGGAGGTTCTTAGAAAGCTATCCCCTCCTGAGTCGCTTAGTTGTCTTTTCTTTATTTTTTTTTATAGTACAGTCGTACATAGGTAATTGAGATACATTGAGAGAGGTGGGACAAGTTAAAGGGATGGAACCTCAAAGACTACTTTCTTATGAAGTTGAGAGAGCCCACCCATAGCTACTTCTTGTCTTGAAGGCCTATAGTTTAAAACATGATCAGGCCTTCCATAAAGATTTTATAAGATGTTCTCTTGTCTGACAGTTTTATCAGCATTAAATAACATTGGCTCTGAATTCAGAGATTTAAACCCTTCTTTTGAAACCTCTTACATATGTGACCTTAGGAAAGTCACTTACTCTCCCTAGGCTTCAATTTTCTCATTTATTAATTGAGGTGGTTTGACTTGATGACTTCTCAAGGCCCATCCAGTTCTCAACCATTGAGCCAGTGATCCATTTCTTTGACATAATTGGACAATTTGAGATGCTACAAAGGATTTGTTTTGGCCTCAGGAATGATGAAGTTTATGGAAACAGGAAGTTTCTAGCTAACAGAACTTTAGAAGAAACTATAAGGTGGGGCTGGCCTAAAAAGAAGCACAATGATTTGTGATCCCTACTTGAGTATACTAGATTGAGATTACTCTTTATCTAGCTCTACTCCATACTATTTGCCCAGTACCAAACCCTTGTAGCCCAAATCCTGGACCATGACTCTTGGTAATCTCCTCTTAGATCTTGTAATTCTTTTGTTTGGCCCAAATTCTGAATCATACATAACATCAGGCCCTTCCGACTCTATGAATAATCTCACTGATTAAGCTGGCACTATTCACAGAATACTGATCAATTTTAACCCTGAAACTTGTTATCCTCCTGACCCCAAATCCAATGGGGTTCAATAAGCCCCCCAGTACAGTTTCTGACAGATAGTAGGTAATTGTTAAACGAATGCATGAATGAGTTCATATTGTAGCCCCTAGCACAAGTCACAGGACTTGGAATCAAAGGCCTAAGCTTTGTAATTTATTATCTATGTGACCTTAGGCAAGGTATTTAAGCCTTCTGGGCCTTCATTTCCTGTAAGGTCATTTCTAGCTCTAAATGTACAATCTGTTAAGGGTCCCCAAATTCAATTTTACTTGAGGTTTGGACTAGGCTAAATGGTACAAGTAAGTGTCCCATAAAAGCAAAATTTCAAGATAATGGAAGTGATATTTTTTTAAAATTTCAGCAACTTTAAACACAATTATTAAAACTTGGCTAATTAAATGCAAATCTACCTATAATATAAATGTCTTTCTTCTTTGAACAGAGTTTAATGGACATAATTTACCCTCTTCATGATGCTCAAAAGTCATCATTCTAAGTGTCATTTGTCAGACTGTGAGATGAGTCATATCTTCCTTGACTACTAAAGGTTCTTTGGTTTATAGGCAATGAGTTCCCTGCTTGCACCATCTCTTCCTGGGCTATTATTTTTCTGTGTTTTGCCTTCTAGCAGCCTGATTCTCCCGTCACTTCTAATTGTCAACTACTAGACTGTAAATGAGAAAACTTATTAATTTTTTTTTGGCAAGGCAGTTGGGGTTTAGTGACTTGCCCAGGGTCACACAGCTAGTAAGTATCAAGTGTCTGAGGCCACATTTGAACTCAGGTCCTCCTGACTCCAGGGCTGGTGCTCTATCTACTGCACCACCTAGCTGCCCCCCAAGAAAACTTAATTTTATATACATTCCTAAGCTCCCCATTTGTCCAAGGGTGGCTCAAGCTTTTTCCTGAAGAGTAAAGTATAGGGGCTTTGAGGTAGGATACTGTTCAGAAACCTTTCTCTACTTGCTTGCTTCTGTGGCTTGGCTGTGTTTTAAATGTCCTCTAATAAATAGGGTATTGTGTTATTTTACCATTTTCAAAAACTGGGTAATGGCTTGGAACAAATGACCTATCTTTATAATCATTCAATGGGTAGTTATTAAATACCTACTACATATGTCAGGCACTGTGTGAGATACTGTGAATATAAAGACCAGAATGAAATACTTCCTGCCTTCAAGTTTGCATTCCATTGGAGGAGACAATATATACAGAGTATACAAAATAAATACAAAGTGGAATATTAGAAACTAAGGGGATCAGGAAAGGCTTTATGTAGAAGAAAGGTATTTGAATTAGCTTTGAAGGAAGAAGGGCTTTCCAAGAGGTGAAGATGAAAAAAGAAGCAATTCCAGGAATGGGGAGGACAGCCCATTCAAAGAACTGGAGGAAAAAAATGGACGCTGAGGGTGAGTCATTTCAGGCAAGAAGCTGTAAACTTCTAGTTGTACCTCCATAAAAGCAGAGCAAAAATGTTAAGTTAAAAGGCTTTTAAAAACACATTTAAATGTGAGAAAAAGAAAAGAAAGAAAAAGAAAGGGAGGAAGGGATTGAAAGAGGGAGAGTTGGGAGGGAAGGCAGGAAAAAATGAAAAGAGTTCAGAAGTGAAGGGAATAAAGGAAAGAAAGAGGTGGGAAGGAGAAGGAAGAGAAGAGAAGAAAATGAAATATGGGAAGAACAAAAAGAAGGGAAGGAAGAAAAGAAGGGAGCAAAAGAGTAAGGAAGGTAGAATGAAAGGAAGTTGTATCCAAGACAATTATGGATACATTTTTATAAATAGAGATAGGTATAGGACCTGGGATTATATTAATATAGGGAATTCCTAGGTGAGGAAACTCTCTTTACAAATGCAGGTGCCTTCTCTGCAACTTGTAATCTCAGAGAGGTGCTTAACTTGTGCTCTTTGAAACTGATTTTTTAAATATTTTGATAATTACATTTCCATGTAATTGTTTTGATTTGTGATCTTATGTGTTTTATTTAGATATATTCTTCTAAGAAAAGGTCCATAAACATCACCAGACTGCCAAAGGAGTCCACAGCACTAAAAAAAAGAATTAAGAGCCTCTATCTCAGAGAATTTCTTAAAATATTAAAAGAAATGACTTTCCTAGAATTATAAGGCCATTATGTGTCAGTGGTGCAACTTGAACCCAGTTCTTGGCTTTGAGGGCATCTCTCTATCCAGTATGTTATGGTCATATAAAAGAAAATTCAGAATGAGGAAGATGTTTTCCCCCTCTGATGCTATAATGGGAAACATAGTTCAATATTCATGTGTAGAGTTCACATAGAGCCTCAACAGAGAGTACTCTCTGCCTAAGGAAGTCCTTTGTCTTCTGACGTATGTGTGTATACAATCCATTAATGGAAATACCTGATTCAAAAGTCTTGTTTTCCAAGGCTTGGAGTGAGTTGTAAAGCTTTGGGGGAGCATTGTGAGGTGGGGCATTACAGCTTCAGAACATAATATAGCAAGACTTTCTATTATTTGTGCTTGCATTTGGACTTATAAAGTGCCTCCTCCCACCCCATTGAATTTATAAAAGACCTTCTGTACTGCACTGACATTTGTCCATCAGCTGTAACCACTATTCAATTGTATAGCAAGCAGAGGAGCCTTGCTTGGGAGGAAAATCATAGAATCATAGAATATCGGAGCTGAAAAGAACTTTAGAGATAATTGACTCCAGTTTCCTCTTGGCTAAACTCAGAAGCAAGAGCTCAACTGACTTTGTCAAGTTTTTAGCCATAAGAAGTTACTATTTGAAGAAAACAACAGAAAGACAAAATAAATCAGAACATATTTCTACAAATCGTAGATAGGATTATATAGGATTTGTATTCAAAACCATCTTTTGGTCATTTAAAAAGCTAAGAAATCTGTCCTAATCTAGCATAAAACATATGATCTCATCTTAGATTTTAGAAAGACACGTATATAAAATATAAAATAAGTGCAGGTAATTGAGGAGTATTGTGGAATGGTCATTATGAATGGGTGATGCAGAGTGAATTAAGCATAACCAATAAAACAATATGTAATGACCTTAGCAAGGAACAACCACAAAAAAAAAATCACAAAAGTGAATGCTGCAAAATTACAAAGAACAGACATGAGTATGGTACACTGTATACATTTTCATACTTTTTTTCTATGTATTTATCACTTTGCTGTCTTTTTTCTTGGCTTCTTTTTCTTTTCACTTTTTAAAACATCATTAATTATAGGTGATGGCTGTCTGGGAGGATTTTAGGGAGGATCTCGGTAATGGCAAAATAAAAGACATCCATAAAAGTTATTTTAAAAAAGAAAATGGATGATGGAGAGAGGACAGAATTATTAAATTTTTAAGCCTTCTGGAATATAGTTGCTCTAGGCCTGGCTAATTGGATTAATTGAGTGAAACTAGGTGATCTTTTACCATCTGTTCCTGTATCTTTGGTTTCATCTGCCTGCTTATAAGTTGTGTTCTATCCTTAATAGATTGATTTTGCTCTCCTGGTAGAGAAAACAGAAGTAAAAGTAAGTTCATGTGAGGAACTATCCATGGTCCTGGAATTGCCTCCACCAGTTCTTTCTGATCACTCTCACTCTATACTATGTTGTCTGTTTTGACACTTACCATCTTGAAACTCACTGGTATACCTTGTCTCATATTGCCTATTATTACTGCCAATCAACTAAAGGCATACCTTCAAATAATGTACTGCCAACTGATGTCATTTCTTGGTAATTTTTTAAAATTTATAAATCATGACCAAATCTGCAAAGGCATTGCAAAAACCCACTAATGTTGTTTGGTGGATAGCTAAATCTCAAATTATCCTCAGAGAAGTCATGGACCTTTATAACTTGCTTTGTCTGAGATTTTCAGGGCTTGTTTGACAATGCTAGGTGGAACACACTTGTATTGCCTTAATAATAATAGCTAACATTTATATGGCACTTACTATGTGCTAGGCATTGTGTTATTGGTCCTCACAATAATGCTATGAGGTAGATGCTATTATGGTTTTCCTTTTACAGTTGAGGAAACTGAGGCAAATAGGTTAAACAACTTTCCCAGCATCCTATAGCTAGTAAGTATTTGAGGCTGGATTTGAACTCATCTATCTAACTCCAGATTAGTCTCTCTATCCACCTAGCTGCCAATCATATCTATGGCTTGAACTTTACAGATTGTAACCTGTAAAATATCACTGCCTCTGCAAATCCACTCTGCCTCAACATATGCTCAATAGCCTCTATTTAGTAAAGCAAGTAGGTATGTAATATATTTCAGAAATTTTTCCAAAAGGGATAGACTTCAACTATAGGAAAAATCCATGCATTGCCAGTGTGTCCTGTCCTTATAATAAGTTGCCTTATTTTATACTTATTTTTTCAAGTTCTGGCCTGAATCTCCCCAAAATAAGCTTATGGACTTGATGTCAGTTCTTCATCCTTCATAGCTGCACAATTCTCTTTAGCTTTGGTCATGGGGTGGTAATGGTAGTGCCACTAATAGTCAAATTGCTGCAGTTGCTGTTGTTGATGATAATAGTAGGATCATTTATTGGAAGCAGAGTTCAAACACTGGCTTTTCTGAGTCAAATTATAGTATTTTTTCTACTATGTGACACTATGTGACACCATGACACTAAGACAGCCAAGTGGTACAGTGGCTGGTGTGCCAGACCTGGAATCAGGAAGACCTGAGTTTAAATCCCACCTCTGACAATCAATAACTATGTGACCCTGGACAAGTCACCTAACCTCTGTTTGCTTCAGTTTTCTTAATGATAAAATGGGTATAATAACAACACCTACCTCTATAAGTTCTTGTGAGAATCAAATAAGGTAATATTTATAAAGCAGCACAATTCCTGGCACATAATAGGCATTATATAAATACTAATTCTCTTTTTCTTCCCCGGTATGTTCCCCTTACCATACCAAATACATGAGTTTTTTTATTTGCAGAATCATAAAGTAAGATCCTATTTATAATCTAACAAGAATGGCATTTCCTTGTTTAAATAAGATTCTCTGCTTTGCTAAAGACTGCCTTTCTTTCAAAATATTGACTCATTCCAGGTAACAAATATAAGTTCTGTGCACTTCATCCATTTATGCAATTCAAGCTATAGGTTCCAAGTTTGGCTGGGGAGGGAGGCTCCAATGCCTGTTAGTGATTATGAGAGTATGAGAGCAGGGAGAAGTCCTGCTGGTGAATGAAGATGGAGTACAAGATAAAAGAAATCAAAAGGCTAGATCAAATGAGTACCAGGGTTTCCTTTGGAGCCCTAAAATTCCAAGGGGTTGATACAGAAGTAGGAAATGTATTGCAAGAATATAGATTCATCAGGAATGGTAGGATAGTAATAGATTAGTAGACAAATGATTAGGGTTTCTTGGAGTTGACTGTCTACCTGTCACCCCAAAACTTGAGCCTTTTTAATTTGAAATCTATTTGTGTTCCACATTCCCATCTACGGAGATGGTGTACTGAGATGAGTCATCTCCCAATTAAGTTACATCAGTAAGACTATTGCAAAAGTGCATTTTCTGTTGCAATTGTTATTGACTGTAAGTATTAAAATAAGCAGATTTCAGTGCACTCAAACTAATGATTACTGTTGAAATAAAAAGGTAAAAAAAACAGCTTTCAAAAAGATGAAACTGCAAGCCATATAATTGTAGGGACTAAACTTGGTTCCAGAGAAGAGTTGGTAAAAATGCACCTCCCTTCATTGAAGAGTTTGGGAACTCTTCCTGTGGAATATACTCTCAGACATGGTAGATGTGTTGGTTATTTTGTTAAACTGCTTTTTTTCTCTTTTTAAAAAATCTTTGTTACAAGCTATGGCTTCCTGGATAAGAGAAGTGTGAGGGATATTTTTTTTAAAGTGAATATAATGTAAAAACAAAAATCATCACAGAAGATAAATTAAAATTAAAAAAGATAAAATTAATAACTTTTAAAATTAATTTTGAAAACCAAGTTTCAATAGACTGCTAATAATTATTCCAAATTAATTTTTTTTCAGAAGCAGCGAAAGTCTTTTTCAAAAACTTTTTTATAAACTTAATGTTAGATACCAGTATAGTGAATTAAATATATTTCAGAACTATTTATTTCAATAACTTAATTTCAGTGTAAAAATATCATAACAACTATTTAATTATTCCCTTTAAGTCTGTATCATTATTCCTTGTCCATTAATTGTCATTCACTTTTCCTCTTATGTATTCATAGTTAGCATGCTCTCTGTTCTTCTGGTTTTGCTTTTTTTTACTTTGAATTGTTTCATAAACATATACATATTTAGTTACATTTCTCATGCATGTCCCTCTTAATTGCATTATTGTACTTTCTCACATTATTGAACTTCAATTTACTTAATTAATCCTAAATTGTTGGACATTTATGTTGCTTTCTAATTTTTTTAATTATGAATAATACTACTATAAAATCTTTGAAGATAGAACATATATCATTTGTTTTTATTATATTCTCAGTATATAGCACTAGCAGTGGAATTAGATTATTTTTGAGACTATTACTGCATACTTCTAGATTGCCTTCCAAAAATATTATACTTGTTTGCAATTCCACCATCAATGAATGAGTATTTGTGTTTTTTACAACTCAAGGGTATTGGGTTTCATTGGTTTAAAATATTTTTCCAGTTTGTTGGGTATGAAGTGATACTTCAAATTATTTTAACTGAAGCAAGACAGTCCTTGACATTTTCCACAAATGGGGAACCAGGCCACTTGTAAGGTATACATGAATTTCCTGGATGAGTGCCTTATATGATACATTTCCAGCTGTCTTGAAATGTTTAGGATGGATTCCATTATAGCATGGACTTTTTCCAGTTTCTATCATTACAACTGCCACTGCCACTGTTACTGTTATTATCACTTCATCCCACATATCCTATAATCTTTCCATTTGTATTTTGTTTTTGATATTGTATTTGGATATAAGATTGGTAGACACCATTCAATCTTTTTATTATTATTGATATCCTTTATTCATTGGCTATTCATGATCTGCTTGCTGGTCTCACCCTCAGCTTGCCTGGTATTATTGTCCTCTTCAACTAAAGATTTCTTTTTACCTTTTCACACTTATATCCACATATTTATAAATGCCTCAATATGCACATATGTGCTAAAGCATTTAACCAGAAGGAAGGTTGTAAACATGTTTGGACTAATGAAAAGTAGGGAGAGAGAGACCAAGATAGACAAATGAAGACATACAGACAGCCAAAGTCAGACAGAATAAAAAAGGGGGAAGACAGAGACAGATAGAGACAGAGACAGAGAGAACTAGAACGGGAAGCTAATTCATAGATAGAAGGGAAGTAAAAATAAGAGCTAGTTGGAAGTTGTACCAAAATTTAAGATCAGTTTAGCCAAATCAGAAGAAAAAAAAGGGGAAGCTGGTACTGCATATAGCAATTACAAAACAAGTGAAAAAATGCTTAGGCATTGCAGAGATGGAAATATCTTGGTAAAAGGTGATGCCTGTTGGGAGTGAGTGTTGTCACCTGTGTGCTTGTATAGCAATACTTAAGAATGAAGTGTAATTGGAAAAGGGACATATAATGATAACTCACTTTACAAAGTCCTTTAAGTTTGATAAAATAGTTCCCTCCTAACTTCTTTTTGGAGATAAGCAGTACAAGTATTAGTATAACATTATAGAAGAATTTCTTTTAAGGTTCATGGAAGTTGTGACTTCCTAGATATCATATAGGTATCAAGTGACAGCACAGGATTTGAACTCAGATCTCTTGATTTCAAGTTCAGTGCTCTTTCCCTCGCATTACATTGATTGACCAACTATAAGCATATTTTCTCAAATTAGTATGATATCTTATAATCATGGAATCATTTTAAATGTAAACATTATCCAATTCAGTGAACAATAATTATTTATGGAATATGCACATTAGGTTATTTCCAACATAAAAAAATTGGATCATGTTAATACTTATGTTATTATAATTGTTTATTATGATGTTATTATAAACAATTCTAATTGGTTATAATAATTCTGTGGTGTTTTTTTTCCATTTTAATGCAGCGCTCACACAGTGTTCATAGAAGTTCCATAGAAGATAACAAATAAGGGCATTGAAGCATCACTTCTATACGTAATATGCCCATAGGACATCCCTGTTTGTAATTGAAAAGTAGGAATCTCATTGGCAGAAATAGATTTCAGGAGGTCATTGAGACTCAAATATGTAATATATGATGTACGTATATACCTGTTTGTATGTGTGTATACATACATTTAGGTATATTCTTACTTCAATGCTTCAAGGATCTGTGATTCCATCACTGTGGGTACTCCCTCCATCAGTGCAGATTACAGCTTCTTTCTGCCTTCATCATTAGTCTTCAAGAGGTCCTGTGACTATAAAATTAATCATCCTGCCACCAATCTAGTGATGAGTTTCTATGAATTTAGTTAGTCTAGTCCTCAGATAACAAACACACATCCATCACATAGCATATATGAAGATTTTTCAGTTTGGTAGGACCTCTCAAAGCTTATGCTTCACAGACCTAGCCTTTAGGAACACAGAGATATCTCCATCCAACAATGAGAGATCCTAATAGGATTTTAGTGGAAGATTATTATACATAATACATACATACATACATGTATGCATGCATATTGTTTATACATACATATACAATACATACACACATGGTTGAAGCAAATATCTGCAGTGGATAACAACGAACAGATTTGTTAATCATACTTTTATGTACACTTAATTTCACAAAGATAGTTATTGCCTTAAGGAAGATCATCCTCCTTGATCGGAACTATTGCATAGGAAAATATCTCAAGAATTTTGTTTCTTAATACAAAAAAAAGGAAAATTTAAGAATAAAGATATAAGCACAATTATTTAATTTGCTGTCAAATATTTGGCCTCAATCTTAGATTGAAATTGACAGGTAGATATAGATAGATATAAATCTTAAAATAACCTTATTAAGGTAGCAATGGATGTACTACAATGAAAAACATGATGATTTAAATATCATTGGATCAAGCACATGGCTACCACTATATTGTGTGAAAATACAGAAAGTGAAACTAAAATAATTAAATGGAAATATATCTAGCTTTTTCTCAAATGTTTCTATTGTGTCAAGTACTTTGTGATATATAGTAATAGTCTTTGACACTTAAGACACATGGGAAATCTATGTGTGTTCCAATATGCTTTGTGGTGATTTGAAACTGTTCATTTCTCAGCTTCCCATGACTGTACCACCTAAACATCCCTATTTGCTTTCATCAAAATCTTCTGTCTGTATTGAGTTAACCCCTAGCCAGTAACCACTTTAAACTGCAGTGCATCTATTTGGTAGTAAGCAGTTAGCTGAGAAGATCCTTTCCTCCCAATCATCACAACTCCACCATGAAATAAGACACAGAACGAGAGAGAGAGAGAGAGAGAGAGAGAGAGAGAGAGAGAGAGAGAGAGAGAGAGAGAGAGAGAGAGAGAGAGAGAAAGAGGAGAAGAGTAAGGGGGTGGAACTCATTCCACCAATAAAAAAAAATCCTTCTTATGTGTTTAGGGAAGACTATTAATATTTCTCCCTAACTCCTCCTGCTCTGCTAGTCACCCCTTTCTCTCCCCAACCTCACACCTCCCCATGCAGGGAAAGGTCTTGAATCAGCAGATTCTGAGCTCAGGAGCAGTAAAGAGCTATTGAGGGACAGACTCTGATAGCATTACAGCCATACATGGAACCATTTTCTGTGGCGAATCGCTGAGTTCTACCTGGTTATCTCTTGCCTTGCACATCACTTCCAAATGACATGCTCTCAGTCTGGGCAAAAATGAGAGTTTTTAAAGAACTGGGATTTCAATAATATGTGACGAAAGGATGAGATTACTTTCTGAGGTACGAGAAGGAAGGAGGGAGAGTGAGGGAGAGGCAAGAAGGAAAGCAAATTGTCCATCTCATATGAAGCTTGACTTCACAGCCAATGTTTCTCTGGTTCTCCTGCAGCCAGTCTTTACTATGACTGCAGGGAGTGAAAAGGAGTGTTATTTAATCACCTCTCTTTATTTATTGTTTTTCTCGCTTGTACTTCTCACCAGTGGAAATTGAAGCCAATAGAGACTCCAGATACTACCTGATAGTTTCTGGAGACTTTTTATAATGCCTGGATCATATAGCTAAAGCAAAGTGGAGGCTTGTACTTTTATCCAAATTTTTAGGGGTAGAATAGACAAATGATAGGAGCCTTTAGGCAAAACAAAGAATTCTACATATGCTGGCCAATCAGACTTAGGGCTACTATTGATTATTTAATGCAAAACCATATGAATTTGGTAACGATTATTCTGCTTCTGCAAAAGTAGGGAATGATAGGATTGCAGTACTCTAATGCCCAATTACCTTTTCTATATCAGACTTTATCTTCAGTATCCCCTTAGCCCCAAGAAAGGAAACCATAAATCGATGTTGGACTTCTGCATTAAATCTATCCTTTAGGATATCTTCTCTTTTTCATAAAAATCATCATGATAATAAAGAAACAATAACAGCTGGTAAATGAATAATGAATGAAAGAACAAATGAGACAGTTATTAAGCACTCAATTAGTATGTAACACTGTGACATTTTACCAAGTTATAAAAGAAGACAAAATCTCTGCCTTCAAAGATTTACAGTTGATTCCACACACTGGTAATAGATATGTGTACAAACACACATACAAACACATACACAAAGCTCAATTAGAGATTCAGTAAGCTGTTTGCCTTTTCTTCATAGGACTCTGTGTGCAAGTAGTCCCTTTGCAAATGCATTTTTTTCTTCCTTCCTTTCTTGCATTCAAATTATAAATATAGCCATCATTTATTGATAAGCTTATTTTGGGGGTGGTGGGAGGATAACATATTTTGCCTTTTCTGTTTTTGAATGTACAAGACCTTCATGATTTTAAACATTTTAGTAGTTCTTATAATTATACATTTTAAGAAACATATTTGAATTGATGTTTTAAAGTTTTCTTTTAAATAATTACCTAGTACACTCCTCAAATCCCCACCAAATCTCCCTTGTAACAAATTAAGATGATCAGGCAAGACTGACAAAGGAACCACATAGGATATTATACGCAAGATTTTGTATTTATTATTCCCCACCTCTACCCCCCAAAAAAGATAAAGGTGCACTTCATACTCCATTCACTAGAACTAATGTTATTTATTATAGGATTCAGTTATTTTTTTAGAATTGTTTTTATTTATATTATTTTAATCAGTATGTATTTTGTTCTCTTGGTTCTGCTTTCTTAACTTTGCAGCAGTTCATACAATTTTTCCCATGATTTTCTAAATTTTTCATATTCATTTTTTATGACATATCATTCCATTTCATAAAGTTGCTATAGTCTCTTTAGCCATTTCCCAATCAGTGTTCTCGCACCATGTTTCTTGTTATTTATTATGATAAAGAATGCTAGTATGCATATCTTTGTATATGTGGGACTTTTTTATTTGTCTTTGACATTCTTGATATAGATACCCAAGTGGGAGATAGCGAAATCAAAGGATATGAATAGGTTAGTGAATTGTATTCCACAATTTCAAATTGTTTTCAAGAAGAGTTGGACTAACTCACAGCTCTAATAAAAGTTTATAAGTGTACCTATCTTTCCATAGCCCACCAACGTTGGCAATGACTATTTTTTAACTACTTTGTCAATTGAATGTGTGTGTGACGAAACCGCATAGGTGTTCAGTTTGTATTTTGTTTATTGGTAGTAATTTGAAATGTTTTCTAATATGTTTTTTTTAATTTCCATTTTTTCTTCTGAAAAATTTTTGTCTGTATTGTTTAACCTCCTATCTATTGGGGAACGCTTTTGACTTTATATATGTGCTAATTTTCTCCATATCTTTATATCAAACTTTATTAGAAGTGTTTCATGCAAATATTTTCCCCAATGACAGAATCTTCTTATTCTACCTATATTGATTTTTTATTAGAAACTTTTAAATTATATATTATTCAGATTGTCTTTTTAATTTTTTATGATTAACTCTGCCCCCTACTTGGTTAAGTAATTGTCCTTCTAACCACAGATTTGGTTATCTCTTGCTTTTCTTCTACCTGTTTTAATGTAACCTTTTATAGTTAGGTCAAGTATCCATTAGATTGTTAACTCCATGAGGTCAAGGACTGTCTTTTGCTTCTTTTTGTATCTTTAGCATTTAGGGCAGTGCCTGGCACATAATAAGTATTTAATAAATGTTTATTGATTGATTTGGAGCTTACCATGATATTTGTTTTAAGCTGCTATTCTGAGCTTGATTTCTACCAAACTATTTTTCAGTCTTCTGAGCAGCTCTTATAGCAAAAGTAATCCTTCCCCAATAGTTTCTTAGTTTTAGGAAATTCTGGAGTATTATTTGCTTATTTAGTCTATTCCACTGATTTACTTCATGACTTTTAACCAATACAAAATAATTTTGATGTGGCTCCTTTGTAAGATAGTTTGAGAGCTGGAATTGCTAAGCGATTTGTTCCTACTTTTCATTTCTTTCATTGAAATTCTAAAACTTTCATTCTTTAAAATGAATTTTTTCATATTTTGTCTACTCTATAGAGTAACTTTTGGTAGTTTGATTGGCATAGTACTAAATCCATAAATTAATTTAGGTAATTATCTTCATTTTTATTATATTTGTATAGCCCAATCTTGAACAACTGACTCTCCAATTGTTAAAGTCTTCCTCTATTTCTGTAAAATGTTGTGTAGTAGTCCTATATGAACTTTGGTTAACAACTAAATCTTGTATTATGTTATGTAATTTGTAGTTATTTTTAATTAGAATTTCTCTATCTGTTTCTACTGGGTTTTCTTAGTAATCTACGAAAGCATGTAAGTTTATTTTGCATCCTTCTACTTTCCAGAAGCTGTTGATTGCTTAGGTGAATTATTTTCATTAAATCGCTTGAGTTCTATAAGTAAACCACTGAATAGAGATGATTTCTCCTCTTTCTTGCCTGTGCTTATTTCATGAATTATTTCTTCTTATCTAATATTTAAAATATTATATCAAATAAGTATAATGAAGAGAATGGACATAATTACTTTACCCTTGATTTTACTAGGAAAACACTTAGTGTTCTTGTATAGTAAATGCTATTTAGTTTTAGATAGATACTATTTATCACATTAAGGAAAAGTCAATTATTCTTTAAGTATTTTAAATGAAAACAAGCACTGTGTATTGCAGAAAGCTTTTGTAATCTATTGATATAAAGTGTTTATTTATTCTGTAATATATACAAAATTATTGTTATGTTTACATTGTTCCTAAAGTTAAATCATCTTTTCTTTTTCTGGTATCAGCTCAAACTGATCACAGAAAAAAAAATTTCTGTAGAATTCTTTGCTAATAATTTTGCATTTACATCCATTAGTAAGATTTATAGTATTCCTTCTCTTTTTATCTTTTCCTAATTTGGGAATCAGAACTCTATTTGTCTCATATAAAGAATTTGGAAGGTACTTACTTTAATGTTAAAAACAAGATGTAATATATGGCTTAATTGTTCTATAATTAAAAAAAACCTTATGTATCTACCTGATCTACCTCCTTCAGAAGCATATTTCTGATGATAAAATTCTTTTGAATTAACCAAACCTATTAAATAATCTACTAGTTTGTTAATATTTCCTATTCCACTAATCTGTAAACTCTATACTTTGTAAATAGTAAGCCATTGCTTTCAAATTTTTCAGTTTTGATGTTATGTAAAATGGTGTAGTAGCTTCTGATAATTGTCTTTATTTACTCTCCATTCATTATGAATTTTCTCATTTTTATAATGACTACTTTTGCTCCTTTTCATTAAGCTATCTCCTGGTTTGTCTATCTTATTTGTCTTTAAAAAAAATTCATTGTTTTATTGATCTTGAGAGTCTTTCTGTTTTCAATTTCGTTGATCTTTTTTATCTTTAGGATTCCTACTTTTGTGCTTTGAAGGACTTAATACTATGTGGATTTTCTTTATTTCTCTTTTAACTTACATACAGTTAATTAATTATTTCTTCTTCTGTTTTGTTGTCATATGTTTAGAGTTATTAATTTTCCCCTAAAGATAATTTTAGCTTCATCCTAGAAATTTTGATAGGTTGTCTCATTATTATATTGCTTAGTATCATTATTTAATTGTTCTTTTCTCCATTTATTAAATTACTTAGCCTCTATTAATTCATTTAGACAACAAAGTGTCCTTTGTATTTCCTTTATTGATTCCACAATTTATGGTGTTAGAATTTTTGTTCATATTTATTTAAACCATATTTATTTTAACATATTTGTTGAGTTTATGATCCAGCCTTTGATAAATATAATCTGTGATCCTGGACAAGTCACTAAGCCTGTCAATTCTCTAAACGATACTTTAATAAACTGCTGAGGAGGTGCTCATCTAAACTGAGAGGGGGAGTTTCTTATATCAGTGGAATTACAGGGGTGTGTGTGTGTGTGTGTGTGTGTGTGTGTGTGTGTATTCTTTCCTTTTCAATTCACTTTTGGAATTACCATAATTATACATATATAATTATGGTAATTCCAAAATAATATATGTATACATATGGCATATATGGTAATAAATGTCATATATATGTATATGTATAATACATATATATGAGATATAATTATAGTAATTTCAAAAGTGAATTGAAAAAATAGTTAGGGTTAGGACTAGTAGATTATTGAATAGGTTTGGTTAATTTCTTAAAGCTTCCTGAGGGATGTGGTCTTGACCTATGATTTAAAGGGAACATGTACAAATAACTGATGTTTAATGCTTTTGGTTTGAGATTTTGAGAGATGGAAAGAATGAGGCTTTAAGAAGAGAATTAAATTATAAAACAGGGACTTTTGGTTACTCATTCATTCATATAGTAATAAATAATACTGGTAAAAGTTCTGTATTTGGAATCAGAGGACCTGAAGTAGTATCCTGGCTACTACTCGTATGACCTTGGGCAAGTCATTTAACCTCTTTGGGCCTCAGTTTCTTAATTTCTCAAGTGAAATGGAAAAAAATGACAGCTAATGTCTTTTTCAGCTCTAATTCTATGATGCTATTTTCATGTAGCAATGAGGATTGAGTTGAAGGCAGAGAAAGAGAATCAGGGTTACTCTGGCCTTTTGTCTCAGCTGACTGAGGTAGCAGTGGCAGGGTAGAAGTTTGGTGTATTTGCCAACCCAGTATAAGTTTTGTCATTTCTTATCTCTGTCTTGAGAAAAATCATATGCAAGAAAGAATGTGTGAAAAGGTGATCAATATAAGAAAAAGCAGAAATGTTAAGCAATACACAGCTTTTTTCAAAAGGTCATTTATGGTTTCAAAAAGACCTATCCCAATCTCTTAAGGTTATAAATACATATACTGTTACTCGCCTATACTTTGGATCCTATTTATGTGTGAGCTCCAAACGAAGAGAGTGTCCAGATGGACAAAGTGGACAGAGAAGAATGGGAATACCACCTCCCTGACACATTGATACCATCTCACACTTGTCATAGGGAGTCTTCTGCTGTCTGTTGAAGGGAACAATCTGACAGAGCATACTGGATGAAATTTTGCTAGCTTCTGTCTTTAGATAAGGATGCTATCACTGGCTGAACATATTTTATGTATAACCTACCAGCTGCAAAGAGCACTCAAGCATCATGTTTAAATATATTTGATGGTATCTGGGAATCCAGTTAACTCTTTCCAAGTCAGTGTAGACTTTATTCTCATCTTTGTTTTTGTTTTTGTTTTTTTTAAACAATCAGTAACTACTTAGATAAAACCATAATGATGATGCTTAACTTTATGAAAGTGGCTATAGTTCATTCATAAATTAAAGAGCATGAAGGATGGTGTTGTGTGTTGGAGAGATTAACAAAGTATAAATTTGCATATTATATTTCTGAGATCCAACACTATTTTTCGTAGGATCATAGATTTAGAGCTCAAAGATAAGTTAGAGGCCATTGAATCCAACTCCTTTAATTTACAGATGAGAAATCTGAGGCACAGAGAGTTCAACTGACTTTCCCAGGGTCTTACAGTGCGTAAGTGTCTGAGGCAGGATTTGAGCTGAGGAAATGCCTTTCTCTCTCTCTCTCTCTTTTTTTAACAGCAGGATTTGGTCTTCTTGTGTGTTAGAGAGAGAAAGGAATAGACTGAAGGCTTGATTTCAAAGTTTTGGGCTGCTGTTTGTTTGATTCCCCCTCCAAGCCCTTTTGTCAAGGAATTGGGGGGAGGGGAACCTCTTTTCCAAATTCCTGACTTTGCTGTAGAGTTTGACTCTGGGCTTTTGGTTCTTTGGTAACAGGTAAAATAAATATTCAACCACTTCTAACACTTACCTCCCATTTCCCCTGATATAGCTTTTCTATAAAACAGCTACAACTAATTGTAAGACCAAGTCCATTGCTTTGATTTTTTTTATAACATCAAAAACATAGATATTTGGCATTGTATAGACACACCAATGTGAACCTTTGTCACCAAGCTGTAGTCAATCAAATAGTAAAGGAATTGGTCAAATCAGAGAAAGAGATTAAGAAATTCAGGAAGAAAGGAAGAAGGAAGGAAGGAAGGGAGAGAAAGAAGGAAGGAAGGAAAGAAGGAATGGAGGGAAGGAGGAAAGAAAGGAAGGATGGAAAGGAGAAAAGGAGGAAGAAAGGAAGAAGAAAGGGAAGGAGGGAAGAAGAGAAAGAAAGAGAAAGAAAGGGAAGGGAAGAGAGAAAAACAAAGAAGGAAAGAAGAAAGGAGGGTAGAAAAAAATAAAGAAAATAGTTCAGGTAGACAGAACCCCCACTTGGGTACAATCACCACTTTTATTTACCTTGGATCATCATCCTTGCCTTAAGAATTACAGAAAATGCAGAGGGAAAAATTAAAGATACATTTGAAGAAGATAATTTGATGTAGCAAGTCAAGAGAAAATGGGAGAGAATGAGATTGAATAGACAACTAGAGTTAACTTGCTTAGTGAAGAAGACGGACATTAATTTTTTAGAGATAGAGGATGGGGAAAGATAAGTTGAAATTGGAAGTAGGTTGGGAGCTTGAGGAGATCAAATAAAATTTGGAATAGCCATGTTGTGGAAGTCCACTAAAGGGATTCTACTACAGTTGAATGGAAAGATTACCAAAGAACATTCACAAGCTTCCATAATTTGACTACCACCTACTAAATAATAAATTCTTTTGATTCTACTTTTTTAGACTTGTTTTATGATTTTCTTTTCAAGTATATTATACTCCAACTAAATCAGATTACTTGCTATTCCTCATACACACCCTTTACTTTTCTACCTTTGCTCATGTTGTTTTATCCACTTAGAATGCCACACCCTTCCACCTCCACCTAACCAATTTCTCCCCTCCTTCTAAGCCCAGCTCAATGCCATTACCTCTTTCTATGGATTTTCCTTGTCCTTGATCCCTAAACAGAAGTAATCTTTAATTCATTTGACCAAATACAACTTTGGCATGGTAGAAAGGATCTTGGCTTTTGTTAGCATAGAGAAAGGTCCCAAGATCATGTCATAACAAAACTGGTTGAATGAAATGGAGATCTTTAGTCTGAAGAAAAGACATAACAAGGGAGGGTGAGAGAGCTGTTTTCACGTATTTGAAGAACCATCATGGAGAAGAGTGAACAGACTTTTGGTAGCCCCAAAGGTCAGAACTAAGAGTGGTGGGTAGAAGTTGTAAAGAAACAAATGTGGGCTTGAGGTAAAGAAAAACTTCTTTAACATTTAGAGCTGTCCAAATATACAATAATGGTTTTGAGGGGCAATGTATTAACCCTCACTTGAGATCTTCAAGCAAGACTCATGAGCACTAGCTGCTATTTTGTAGGAGAAATTCGTTTTCAGGTATAGATCGGACTAGATAGTCTCTGAGGTTTCTTCCAGTCCAGAGACTGTGTGATTTCATAAAAGCTTGATTTGCTTCATCTGTTGACTAATGCTCAAGCATAGTTGTTTGCCATGTGAGAAATATCATTAGAGATTGGGTGCTGCCCACAACTGAAGCTCATTCAGAGCATCCTCTTGATTAAAAAGTCCAAGGATATTGTCCTGGGGCCTAGACAAGAAGAGACTCATTTATCTAGGGAGCAAGAGACCTGAAACAGAAAACTAAGCCTTTCAAATTATTCTGCACTTTGAAAAACATTTATTTCTTCTGTTTTCACATCAAAGTCATTTCCAGATACACCACTGTGTTTAGCACCCTTACAGTAAACCTTGATAACAAAGAAAAGGATAAGTCAAATTAGCCAACAGAGCAACCCCTGTGGTAACATATGAACCATTCCATCTGCAGAAACCCCATCCCCCACTCCCATGAAAGGAAATCTGCATTTTCCTTGTTTCTTCTCCATGGCCAAGATCAGTCATGAGTGCAAAGCAATGAACTTTTTTTTTTACTGTTCTTATAATTTACATAATTGTTGTCATTATGCATATTGTTCTCCAGGCTTTGTTTACCTAATACTGCATCAATTTGTAGAACACTTCTTATGAATCTCTGGACTCATTATATTTGCCAATGCTTATGTCATAATATTTCATTGCATTTATGTACCACAATTTGTTCAGCTACTCCCCAACCAATGAATATCCACTTTTGCAAATCATTCTTATCTATTCATTAAAACAGATCTGAAGATAGGGAAAAGACAAAATGATTCCCTGTTTGTGCAACTATGTGTATTTGCAAATAATAAGGTCTCATTTTAAGGGATATTTTATAATAGTTTTCATTGGTTCAGATTGTCTTTCTACCCTTAGTCTTAATTAGTGAACTTTGAGTGCATTGAGAATCAGTGAGCAGAAGCCATTAACTAGACAAAGTCAAATTTACTTGTTTCACCATCAATTAAAAAAAAACAGGGATGTTCCATTTATTTCTTCCAGGTCCCACTTCTTTCTCTTTTCATTTTCCTACATTTAATATCTTCTAAAATGGTTTATTTTGGTAAAGCATTCAGTTAAATATCCATCTAGATGACAGCTGAAAGCTATTTATTTTGTAAATTAAAAGTCCCATGAGAGTTATACTAAATTAATATTGAATTTCAGTGAAGAGACTTGGCTAGAAAATCATCTTACCTAATATGGAAATTTTTTCACTAAATTGTTTTATAGTCTGGATAATTTAGAACCCTCAAAGACATCATTCATACAATCAGAAGGGGGAAAATGAAGTTTTTGAGATATGTTGACCTGGCTGTAAGGTATGAAAGATTTAAAACCTGTATATCAAATATGTTATAGTTAGCTGAAATATTAATCCTTTTAGTACAAATTTATCCTAATTATGCATACATATTGAGCTTCTGGTACAGATATTCAATGGATAGAATTAACCTTAATCTCAGAGTAGAAGGAACTTGGAGAGGTCATTGAGTTCTTCCTCAATCTTCCTGAATAATCACTTAAATTAAACCATCACCAACAAATGAGAATCTCTCCTACAGTCACCTCTCTGTTGTCCAAAAGCAGATTATCTACAGGCAATGCTTCTTTGCATTTAATCCTTTTTAGTTTCTTTACCTTCTCAACCCACTTACCCAGCATGTCGTCTCTATGCTTACAGTTACCAGAATGCACTCAGTCTCAGAGAAAGTTCCTATATTCCATTTCTGAATCCCTATAGTTCTATTTTTATTATTTTGATGATACCAGCCTGCCTCATATGGTAATAATTTGTATTTATGACTTTTCTACTCTTTAAGACTATGACCTCCTTGAAGGGAGTTACCATATCTTATTCTCTATCATCCTGCATAGTTCCCAGTATAAAACCTTACATAATGTAGACTCTTGATAATGACCATTGAATGAATGAACATACCTAGGACAATATTATAACAATATAATGAAAGAGGCAATGTGGCCCAGTGAATAATGAATTGGCCTGGAAATCAGAATGGCTTGAATTCAAATCCTTCCTTCAACATATATTGGCTGTGTGACTTTGAGTAAGTCATTTAACTTCTCAATTCTACTGGGAACTTTCTAAGATTATTATTTAAAAGAACAAGGAATGACATGCTTAGAAGGAATTTCCTCACTGATATTTCCCTATACCATTGAAATTATTGATTTAATACAAAAGTATGTAAATATGTATGTATTTATGCATGCAAATATACATACATATGCATATATAATAGCATTCTCATTTAGTCAAAATAAAATTATATTTAACCATTTAGGATCCATTTATGTAAATATAAAACTGTTTTGGGGAAAAAGATTTTTGAATACAGTTAAACATTCATCATTTCAAAATTAGCCAAGCAAATTTATTAAATTTTCTAATTTTAAATGTTTTTTTCCTTAAAAACAATTGTTTAGCAGAATTCAGATTTACTGCTTTGTTCTTAAAGAAGTTTGTGTTATGCATAGAAGTCTACTCAGTGTACATCAATCTACTCACAGGACTCATCAATGAGAAATCACACAAAACAATCACATTTCAGTTTAGGGTCAGGTAGAAAAAAAGTAATTTTCCCTACTTCTTATCTACTCTATTTGTTGAAATTGCAGTTTGCATTTTAATAAAATAGATTTAAAATCTTCTGTTGTCATCTTAATGTGTGTAATTGCTTCTCTCATACAAATCCAGGAGCAAGCATTGCCCCATGCAAATGACAGAGAAAACAAGGGAGTAGATTTAAAGAGATACTGAAGAGAGATTTGAGTTTGAATGTAAAGAGAGTGGTTAGGAGAGAGGGGGAAGGTTGGTGTTTGGGTTGCAACCAAGAATCCCTCTCACCATTTGCCTTGGCAGGACTGATATTCAAAAATTCTTCCCTCCCCCAATCACACCCACACATACACACATTTGTCTGGTGTCAAAAGGACAAAGATTCAATTAAGTGAACACGTGATAGCAAAACAAAAAGGACAACTAGAGATTGGAGGATGGAAGTGCAAAGAAGCAAAACCCAATGCATGGTGCTACCTTACTTAATCCATGCCACCAATAGAAGAGATTTGCCAAGCATGCTGAGTCCTTGCATGGAATCAATATAGTTGGTGGTTTTTTGAGCTAAACACCTTGAGTAAAAGCTCTTACCTACTCTCAGCTGGTAATGAAGGGAAACAGAATTCCAGAGTTTTGGCTGCCTTCTGCTTCGTGGGTTGGTGCAGAAAGTGGAAGAGTCACAGGTCAAGTATGTGCGTGACAGGTATATTAATATTCACTTGTATGACATTCTTTCATTCTAATTAAGTTTTTGAATAGTATATACTTGTAAGTGACCTTAAAGGAAACAAATGTAAATGAAGAGATAGAAAGGAATGGCTGGTAGGATGGGGACTTCAACCAGGAGATTCATTTAGAGGATATAGTCAAAACCCTGAGACTGATATAAGAATGTGACACTACCCACAAAGGAGATGAGCCAAGCAATCAATGACAACCAGTTGCTCTGATAGCCTGAGTGAAGTACAGGGAGTTTGGGGAGTACAAAAAGCATCCTTTGCTGTTGGAATGATACACATCACATGTATATGTATGTGTGTGTGTGTGTGTGTGTGTGTATATGTATATATATATATATATATGAATATATGTGTACAGTGCATATATATTATAGCTATACACATAAATGCATTGTGTATATGTGGGTACATATATGTTCACATGTGCATGTGTATAATGTGTATCTGTATGTTTTATGTGTGTATGTGTACATATAGACATACATGTATATATGCATGCATGTAGGTTGAAATTTACAAATAAATTAACCATGGGTTGTTGTTGTTGTTTTTAGCTGAAGCTGGATTTACTAGTTGCTAGCAAGTATTCAGGACTTTCAGCAAAAAATGGCAGAATGATAAATCCTAGAAGATCCCAGAACTCCCACAAACTCCCTCAATAAAGCTCTAACAATATGCCAAAAGGAAGAATGTTTAAAACAAAACAAAAAGAAACGCCTATGAACTCCTTCATCCATTGATCTAAGGCTCCCCATGCTGACTCAGAAACTTGCAGAGGTTCTGGGTAGACATAAACCACAGTAGACAGAGGTTAAAGAGGGCAAATAGGTCAGAACCACAGCTGGATACAGGGCCAGAGCAATGACCAGACAGCATAGCACCCAGGCAGATTACATCTAAGCTATAGCAAGAAAAAGGGCCAGGGAAACATATAATAAGAAAAACACCTGGAGTCTTGCAGAAGGCCTGATTGTGTTAAAAATATCCAGTTGGGGCTTAACAGGAACAAAAGGAATGGAAGCAACTGCAGGTTTGCAACTATAGTAGGAGAGGGAGGAAAAACAAAGAAACTGAGGCCATAATCTAAACTGAGCCACCAGAAGTCTGAGCCAAAATCCAGGCATTCTTGCCTGGGCAGAGCCCAGTTTTAATCACCTCATCAAGGACCAAACAGGGCCAGCCCAACCCCTACTAATTTATGGGAGGAGCAGAGTTTTGACCTTAGCACAAAACCACAATCCAGAAGCTGGGGCTGGAGATATGAATAAACAAAACAAAATGCTGACTGCAATGTGGAAATATCATGGAATGAGAGAAGCCCAAGAGGTGTTATCCAAAGTGAATCACTCCAAAAGTATAAGTAGACCTCAGAGAAAAATAGCTTGGCTACAAGAACTACATGAATAACCAGAAAAAATAAGATGAGAAGTTAAAAAATAATAATGTTAAATGAAATGAGAGCCATGAAAGAAAGGATGGGAAGGAAAACTAATAGCTGAAAATAGAACAGGATAAATCTTTCTCAATGGATTCCATGAAAATTAGAATGGACTGCCATTATTGAAAACAACTTAGAACTATGCCCTAAAAACTATTAAACTGTCCATATTCTTTGACCCAGTGCTATTACTACTAGGTGTATACTCCAAAGCAATCAAAGAAAGGAAAATGATCCATAAGTACAAAAAGGTTTATAGCAGCTCTTTCCTTGGTGTCAAATAATAGGAAACTGAGAAGTTACCCCTTCCTTTTGGAGTGGCTGAAAAAGTTATGGTATATGAATATGATGGGCTATAGTGTTATAAAAAAAAATAAGAGATTGTTTTACAGAAACCTGAAAAACCTTGTATGAATTAAAGAAGAACGAAATGGGCAGAAACAAAACAATTTATACAGCAACAACAATATTGCAAAAACAAACAGCTTTGAAAGACTAAAAAACTCTGATTAACACAAGACCAACCATAATTCCAGAAGACTTATGATGAAACATGTTATCTACTTCCTGATAAAGAGGTGATTGACTCTTAAAGCAGATTGCAATATACCTTTTTTTTTGACATGGCCAATGTGAGAATTTGTTTTGTTTGACTATACATGTTTTAACAGAGGGTTTTTTTTCTTTTATTTTTCAGTAGGGATTGGGGTAGTGGTATAAGTCAGAGCAAATAGATCTTCATTTGAAAATAATATAAAATTTAATTTTAAAAAGTAGAATGGATCAAATAGAAAGTAGTGGCTGCATGAGACAAAAAGATATATGAAAACAAAATAAACAGATTTTTTAAAACAGCATAAAATATAAGAAACATGCTATGCAAATCAATTGACCTGAAAAATAAGGCAAGGGGAGATAATCTAAGGATCATCTGACTGTTGAGGTTTAGGGGTGCTGGGACCCCAAAATAATGACATGTTGGTCCTCCCTGAATGAATTCAACCCAAGCCTTCTTTCACCCAAAGACAAGATTTATTAAAAGATCGATCAGGGGTGGGTGAGATTTAAAAAATCTGCCACATTGGCCAGACTCTTAAGGAATCCAAGTATTTGTATCACTAATGCAAGCAGGCCAGATCTTAAAAATCTGAGCATTAGTGAACTATTGGCTAGATTATAAGAATCTGAGCCTTGGCTAGACTCTATGAATCTCAGCACCTTAATGGAGGTCAAAAGGACCTTATATACAGAAAGACTGTGGGAGGGATCCAGAAGTAGCCAAGTAGTTTGGGGTGACTGGAGGAGTGCCTGAGAGAAGGGGTATCTTGATGAGAGTGGCCGGTAAGCTGGGGTGACTGTGAGGTAACAGAATGCCAGGGACCTGGACCAAGTGGCCAAGGGAGAATGGAGCCTAGATAGGATTAAGGGTGGGAGGTGGCCCAGGCCATTGGGAGGTAAGACAATGGAGGGCTTGGCTAGGTTGAGGATAACAGAGAATTGGGAGATTAGGCATAGGCAATAATGAAAGGCCAGTTGATAGTGATGGGGATGGGATCTGAACCCCTAAAAGGAAAAGACCATGTCATTGGGATCTGGACCCCAAAAAGAGAAAAAACCCTGGACTTTCCCCCACCTGGCCAAATCTCTGGCTTTCATCTGAGGCTATAATCCTGTCAACTGGCCTTACACTGTGGCTATGCCCAATCTCCCAATTCTGTTCTATTACCTCCCTATGGCCCTTGGTCACTTCCCACCCTTAATCCTATCTAAGCTCCATTCTTCCTTGACCTCTTGGTCTAGGCCTCTGGGGTTCTATTGCCTCACAATCCCTGAAGACTACTTGGCCACTCCTAGATCCGTCCCATAGTCTTTCTATATATAAAGTCCATTGTATCTCCTCTAAGGTGCTCAGATTCCTTAAGAAACTAGCCAATAGTTCACAAGTACTCAGATTCCATAAAAGTCTGGTCAATATGGTGGATCTTTAATAAACCTTGCCTTTGGCTGAAAGAAGGCTTGGGTTGAATTCATTCAGACAGGACCCATGTGTCATGATTTTGGGGTCCCAGGACTCCTAAACCTCTAGACCTCAACAATAGGATTATAGCCTCAGGTGAACATCAGAGATTTGGCCATGTAGGAAAGTTCAGGGCTTTCCTTTTTGGGGTCCAGATCCCATCCCCACCATGACTATCTGGAAATATTGATTAAAAAATGTTTCAATACCATATTTTAAGAAACTATTAATGAAAGATCTATTAGAACTGAGGGTGGAGTGGGAATGAAAATAGACTTTATCTACCAGTTACCTCCTGAAAGAAACCCTCAAATGGAAAATCCATCATAGTCAAAGTTCAGAGCTTTAAGGTTAAAGAAAAAGGCACTGAAAAAGACTGAAAGAAAGAATTCAAGTACCTAGGAATGACATTTAGGATCATTTAAGTTTTGAAAACTACAAAAAAAAAAAGAGATTTTTGAATATTATATTCCAAAAGGCATAGGGCAGGTAGGTGTTATAGTAGATAGAATGCACTGGGCTTGGAATTAAGAAGACTCATCTTCATGAGTTCAAATACAGCCTCAGAACTTACTAACTATGTAACACCTGGCAAGTGATGTAACCCTGTTTGCCTCAGTTCTTCATCTGTAAAAATGAGCTAGAGAAGGAAATGACAAACCACTCAGTATCTTTGCAAGGAAAACTCCAAATGGGGTCACTAAAAGTCAGACACAACTGAAAGGACTGAACTGCAGCATTCCAAAAGGCAAAAAAGATGAAGGCTAGGAACAAGAATAATTTATCCCAAAGAGCTAAGTATAATCCTACTGGGAGAAAAAGGATCTTTCTATCATTGCTAATAAAAAGACAAGAGCTGAGTAGAACTTTTGAAATTCAATTGCAGGAGTCAAGAAAAAACCTGGGAGGTAAATACATTTGAGCATTTGTGAGGGAGTGTATTATCAATGAAATGTGAGCATTCTGAAAGGAGGAGACAAAAGCAGTGTTCTTTCAGAACCAGAATGAATGAATGAATGAATGTAGCATTTACTTAAGTACTGACTTTGTGCAAAGCTTTGTGCTAAACCCTAGGGATATAAACTTTTCTCAAGAAGCTCACATTCTAATGTGGTAGACCACACATATGAAAAGTTTTCTATTGCAAGTCAGATGGAAAGATTCCACGGTCCTTGGAAAGCAAAGCGAAAGTTAATGCCTCTTCTTTAATTTAATTTATAAAGATTAAATCATCTATATCTGATGTTGAACCATTTGGCAATGCCAAGGATTTATGTGACAAGAATTTTCTTTTATTGGTCTTAAATAAATATAGCTGTAGGGAAGTTGATAAGCAATTATATAGCACTGTGGTAAGTGAAGTGGGTGCTATTATTATCCCCATTTTACAGTTAAGAAATCTAAGACAAATAGAGGTTAAATGACTTGCCCAGGATAGTATGGCTACTAAGTGTCTGAGCCTAGATTTGAATTCAGGTCTTCCAGACCCTAGGACCAATGCTCTATCTGATGGGTTTGGGATCTAGACCCAGAAAGGAAAAACCTTGGACTTTCCCACGTGGCCAAATCTCTGGCATTTGCCTGAGGCTATAATCCTGTCAACTGGCCTTTCATTCTGGCTATATCCAATCTCCCAATTCTGTTACCTTTAACCTAGCCTGGCCTTCCTTTGTTTTACCTCCCTATGTATGGTGTCTGGCTATTTCCCACCCTTAATCCTAGATGGGTTCCATTCTCCCTTGGCCACTAGGTCCAGGTCCCAAGAGTTCTATTCACCTCAGTTTGCTGGCCACTTCTAAGTCCCTCCCACAGTCTTTCTGTATATAAGGTCCACTTGTCTCCATTAAGAGGCTTTGATTCTTAAAATCTAGCCAAGGTTTAGATTCATAAAATCTAGCACTGCTGAGATTCTTATAATCTAGCCAATAATCCAACAGCTCTTACTAATGTTCAGATTCTTTAAGAGTCTGCCCAATATGATGGATGTTCTAATAAAACTTGTCTTTGGCCAGACAAAGGCTTGGATCAAATTATTTTGGACAGGACCTGTGTGTTGTGATTTTGGGGTCCCAGGACCCCCTGAACTCCTAAACTGCATCAAATCCACTGCACCTACTTACCTCTGTAAGTGGAGAAGTTGCTAGGTTGCATCTTGACAGAAGTTGCTTTCTGTTGGAAGATAGATCATGAAAAGGGGAGAAAAAGAAAAGAATTAAAGACTAAAATCCTACTATCAAGGGAGTGAGGAGAAGAGAGTCAACAGAATTGAAACAGATCACCTTAACTGTAGATCACTGGTGTTAAGCACACCTCTTCTCTTCCACCATTCTCTTCTTTCTAAAGGGAGAGAGGTAGAGGACAAAGACAGAAAAAAGTATAAGTATAGAATGGAAGAAAATGGGATGAACTCACCCACAAAGTTGAAAAGAAAGAATTGTAATGAATTAGAAATCAGAATTCAGCAGAACATAGCTTACAAGGAACACGCTTTAAGTAGAAAATTTTAAAAATAATAATATATGGAGCCATATTTGAATCCATGACTTACTGATTCCAGGTCCAGAACTGTATCCACCACTGCACCATCTAACTGCCTCATAATGTGATTTACCTTTATTCTTTTTTTTTTCACCTTTATTGTTACAAAGTGGGCAACAAGCTATTGAAGTTCAAGAAATCTGTTGATTTTTTTCTTTTTTTAAATCAGTTTTTAAGAAGCAGGAAAACCTGGAATACAAGAAACCACTGACATAAGAAAACAAAAGCTATGATTATGACATTTGGACTTCCCATCTTCCACAGTTTCATGTGAAAATATAGAGCCCCTATTTTCAGAAAAGGAACTAAGAATTTTTTTAAAAAGGAGTAAGTAAAGGAAGCGTCACTGAATTCCACTTGTGCTCCATGGAATTTGCTGAATTAGCCTCATTTTCTGAATTTTTTTCCCCATAGTTGCTGCTTGGTCTAAAACCCTTAAAAAAATTGTCATGGACTTCTAAAAAATGCTTAGATTGGCACAGTCTCCTTTACCCTTCCACATGTTAGTTTATTTTTTTATTTTATATATTTCCAACATAAACCATTTTCTTTCACACACTGAAAAAGATGGAAGACTCAGGAGCAGGAGAAGAAGCAAGAGAAATTAGAGCCTAGGCCATTGTTGGCCATGGTGTTGTGACAGGGTTACAATTGGCACAGAATCTCAATCTGTGTTCATGAACCAGACACCTGCCAAAGCTCTTTACCTTTTCTTTACTTTACTTTTTCAGTTTATTAAGGCACTTTTCCACCATAAAGTCCCAAATGTGCTTTTCAGTTTGGCATCCAGTCAAAAGCAATCACAATGCTATCTCACTTGCATTTTTGCTATTGAATTTTGACTCCAAGATATCTGTAGCAGCTTGAATAAACTGACATCAAAATGCTTACCATTTCTTTCTTACTGCTTTTTCCCCTTACTTTCTTCTGTACTTGCGTGGGAATAAAAAGATGTCCCCATTAATGCTTATTTTATTGTCCCCAGGCTTTTGAATCTGGTCAGGAAGATGAGAACTTCTCCAAAAACCTCTAGATCAAAATTCAGCAAGAGTGAGTCACTGAAGCAGAGTCTTTTGCCTTATGAAAATAATACTATCCCCTGGAAACAACAATACATTTTCCTCTTGCATTTGAGAGTAGTACAACTATCTTCTTTCAGGGTAAGGGAGTTGAGATGATATACAACATAAGTGCAACAAACATTTGCAAAGCTTCTACTGTGGTGCAAAATGTACTACATACAGTGTAACTCCTGTCCCAAAGCCCATTGGTAGGTGAGTCTCTCTTTAAAAATAAAATTTATTTATTTTTCGTTTTCAACATTCACTTCCATAAGCTTTTGAGTTTTTTAACTTTCCCTCCCTCCCTCCCCAAGATGGCATGCAATCTGATATAGGCTGTACACATATATTCATATTAAACATACTTTCACATTAGCCATGTTGTAAAGAAGAATTAAAATCAATGAGAGGAACCATGAGAAAGTAGAAACAAAACAAAGCAACAACAATAAAAAGAGAGCAAATAGCATGCTTCCATCTGCATTCAGAATCTTCAAAGTTCTTTCTCTGGGTGTAGATAGCATTTTCCATCATGAGACTTTTGGAGATGTCTTAGATCTTTGCATTGCTGAAAAGAGCTGTCTGTCAAAGTCAGTCATCACACAATGTGGTTGTTACTGTGTATAATGTTCTCCTGGTTCTATTCAAGTCACTCAGCATCAGTCTATACAAGTCTTTCCAGGTTTTTATGAAGTCCACCTGCTTGTCATTTCTTATAGCACAATAGTATTCCATTACATTCATATACCGCAACTTGTTCAGTCATTCCCCAGTTGATGGGCATCCCCTCAATTTCCAATTCTTTGCTAACACAAAAAGAGCTGCTGTAAATATTTTTGTACATGTGGGCCCTTTTCCCATTTTTATGATCTCTTTGGGATATAGACCTACAAGTGGTCTTGCTAGGTCAAAGGGCATGCACAGTCTTACAAGCCCTTTGGGCATAGTTCCAAAATCTTCTCCAGAATGGTTGGATCAGTTCACAACTCCACCAACAATGCATTAGTGTTTCAATTTTCCCCACATCTTCAAAATTTATCATTTTCCTGTTTTGTCATGTTAGCCAATCTGATAGATGGGATGTGATACCTCAGAGTTGTTTTGATTTGCATTTCTCTAATCAATAGTTATTTAGAGCATTTTTTATGTGACTATAGATAGCTTTAATTTCTTTATCTGAAAACTGCCTATTCATATCCTTTGACCATTCATCAGTTAGGGAATGACTTGTAAACTTATGAATTTGACTCTGGATTTCCTCAAATCATTGGTTATTAATAATTTCTTTCAGCAAGCAAACCCTAAGACTTTGCAGTGCAAATAAGACAAGATAGCAGACATTAGTTTTAAAAGGTAAACTAGGATCCATTTAAAAGTAGGTACAATGGAACCAGCATTGGGCTAGGTGTCAGAAGACCCAGAGTTCCATGCTTAGTTCTGCCACTAAGTGGACATTTCCCTCCTTTTAAGACTCAGTTTCTTAATCTGTAAAACAAATAGTTTGGAGGTATCTTCCATCTCTGAAATGCTATAATTTTTAAAATGTTATGGTTCTGGGGCAAATGAAAATAACTCCGACAATTATTTTTTAAAAGTGTTGCATATTGAAATTTATACCTACTTCAATTACCATGAATTTCCCTTAATTTTCAAATTTGTGCTTCCTGATGATGGACTGTACTATGTAGGGAAAAGAGTGAGGAGGAAGGAGGTGGGTAGAGACAGATCCTTTTACAAAAGATCAGCAATTCTCTGTGCTTTTATCCCAGGCAAAGATTACATTTAACACCCAGGGGTCTTTGCAGTCTCAGATCCTTTTCAGAGTGAGTGGCTGTGGCACGGCAGATAGTTTGGGGTGCCCTTTCATTTTTGTGACAGTATTAAATATATGCCCTAGTGAGCCATAAATCAGTGATTTATCTAAGAAGAAATCATATCTCTAATAAGGGACCACTACTTTTTAATTGGACAGTGCATTATATTGAACAGATATACTTTCTCCAAAAATACAAAAATGTGTCAGCTAACCATCTTTAATGAATATTAATTTCAAGCCATCTTTTCTTTGGCAAAAAGGCTATTTTTTTCCTAATGTACTGAACTCAGGGATTTGCTAGGGTTTATTGGCTATTGTACACATTCTATTTGTCTTTATCCATTGAGGTTCCTACAAATCCTGCATTATAAGGGTGATAATGCTCACAAGGGTAGAGAAAGGAGAAACAAAGGCAGAAGCCTAGAAGAGATAACCTTGCCTGTGGCATAGCTATACAGAACCCAAAAAGCAAAAAGGGGATTGTGTGTGTTAGTATTCCAATACATACATACTCACTAGCACTTTATTGCACAAAGTAATGCAGTGATGGGATTCTATGTTGGATATTTGGATTTTACCTTTGGTTACTTTCACAGATTTCCCAAAATAGGAGTGTGATTCAACTTCCTTCAACTCTCAACCTTGGGTCAGGGGACAGGAAAGGAGAAGGTAGACAGACATGACTTACTGTCACTGCTTTCTCCCTATATGGTGTTCTTTTTATAAACATATATACTGGGAAGAAGCCTTTTTCTCTCTGTTTTGAAACTTCATGTTCAGTCAAAATATCTTTGTTATGTATAATTTAAAAAGGTAATTTTTAATGTGTTTTGTAGTTTATAAGGTTTTTTTAAATACATCTCATTTGATCCTCATAAGAAACAAACAGACCCTTTTATGTTTGAAGAAATTGATGCCTAATGTTTAAAATGCCTTGAAGATAGCACCATTTGGACTACAAAACAGGTCTTCTCATTACAATGCATCTTTCCCCATTACAATGCATCTAAAATGGTAGTCTTTAGAGAGGAAAGACAAAGTCCATTTAAATATACATACACCCACATACATATATATGTATATGCACACACATCCAGTGAGTTAGCACTAAGGAATTAACTGTGTACAAGTGTAAATTATTAATCAATATATGCCCACTTGCTAAATTTCTGATGGGAGCAAGGAGATTGCCTACTTTTAAAATGGAAAACAACTACTTTCTGATTCAAAAATCAGTCATCTCTGCCTCCTAGACATCTCAAACTGGATTTCCTATAGACATCTTAAACAACACGTCAAAAATTGAACTCATTATCATTTCCCCCAAAAGCCTCCCCTCTTCATAACTTTCTTATTATTATACAGGATATTACCAACTTCCCAGTCATCCAGACTCACAATCTATGTGTCATCCTCATCTACTGATTTTGTCTTATCTCCCATATTCAAACTATTTCCAAGATCTATCATTTTTACTTTTGTAACATCTCTCATATATTCTTCTTTTAGTTTTTTAACATTTTTATTTAATGTTTTGAGTTCCCAATTCTATCCTTCCTTCCCTCCAATCTCCCTAAGATGGCAAACAAACAGATATAGGTTATATACTTGCAATTATGAAAAAAAAGTCCGTATTAGTCCTTTTGTACAAGAAGGCTCAAATGAAGGGAAAAAATTAAAAAGTGAAAAATAGTATGCTTCAGTCTGTATTCAAACAATACCAGTTCTTTCTCTAGAGGAGGATAGTGTGTTTCATCATGAGTCCTTTGGGATTGTCTTGGATCATTGTATTGCTGAGAATAGCTAAGTCATTCATGGTTCTTCAATATACAATATTGCTGTTACCGTGTACAGCATTCTCCTAGTTCAGTTCACTTCACTCTGCATCAGTTCATCTAAGTATAACCCCTCTTCCAATCTGGCACTGCCACCATCCTGGTGCAGATCCTCATCACCTCATGTTTGGATGATTGCAATAGCCTTTTGTCTTTCTGCTTCAAGTATCTCCCAGTCCAGTCCACCCTCCATCAAGCTGTCAAATTGAACTTCCTGAAAAGCAGATCAATTAGTTAACCATCCCCACCATTCAATCAACTTCAGCAGTTCCCTATCATTTCCAGGATAAAATATAAAATCATCTAGCATTCAAAGCCCTTTGTAATTTGGCCTCCTGCTACCTTTCCAGTCTTCTCATATCTTAATCCCCTCTAGTAACAACAACAATTATCTTAATTAACATTTATATAGTCCCTACTATGTGCTAGGAACTGTGCTAAGCACTCTGCAAATATTCACTCATTTAATTCTTACAACAGCCATGAGCAGTGCTATTATCATCTCCATTTTACTGATGAGGAAACTGAGATAAACAGGTTAAATGACTTGCCCAAAGTCACATTGCTAGTGAATGTCTGAGGCTGGATTTGAATTCAGGTCTTCTTGACCCTGGGTTCAGAAATCTATCCAGTGTACCACCTAGCTATCCAGTGCTACTGCCCTCCTTTCTGTTCCTTGAACAAGATACTCCATCTCCTGACTCCTGCATTTTTACTGGTTGCTCCTCATGCCTGGAATTCTTTCCCTCTTTATCTCCATCTCCCACCTTCCCTGGCTTATTTTCAAGTCCCAGCTGAAATTCCAAAATTCTACAAGAAGGCTTTCCCAATATCCCGTAATATTGGTGCCTTCCCTCTGTTGATTATCTACACCTTATCCTACCTATTCCTTGTCTGTAAATAGCTGCTGCATTATATCTCTCCCATTAGACCAAAGGTTCCTAAACTTATTTGGCCTACTGCTCCCTTTAAAAAAAATTATTCAGTGCCCCCCTGGAAATCTACTTTCTTTAACCCTTTAATACTTTTTAAAAAATTTATGTCATTTCAAAAAAAATAAATTTTTTTTAAAAAATGATGCATTTTAAATTTAATAACTTATTGTAAATTTGTGCGCTTTTATCCTGCATTGAAATTTTGATGATGCAATATTGCATCATATAGTATCATGTTGTAAACAAGTCATTGCATGCACATATTCCTGCCGATGCATGCTGGACTTTCCAACAATGCACAATATGCTCCCTGCCAACACTTGCTTATTAAGACTTGTGCACAGATTTGACCACCAATTAATTAGAACTTGCATTTTGTGTGTTTATTTGGAAAATAATGTAATCACTATGACTTTAACTCTGTTATACAACAGATGAAACATGTAGGAACAATTTTTCAAAATTTTCTTCTCTTTTTTCCTTATGCTTCCACCACCGCCTTATTTTTATTCAACACCCCCCAATTGTACCCAAGGCTACCACCACTGCACTGGATCAGTCCAGCACCCCACCAGGAAGCAGTATCCCCCACTTTAGGAACCTATGCATTAGACTGTGAGTTCCTTAAGAGCAAGAATTTTTTTTTGTTTGTTTTTCATTCACTCTCTAATGTTTAGCATAATGCTTGTAGACTAAGAGTCACAATCGCAGAGATTCATGCTGTTGCTTCAGTGTAACCTAATGTTGTGGCTGTGATTCTTTTTTTCTTGTGTCTTATCTAGGTTGAGTAAATGAATGGAAAAATATGAGTTAGAAAGATATAATCTGAAAAAGACTGAAGATAATCAGGATTATGCAAATTAGTGATTGGTAACAATAAAAGATTGGTGAGGAAGGTTCTCAATTGTACTTATTTACATTCCCTTTGGTGGGGCAGCTAAGTGTCTCAGTGGATAGGGTGCCAGGCCTACAGTCAAAAAGACTCATCTTCTCTGGCCTAGACAAGTCACCTAAACCCTGTTTGCCTCAGTTCCCACATCTGTAAAATGATCTGGAGAAGGAAATGGCAAACCACTGCAATATCTTTGCCAAGAAAACCCCAAATGTTGTCACAAAGAGTCAGACACTACTGAAATGACTAAACAATGATTTACATTTCCTTAAACTTTTTTTCCTAAAATACATATTTTATTTACTTAAATTCAACACCATACAACAAATATTTACAAAGTTTCTACTATTAGGAAGGCACTTCCGGTAGCATTCTTAAATATTTTATACTTATATGACTATTGTCATTTGGGTACTGGTACATAATATAATATGGAGGCTTGGGGGTTCCTCACAATAATAATCTCTCTGACTCATGCCTTCATCCATAGTTTCTCCTGCGAGCATTAGAATTTGATTTATGACTCTCTAAGACCTTAGTTCCCCAGTAAACAGTCAGGTTATTAAGACATCACATATAGAAGAACAATGCCTGATTATACAGGTAGTCACTATAAGAATGCTAGATATTATTATATAGAAGAGATTTTGTTTATCCTGACCAAAAAAGAATGCAGAATTTGTACATAACCAAGCCTCTTTATAGTCAGAAAAACTCCAACTACTCTTTTCTGGAGGGCATCAAGCAAGCCTTTCTCTAGGTTTCTCATCTTTCTTCCAAACCTTACGGTATATATATAACTTAGAGTACCAACGTAACGATAGATTTGAGTTGTTCCTTGGTACACTTGACTCCCTGTTGTGTCAATGCTGCTTCCTCCATATAGACAGTGTAGCCTATGGGCCTCCTTCTAGGTTTGAGTTAGGTTAATGAATTCACCTCCTTTCTACCTTTTGTCTTTATCTAGTTAAAGCTCCATTTTTCTTTCTGTATCTCTTTCTGGTATTGGTCCCTAGGGAGTCATGGTCCCTGAGATCCCACAGATGTGCAGGTCTTTTTCCTATGCCTGTATGCACGTTGTCACTTTGGAGTCTGTATCTACCTACTATAGGAATGAACAAATGAAGTATTAATTAAGCACTGACAATGTTCAATATACTGTGCTAAGTGCTGAGGATGCTGATAGAAAAGTGACATAGTTCTTGTTCTCAAGGAGCTCACATTCTAATGGGGACAACAACATAGACTTCAGCTGCAAGTTCAGTGGAAAGGTCCCATGGTCATTAAAGTGCTGCAGCAAAGCTGAAGGTATTGCCTCTTCTACAATGTCACTTCCACTAGTGAAAAGCATGTCCACTTTTTATGTTGAACTATTTGGCAGAGCCAAGTATAAGAACTTTCCTTCTTCAGTCTGTGATGCTTATGAGTCTAGCACCTGTAGGAACAGTTGCCAGGCTATATCTCTAGGGGTTTTGCTTCTCAGGATGATGGCTAAGGGCTATATGCTAGAAACATTGTTATTTCCAAGGCTCCTAGGTCCAGTTCCTGAGCTATTTCAATTGAGGTCAAAGGGGAGATGGTAATCAAGGCGGTGATGGTGGTTTGACTTGCTGATACATACTGCCTCCTATATCTCCTTCAGTATGCCCTGCTGCTTCAGCTATGCTGGCGGGCCTGTTCTCTGAGTGGCAGTTGGTGGGGATGGCTGGCCTCTTCTCCATAAGACTTATTTCTCCAGATAATGGCTGTGAAAGCTAGGCTGGAAATAAAACAAGCAGCCTGGGGAATGGGGCTACCAAGATTCCTGTGCTTATCAAGCCTGTGTGTGTTTATGCCTCTATGTATATTTGTGTCTGTATTGTCTGAATTCAATATTTCATTTTCTCCCTCTTTGTATTTATACAAGCTATATCTCATGTCTGAAAGGTATACCTCAATCTCAGGCCCTTGGAACCCTTGTCTCCTTTGAGGCTAGTCTCAATTGCTACCTCCTCCATGAAATCTTCCTTGATTCCTCGACTTACAAGTGTTCTGTCCCTCTTCAATTTTCCTTGTACTATACTTACTTGAATACATGTTTTATTTTCTCCAAACCAATAGAATATAAGCTCTATGAGGACAGGGATTCTTTCCTTTCTATATTTGTTTCCCTAGTACATGGTACTGAGACTTCTACATAGTAGATGCTTGTTTTGTTGAATTAAATTGAATTTTGCTTCCTGAATCTGTCTGTCTCCTACTAAAGTAAGGTTATCTGAAGGTTGTAAATTCTATTATCAATGTTGTGTCAAGTTGACAATCTTTATTGCTGCTACTTGAACAAAGGTCATTCGGTAGAAGCAATGGGAAACCAGGAGACATCATATTTGTTCAAGGAATTTTTAACTTGTGCAGGAGGTAGGAAAGGATTCCTCTGGGCCTTTAGTATGATCACTAAATTTAATTGTGTTCATAGCATTCTATTTTCATAGGATATCCCTAATTGGATGGAAAAGACTGCTATAGTCTCATTGATTTACTAACCTGACTGCTGGTTATATATGACAAATTTCCAGTTGTCCTGATCTATATCTGGCCACTGGAACCAGATGGCTCTAAAGGAGAAAGTAAGACTGACAATTTTTCACAGCCCTCCCTCACTTAAAACCAATTCACTTGCAAGTCATGACATCATCTTCCTCCTATCATGGTCCTCTTTGAGAATGAAGGACAAACCACATTAACCTGACCTGCGGAAAGTTGAGTTACTCCAGCCACTGCTGTTTGAAGGCCATATCCAAAAATAAAGACCACAATCGTCTTGGTCATCCAACTAATAAACTCCGGAATCTTATTCTTGCAAACCCAAATCCTGACAGTGATGTTGGACATCCCACATGCATGCTGAAATACAAAACTTCAGTCAAACCTCATAAATTTATGCTTTACTGATCATGAGAACATGGTGGAATACATTATACTTATTGGGTATCTGTTGTTCTTTGCAACAAAATTGTCTTTGTCTACAAGAAACAAATTTGCCTGAAAAAGGTAGTACAGTTCTCTTCCACTTAGTGAGGGTTAAGGATGCAGCACCCCTGTGATCTGGAAAATCCTCATAAAATTTTTGGCCCTCCCTTTGTAATAGAGTATGAATTTTTTCTTTTTCTTTTGTCAGGCATTTATAGTACCTTATTGTAAAACTTGGGCTAAGTATTTGGTCATAGGCTATATGTAGGGCAATGTTAAGTAAAAACACTGTATGAAAAAGAACTTTTTCTTTGTGGTCTGCTGACCTTAGCATGTCATCTACAGCTTCTGCAAAATTTTCCAAAAAAATCCCAATTAATTTCTTATGCTGACCTATGATATATGGAAACTGTGATGGGGAAAGCCTCAATGTGGAAAGGATAAATGTAAATATTTGTTGAATGAGCAAATTACAGAATAAATGTGATTTCCACTGCATTGGTTTGTAAAAGTTTCAATTGAAATTTTGTCCCCCTGTCACAAGAAATTTGGGAGTTGAAAGGAAGATGGGAGGGCTCTACGTGGTCTATGTGGGGGGAAAGGAGAGACAATGGAACTCCAAAGGGGCTTGCCTGTTCCTCCAGTTATGAAGCATATTAAATGGTAGACTCTGTTATTATTTAGTTATTTCAGTCATTTCCAACTCTTGGTGACCCCATTTCAGGTTTTCTTAGCAAAGATATTGGAATGGTTTACCATTTCCTTCTCCAGCTCATTTTACAAATGAGAAAATTGGGGCAAAAAGGGTTTAAGTGACTTTCCCAGGGTCACACAGTTACCAAGTGTCTGAGGCTGGATTTGAACTCGGATATTCCTGACTCCAGGCCTGATACTATATCCATTGTGCCACTTAGCTGCCCCACTAATAGTACACTACGTTATGACAATAGCACATCATCTCCTTTCTTCCTTTCTTCCCATTTAATGACAAAATATTTTAAAGGAAAAGAGTATATTATACTAACTCCCTGGAGGATATGGGTCACATAACTAACTTCTCTGACTCTGTTTCTCATCTGAAAATATATGGGATCAGGAGATATTGAACTCAAGCATTTCTATGTCCTAAACATTTCTTCCTATGCTGATAACTCAAAGACCGGATCTTACCTTAAAGGTCATCTAGTCCAATCTCTTCATTGTACAGATGAGGTAACAGGCATACACAGAGGTTAAGTGACCTGCCCAAGACCATGCAGGTAGTCAGTGGCAAGGTCAGGTCTTGAAATCAAGTTGTCTGACTATAAATGCAGTGCTCTTTCCACAAAGAGATATTTTAAAGACTGGCACTTAGCACAGGACATGATGTTTAAAAGTGTTTAATAAATGTTGATGACTGAAGGACTTATTTTCTAGGTGGGTGAATAATTTTGTAGTAATTAAAATGACTTTTCATTTCATGCAGTTTGTATATCATGTGATTTGGAGGGGTATGAATTACATGTCAGTCTTGATTTTGTTTTCTTTTTTCTTTTTAAGTTGGATGCTGTCTGAAAGTCAGATTGCTTTGTCCTTGCCCCATCTTTAGCATCTTCATAAGTGTCAGCAATGAACTTGAAGAAGGACCTGTGTTCAGTTTCTAGTTCTACCACTAACCATCCATGATATCAAGGAAAGATAACTGGTTCTAGAGTCAAAAATTTGAGCTCAAATTATAGTTCTGAGACTTACTACCTGTGTGACCTTGGGCAAGTCACTTTACTTTCAGGCTCACTTTGCTCTTCTGTAAAATGAGGGTGTTGAACTGGATGTCCTCTGTGGTCCTTTCCAATTCTCTAGCTATTATTTTAATCTCATTGTCCTGCATAAGTCTTATCACCTTCCTAAGCTTCAATTGTCCTTTTCTATAAAAAGGGGTTCATACTACTTTTCCTGCTTCCCTCAAAGGGTTGTTTGGAAGCTTATATGAGGAGAGTGATAAGAGAACAGGACAAAGAGTCAAGAGGTCTACCACAAAAGTCTGTGATTATAAGCAGCCTCTTCCCCCTCCTGAGCCTCAGTTTCCTTATTTGTAAAATGAGAATGATGATAACAATGCTTATGCTACCTACTATACATTACTGTTATGAAGAAAACATTTTAAATGCTGTATAAATGTGTAAGCTCTTAATAATAATTGAATGCTTTGCAGCTGTAAGATAATATAGAAAGAGGAGCTGCAGCTATTCCCTAACTCCTAGAAGTCTTCCTCAAGAGCAGGTTTAGTTACAGTTGTGGTGAAGCATGGCGTCTAAAAGGTTCAGCATTTATCAAAGCTCAGAAAAATTATTTGAAAGCCAATGCATGAGGCTCACCCCTGGACTGCCTTATTTTGAGAATTTTCTCAGAATATACTCAGAAAACATACAATGCAGCATCATGCTATGCTTACAGAGCACTACATAAGCACATCTCATAAGAGAGATTATATCCAAAGAAAGGACAACTAGTCATGTAATAAAAGTGGATGGCTGATAATAATAATAGCTAACATATAGAATTTTTAGGTTTTCAAAGTGCTTTACAAATATTATCTCATCCTGGGAGACAGCTGTTATTTTTGTGATCCTCATCACAACCCTGCAAAGCAGGTACTCATTATACCCATTTTACAAATGTGGAAACTGAGGCTGAGGGAGGTTAAGTGACTTGCTGAGGGTCACACAGTTCCTAAGTGTCAAAAGCAGGTTTCAAACTTAGGTTTTCCTAACTACAGCTCCAGCATTCTATTCCTTATGTTTCCTAGCTATCTTTAAAAGGCCTAGAAATTCATATGCATCACCTAGGATGAGACTGCATAGACAGGTTATGATCTGAATCAACTACTAGAATGAGTATCCACATTTACAAGGTCATAGATCCATAAAAGGATAAAAATGAACAATATTAAACATGAATAGTAAAATTCAAAATAAATACCAGTCTACGAAGCAGATAGTAGATAGCTCACTAGACTTAGAACCAAGACTTCAAGTCAGATAAGGCCTCAGACACTTGCTGGTTGTGATATACTGTTCTATATGATGTTCTTTTCATCATTTTGATTTTTCTAGGAGGCAAAAAAGTAAGAAGCTGGTTTGTAAAGGAATTTTCTACAGGGCTTTTCATTTTATATTCATATTAGCTGTCTGTATAGTATATCATGTTATGGTCTGGCCATACAGGTAAACAGTCACAGACATGCATACAATAAGAATTTCTCAAAGTAAAAGACCATTGCAACTCTGTCCAAAATCATGGCCCTGTCAATACCAGACATTTGCACCAAGTGGTATAGCATCCAAATTCTTAAAGGAGAAGTTCAGTGAGTTACAGAAAGAAGTAGACAGTAAAACTATACTAGTAGGGGAACCTCAACTGTCTCCTCCCAGAACTTGATAAATCCAACTAAAAAATAAATAAGAAAGAAATTAAAGAGGTGAATAGAATATTAGAAAAGTTAGATATGACAGCCCTTTGGAGAAAACTGAATTTACCTTTTTCTCAGTAGCTCATGGCACCTACATAAAAATTGACTGTGTATTAGGGCAAAAAAACTTTCAAACTCAAATGTAGAAAAGCAGAAATATTAAATGTCTTCTTTTCTGATCATAATGCAATAAAAATGACATTCAACAAGGGGCAGTAGAAAGATAGATTAAAAATTATTTAGAAACTAAATAATCTAAATCTAAAAAAAAGTGGGTCAAAGAACAAATAGAAACAATCTATAATTCTATTCAAGAGAATGACAACAATGAGACCACATACAAAATTTATGGGATACAGCCAAAGAAGTACTTAGGGGGAATTTTATTTCTCTATATTCTTACATCAACAAAATAGAGAAAGAGCAGATCAATGGATTGAGTATGCAACTAAAAATAAAACCCTAGCAAAATAACAAATTAAAAATCCCCAGTTGAGCACCAAATTGGAAATCCTAAAAACCAAAGAGGAGATTAATAAAATTGAAAGTTTAAAAAAACTACTGAGCTAAATAAAAAAAAAGTAGGAGTTGGTTTTATGAAAAAAAAAATAAGCTATATAAGCCATTGGTTAATTTGATTAAAAAGAAAGAAAAAAGAAAACCAAATATTCATTATCAAAAATGAAGAGAATGAAATCATGACCAATGAAGAAGAAATCAAAGCAATCATTAGGAAATATTTTATATAATTATATGCCAATAAATCTGACAATCTGAGTGACATTGATGAATAGTTGTGAAATTATAAATTACCCAAATTAACAGGTCAAGAAATAAAATGCCTAAATAACGCTATCTTAGAAAAAGAAACTGAACAAGCCATTGAAGAACTCCCTAAGAAAAACATCCCCAGGGCCAGATGGGTTCATAAGTGAATTCTACTAAACATTTAATGAACAATTAATTCTTATACTATATGAACTATTTGGGAAAATGGGCAAAGAAGGAGTCCTACCAAATTCCTTTTCTAACACAGATATGATGTTAAAGCAGAAGAAGCTAAAACAGAAAAAAAAAATTATAGATCAATGAATGAACAAAGATGCAAAAAAAATTAATAAAATACCAGCAAGGCTATTACAACGATATATCACAAGGATTATCCCAGGTGGGATTTATACCAGGTATGCAGGGTTGGTTCAATATTAGGAAAACTATCATCATAATTGAACATATCAATAACAAAACCAACAGAAATCATATGATTATCTCAATAGATGCTGAAAAAGCTTTTGACAAAATATAACACCCATTCCTACTAAAAACTCTGGAGAGCAGCAAGAGATAGAAAGAGAAATTCCATTTAAAATAACTGTAAACAATATAAAATACTTTGAAGTCTACCTGCCAAGACAAACCCAGGAACTATATGAACACAATTGCAAAACACTTTTCAGACAAATAAAGCCAGATGTAAACAATTGGAAAAATATCAATTCATCATGAGTAGGCCAAGCTAATATAATAAAAATGACAATTCTGCCTAAACTAATCTACCTATTCAGTGCCATACCAATCAAACTACCAAGAAATATTTTGTAGACCTAGACAAAATAACAACAAAATTCTTCTGGAAGAGGAAAAGTTCAAGTATATCGAGGGAATTAACAAAAAAAGAAATACAAAAGAAAGTGACCTAGCAATACCAGATTCCAAACTATATTATAAAGCAGTAATCATCAAAATTGTCTCCTACTGGCTAAACAAGAGATAGAGAGCATTAAGAAATATAAAATAAATAATTTTGATTATGTTACATTAAAAAGCTTTTTCTCAAACAAAGCCAATACAACAAGATTAGAAGAAAAGCAGAAAGCTGGAAAACAATCTTTACAGCAAATGTCTCTGATAAAGTCATTTTTCAAATATATAGAGAACTGATTCAAATGTATAAGAGCATAAGTAATTCCTCAATTGATAAATGGTCAAAGGGTGTGAACAAGCAGTTTTCAGGTGAAGAAATCAAAACTTTCTATAGTCATATGAAAAAGTGCTCTAAATCACTTTTGATTAAAGAAATGCAAATTAAAACCACTCTGAGGCACCACCTCACATATTAGATTGGCTAATATGACAAAAAAGGAAAGTGATAAATGCTGGAGAGAAAACAGGAAAATTGAGACATTAATGCACTGTTGGTGGAGTTGTGAACTGATCCAACCATTCTGGAGAACAATTTGCTATGCCCAAAAGGCAACCAAACTATGCATGCCCTTTGATCCAGCAATACCACTACCAGGTCGATATCCAAAAGAGATCATAAAAAAAGGGAAAAGGGAGTATGTGTGTAAAAATATTTAAGTAGCCCTTTTCATAGTGGCAAAATATTGGAAATTGGGTGGATGCCCATCAATTGGGGAATGGCTGAACAACCTGTGGTACATGAATGAAATGGAACAATTGTGAAATAAGAAATGATGAGCAGGCAGATTTCAGAAAACCTGGAAAGACCTGTATGAACTGACCAAAGTGAAATGAGCAGAAACAGGAGAACATTATACACATTAACAGCAATATCATGTGATGATCAGCTATGAATAACTTAGCTATTTTCAGCAACACAATGATCCAAGACAAGTACAAGGGACTGCCATCCACATCCACTTAAAGCCCTGATGGCCTCTGAATGCAGATTGAAGCACACGTTTTTCACTTACTTTATTTTTTTCCTTTTGATCTGTTTCTTATTTCACAACTATGACTAACATGGAAATATGTTTTACATAATTGCACATATATAACCTATATCAAATCACTATCATTTTAGGAAGAATGGAAGGGAGGGGAAAAAGAGGGAGGGAGAAAATTTGTAACTCAAAATCTTGTAAAAATGGTTGCTAAAAATTTTCTTGGGATATATATAATTGGGAGGGGGGAATAAAATACTATTAAAAAAAACAAAATTAAAAAAATAAAGAATCATGGCCCTGACCCTCACTGTCCTCATATTCTTTAGGCAAGTTCCATCAAATCAAGAACTATCCATGGTCACCTAAATGACACCATACAGTCATGCTTCATAGACAGTGTGCATTTGCTAAAATCTTTGGGGAGAATATATGAATATTTAATTCAGTATAACAGTTAATTGATAAAATGGCATTATCAAAATAATTAGTGGCTTTATTGAATTCAACCTGATCATTCCTTCTCTATGTGCAAATGATTAAATAAAATTCTTGCCTCAGAATTAGACATGCACTTAGGTAGCATGATTGGAATCAATTAGAGAAGGGTCCTTCATCTTAAATTATATCTTTTTTGGCCTATCATAGTACTTAAAATTCTAGGATTGGAGATATAAGGTAGGCTGAAGCCCAGAAAAAAGCTTTACTTGAGCATACACATATTAAAGACCAGGAATGTAGGAGACAAACAATCATACTGTTACCTGGGCTTAACCTTTGTTCTGGCTTAAATTTATTTATGTAACAGTTACAAAGCACATTGGTCATCAATTATATGGCAGGGAGTCAGAATCTCACAGGTCTCTGGGCTTTCTGTGGCAAAGCTTCCTCAAAATGAATTCAAGGGCACAAGATCCTCAACTGGGAATTAAAGTCAGATACACATTCTAACCCTAAGGTAGCAAACAATTTCTGGTAGAAATACAAGCATCAGTGACCAAGATATGTAATCCCAGAAAAAGAATAAAGCCTGAGAGTCTTATCTAGCAAGAATAAAGGAAGAAAAGATGGAAGGAAGGAAGGAAGGAAGGAAACAAGCATTTATTTTTGTTTTTTTAATTATTTATTATTAGTTTTCAACTGAAAAAGACATTTATTAAGCACTACTATGTGCCAGTATTGTGCTAAGCTTTATAAATATTGTCCAATTTAATCCTCACAACGATCTTGAAAGGTAGATACTATTATTATCCTTATTTTATTCCTGAAGAAACTGAAGCAGACAGGTTAAATGACTTGCCCAAGGTCACATGGCTAACAAATATTTGAGGCTGGATTTGAACTCAGTTCTTCCTGACTTCTATCAAATTCCCACCTACATGAGAATGGCCCTGATTAATGTTCCAGAGAACTTGACACCTGTGGGCAAAGACTCTGCTACTGGCTAGTACATTACTGCTAGCCAATTCTCTGAAGGAAATGGATAGTCCAGTCCTATGGGGGAGAAGCCATGAATGGTTGTTGCTTCTCCCCCTTACAACAACTGTGTAGTCAATATATTAGAATTTCCACCATTTCCTAAAAGAGCTATTACAAGACAAAGACTAAGGGCTCTGAGCTAAAAAAGCAATGGCGGAGTCCATACAGTTACCTATGAGGAAATAATAAAATTTCATCTAAGAACTCCAAATGGATACAGAATGTGGAAACAGAAGCACAACAACTTTATGCTTAACAGAGTTCTTCCTGGCATTGACTAACAATGAGCATGGGACCAAGTGAGTAATGGTGAGCACAGAAGACCCACAGGGAGCAAGGCCTGACAGAGGTTTTATTTCTAGGGGAATTTTTGCATCGTGTGAATCCAGCAGGGGGCAGGCTCAATGGGAGCTGCCCAGCGATGCCACGTGCCCCTCCACACATGTACCTTGGCCATATGTTTTCCCTGTGTTTGTGCCTCCCTGTGTATGTGCCCTCTACAGGTTCACACTTTCCATTGACAGTGTTTGTGTTTGTGGGATGACATGCACAGATTTTTGTGGAAATGTTTTCTTGCTACATTTCTTGCTATGTTATTTCACCAAATGCCTTTCATTTGAACTAATTATGTGTTTTGCCTGACTAAAAGAGATTAAACATCACTGTAGGAGCTTGTGAGCTATGATTTTGAGTCTATATGGACTCCCAGAATGCCCTGGGCCTGAAGACATATTGTTAGAAGAATGTATAGTGAGTTGGATAGTGTCTCCAAGTGTTGCAATACTGTTCATTTATTATATCTTGAAAGCTTTTAAATCATTGAATCAACAAATATTTGTTGATCACCTCCTATGTGCTAGGCACTATGCTGAATCAAGAACTTTTTTTGTCAAGAGCTCCCTAATAACTTTAGATGTTACCCTAAAAGGTTAAAAATATAAATTTTCACAGGAACATTTTACAGAGTTTATTTTATCACATCTTTTCAAAATCTGAGAGCAGGATTCTTTAAGCATGGAATTCAGACTAGGAGATGGGGTGGGGTCGGAATGCAAGTACAAGATATCTGGGAAGAAGAAAAGAGGCATTGAAACAATACATTATCCCATTCTCCATACCCAGTCTTCCCCAATGCCTACAATGCATTCCCGTTTCACCTGTACCTCTTAGCATCCCTAGTATCCTATAGAAGACTTGTGTCAAGTGCCACACTTAGATGAAGCCTATATGGATGACCTCCATTACTAGTGCCCCTGAGTTACTTTTTTATTCATGTTGTAAATATTTTATATTTGTTTATTTGTATATATGTTCATTCCTCCCAATATAATGTAAGCTCCTTGAGGGCAGTACTTATCCCGCTTCTGTTTTTTGTATTCTCAGCACCTAGCACAGGTACCTGGTTTATAGTAGGTAGGTAATAAGTATTTGTGGAATAAATTGAAAGGAAATGTAGGAAGGTATCAACGACAAATTTTACTTACTTTACCTTTTTTCCAGCTTGTATCTCTCAGAGTTTAAGACAAACCTCTCACTATATGATACTGCTCAACACTATCAATGAGGATGATGCTTTATCACAGTGAAACTTGCAGCTCAATTGATTAAGCCTTTGGATAATTTTCTTATTTCATGATTTTCCATCTTAGAACTGAAAGAATCAAGCATCTCTTTAGGTTTTTTTTTTTTAATTCCAGGTAATAGAATTATACAAATGCTATTCTTATGATTAGCAAATGTATGGTGACTGACAGTGTATTAAAGAAAATGCTTCACTTTATATAATGTCATTATAAGATTTCTGGACTCATTGTTCTTTCCCATTCTTGGTCTCGTCTTAATCTCCTTTAACACATTAGTTCTTTCGTATCTTTCTTTCATATCGATCAGATGTCTCCACTGAGCATCAACTCAGAACTATTTTGCCTCAAGCTACAGCCTTATCCTATCCTGTTTAAAAAAAAAAACCTTATCAGATGGCCTGCTAGTGAGAGCCAACTATTAAAAACTTCAGGTTTTCTTAACCTTTCCTTCATTATCCTGGATACTAATTCAGTTATGAATACATATTGTGGTTGATCATTTATTCAGAGTCATGATTAGGGGTAGGTAAATTAGGTAGCTGCTTAGAATACCATGTATATGTTTGCAAGAAGGGGTGGAATGAAAGATATCTTTTTAAATCAAATTTATTTTCCATTGACTACAATCCTAAAAATTGAATATTTAGTGATGTAATCACCAGTCATCCTTCAAAAAGGCCAAAGAAAACCACCCTAGGATCCTTCTTGAAAAACTAAATGATTTTTCTCAGTCATCTGATATTACCTATCTACCTGGAAACTGATAAATGGGGATAGTTCTCAAGCAAATTTGTGGTCTGGGGATCCCAAAGATTTCTGAAAGTTTTGAAGGCAGCATTTAAGTTAAGCCCTGACTATCATCTCATAATAGGAGAAAAAAACAATTTAGTAAGGTCACAATGCCAGGAAAGAAGCCTTACAAAAGGTTTTAAAGAGTGAAATTGTTTGATGTACTTCACCAGTTTTTAGATGGAATGCCTGTCATTCAAAAGGAGAGACTAGGAAAACAAAATACATTTTAGGTTCCAGTTCAAGGAAAATATCTCAAACTAGTTTCTATCTTATTATGGGATCCACTGACTGGCTTAGAGCTCTGAATGCCAGAACAAAGACCTGGGACTCTTAACCTACTCAACCAACAGTAGGAAGTTCAGTCTATGAAAGAGACTTGATCAGCTCTCTTGACTCTGTATTGAGGAGTGGTACTCTTGCACTGTGCAGAAGTTGTTGCATTCAGATAAATTTCAAAGACATCCCCTAGAAGTGAAAATTACAGTAGTCAGTCACTGAGGTGATAAAGACGTGAATCACTGGGCTGAACAGCATATTTGGAGGACATGAAATCAGTAATGTAGAAAGTACAGTTTGTACTCACGCATGGGGCAATGTTACAAAAGCTTTTTAGCCTCTTGACTCTTAATTTTCTCATCTGTAGGGTGAAGATGATGCTGCATACTAGTGCAGAAGAGATAACAGGTTATTTTTTTAAATACTGTATCCACCATGATACAAACCCAGAAAAGAATGAAAATATCAGCTAAAACAAGGATATTGGAGTTAATAAAGATGAATGAGATATTTGTCAAATCCCTTACAAAACCTTAAAGCACTATATAAATCCTAGTTGTTATTATTAAATACTAGCTATTAAAGGAAGCATGCAAGTGTAGCAACAATAATAGTTTAGGGAACAGTTTTCAAAATAGCAGTTTTAAGATGCTTATGATCAATAGTGAAGGCCTGTTTACATGATTAATAGCAGAAAAGATTATAAATGTAAAATCAGTGACACTGTGTGGCATAAAAAGAGTTTGAATCTCAGCTTTATCACTTACTAGTCATGTAACCTTACTTAAATTGATAGGTGGCACAGTGAGTGGAGCACTTTTCTTGAATTTAGGAAGACCGGAGGTCAGATCCTGCCTTAGATATTTACTAGCTGTATGACCCTGGGCAAGTCACTTAACCTCTACCTGCCTCATTTTCTTAACCTGTGAACTGGAGATAATAATGGTATCTACATCACTAGGTTGTTGTGATGAGTTAAGGGGAAAGTATATATAAAGTGATATGTAAACCTTAAAGCATTGTATAATTTAGCTGTCAATCACATAATGGACACAATATATGGACTTCCTGGAATAGAGTCATATTGGGAGGATAAAATCAGATAATGCACATTAAGGACAGAGTAACAATAAAATTCCAAGTAAATAAAAGTAATTGTTAAATAGTCTCAGAAATAGAAGGACCTTTAGGTCATTGAGTGCAACCACCTCCTTTTGCAGATGAAGAAACTGAGGCACAGAGAGAAGTTACTTGCCCCAGGCTAACTCATATAACTGTGGCTTGAAATAAATTAGTCAGTGCTGGATAGATTATTTGAAATAGGATGGAAAGTAAATGAAGCAAAGGACTATAGTAAAGTTAATGTTTCTCCTTTTATTCTTTTTCTACAGGGATTTCATGGGAATCCAGGTCTTTAGAATGGTTCTGGATTTAGGTCTACAAAATATTCAAATAGCTACCAAAAGAGAGAGAGAGAGAGAGAGAGAGAGAGAGAGAAGAGAGAGAGAGAGAGAGAGAGAGAGAGGGAGAGAGAGAGAGAGAAAGAATATAATAAGAAATATGTGACTCAGCCAGTTGCTTTTATCAATAAAATAATTGGTTGATATACTGCACTCATTCATTCAGGCAACAAGAGTTTATTAAGCTTTTACTGTATGCTGGACACTACTAAGTTGTGGGGATACAAATAAAAGCAAAAAAAGAAAGCCAAGTTCTGCCTTATGAAGCTTACTGTAATGGGGGGAAGGTGTACCTAAAAACAAGGTGAAACACTGAGAGAGTCAAGAAGAGTGGAGTGGTACCTAGGCATGATGGCAAAGTTCAAAGAATCAAAAGCAGAGCTAAAAGAAGAAAAAAGGAAAACTGGCCTAGCACCCTTCTCAAAAAGGAGGCCCTAGGAGAAACTTACCCATGTAAGAAAAGGCACTCAGTGGTAGATAGTTGTTTCAGGTTGGGAAGAACACAGGGTGCTGAGGGATGTACCAGGGTGAAAATACAGCTAATGTATAGTGTCAAAGTTCAGTGGCAAAGCAGGGGGAGGAATGAAGGAAGGCCAGCTTGGATCCAACACCAAAATGCAGACCCTAGAGAGAACTCACCAGTGGAAGAATATGGCTGCAAGGGCAGAGAGATGTTCCAGTGTGGGAAGACTATAGGTACCAAGGATACTTCCAGGTTGAAAAGAGAGCTGACATATGATAGTGAAGTCCAGAGAGTCAAAAACATAGTTGGGAGAGGAACAAATAAAGGCCACACTTTTTTTTTTTTGGTAGCTGGAATGGGTGGTTGTTGAAGAAACCACAAGCAAAGGGAAAGATCCCTGATAGTTCTCCTGCTCTGGACTTTGGGGTTTTGGGAGGATGAAGAACAGACCATTACTCTACTAAAAGATTAACATAGGTAACAACTACACATTTCTGAGATTTTCCTCCCTAATAGTGATTCACAGAACATGTTTTTACCATACCAAGTATCTAGTTTGAAAGTAAAATATTAAAAATTTGGGCCCAGAGATAAGCTAAGAGAATGTACCTTCTCTTCTTTGCAGGTCCTTGTTGCCCACTGGTTTGGGGGACAATTTGGATGTTCTTTGTGGTTATGGGTAGGATTTAAGATGAAACTGAGAAATTCCTGGTTAGAAAGTGTTCAGAATGTTGGAGCAAATAAACCAAGATAAGAACTACACATACAAGTCATGAAACCGAAAAACAAACAAGGAAGTGTGAAAGTGGTTGAAGCATTAGGGTGAGGTGTTGACTGATGTATTCAAACAAATCACCCACTCCATTTAAAGTAATTAACCTCAATCATAGGCTTTAGACTAAATGTGAGATGTGTTTGAAAGTCATTGAATAAAATGAAATTATGCCAAACAAGAAGTCCATTCCAATTAGTTAAAAGATCTTGTCACACTTAATGGCTCTTGCATAATGGCATCAAGTTAGCTGGAATCAGAGAATTCCAGTGAGAGGCAAGCCAAGAGAGAAAACATTCAGGTAGGAACCACTTGGTGAGGCTGGGGGAGTAGAGGCCTTGACTTTGTCCTTTATCTGTTTCCTCTTCTCCACTCCCCATCACTACCTTGGAGTACAGGAATAACTTGAAAACTTTGAAGGATCCAGGAGATATTGAAATCCCCATACTCTCTTTGACATCCTAGAACACCCCTGGTTTAGCTGATGGTTGCCATTGGGAGCCAAGGACAGATTAGATATACACTCATGACTGCCCACAAAACCCAGCAATGAAACTACATCATGCTTAAGGGGAACACTTGAGAAACTGAAAAAAGGGTGAAAAAAGACTTCTATTTAAAAAGCATCTGTGACTTTGACAAATATGCTCTCCATGCTTGAGTCTTTTTTGCCCTGTCCTCAATGCACTTGTAGAAGAGTATGTTGCAGATTTTTGCAGGGATACTTTTTTTCTTGATACTACAAAAAGTGATGCTACTATAAATATGTTGGTATATATGGGACCTTTCTTTTTATCACTGATACCTTTAGATTATATGTCTACCAGTGCAGTTCCTGGAACAAAAGTTATGGACATTTTAGTAATTTTCTTCACTTAATTCCAAATTGCTTTCCAGAATGGTTGGACCAATTCACAGCTCCACAAATAGTGCATTAGTATACTTTTCTTTCCATAACCCCTCCATTATTGATTATTCTTCTCTTTGCTTGTCTTTGTCAACTTTGAGGGTGTTAGTTAAAATCTCAGTTATTTTAATTTGCATTTCTTTCATTTTAGTGACTTGGAGCATTCTTTTTTATATGGTGGTTAATATTTCACAATTCTTTTGAGAATTATGTGTTTATAGCTTTTGATTGTTAATCTCTATTGATGAATGACTTTTGTTTTTATAGATTTTTGTTGCTTGCCTATTTCTTTTCTATCATAAACTCATCAGACACATTTGATTTTTTTTAAAAAGATGCTTTCCTCATCAATAACTTCCATTCTAACCCTGGTTGCCTTAATATTATTTCTTCAAAAAGCTTTCCAATGGGGGGCGGAGCCAAGATGGCAGAGTGAAAGCAGTCTTGCTTGAGCTCTCCTCCAAACCCCTCCAAATACTCATAAAAAATGGCTCTAAACAAATTCTGAAGCCGCAGAATCCACCAAAAGACAGAGTGAAACAAATTTCCAGCCCAAGAAAATCTAGATGATTGATCAGAAAGGTGTCTCGCACCGGGCTGGGAGCACAGCGCAGCGCGCTGTGGGCGCGCAGGCCACAGCAAACCTGGAGCAGGCCTCAGAGGACTGAATCGCAGGCAGCTGTGGAGGTTTCCAGGCTCCTTAATCCATGAATGCCAAAGACAACTTAGAAGGTCAGTGGGAAAAATCTGTTTCTGTCGGTGCTGAGACAGGAAGGTGGGGTTTCAGCTCCATTCCCTAAGAGTGGGCCCTGGCAGGGAGTGGGGGGGGCAGCTGCTTCCCGAGCTTCCGGCCCACAGACTGAGGGGGAATCCAGTGGCTGATCAGAGGGGGATTGCAGGGATCTCTTTGCCAGTGCTGAGGCAGGAATCTCTTGCTTTGCCCATGTTTGGATCTGGGTCACAGTTCTAGGCTGGGGTAAGGAGGAATGCTAGCATGGTGGAGCTTGGAGTGGCTGTGGAGAGGAACCCTTCCTCACAGTTACAGGACAGAAAGGAATATTTGTGGTCACAGGCCAGGAAAGGAGTAAACACCTCACCCCTTATCATACCACCTTGGAAGAACTGAAAATTTACAGGTCCCTACAAGTATCTCTGAAAACAGCTGTACAAACCCCCTAAGCTTGGGACAGTACATTCTCCACATTGGAAGCAGACTCTTACCTTAACAAAGAGTTTAAAACTCAAGTAATTGGCTGGGATCATGAGCAAGCAGCGCAAAAAAGTCAGACCATAGAATCTTACTTTGGTGAAAAAGAAGATCAAAATATACAACCAGAAGAAGACAACAAAGTCAAAGCTCCTACATCCAAAGCCTCCAAGAAAAATATGAATCAGTCCCAGGCCTTGGAAGAGCTCAAAAGGGATTTTGAGAAGCAAGTAAGAGAAGTAGAGGAAAAACTGAGAGTGATGCAAGAAAATCATGAAAAACAAGTCAACAGCTTGCTAAAGGAGACCCAAAAAAATACTGAAGAAAATAACACCTTAAAAAATAGCCTAACCCAAATGGCAAAAGAGGTCCAAAAAGCCAATGAGGAGAAGAATGCCCTAAAAAGAGAAATTGGCCAAATGGAAAAGGAAGTCCAAAAGATTACTGAAGAAAATACTTCCTTAAAAATTAGAATAGAGCAATTGGAAGATAGTGACTTTATGAGAAATCACGACACAGTAGAACAAATCCAAAAGAATGAAAAATTAGAAAACAATGTGAAATATCTCATTGGAAAAAAAGCTGACCTGGAAAATAGATCCAGGAGAGAGAATTTAAAAATTATTGGACTATCTGAAAGCCATGATCAAAAAAAGAGCCTAGACATCATCTTTCAAGAAATTATCAAGGAAAACTGCCCTGATATATTAGAACCAGAGGGCAAAATAGAAATTGAAAGAATCCACAGATCTCCTCCTGAAAGAGATCCCCTAGGAATATTATAGCCAAATTCCAGAGTTCCCAGGTCAAGGAGAAAATATTACAAGCCGCCAGAAGGAAACAGTTCAAGTACCATGGAAACACAATCAGGATAACACAAGATTTAGCAGCTTCTACATTAAAGGACCGCAGGGCATGGAATATAATATTCCGGAGGGCAAAGGAGATAGGATGAAAACCAAGAACCACCTACCCAGCAAAACTGAGTATAATCCTTCAGGGGAAAAAAATGGTCATTCAGTGAAATAGAGGACTTTCAAGCATTCTTGATGAAAGACTAGAGCTGAATAGAAAATTTGACTTTCAAATACAGGACTCAAGTGGAGCATGAAGAGGTAAACAGGAAAGAGAAATCATAAGGGACTTATTAAGATTGAACTGTTTACATTTCTGCATGAAAAGACGATATTTATAACTCATGAGACCTTTGTCAGTATTAGGGTAGTTGGAGGAAAAAAAGTTATATGTATGTATATATACATAGATAGACAGAGGGCACAGGGTGAGTTGAAGATTAAGGGGTCATATCTGGAGAATACAATTAAGGGATGAGAGAGGATTATACTCAGAGAGGAAGAAAGGGAGAGGTAGAATGGGGTAAATTATCTCACAAAAAAACCAGAAAAGTCTTTTGCAGTGGAGGGGAAACAGGGGAAGGTGAGAGGGAATGAGTGAATCTTATTCTCATAGGATTTGGCTTAAGGAGGGAATAACATACACATTCAATTGGGTATGGAAATCTGTCTTACCCTACAAGAAAATAGGGGGAGAAGGGGACAAGAGAGCAGGGGGATGACAGAGAGGAGGGCAGATTGGGAAAGGGGGTAAGCAGTAGTAAATACTTTTGAGGAGGGACAGGGTCAAAAGAAAGAATAGAATAAATGGGAGAGCAGGATAGGATTAAGGGAAATAGAGTTAGTTTTTCACAACATGTCTACTATGGATGTGTTTTGCATAACTGCACATGTGTAACCTATATTGAGTTGTTTGCCTTTTTGATGGGGGGGGGAGGAGGAAAGAAAATTTGAAACCTAAAGTTTTAAAAACATATGTTTAAAAAAAGTTTTCACATGCTATTGGGAAATAAGAAATACAGGAAATGGGGTACAGAAGTCTATCCTGCCCTATAGGAAAATAGAAGGGGAAGGGGATAAGAGAAGGGAAGAGAGATAGAAGAGAGGACAGACTTGGGGAAGGGATATTCAGAATACATGCCATCTTGGGGTGGGGGGAGGGAGGAGATGGGGTGAAAATTTGGAATCAAAAACTTGTGGGAGTGAATGTTGAAAACAAAAATAAATAAATTTATACTTAAAAAAATTTTTAAAAAGAGAAAAAAAAAAAGAAGCAGCTCAGGCATCAGATTCTGCATAAAGCCTTTCCTAATACCCAATTACTAGGCTCCCTTCCCAAACTGCTTTTCATTTAACCATTTTGTACATAGTTTTATATATTAACTGTATCTTTATGTTTTCTATATTTTTCATATATTATTGTCTTCCCCATTAAAATGTAAGCTCTTTGGCAGCTGGGATTACTTTAAAAAAAAAGAGAGCTTTCCAATGTCAGGTTATCAATTTCTTTTTTACTTTTGCATCTATCCCTTTTTTACTTTTCCACTCTATCCCTTGTTTGGTTATGAAATCAGTTCTCTTCTGATCTTTATGGTGTGAATTTTAATATTTAAATCACATATCCATTTTGAGCTTACTATGGTATATAGTGTGAAATGCTGTTCTAAAATGAATTTTAGCCAGATGCTTTCCCATTTACCCAAAAATTTTTGAAAATAGTGATAATTTTCCTAGGTAATTTCTGTATTGGAATTTATTGTAATTGACTCATTGAATTCAATTATTTCTTGACCATCTTTTGTCTAGCTTAGAAACAGTTTTGATTGTAATTTCTTTATAATATAGTTTGAGTACTAGAAATGTTACTCTCTCTTCATTCTTACTTTTTCTCCATAATTTCCTTTGATAGCCTAGATTTTTTTGTTCCTAAAAACAAGGTTTTTAAAATTAATTGATCTAATTCCATATTTTGTCCCCTTGGTAACTTGATTGATTCTTTAATTCCTCAAAAGTGAATGACTGAAAAAAGATTTCTTTAGCATTTACTATGTGCTAATCACTGTGCTAGAGGCTGGGATATAAAACCAAAACTCACTCCTTGTCCTCAAAGAGCTTTAATTTTAATGCAAGGGGAACAACACTTACAGGGGAATGGTGAAAAAGGAATAGAGATTTTGTCTGGTGAGTCATAGGAATAGTGAGAAGAACCAGAATCTATTTTTATACCATTTCCAGAATATTTACAATATTTCCAGACAGGGTGTAGGGTGTGTTCAGGGAAGACTAGTACCTCTGGTGTCAGGTGTCCACCTTTGGTGTCTACCTGATCCACCTAACTCTCACCTGTGGTTTCAAGAAGCTGTGTAATGTGCATCAGCAAAACCCTGAAAACTGTTTTGTCAGACAGGTTAAACCAGGTTGAGGATAATTGTTGGTGAATTAGGGGTGTGTCTACCCCAAGCATGTGAAGACTTCCCCTAATGGAATGGATGAATGAACAGAAAAGGAGTGGGGAAGCTTTCAGAGATCCAGTGTACAATATTGTATTGGATCAATGGAGTCAGAACATTCACAAACATCAAGACTGGTTTGATGACAATGATAGGAAATTCAGAAGCTGCTAAATGAAAAAAAACGAGAACTCCACAGGGTTTATCAGCAAGATAGTTCATCCATCTCTAAGAAGGCAGCATTTAATTCCATCAAAAGTAAAGTATAAGTGAAGCTTAGAGACATGCAGGATTCTTGGCTTAGTAAGAAGGCAGAAAAAATTCAGTTTTATGCTGATGGCAACGATTCAAAGCATTTTTATGATGTCCTGAAGGCTTTTTATGTGCCAAATACATATGGTGTATCTCAACTACTCAGTGCTGATGGAGGCACATTGATTATTGATAAGGACATGATCCTGGAAAAATGGGCTGAACTCTTCCGTAATGTTCTCAACAGACTGCCATCAATCAATGCTGAAGCCACTGACAATTTACCTCAGCTTGAAGTCAATTCCTCTCTAGACAAATTTCCAACTGAAGAGGAGGTTTTGAATGCCAAAGCACCTGGTACTGATTCTATTTCAGTGAGATTTACAAGGTGGTGGTGGGGGCCCATTGCTCATACAAAAGCTGAATAAAATTTTCCAGGTTATATGAGAGGAGTTTATCCCCCAGAAGTTTAAGGACACCTCCTCCATTGTCCATCTCTATAAAGGAAAAGGGAACAGATCGTCCTGTAACAATCACAGGAGGGTCTCTCTCTTAGTCATTGCTGGCAAAAGTCTTTCCAGAGTTCTCCTCAATAGGGCGATCCTTCACCTGGAAGATGGTTGTCTACCTAAGAGCCAATGTGGCTTCAGAAAGGTCTGAGGAATGGTTGATATGGTGTTTGCTGCCTGACAACCCCAGGAGAAATGCCAGGAGCAGATAAGAGGTCTGTACACAATGCTTACAGATCTGACAAAGACCTTTGATACTGTCATTCATGAGAGTTTATAGAAAATTATGTCAAAATTTGGTTGTCCAGAGAAGTTCATCACTATTGTATGTCAATTTCATGGTGACTACTTTGCCCAGGTTCTGGATAATGGATGATACTTTCAGGTTTTCCCAGTCAACAATGAAGTAAAACCAGGCTATGTGCTTCCTCTCACACTTTTTAGCATGATGTTTTTAGCCATGTTGTCAAATGCCTTCAATGAGGATGAACATGGCATCAAGGTCAGCTACAGCACTGATTGTAAATTCTTCAATTTGAAAAGGCCAAAGTGGAGGGAGTATTTGGTGCATGGGTTGTTTTTGTTGTTGTTGTTGTTGTTTGCAGATGATTACGACCTTAGTGTAGCCTCTGAAGCTGAGATGCAACAAAGTATGGATCAATGCTGCTTATGAGAATTTTGGCCTAACAATAAACACCAAGAAAACACAGGTACTCCATCAGCCAGCACCACACCATCCATATGTGGAAACATTGGTTACAGCAAATGGAAAAGTTTTGAATACTGTGGATAAGTTCATTTACCTTGGCAGTACACTTCCAGGGATGTACATTTTGAGAATGAGGTTGACACATGCCTTGTCAGAGCCAGCTTGGTGTTTGGGCAGCTCTGAAGGAAAGTGGGAGAGAGAAGAGGTATTAGATTGACTACGAAACTGAACATCTACAGAGCCATTGTGCTGATCTCATTGATGTAAGCCTATGAAACCTGGACAGTATACTAGTACCATGCCAGGAAACTGAATCATTTCAATCTGAATTGTCTTAAAAAGATTCTGAAGGTCACCTGGCAGGATAACAATATATCAGACACTGAGGTCCTTTCTCAAACTGAACTGCCAAGCAGAAGAAGCGATACAAAGACCTTTATCAAGGTCTTTCTGAAGAACTTTAAAGTTGATTGTGTGACATGGGAGACACTGGCATAGGACCTCCCAGCATGGAGTGCCCTCGTCAGAGAAGGTGATGTGCTATATGAACAAAGCAGAATTTAAGTAGGTCAAAAGAAACATGAGATGCACAAATGTGGAGAATCCATCCCAAATGCTCACATGGACTATTTGTGCCCAATCTGTGGTAAAGCATTCTGAGCCCATGTTAGTCTGATCAGCCACAGTTGGACACACTGTAACTTGATTCTAACATAGTGATGTCATTTTGGTCCTCTTCAAAAATGAAGGACAACAACCAACCATTCCCAGAAGCAAAAGTAGTATTGATTTGATTGCTTCTCCTAGAGCAAGATGTAGGAAATGTAAATGGGAGATGGATGAAGATGTGTGTCTGGCAGGGCAGATGCCAACATGCCCAAAGATGTTCAAGATGAATGGATGTGTCTCGGGCCAGTGAATTGTTGTTAGGTGAGTTTGCACTCATTCCAATCAAGCTCAATCCCAGGGTAGCTTTACAAATATAAAATAATAAGGGAAAGAAATCAGTTTCTTCAACAATAATCTAACACTCACTGAAACTGAAAATTGAATTGTTTACTTTTCTAAACACATATAGCAGGTCACTATAATAATAACTCGTATGAATCATAGGTAGAAATATGCTTTGGAGGTCTAGCCTTATTTTACATATGAAGGAAATGAGGTCCAGAGGTATTAAATAACTTAGCCAGTATGACAACAACTACAACAATGCTACTACCTAAAATTTATATATCACTTTAAACTTTGCAAAACACTTTACATATTATATCTTATTTGATTCTCACAACAACTCTCTGAGGGAGGTGCTATTGTTACGCCTTTTTATAGATGAAAAAATTGAGGTTGGGAGAGGTTAAGTGAATTGTCCAGGGTTGCACATATAAGAAGTATCTGAAGCTGGTGTTAATCTGAGGTTTCCCTGATTCCTGGTGACAAGTAGCAGAGCTAAGACTTGAAACTGGCTAAGGTATATATTTTCCCACTTAGCCATCATCTCCAAATAGGGATAATTTTGTTTCCTTTCTGTTTATGCTAATACTTTTAATGGTTCTCTTACTGCTTAAGCTGAAATTGACATATCAAATTGTAGTGGACAAAAAGCACATCCTTGTTCCCTATACTTATTGAGGAAACTTCCAAAAAGTTTTTCTATGAGAAAAATTCTGGTTCTTAGTTTTTTGGTTTGTTTTTATTTTTGTTTTTTAGGCAATTGGGGTTAAGTGACTTGCCTAGGGTCACGCAGCTAGTAAGCGTGTCAAGTGTTTGGTCTGAGTCCAGATTTGAACTCAGGTACTCCTGACTTCAGGGCTGGTGCTCTATCCACTGCACCACCTAGCTGCCCCTGGTTCTTAGTTTTAAAGACACTCTTGATCATATTGGAAAAAAAAGACTTTCATGAATAAGTAGTGTAGAGTTCTCAACATAAATAAGTTTTGTATTTTGAAAAAAGGCTTTTTTTCTGCCTCTATTAATGGATTCATATTTTTGTTGTTCATATGATTAATTATGCCAATTAGTTTCCTAACATATCTATTATAAATCCAACTTCTTCATAGTGAATAATTTGGGTATAATAGATGTATTATTCTTTGCTAATGCTTTGCTGAAATTTTTTGAAAGAGTATTCATCAGTGAAATTCATTTACCATTGTCTTTCTCCACTTTACCCTTACTTGATTCAGGTGGTAGGACTATATTTGTCATATAAAAAAAAAGTTTCATAAGGGATAGGTAGCTAACATAGTGGATTGAGTGCAGGACCTAGAGTCAGGAAGACCTGAGTTTTAATGCTTTCTCAAACACTAGCAATGTGACTTTGGGCAAGTCTCTTAACTCTTTCAGTCTCCATTTCCTCACCTGTAAAATGAGAGTAATGATAAGGCCTACCTCCCAGGCTTATTATGGGGATCAAATGAAATAATATATATAAAAGCATTTTGCAAATCTTAAAAAGCTATGTAAGTGCTGCTGCTGTTATTGTTATCATCACTTTTTCAATTATGATGTTTTTTGCAGTGAATAATTGCTCTTTAAATACTTGGCAGAATTCATCTTTTAACCATATTTACTAGGTACATTTGCATTTAAAATATCTATTTAGTCAATTTGAATATATTTTGTTTTTATAGATGTTCATTTACATTCTCAATTTTAGTGACATATGACTGCTTCTAATAATTATTGATAAATCTCTTCATTTATTTGTTCATTGTAAATTAAGAATGTTCTTTTTTTATTTTAGCAATTTGATTTATCTTACTTCTTTTGGAGGTTAAAGGTAGCTAAGATTTTATCAATTTTTTAAATCTGCAAAAATGTCTCAGCTTTATTAGTTGTATCTAGTCTTTGTTTTCTCAATTCATTCTTGAACGCTTGATTCATTAATCATTTCTTTCCTACTTTGCTAATGTACATTTTCAGGGATATTATTTTTTTCCACAAAGGAATGTTTTAACTGAATCTCATAAATTTTGGTATATTGTTCCGTTGTTATCCATCAATTTTACATAAGTTTTCATTGTTTCTATGATGGCCTTTGACTTCATTATTTCAGAATGTTGTTTCTTAGTCACCATCTAAGTCTATATATTACTTATGTTTCCTTTGTTAATTACTATTGTATTTCATAATTATCTATAAAAGATATGTTTAATATTTATTCCTTTTAAGAATCTGTTGTGATTTCTTCACACCTTAATTCATAATTTTGTAAAAGTAATGTCTTAGGGCAGGGCAAGGTGGCATATACCTGTAATCTCGGCTACCAGGGAAACTGATCACTTGAGGTAGATCACTTGAGGTTGGGAGTTCTGAGCTATAGTATGAGTAAAACCTTTTAGATGTTTGCAGGGCTTTGATGAGCCCATAGGAAAGGAGAAAGGGGCACGTAGGTGACGCAAACCAGCCCAGATAGGAAATGGAATAGGGCAAAGCTTCTTTGACAATCATTAATGGAACTGGCTTCAGTGGCTGCTATACTTTTAGACACCATGACATGACAAAAACCATCTTCAATAAATAAATAAAATAATGTTTCATGCTTAGAAGTGAGTACAATCTCTCCCTTAGTATTCTCATTCAGAAGCTGTCATACATCTTTCAAATCTAGTATTTCCGATAATCTTTTCATTTCAGTAGAGTGCTCCTCTTGGAGTTAAGAAAAACTGAATTAAAATCTAGCCTCACAAGCTTATGCAAGTTGGCCTATTTTAATTCCTTCATCTGCAAAAAGGAATAATAATAGCACCTAACTCACTAGATTGTTGTGAAGATTAAATAAGATAACTTTTAAATGTTTTGCAAACTTTAAAATGCTATGGAAATAGTATCATTATTGTTACAATTTCTCTTTGATGAAGTGTTTGTTCGTCAAATATTGATTGTACCACTGGGCTCTTTTGAAGGGATCATTCTAATTCTCTCTTTTCTGAGAGGTTGTCCCTTTCATTGATAACTAGAATCAGCTTTTTAGGGATGTTATTTTAATATTCAAATTGATATCCACAACTATCTCACAACAACAGATTGGTTTTAATGACAAAATGGAAAATGACTAATGCCACAGGGGATGTGGGAAAGTAGGCACATTATGACACTGTTGGTCAGGCTATGAACTAGTCCAGCTGTTCTGGAAAGCAACTTGGAACTACACCCAAAAAACTATTAAATTGTACATACCCTTTTACACAGTAATAGGTCTATACATCAAAGAGATCAAAGAGAAAGGGAAAATGTTTATGTACAAAAATATTTATAACAACAATTTTTATAGTGGCAAAGAACTGGAAACTGAGGGGAGGCCCATTAATTGGGCAACTGCTGAAGAAGTGATGATATATGAATGTGAAGGAATACAATTGTCCTATAAGAAATGATGGAAGGGATCATTTCAGAAAAAGCTGAGATTTATATGAACTGATGCAAAGTGATGTGAGCAGAACCATGATAATAATTTATATAGCAACATCAATATTTTAAAGATAATTAACTTCAAAAAACTTAGCAATTCTGAACAGCACAATGACCCACCACAATTCCAAAGGACTCATGATGAAGCATACCACCCATAACTAATGAGAGAACTGATGGACTCAGAATGCAGATTTAAACATTTTCTTCTATTTCTTTGTTTTTCTTTTTCTTTTAGCATGACTAATATGGAAATTTGATTTGTATGGCTATATGTATTTATAATTGGTTGGGTTTTTCTTACCTTCTCAATGAATAAAGGAGGAAGGAAGAGGGAAAGAATCTTGAACTAAAAATAAAATTTTAAAAATTGACATCCACCGCTTTCCAGAATTTCTTCTTTGATTTCTAATAATGAGGAGTAGTACTGTACAACTCAAATAGATTTTTCTTATTGGTGAATAATTTAATTTCAGCCTCCTTGTGACAGGTGAAAGATGAAATGTCTAAGGAAACAAAAGTTTGAGCTTCAAAATGTATCAATTGATTAAGCAATACCTGCCAATTATGTAACAGATCAGAACCAGGCCTTCCTCAGCTTTGACACTAAACCCTCAAGGGCACATCCTGCTATATTTGTTGTTTGACATTGAAGTTCTAAAGTTAAAACCTTATATTTCTTGGTGAATTGTATTCAGAGTTTCTTTTGTTGGCATCTTGCGGGTTCTATCAATCTTTATTTTTTCCTCTGTTCTTAATGCATAGAATATTTTTTTTTTCCATATATTTAGTTTACATTTTCTGGGAGATCCATGATCCTGTAATTATCTCTGAATATCTTATTTTTAAGGTCATTCCCATTGACATCACAGAAATCTTGTTTCTTTCAATGGTGTTTTCTTTTTGTTCTGTTATATAATTTTGTTCAATGTCTGTATTTTTTTTTAGTTCTCCATCTATCTGTCTAGTCTCAGAACTTCTACATTTTGGACAGATTCTTTGCTGCAAGTTTTAAATTGTTTGCTTTCTTTTTTGAACTATGATTACCAATCTAATGTCTATCCTTGATTCTTTTGGAAAAAAAACCTTTTTATATGTTTTTAATTGTTCTGGGATTTTCTTTTATAATTCTATTATTTTGGGGGGTCCTATTTAATTTTCTTATTTTTCCTTTTATTGGGGATTTTTTATAAGTACAGTTCCATTGTCTATACTTACTCATTGTATTATATCCTTTTCTAGATTGCTCATTTTAATATCACTGCTGGTTTCTCTGAGTTGAGTCTGAGCTTAACAAACTCAAATTTATTTTTAAGTCTTCCTACCGATATTGCTTCCCTTCTCTTACAGAAAAACTATCATTAATGAGACTCTCTCCATTCATTGCCATTTATTTTCCCTATTTACATAATGAGGATTGGTGAATTTAATAACCTCCTCTCATTAAGAGATGAAGTGGAGTACAACATTTTGAAGGGAAATGACTGCAAAAAGCTTTATATCATAGTTTTCTGTGGACTTCTTCTGGAAATGTTTTAACTTGTGTACTATACTTCCTATACTTCTCACTTACGCAGCTACCAAATATGGTTTATTGTAGAAAATATCCGTGTGAGATTGTTCTCTTCACACATTTTCATCAAAGATACACCAAATGAATTCATTGGCTGTTATGTAAATGTGATATAGGAGTAAGAAAGTATGTCAGTACATTTTTTATATCTTATTAACTTCACCTTAAAAATAAAAGCATTATCTATCGTGTTTTAAATTCTCTTGGAATATTCCCTATTCACTGACTTAGTAAACACTTACTGAATGTCTACTATGTGCAAACTACTCTGCTAGGTACTAAATGAGATAAAAGTTTGGCTATTATTACTCATAGATGTTATGAGCAAGGTCTTAATGAGGAGGTGACATTTGAGCTGTACTTTAAAGCATGGGTAGGAATTTATGAGGTTAAAAGTAATAGGAAGGACCTAGGGAACAGCATGAAAAAAGGACAGAGAGATAGAAAAGTGTTTGATATGTTTAAAAAAATTGCAAGTGCTCTAGTCTGGAATGTATAATTTTTAAAGGAGGATTATATGAGATAAAGCTGAATGGTTGGGATGCCACTAGATTATGAGAACTTGGACTCCAGGTAAATTTATTTGGTAGGTAACAGAGAATGACGGAGATTTTTGTATAGAGGTATGACATGACCACATGAATTAAGATTAGGGATGATTCTGGATTTAGCATGAAGGACAGATTATAAGAAGGAAAGAAGTGGAGATGAGAAGACTTATTAGATCACTGCCATATTCCATTTAGATTGTAATAAGGACATACAGCATGGTGGTACAGTGAGAATTGGGGGGAAAGTGGATATATGTGAAGTATTATACAAGTGGAATCAAAAGGACTTGGTAATCTATGTGACAGGTGAGGGAGATGAGGTATCTTTGAGAAATCTTAAATATTAATTCCAGAATGTTTTTCAAATTGTCAACTTCAGCAAGAATTTGTTCTGTATGTCTTTGTTGAGGTCTAGTTATTCATCTTGACTATGTTCTGCATTGCCATCTCCACTTCCTCCTATTGTATGTTGAGTATCACTGAAGTGATAAACTCCAAACTAGTCATTACCAACAACAATAGCTAAGTATAGAAATACCAGAAAATGTTCCATTTTATATTTGCTTATTGTCCTGATTTCATCTACAAATTATCTCAGAATTATCTGGCTTAATTGATGCCTCATCAAGTCCTCTACAATCTCACTTTCTCATCAAAGGTTTTACATTTGTGAAGCAATTCTGTTCGTAATTTTCTATCATGGACTTCTATAATGTCTTACACATTAGCTTGTGATCTCAAACAGGGCTGCCCTTGGCCACCATATCTCTTTGCCTGGAAAGAAGATCACATGCTTAGTCATATTTACAATCTCCTTTCTAAGATGATTGTTTTGCATTGGTTAAACATGGCTCTATGTAATGAGCCAAAGTCATTGTCTTTGATTATTATTAATATCACATTTTCCAGAGTTAGTAGGTCAGGTTGGAATTATAATCACACACAGTTTCTTCTCATAGTTACTCATTTTTTAAACTTGGTATTTAGTGTATCATTTGCTCTAACCACTCACTTTTCTGATGGTAGACAGAGAGCTAATTCTTAAATAAATGTTGTCTGTAAACCTTAGTTTTCTATTCACTAAATCATAAGCAATCTCAATTTTGGTAATATCATTAGGTACTCACCACATCCAGTGACTTCCTATCTTCTTCTTAAAGAAGATATTCATGATGTGCTAGTGTGAAACATCTAAATAATCAGCAAGCCTTTACCTACTTGATCCCAATTCATATTTTCTGACGTATTTTTCATTGTCCTTTCTTGTTGCAACATTTTATTTTAAACAAATACATATTGATTTAATTTGGAGGATTTTGTCAAGTTCTTTATATAATTCTTCTGCTTGGTGTTTTATTGTAGAAGTTGGGGAATAAAGGGCAGTTAGTTTGTGTTTTGTTTACTTTGTATTTATTTACATGTGTTTATAGTTTCCTCCCAAAATAATACAATCTCCTTGAACTTAGGAACTGTTTCATTTTTTGTTTTTGTAATCCCAGTGTCTAGCATCATTCTTAGAACATAGCAGTCAATTAATAAATACTTTGATTGATTAATTACTTATTCCCATTATGCACACTACAAGACTAGACAATCAAGCATGCAATCAATTAATGGTTCTTGTTGTATTTTAAACATGTAATGAAACCAACTTCACCAAATCTTTATTTGGTTCTCTGAGCATAATCTGAAAGTCAGTCTCCCATTCAGCTGCAATTTTTTTATATCTTCTGGCTTAATTTAAATTGAGATTGCCAATTTGGATGTGATTCTATTCTCCTAGTAATATTGTAACTCATCAGCTATTCAACAGATTTCACATTAAGAGTACTGACAAACTATTGCTATTAAATAGCCTAAGAATTGTGTGATTTTTAAAGCTTTTCCAAAATAACTCCAAAGTATGGGATTAAATATGGACTTCCAGTGACTCTGTATTGTCTAATTTGTCAATTTTGATGAGCAGCTAGATTATGTTTATGTTATATCAAATTGGTAAATTAATTTTTAAAAAACCTCAATTAATTAAAAAATAATCAGACCAATGATGAGTAGAGATTATTTTATTTTTTTTGTAAACATTTACAGGACCTAGCACATTGCTTGGAATATTTATTAAGTCAGTATTTAATAAATAAATGCTGATTGTTTGATCATATAGGCAAAAAAAACCCCCAACAAATAATTATTGAGCATCTATTAGGTATCCAGCCCAGTGTTAGAGTTATATAAGGACAATAGCAGAAACTGAGTCTATAACATATCTGGAGAATAATTATATGCTCATTTATTTGATTCTGACTCTAGGTATTATGGAAATTCCTTGTACAGGGGTGAAGTAGGAGATGGAGTCAAGATGTCAGAGTAAGAGCTAGCAATTTTGTCTTAGCAACCCTGTTATCTCCTCCAAATTGACATAGAAAACATGCCAAACTGAATCCTGAACAGGAAAGCAAAGAAAAAGTCACAATGAGTCATTTTTTGGCCCAGGGCAACTTAGGAAGAATGACAAAGACTCTGTGGACCCTGGGGTTATGGCTGGCCAGAAGCGCAGTACAGCAGCAGCATTGAGAAAATAGGTAGGAGTGGTAGTAGGCTATGGCAGGAGCAACACTGTTAGGGAGCAGCTCTGTGCCCAGGGACATAAGGGACCTAAACATGTGGGCAGAAAGAAATCCCAGAAGATACCTCGATTGGCACTGAAAACAGAAATGGGTACCATCTAGCAAATCTGTCACCCATTACCCAGTTTGGGGTCATAGTTCTAAGGTAGAAAGGAATTGGAGGAGAAAATGGCAAACCACTCCAACGTCTTTGCAAAAAAAAATAATTCCAAATGGGGTCAATGAAGAGTTGGAAAGAATTGAAAATGATTAAACAACAACAACACAGAGGAACAGTCAAGGTTGTAAGGGATCAGGGACACTACCTATGTAAGGAATAAGGAACAAGTTCCAAAATAAAAAAAAGTTCAGTGTGGCTCTGAGCCCCCAAATAATAGGGACTCAGTTCTAACCTTTAGTTCTGCACATAATTCTGCAGTGGAATAAATCAGGGCAAGGAACCAAAACCAATGGAAAGCCAACAACTAAATTACTCTGAACCTGCTGAACTTACCAGTACGCTAACTGACTAAGTCCAAGAAAAATCTATGGAAACTCAATAAGCCAGGAGACCCAAATCAGGTCAGGAATTTGCAGAGCACAGACCAGGAGGGTAGTCAAAACAATAGAGGTGAGTAGAACTCAATACCAACATAAAGTCCAAAGTCAAGAAGTAGGCTGAAACCATTAACAAACAAGAAAAAAAAAAGGAACCTTACCAGAAATTTCTTATACAGAGAATCAATATAGACTAGATTGGCTGGGGAAAACTTCATAGAGGAAGTGCTTCATGAAATGAACCTCAAAGAATAGAGGGGATTTGGAATTTAAAAAGGAATAAATATGATACTGAAGGAAGGGAGAATGGCAGCAAAAAAAGGAATGAACTTATGTAGCTTATGTGGGAAACACTGAGGTTACTTTGACTGAAGTGGAGGATATATGTTGAGAAGTGATAGTGGGGTATTGTATGAAAAGTGTTACACAAAGAGGGAATCTTAAGATTGTAAGCAGGGACACCTGATAGAAAGCACCTGTGAGAAGATGAAAGGAGAGAAATCAGGACAAAGTAGCAGATGGAATATATGACAGGCTTATAGAGAAATTAAATGATTGGTTTCTGATACATATGGTGAGCAGCAGGGGACACAGTTGTGATTTAAGACTTCAACTATCCATACATCAAATACATAATATCTTCTGGAGGTTCTACTCTGCAAAAGTAGAACATCTATTACATTATTAATATATATACATATACACACAATGTGTGTGTGCATGCTTCTGAATCCATGTGCAGAACTTTATACTTAGTGTTACTATTGCCTATACCTATATACATACAGACAAATAACATAACACAATTATATATGAGATGATATTTGATACAGCACAACACAAGACAACATAATATACTACAATTAACATAATATTATTATATTATATGTACACATATATATATGTAGTTTGAATTCTGATGGGGATCACCACTGGCATCTGGAACTGAAGACAAAGAGAACAAGACAAACATCCCACCCACAGGATATAAAAGCAAGGAAGGAAGATACTTCCCTCTCCCCATTCAGTTCATGGCACTTATACAGTGTGTGGACTGTGATCTTCACCCTCTGGATTCAGCAAGAAAAAGCATATAGGAAAGAAAAAAATTGTCCAAGTATGGTCAGCTCTAAAGATGAAGCCTATTCCGGCTACATAGCCAATCAAAGAAGGCTAATTATCTCCACCTGAGGTGATCTGAGCAGGTATGGGGTGATCTGAGCAGGTGTGGGGCAAGCCAACTTCCACATTTATCTATGTCTATCTATATATTTATATGCATATACATCTATATGTTTATGTGTATATACATGTGTATATACAATGTGTGTGTGTGTGTGTGTGTGTGAGATGGGTGATTTGGCTACAAAACAATTTCATGTGAAAAGTGCCTAATAGCTCTAATGGGCTGAGTCCAATTATGAATCAGTCATGTGGTATCCTAGCCAAAAGAGACAATATATGTTTTTTAAACAAGGCCTGTGTTTTGATCAGAATAGGAGTCCTCAGTGAAGAGCTGATAATGAAAATCAGCATCTTTTCCCACAACTTATAGTCTTGGAGACTTACAGTGACAGATTGAGTGACTTATCCAGGGTCACAGTGTTAGTATGTGTCATAGGTGGGACTTGAACATAGTCTGATTCTGTCACTTGAACATGGCTGACCCTGTCAGCTCACAATCTACAACATTGTGCTTCCTCTCTTTGTTGTCTTGGGCTACATTAGCAGAAATACAGTTTCCAGAAAGACTAAAGTAAAAATTCAATTATTAGGCCACACTTAGAGTATTGTGGCCAGTTCCAAGTAATTTTTTAAATGACCTTGACACCATGAATATTAATACTGCTCTTCTAGAAGGGATTACCAGAATGATAAGGGGACCCAAAACCATACCATATGAAAATTGGCTGAATAAAACTGGAGCAATTTAGCATAGGGAGGAGATGACTTAAGGGGAGACAATAGCTATTTTCAAGTATTTGGAGGGAGGTGATGGGAAAGAGAAATTCAGTTGGCTCTGCTTGGTCTCAGAGAGCAGGACTTAGAGTAATGGATGGAAGTTAAAGGAAAGAAACTTCCAGCTCAACATACATAAAAAGTTCCTCACTTAAAATCTAAAAATGACATCTCAGAGGCCATGTAGTTTTATCCCCATTTTCTACCAAAAAAGAAAATGAGATGCAGAGGGTTAAAGTAACTTACCCAAAGTCACACAGCAAGCATCAGAAGCAGGATTTGAATCTAGATTCTATTATTCTAAAGAGAAGTATTTCTTCAATATCATGCTGTTTCCCTAATAGCCTAACTTGTCCTAAAATGCCATAATTACCTTGGGGAAGAGAGAAATGACAAAAATCTCCATCACTGAAGGTCACTGAGTGCAAGTTGAATAACAACTAATGGGGGATGTTACAGATAGGAATCATGAGTTTGGTAGAGGTTAGGCTAGATGATGCTACTACTCTGATTCTAAGATTCTATTATTCTATGATACAATGATTTTCCCCATTTGTCAGATGCTTGTATTTATGGCCTGTAGATATAGGCACAAATTCTACATTCATGTCATTGCCCCATACCATTATGCCTCTTGAAAATTTTGGGGCTGGTAGAAGGAAGGAAGATATGACAGAAGACAAGTAAAAATGGAAGGAAAAGAGGAAGAAAGAAGAAAAAAGTTGAGAACTAAAAGTAAAGCTTGGCAACTGGCCAAGAATAGCCTTCTCATGTGTAATATTCTCTTGGATTTTATTTAAAGCAGTAAGATGAGAGGACAGTTCAGAGCACTGGATTAATTCCTTTCCCCACCCCCCTTCCTCTCCCTCCTCTCTTTCTCTCTCTCTTTTATTAAGAAAATAAAAGAGACTTTGAAATATTAAGAGATAGTGGGATTAGAACCCTCTCCTGCTAGCCCCATCCTTTCCTCCCCTATTAATTTCCACTTGATTAGAATTCTTTTTGAAGTATTTAAATATGGACAATAGGAATAAGGGAGGGTGAGTTATTGAATATCAGTTAGACAGTATTAATCTAAGCATAGTTCCAGTTTTCTATGTAGATACTTTATACATGTGGAGAGTTTCTACTAGGAATAAAGTAGACCTACCCCCCTCCCCTACCTCAAGTAATTATGATTTTTAAAAACTATAATGAAATGCTTAAACTTTAAGAGTTGATTTATAAATCCTTAGCTATAAAATTTAAATTTTTTTTAAAATAAGGTTTAGAACTGGAGAAAATTGAGGATTTTTCTTTTTTCAGAACATAAGACACTTTTAAATTGCTCAGCTATTAAGGCAGCAAGGACTTTAAACACATTCTGAGCTTGCAATCTTTTGATAGAAGCTATGTAGCTCTGAGCAAGTTTTCTCATGTCTGTGATGCTACTGGGAACAAGGTGGTAGGGTGTTATTGGTCCTCGGTTCTTAAAAAACCAAGAATGAAAATATTTCAATTAGAAATTTAGTTATGGGTACTGCTTTGTGTTGTATGACTAAACCCACTCTGGGAAATTTTCCATTATATCCAAGGCTCACTTCCACTTAAGTCCTCCTCATAAAGAGGAAGTAAGCTTGGGCTCTTGAAGGTTTTAGTATGGGTCCAAGGACCAGCCTAGTTCAACTTCAGGCTCATTACCAAAAAGTTGCTAACTAGGTCTTTTTTCCCTCTTCAGCCACACCAGCTGACCATTTATTGAAGTGTGGAGGATGTTAGGCAGTCTATCAGTGAGTATTTATTTAGCGCCTAATATTTGCCTAGCACTGTACTAAGTGTTGTTAGCATCACAGATTTAGAGCTGAAAGAGATTTTAGGGGTCATCAAGTCCAATAACCTCATTTTTACGGATGAGAAAACTGAGGTCCAAAGAGGTGAAATAATTTAACAAAAGTCTTTTTTTTTTGGCTAGGCAATGGGGTTAAATGACTTGCCCAGAGTCATAACCAAAGTCTTATAGGTGGTAAGTGACAGAGCTAAAATTTTAACCAAGACTCTAACTACAAGGGCAGCTAGAAGACTGATCTTCCAGAGTTCAAATGTGACCTCAGTCACTTACTAGCAATGTGATGCTGGGCAAGTCACTTAACCCTGTTTGCCTCAGTTCCTCATCTGTAAAATGAGCTGGAGAATGAAATGCAACCCACTCTAGTATCTTTGCCAAGAAAACCCCATAAACCATACTAAAATGATAAAAGATATGACACTGGAGGATGAGCCCCTCAGAAAGTGTTCAATGTGCTTCCGGGGGAGAGTAAAGGACAACTACAAGTAGCTCTAGTATTAATGAAGTGGCTGGGCCAAAGCTAAGAGGAAACTCAACCACACGTGTGTCTGGTGATGAAAGGAAAGTCCAATGCTATAAAGGTCAATATTGCATGGGAACCTGGAATGTAAGATCTATGAACCAAGGCAAGCTGGATGTGGTCAAACAGGAGATGGAAACATTAAACATAAACATATTGAGTGTCAGTGAACTTAAATGGACAGGAATGGGTGATTTCAAATCAGATGATCACTATATATATTACTGTGGGCAAAAATTTCTTAGAAGATATGGAATAGGCCTCATAGTTGATAAAAAAAAAGTGAGAAAAGCAGTGTTGGAGTATGATCTTAAAAATAACTGAATGATATCTTTTCAAATGTAAAGCAAACCTTTCAATATCACAGTAATACAAGTCTATGCTCCGACCACTGATGTGGAAGAGTCCAAAGTTGATCAGTTCTGTGAAGACCTACAACGTCTTCTAGAAATAACATTAAAAAAGACATCATATTCCTCATAGAGTATTGGAATGCTAAAGTAGGAAATCAAAAGATAATTGGAATAACAGGCGAGTTTGGTCTTGGAGTACAAAATAAACCAGGGCAGACACTAATAGAATTATGTCAAGATAACTTGCTGGCCATAGAACTCTTTTTAAACAATCCAAAAGACAACTCTAGACATTACCAGATGGTGAATATAGAAATCAGATTTATTATATACTTTGCAGCCAAAAGGGGAGAAACTCTATACAGTCAGTTAAAACAAGACCTGGAGCTAACTGTGGATCAGATAATGAGCCTCTTATTGCAAAATTCAGACTTAAATTGAAGAAAGTAGGGCAAACCATCAGACCATCTAAGTATGACCTAAATAACATTCCTTATGAATATGAAGTGGAGGTGATGAAAAGGTTTAAGGGATTAGATCCTGTAGATTGAGTGCTTGAAGAATGCTGGACAGAGGTTCACAACATTGCACAGGAGGCAACAACAAAAAACGTTCTAAAGAAAAAGAAAAGCAAAAAAAAAAAGCAAAATAGCTATCTGATGAGGCTTTACAAATAGCTGGTGAAAGAAAGAAAGTGAAAGAGAAAGAGAAAAGAGAAAGATATACTCAACTGAATGCAGAATTCCAGAAAATAACAAGGAGAGATAGGGTTTTCTTAAATGAGCAATGCAAAGAAATAGAAGAAATCAATAGAATGGGAAAGACAAAAGATCTCTTCGAGAAAATTACAGATGGTAAGGGAAAGTTTCATGTAAAAATGGACATGATAAAAGACAAAAATGGTAGGGATTTAACAGAAGTAGAAGAAATTAAGAAGAGGTAGCAAGAATACACAAAAGAGCTGTGCAAGAAAGATAACCACGATGGTGTGGTTACTGATCTTGAGCCAGAAATCTTGGAGAATGAAGTCAAGTGGGCCTTAGGAAGCATTGATAACAATAATGTTCATGCAGGTGATAGAATTCCAGCTGAGCTATTTAAAACCATAAAAGATGATGCTGTTAAAGCACTGCACTCACTATGCCAGCAAATCTGGAAAACACAATAGTGACCACTGGATTGGAAAAGATCAATTTAATCCCAATCCTGGAGAAGGGCAATGTCAAGGAATGTTCAAATTGACAAACAATTGCACTCATTTCACATGCCAGCAAGTTATGCTTAAGATTCTTCAAGTTAGGCTTCAGCAATTTATTAAGCAAGGATTATCTGAAAAGCAGGCTGGTTTTTGAAGAGGAAAAGGACCTACAGACCCAATTGCTGGATTGTGGAGAAAGCAAGGGAGTTCCAGAAAAATATTTCCTTCTGCTTCATCGGCTACCCTAAAGCCTTTGACAGTGTGGATCACAACAAAATGTGGCAAGTCCTCAAAATGATGGGAGTACCTGATTATCTTATTTGTCTCCTGAGACACCTGTCTGCAGACCAAGAGGCAATAGTTAGGACTGAACATGGAACAACTGATTGGTTTAAGATTGGAAAAGGAGCATGATAAGACTGTCTATTGTCACCTTATTTATTTAACTTATATGCAGAGTACATGATGTGAAATGCCAGACTGGATGAATCAAAACCTGAATTAAGGTTGCTGGGAGAAATATCAACAATCTCAGATATGCAGATGATACCACTCTGATGGCAGAAAGTGAAGAGGAATTAAGAAGCCTCTTGATGAGAGTGAAAGAAGAGAGTGTAAAAGCTGGCTTGAAGCTTAGCATAAAAAAATAAGATATTGGCAACTGGTCTCATTACTTCCTGGCAAATAGAGAGAACTGAAAGCAATATCAGATTTTATATTCTTGGGCTTAAAGATCACTGTAGGTGGTCACTGAAGCCATGAAATTAAAAGACGCTTGATCCTTGGACTAAAAACTACAGAAAATATGAACAGCATACTAAAAGCAGAGAAATCACCTTACCAACAAAGGTCTGTAAAGCCAAAGCTATGATTTTTCCAGTAGCAATGTATGGCTGTGAGAGTTGGACTGTAAGGAAAGTTGAATAATGCAGAATCAATACTTTTGAGTTGTGGTGCTGGAGAAGACTTTTGACAGTCTCTCGGGCAACAAGGAAGTCAAATCAGTCAATGCTTAAAGAAATTAACTTGGGCTATTCTTTGGAAGGTCACATAATGAGAAGACAAATCTCATTGGAAAATATCCTGATGTTGGGAAAGATTGAAGGCAAAAGGAAAAGGGGATGGCAGAGGGTGAGATAGATAGATAGTATTATGGAAACAATGAACATGAACTTGGATAGATTTCATAAGGTAGTAGAGGATAGAAGGGCTATGGTCCAAGCGGTCATGAAGAGCTAGAATGACTGACTGAATAACAACTGTGACTACAAACTTACTGTTTTTCCTACCATACCACATTGCCTCTGAGTTATCCTCTGAGTGTCTACCCTTGATTGTCTCTGCTTCCAGATGGATGTATTATCTTTAACTAGTCCAGTCATTCACACAACGTGGCCAGTGGAAGGAGAGAGAAGAGAGAAAGCCCCTTCCCCTCTAGTTGTTGCACTGTTGTCCAGGTAAAGGAGTCTGCCTCTATAAATTGCCCCCAGGCTTGGGTCTTGGGTTTCCCTCTGCTAAATGAATTTCTTCTTTCATGTATGTGTGTGTGTGTGTGTGTGTGTGTGTGTGCGCGCATTTAAAGCCGTTACCTTAAAGTTACCTCCCACCAGAGAAGAGAACTAAATACTGGGATCCAAGAAAGGTACAGACACTAAGATTCTAGCTGAATGGTTTGCCCAAAAGAGATGCTGCATCCAAGGGTAGTTGTATGGGCATTCTGTGACATGTAAAAAGATTTCCCAGATATAGTAAACCAGAAGGTACAAGTTACCCTTTCCACATGTGTTTTACTACATATGTATCTCACTACCATTGCACTCTAATTTTGAATCCACTCTCCCCATGAAATCAGCAAGATACAATTAATATAATACAATAGAAAGAGTTCTAGTTTTGGACATAAATACTGAATCTATTGTTACCCGTATGACCTTGGGCAAGTCATATAACTCTGTGTCTCATTTATAAAATGAAAGGATTAAACTAGTTGGATTAGATGGCTTCCAAAGTTTCTTCTAATTTTAATTCTGTGAATCTCTGATTACATAATAGCCATAGAGGAAATTATTCAGACCAAGATAATTTTGGATAGCTGGCCTCCTGAAATACACAAGCAAATAAAGTTCAACATCATGACATGTGCCTTTTCTCCTACAGCATTTAGAGTCAGCATGACTTAATGTAGAATATAATCATGTCAATTTTTATTTCATGTGTGTTAGTGCCAGTTATTTTGGGTGTGGGGGGTCATAACAGCTTAGTGGGAAAAACACTGAATTTGAAGTCAGAAGATCTGTTTAATTAGCACCTCTTCTACAATCATTTACTTTCTCTGGGGGTCACTTTCCTCATCTGTGAAGTAAAGAGATTAGACTGGATGGTCTCTAAAGACCTATCTGACTCTAAATCCTGAAAATCCTGTGTTTATGCTCTTTTCAAGCAAGGTAGTTCCTTATATTTCTGTATTCTAAGCTCAGATCACTATTCCCTGAGAACACATCCCCTTAATAATACTTGATGATTTTAGTGATTCATTGAAGCACAGGTTCAAACAATGTGGCATAAATGACTGGGAAATAATAGCAAATAGATTTATTTACCATACAGATAGAAGAAATTACATAGATTTTTTAAAATCAGATTCAGAAGATTGACTAGATGTGTCCTCAAGAGTGTGTATAGAATGTTCAGGGAGGACTAGCACTTCTATGAGGGCTTTCCAAGCTCTTTTCAGGGTTGCTCATTCACCTTTGTTGCTCATCTTCACCAAAATCTCAGCTGCGGCTCCAAGAAGCTATAGCATGAGTAGCAGCCATACCCTGGAAAACAGTTTCAGTAGATGGGCTAAACTAGATTGAGGGTAACCAACAGAACTTAAACCCATCAGTGAGTTAAGGGGATGTCTACCCTAAACATGTAAAGCCTTACCACAACAGAATGGGTGGATGAAAACAGTTTGTTCCAATGGTCATGAAGCTGAAGCAGGTGCTGTGAAGTACATAGAGATTGGTCAGACATTGAAGATGCCAAGGTCATCCACTGCATCCTGGGCCATAGCCAATCATCTTTACTTTTGTCTTTTCACTGGACTGATGACTCTGGAAGAGAGAGCTAGGCTGATGACTTTGTGCAACTCTGCCTCATTTAATCCAATTCATGCACAGGTCATCATCCCACGTTGTCAATGGTCCTCTTTGAAAATGAAGGGCAAAGAAGATGGTGGAGTGAAAGCAGTGGCTTGCTTGAGCTGTCCCCTAAACCCCTCCAAATACCTGTTAAAAATGGCTCTCAAGAAATTCTAGAGCAACAGAACCCACAAAAAGACAGCAAAACAAATTTCCAGCCCAAAACAACCTGGATGGGTGATTAGAAAGGTCTACCATGCCTGGCTAGGAGAGAAACGCAGTTTGGCATGGGCATGCAGGTAAAACAGGCCTCAGGAACCTGGATCAGGCCTCAGACGACTGAATAACAGGCAGCTGTGGTGGTTTCCAGACTTCTCAACCCACAAACACCAAAGAGAGCTTAGAATGTCAGTAGGAAAAGTCTGTGACTGAGGTGAGAGAGAAGCTTGGTCCAAGCTCCAGCCCTGGCTGCAGTCCTTGGATAGTGGCTGCTTTCAGAGCTTCTGGCCCACAGACTGAGGGGGAATCCAGTGGCTGATCAGAAGGGGATTGCAGGGATCTCTTTGTCAGTGCTGAAGCAGGATTCTCTTGCTTTGCCCGTTCTTGGATCTGGGTCACAGTTCTGGGTGGCAATCCTGGGGCAAGGAGGAGCCTTGGCATGTAATGGCTTGTAATGGCTGTGAAGAAGAAACCCTCCTCTCAGTTCCAGGATAGGGAGGAGTGCTTGTGGTCACTAACAGACCAGAGCACAGGCCAGAAAAGGAGTAAACACCTCACTCTTTATCATACCACCTTGGAAGAACTGAAAATTTACAGGTGCCAGGGGCAGAGCCAAGATGGTAGAGTGAAAGCAGCAACTTGCTTGAGCTTTCCCCCAAACCCCTCCAAATACCTAAAAAAATGGCTCTAAACAAATTCTAAGGCAGCAGAAACCCACAAAAAGACAGAGTGAACCAAATATCAAGCCCAAGACAACCGAGATAATTGATCAGAAAGGTATATCGCGCCAAGCTGGGAGTGGAGCACAGAATGGCGTGGGCATGTAAGCCACAGCAAACCTGGAGCAGGGCTCAGAAAACTGAATCGCAAGCTGTTGTGGCAGTTTCCAGACTCCTCAATCCATGAATGCCAAAGACAACTTAGAAGGTCAGTGGTAAAAGTCTGTTTCTGTGGTTCTGAGAGAGGAAGGCAGGGTCTTAGCTCCAGTTCCCCGAGAGCTCAGAGCGTGGCCCTGGGGTGAACAGCTGCTTCTCAAGCTTCCAGCCCACAGATTGAGGGGGAATCCAGTGGCTGATCAGAGGGGGATTGCAGAGATCTCTCTGCTGGTGCTGAGTCAGGAATCTCTTGCTTTGCCCGTGCTTGGATCTGGGTCACAGTTCTGGACTGGGGTCCCGGGGTGAGGAGGAGAACTGGCACAGTGGAGTTTGTAGTGGCTGTGGAGAGGAAACCTTCCTCACAGTTCCAGGTCAGAGAGGAGTGCTTGTGCTCACTAATAGACCACAGCACAGGCCAGGAAAGGAGTAAACACCTCACCCCTTATCACACCACCTTGCAAGAACTGAAAATTTAGGTCCCCACAAGTATCCTGAAAACAGCCATATAACCCCTGAAGCTTGGGACAGTACATTCTCCACATTGGAAGCAAACTCTTAACTTACCAAAGAGCTTAAAACTCAAGTAATTGGCTGGGATCATGAGCAAGAAGTGCAAAAAGAGTCAGCCTTTATTATCTTACTTTGCTGACAAAGAAGATCAAAACATACAACCAGAAGAAGACAACAAAGTCAAAGCTCCTACATCCAAAGCCTCCAAGAAAAATATGAATCAGTCCCAGGCCTTGGAAGAGCTCAAAAGGGATTTTGAGAAGCAAGTAAGAGAAGTAGAGGAAAAACTGGGAAGAGAAATGAGAGTGATGCAAGAAAATCACAAAAAACAAGTCAACAGCTTGCTAAAGGAGACCCAAAAAAAAAATACTGAAGAAAATAACACCTTCAAAAACAGCCTAACCCAAATGGCTAAAGAGGTCCAAAAAGCCAATGAGGAGAAGAATGCCCTAAAAAGAAAATTGGCCAAATGGAAAAGGAAGTCCAAAAGATTACTGAAGAAAATACTTCCTTAAAAATTAGAATAGAGCAATTGGAAGCTAGTGACTTTATGAGAAATCAAGACACTGTAAAACAAATCCAAAAGAATGAAAAATTAGAAAACAATGTGAAATATCTCATTGGAAAAACAACTGACCTGGAAAATAGATCCAGGAGAGAGAATTTAAAAATTATTGGACTATCTGAAAGCCATGATCAAAAAAGAGCCTAGACATCATCTTTCAAGAAATTATCAAGGAAAACTGCCCTGATATTTAGAACCAGAGGGCAAAATAGAAATTGAAAGAATCCACAGATCTCCTCCTGAAAGAGATCCCCAAAGGAAAACTCCTAGGAATATTGTAGCCAAATTCCAGAGTTCCCAGGTCAAGGAGAAAATATTACAAGCTGCCAGAAAGAAACAATTCAAGTATGTGGAAACACAATCAGGATAACACAAGATTTAGCAGCTTCTACATTAAAGGACCACAGGGCATGGAATATAATATTCCAGAGGGCAAAGGAGATAGGATTACAACCAAGAATCACCTACCCAGCAAAACTGAGTATAATCCTTCAGGGGAAAAAATGGTCATTCAGTGAAATAGAGGACTTTCAAGCATTCTTGATGAAAAGACCAGAGCTGAATAGAAAATTTGACTTTCAAACATAGACTCAAGTGGAACATGAAGAGGTAAACAGGAAAGAGAAATCATAAGAGACTTATTAAGGTTGAACTGTTTACATTCCTGCATGGAAAGATGATATTTATAACTCATGAGACCTTTGTCAGTATTAGGGTAGTTGGAGGGAAATTATATGATGGATAGTAGATAATAGATAGATAGATAGATAGATAGATAGATAGATAGATAGATAGATAGATAGATAGATGATACAGGGCACAGGGTGAGTTGAAGATTAAGGGGTCATATCTGGAGAATAAAATTAAGGGATGAGAGAGATTATACTGGGAAGAAGAAAGGGAGAGGTAGAATGGGGTAAATTATCTCACAAAAAAAACAGAAAAAAAAGGCTCTTACAGTGGAGGGGAAAGGGGAAGGTGAGAGGGAATGAGTGAATCTTATTCTCATAGGATTTGGCTTAAGGAGGGAATAACATACACATTCAATTGGGTATGGAAATCTGTCTTACCCTACAGGAAAATGGGGGGAAGGGGACAAGAGAGCAGGGGATGATAGAGAGGAGGGCAGATTGGGAAAGGGGAATCAGAAGCAAATACTTCTGAGGAGGGACAGAGTCAAAAGAAAGAATAGAATAAATGGTGGGGCAGGATAGGATTAAGGGAAATAGAGTTAGTTTATCACAACCTGTCTATTATGGAAGTGTTCTGCATAACTGCACATGTATAACCTATATTGAGTTGCTTGCCTTTTCAATGAGGGTGGCTAGGGAGGGAGGAAGGGAGAAAATTTGGAACCCAAAATTTTAAAAATACATGTTTGAAAAAAATGTTTTCACATGCTACTGGGAAATAAGAAATACAGGAAATGGGGTGCAGAAGTCTATCCTGCCCAACAGGAAAATAGAATGGGAAGGGGATAAGAGAAGGGGGGAAAGAAAGAAGAAAGGGCAGACTAGGGGAAGGGGTATTCAGAGTGCGTGCCATCTTGGGGTGGGGGGGAGAGGCGAGATAGGGTGAAAATTTGGAACTCAAAATCTTGTGGAAGTAAATGTTGAAAACTAAAAAGAAAAAAATAGATAAATCCTGCCATCAGAGTACAAGGGGGAAAAAAAGAGTTTAAAACTCAAATAATTGGCCGGGCTCATGAGCAAAGAAAGGTCCAAAAAAAGTCAAACCATAGAATCTTTCTTTGGTAACAAAGAAGATCAAAACATACAACCAGAAGAAGACAACAAAGTCAAAGCTCCTACATCGAAAGCCTCCAGGAAAACTATGAATCAGTCCCAGGCCTTGGAAGAGCTTAAAAGGGATTTTGCGAAGCAAGTAAGGGAAGTAGAAGAAAAACTGAGAGTGATGCTAAAGGAGACCTCCCAAAAAATACTGAAGAAAATAACACCTTAAAAAATAGCCTAACCCAAATGGCAAAAGAGGTCCAAAAAACCAATGAGGAGAAGAATGCCTTCAAAAGCAGAATTGCCCAAATGGAAAAGGAGGTCCAAAAGCTCACTGAAGAAAATACTTCCTTAAAAATTAGAATGGAACAATTGGAAGCTAGTGACAATTTGAGAAATCAAGACATTGTAAAACAAAAGCAAAAGAATGAAACAATAGAAGAGGATGTGAAGTATCACATTGGAAAAGCAACTGACCTGGAAAATAGATCAAGGAGAGAGAATTTAAAAATTACTGGACTATCTGAAAGCCATGATCAGAAAAAGAGCATCATCTTTCAAGAAATTATCAAGGAAAACTGCCCTGATATTCTAGAACCAGAGGGTAAAATAGAAATTGAAAGAATCCACCTATCACCTCCTGAAAGAGATCTCCAAAGGAAAATTCATAGGAATATTGTACCAGAGTTCCGAGGCCAAGGAGAAAATATTGCAAGCAGCCAGAAAGAAACATTTCAAGTACTGAGGAAACACAATCAGAATAACACAAGATTTAGCATCTTCTACATTAATGGACCAGAGGGCTTGGAATATGATATTCCAGAGGGAAAAGGAGATAGGATTACAGCCAAGAATCACCTACCCAGCAAAACTGAGTATAATCCTTCAGGGGGAAAAATGGACATTCAGTGAAATAGAGAACTTTCAAGCATTCTTGACGAAAAAATCAGAGCTGAACAGAAAATTTGACTTTCAAATGCAAGACTCAAGAGAAACATGAAAAAGTAAACAGGAAAGAGAAATCATAAGGGACTTATTAAGGTTGAGCTGTTTACATTCCTGCATGGAAAGATGATATTTGTAACACATGAGACCTTTGTTATTATTAAGGTAGTTGGAGTGAAAAAATTATATGCATGTAGATAGGTAGATAGATAGATGGATGGATGGATAGATAGATAGACAGACAGATAGATAGATAGATAGATAGATAGATAGATAGATAGATAGATAGATAGAGGGCACAGGGTGAGTTGAAGATGAATGGGTGATATCTGGAGAATAAAATTAAGGGGTGAGAGATTATACAGGGAGGGGAAAGGGAGACATAGAATGGGGTAAATTATCTAACATAAAACAGACAACAAAAGACTTTTATAGTGGAGGCGAAGTGGGGGGGAGGTGAAAGGGAATTAGTAAATCTTATTCTCATCAGTTTTGGCTTAAGGAGGGAATAACATACACACTTAATTGAGTATGGAAATATATCTTACACTAAAGGAAAATAGGGGAGAGGGAGACAAGACAGCAAGGGGATGATAGAGGTGAAGGCAGATAGGGGTAGGGGGTAATCAGAAGCAAATACTTCTAAGAAGGGACAGGGTCAAAAGAGAGAATAGAATAAATAGGTGGTTGGATAGGATGAAGGGAAATATAGTTAGTTTTCCACAGCATGACTACTATGGAAGTGTTTTGCATGACTACACATGTATAACCTGGATCGAATTGCTTGCCTTCTCAATGAGGGTAAGTGGGGAGGGAGAAATGGAGAAAATTTGGAACCCAAAGTTCTAAAAACAAATGTTAAAAAAAATTGTTTTCATATGTAACTGGGAAATAAGATATACAGGCAATGGGGTATAGAAATCTATCCTGCCCTACAGGAAAATCGAAGGGGAAGGAGATAAGAAAAGGGGGGGCAGAGATAGAAGGGAGACAGATTAGGGTAAGGGTATTCAGAATGCATGCCATTTTGGGGTGGGGGGAGGGATGAGATGGGGAGAAAATTTGGAAGTCAAAATATTCTGGAAGTGAATGTTGAAAACTAAAACTAAATAAAAATTTTTTTTGAAAGAAAGAAAATGAAGGACAAACAACAATAACATCCTTGGACCAGTTACAAAGTGGTACAGGGAGAGAAAACAAATGGAATGAATGAAAATATTGAGAAGCAAGAAATCTGGATTCCACTTCCAACTCAAACACAGATTTCCTATGCTGAACTAAGCAAATCATTTCCCCTTTTTGGGCTTCAACTTCCCCCATCTCCAAAATGAATGAATTGGATTAAAAAAGATTAATAGTCCTCTCTTGCTCTCACGTTCAAATACTGCTATGACTAAGGTACTTCAAAGGTTCAACCCTAGTCTTGACCGAACCTACTAAATTTACTTTTTCCTTTCCCCTACTTTCCTCCCCAATTCAAAACAGAACTATTAGCTCCATCACAACAGGTAAATAAATGTGTCTTTTCTGATTGTTTTAAATATAGCCTATTTTCATCCAAATTCAACTGTTTTCCCTTTCAAAACAGTTTATGTATGCAAGTGAACCTTGAATTTTTGCTAAACTTGTCAGATGTCCATCTAGTTAGGTTACCCAGTAAATGAAGTGATTGTTCCAAAGACAAGAACAAGAAATAAAAACCAAGAAAAAGATGATGACAAAATAATATAAAATGTTTTTATTTAAATATTGTTTTAAAATGCATGGGATTCCAAAATCACCAAAATACAGAGCAAGTAGAAAACGGAATGGAAGGAAGAATGGAATGAGAAAGAAAAAGGATAAGAAAATGAGACAAGCTATTATCCTTCTGGATTCCAAACTACAAGACAGAAAAAGTGACTGAAAGAAGCAGAATGATTCTGAAACCTCCCGTGGCATAAAAATCTGTTGGTGAGGAGTATTACTAGCTTGGAGCTAGAAAAAAAATTATTTTTGAAGTGCATGTTTAGAGAGAGGTTTTTTTATGCAATGAAAATGGAAAGAAGGTGGGGAGGGGAGCCCTTCTTGCATTAGCAGCTACTTCTGTCTCCAGGCACTGTGCAATGATACCTCATCCCATCCATTCAGCAACCCATTATCGCTACCCTCCTTCCCATTATTTTCCTTCAACCTTATCAGACACAAGCATCGCCTCAGATGCTGTGACTGGAGTCTTGTAATTGTCCCTGGTTAGAGCTCAATAGCACCTTGAACCATCAGAGCAATCTCTGCTTTTAAGAAAAGGTCTCCTCAAGGAGATGCCGATGAGAGAATTTGCCTGTGGCTATGTGGGATCTTTAATAGCTAACTCTCCTCTTTCTAGCCCTCTGTCTAGTGCTTGCAGAGAGATGGGAAGTTTCTTTATTTATCACCAGTCTCTTTAGAGTGCCTGTTAGGCAATGCTCACATTATTTATTACAAGGTGTGTGGCACTGTTGAAAAAAAAAACATATATTATTTCTTCTAATGGGCCTATTGCAGATAGAGAGACTTGGGAGATCAAGGTGTGGAAGGAAGAAGAAGAAAAAAATGAAGAAGGTGGACCAAAGGGATGGAGTTGTTGATGCTACTTGAAGGGAAAAATAGAACAGTTTTCTTACTTGCCTATGTGTGGGTGTCTAGGGGAAAATGTTATTTGTAGCCTCAATACATATAAATACATAGAAAGTACGGAATCTATAAATAAAGTTCAAGAGTTTGGGAGGAAAAGTACAAAAGAAACGTTCTTGATTGATCTTAAGCACAGATTTAACTTAAATTTGATGACTACGTACTTATATAAAGCTTAGAAAAGATTTTTTAATAATTAACATCTATACTAACCACCAGCAATAACAAACTTGTAATCAGTGGTAAATTTAACAAGTCATTAAATTTAGAGCACAGCCAGCGCTAGAGGAGAGCAACTGGGGCTGTGTTCCAGGGGATTTCAGAAGACAATGACAGCACCCACCTTCTTGCTTTGGAGAAACAACTGAGCTTAGCACCTGGTTAGCCACAACAATTGGAAAAATAGGATGCTGACCCTAGGTTAGGTTTCTTTGGCTTATCTCTTGCATCAGTCTTCCAAGCAGTGGTCTTCTGGTATGGTCAGCTTTTTTCCCACCACTTCAAACCTGGGTTCCGAAATTGCTGTTATCAGCTCTAACTTAGAGACATGGTCAGGAAGTACCAGCGAACGAAACTATCTAACAGATAGTTATGGATTAATGGAATAATGATGGAATGCATATTAGAATAATTAATAATGATAATCATAGCCAACATTTACATAACATACCCTATATGCCAGGTACTGTGCTAAGTACTTTACAAATTTATGATATTTTATAAATTAGAAGTAACATGTTTCTCTGTCAGTAGGAAACAGCTATCTTAAACCAATGGGTATCCCTAGAAAAATGTCTTCAAACTTGAAAAGTGTATTAGATATGACTGCAAATTAAGGAGACTATTTCCCATACTTTTTCCTATAAGCTGAACACAATTCCAAACAAGAGACTTAAAAATATTTTCGTCAAGGGCAACACTGTGAAAGTAAATGTATAGCTTCTCATGGTGATTGCTTTGAAGGGCAGAATTCATTTGTATATAAGATCTGCTGTATGGCTTTTACCATGTAGAACCCTACCCTTAGAATCAGAATGACCTGGGTTCAGATCCTGCCTCAGATTGTTATTAGTAGTGCGACCTTGGGCAAGTCACTTAAACACTTTGATTTTCTTTTTCCTTATCCATAAAATGATGATAGAAATAGCATTTGCTTCACAGTGTTTTTATGAGTCAAATGAGAGTAATGTGCGTTCTAAAACCTTAAAATATTGCACACTTGTCAGCTATCATTGGCAAGAGATAATAAATTTATTAAAGTGTTAGTATATTTTTGTTAAAAAAGATAGTTTCATTTTTTTTATATTGAAATGAAGAACAGTGATACTGTAATAATGACAGTTTGTATAAGCAGGAGTGGTTTGAGAGTAGTCTAGGGAAAAAAAAGAGATGAAGAATAACTAGTTAGTGCCCCTCTACCACTGTCAAAGGGACCAGCTTGCTATTTAGCAGGTATGACTATCTACTTACAAGAACAGTGTACCCCGTAATGGAGAAGGAATAGCTCATCAGTTTCCAGTTTAACTTGGGCAGGCCAGGAAGGAAAATGCTTACAGAGGGAACTCTGAGATTGAGGATTGCTTCAAAGCTTAGTCTTCCTTGCACTAATTTCTGAATTGTTAAACCTGATCTCCTCATTCCTAATCCCTTGGGACTCAGAATTCTGTTTCTCTTCTTGGATTTATAGTGCTCTTTATTGTAAAAACTGACATTTACACAGTCCTTTAAGACTTGCAAAGCACTTTCTTCAGAACCATCCTGTAAGGTACAAGTGTTATTTCCCCCATTTTACAAATGAGGAAATCATGAGATTAAATGAGAGAGGTAGTATGGTACAGTAGAAAAGCTAATACAAAAATACCATTTAGCAAACTCAGATCTAAGCGAAGAATAAGTCTGAGTGGGCTGGACACATTCCAAGGTAGTTTTGGTTTTGTTTGTTTTTTCATAATGACAATCAATAGATCTGGCATGTTCAGGGTCACAGGAACTGAGCTTATATCCTGGTCCTGCTACTTCCTACCTGAGTGACCTTGGGCAGGCCACTTAACTACTCTACATCTCCATTTCTTCCTCTATTAAATGAGAGAGCGACAAGATTATCTCTAAGGCTTCTTCCAGCTCTGAAACAGTAAAAATCTATGACATTCCCAGAATCACATAGTTAAGTAAATCTCAGAAGATTGCACTATGGACCTCTTCTAGCATGTCCCAGAAACCTCTTCAACCTGGAAGCTCTCTCTGGACCTGGGATTCACACACTGGAAGTAACCCTCACCCCTATGGCCTCTTACTCTGATTGGATGACTCCTCCCAGAACTTCCATTTAAAGAGCACCCCAGAATATCCATGTTTTATTCCTCTCCAGATTACCTTCTGGATTTTCGTTCCTATGCCCTAATGCCAGGAACCTTCTGTCTTTGTCAATCCACTCTCCAATCCCCCTTTCAGCTTCCTCTTTTGTGTTGTTTTCCCCAATTAGAATGTAAGCTTCTTAAAGGCAAGGACTATCTTTCAGCTTGTATTTGTATTCCTGGGGCTCAGTGCAATGCTTGGCACATAATAAGAGCTTAATAGATTGACTGGTTGCTTCAAGTCAAGTACTAGACTCATCCTTCTGCCACCAAAGCCTGTGATATGTTGAAGTTCCATAACGGAAGCAAAGGAATCAATAAATGGTACCTATATATGCTATTATAAAAATGTTTTATTGATACCTTTTTGTTTCTTATAAAATGACCAATTGCCAATAACATCACTCCCACCATTGGAACCTCCTTTACCAAAAAATAGAACAGTTAGACAAAATAAGCTGACACAGTGATTGCAACTGACAAGGCAATATTTTATACATTTGGTATTCCATTTAGACATGAAGGGAATATGTTCCAAAATCAGTGGTCTGGAATCAAGATAGATTATTAATAAATGTATCATATTAAAAATCATTAAGCCAAAGGATATGAATGGTATTTTTCAGAATAATTGCACCAATGCAAAATTCTACTCCACAGTGTATCAGTGTACCTGTTTTTCTCCAAACTGTCCAACATTCATTATTCTATCTCTTTATAATATTGTCAGTTTTATGGGTGAGTTTTAATTTGCATGTCACTTGATACTGAAGATTTAGAACATTTTTAATATGGCTATTAATAGATTGTATTTATTCTCTTGAAAGCTACTTAGATCCTTATTGGGATGGGTTCTTCATTTTACATGTTCACACTGATTCCCTATTGGTCTCAGATGCTAGACTTAAATATTTTTCCTAATCCACAGAAGCCTCTACATTTTACGTAATGAAAATGCTTAATTTTGTCTTTTGCAATCTCCTTAATCTTTGCCTCCTTAAGAATTCTCCAATAATCAGTTTTGCAATAACAAAAAACATTAAACTAGATATAACTGCATTGGATTTGTGCATAAACTTTTCTAAAAATATATGTGTATATATATATATGTATGTATGCATGTGTATATATATGTATATATATATACATACATACGCATATATAATCAAAATTGCCTAGTTTAACTTCTGTAATCCTTTCTGTCCCTTGTTTACTTATGAATTCTTCCCTTAGTCATGTATCTTGATTATTCTTCAATTTTTTCATTCTTTTGATTTTGTTTGACTGATTCTCGATGTCTCATAGAGTCATTAGCTTCCACTTGCCCAATTCTAATTTTTAACGAACTGTTTTCTTCAGTTAGCTTTGTACCTCCTTTTCCATTTGGCCAATTCTGTTTTTTAAGTAACTGTTTCTTCAGTATACTTTTTTTTCCCATTTGGCCAATTTTGTTTTTTAAGGACTTGTTTTCTGCAGTCAATTGTTGTCCTTCCTTTTCCAAGCTATTGACTCTTGCATAGCGCTAATTTCCTTCCCCAATTTTCCTTCTACCTCTCTTACTGGACTTTTAAAATCCTTCTTTAAAATCTCTTCCAAGAAGGCTTTTGGGCTTGAGACCAGTTCATATTCCCCTTTGAGGTTTCAGATGTGGGTGTATATTGACAATGCTGTTCTCTTCTGAATTTGTGTTTTGATCTTCCCTGTCCCCATAGTAAGAATCTATGGTCTTTGTTTTTCTATGTTGCTTTTTGCTTGTGGTGTTTGCCTTTTTTCTGGCTTTTAAAGTTGATCTGTGCTTCTGGGTCATGGTGGGGTACTGTCCCATAATTCTTGTGTTAGGGGCCAGGGGTCTGGTTGCTGGCTTTGTGTTCTGGAGCCTCAGGTTCTGGCAGCTGGAGGCTGTAGAGGCTGTAGTTTACCTGGTGCTGAGCTGGAGCTGGTGGTGGTAGCTGGTGTGTGCAGAGGCCATGTGGGGTTTTTCTGTGTCTCCCCAGGGTTACACTGAAGCTCGAGGGATGGGGTGTGGGGGTGGGGGTGGTCTAGTTGCTGGAGGTCACCTCCTCACCCAGGGGTGAACTAGAGCATGGATAGGCTGAGCCACTGGTGGATGCCCATCTGCCACACAATAGGTGGTTCTCTGTGCTAGTGTCTCCTGGTTCCCCTGGCTGTACCAAGGCACAGGCCATAGTGTTATTGCTTGCCGGCTCCGCCTTTCTGGGGCTCAGGATCTCCTGCTGGTTTGCTGAGGTAGGGCCTGCCACTGGCTTGCCAGGACACCTCCTATCCTGTACTGGTCCCCTTCAGCTACAGCAAGAGGGAACTTTCCCATTAGGGAAAGGATTCTCCTAGCTTCAGGAGCTAAAAACTGCTGTCCTTCTGTCTTTCTGTTGGATCCACTGTTCCTGGATTTTTCCTGGAGCAGTATTTTCTGGGTTTTTCAAGGTCATAGGGGAGAGTGAGAGCAACTTACTGCTTACTCCATCATCTTGGCTCCTGGAAGGAGTCTCATGGAAGCCTTTCATCTTAACATACAATACTTCTCTCACCAGCCTTTTACCTATATTTTGTTCCTGTTATATTAGTTATACTATTTCAGAAGACTAAAGTTCAGACTGAACTGAAACTGGCCATGAGTGCTAAGAACAATAAAAATGGACTTTTTAGATCAAAGACTGGTTTTTACTTCTGTGGTATATGGGGCAATTATAACAAATGATAGAAAGAAGGCAGAATTCCCATTTTGTTTTTGTCTTCTCTACACAAGAGAATTCTCTGAAAACTGGAAATATACAAAACAAAAATTATGAGAAAATTAAAATGAGTTAAGAAAGGAAATAGTAAATGAGCGTGTAGATGCCCTAAATTAGCTCATTACTGGGGTGGGGAGGAAGACTACATTCCAGGGCACTAAAATAACTGGTGAATACATTTGCTAAGATTTTCTTTCTGATTTTTGTAAAATCATGAAGCATGAGAGATGTGCTTTAGGACAATAGATAAATAACTGTCTTAATTTTTGTCTAAAAAAGAGAATTATAGGCTAGTACACTTGACTTTGATCCATACACAAATTTTTGTAAGCAATTAGGAAGGGAATTGATGATCACTAAAAGCCAGCACTGGTTCATCATGAACAACTCTTTCCAGAATAATATCCTTTCCTTCCTCCCTTCCCCCCAACCCACCTTTTTAGGGCAGAGTTATTAAAATGGTAGACCAAGGAAATGCCATAGTTGTATTATACCTGGATTTCAGCACATTGTTTGACAAAGACATAAATCCTATGGACAAGATGGAAAAAAGTAGGCTTGATGATAACACAGTTAGGTGGATTCAGACATGGTTGAATAGCCAAAAGCAAAAGGAACAATAATTATCGGATTAAGGCCAGCCTTAAGGAAATACCATAATGTTCTGTACTCAGTCATGTTCCATTATGTTAAATAAGATTATTTAGTCCAAGCCTCTTCTTTATAGAGGGGGAAATTGAGGTCCAAAGATATTGTACAAGGGATCATGCATCAAATGAGGGGTTGGACTAGATAACCATTAAAGTTCCTTCCATTTCAAAGTGTCTTTATTCTATTATTTCCCCTGAGTTCTTAAAGTAAATCAGGAAGAGACCTAGAACTAAATTCCCCTGTCTGCAGATTCCAAGTTGAAGGCAATTTTCTTTCACATTACACTATTTTTACATCCCACAACAATGAGTCAGTAATCATGCAACTCATGTCAAGAAGTAGCTGAAATCTTAAAGAAAGACAAGCATGATCATAAAGAGTGCTTTCAATTTTTAGTATTTTAAATGCCAAATCCAATTCCCAGATCTATCTTACTTTTTTTTTTTGGGGGGGGGAAGGGGACTCTGGGTTCTCTCTCCTATTGCAGATAAACTCACAGCATATAAGGAAATATGAGGAAAATCGACCAACACTGAAGTTTTACTTTTTTTTTTTTTAAAAATATAATGAGGCAGGCTGAAAAGTATCTTGCTTAAACTGCCTAGCTAGTTTAGCTAATAAATTGTGTGATATGTAAATGCTCTCAAATTAATCTGCTCATGGGTTTGCTTTGTTTTGTTTTGTTTTTTGAAGGCAGGAGGCAACACAGAGATCAACAGTATTCCTTTAGAAGCCAAGGCTGCCCTTATGAATTTCCAGAATCACTTTTTCTGTAGCTTCGACTCCATTTTATCCTTTTCTAGCCTGAAGGCAGCTACTAAGAATCCAAATGATATAGCCTAACACAATCACTTCTGCCCCTCTGAAACCAGATGCTAAAGGTACAATTTAATCCATGTTTGATGAGTAAGATGGTGGGAGATACAGAAAGGAATTCCATTGGCTCGTTTAGATTTCCACTCAGAACAAAGTAATTTGAAACCTTAATGGAAAATTTACCAACAAAAATAAACAGATAAACAGAAAAAAGTATTTTGTTTACATGAATGACCTAGGAATAAGGGATGAAGGTTCAAGTCAAAAGTTTATGGCAAGGAAACAGAATCAAAATACTTGACAAATTTGAAATGTGTCAAACATAGTCCCAGGGGAGAGGCAGAATCAGCAAAAGAGGTATTAACTAAACTTAAGATCTAGTCTGGAGTCACTGGTAAGAACATAGTTTAAAAAACAAATGATTAGCACAAGTAAGAAAGCAAAGTGGACCGAGCAATCTGATACAGTGAAAGACCTTTGGTTCTGGAATCAGAGAACCTTGAACCTGGGTTCAACTTCCATTTTTGATACTTAATTTTGTAGTTGACTTTGGGCAACTAATGTAACTTCGTTGGCCTCAGTTTCTTCATCTGTGAAATAAAGGGCTTAGATTAAATGACCTCTGAGATCTCTCCCAGCTCCAGATCTTATGACTATGAAGTTCTCAGACTCTTGGCCTCTCTTTGTAGGAAAGCTGATCGATAAAGACATTAATGGTGCCAAATCATAGCAAGATAGCACTTTTATTCATTTAAAGAGGCTGTGAGCTATCTTAGTATTAGCTCATTAAGCATGAAACAGCTTAGGTTTATAGACTTTACCACTGGCTTCAGTTACACCCTATGAGCTTTTTGTGATTAGTAAATAGAGACAAATACAAAAAAATGGTACAGAGAAAAAGTTACCTTTCTCCTAAGAGTTCACATCAGTGACCTTTCGGAGACTGGAATTTTGCCCCGTTTCTCAAATACTTTTTCACTCCATTCCTTAAATTTCTTGCCTTCGCTGCCTTTTGATATCTGATTCATCCTTTCAGATTTAATGAACTTATTGTGCACCTCTATTTTTGTACCAACAGACAAGTTTTTCTATAACCTGCTGCAAATGAGGGTGAAAGTTATCACCAAGGTCTGAATTCTTCATATTCATTTTTTTTACAATGCGGTAGTATTTCATTGCATTAATGTACCACAATTTATTTTGGGGTTCCCCAATTAACTGCTACTTAGCTTTGTTCGCTTTTCTTTGTTACTACAATGAAAAAGATTGAATATTTTGGTGTTTGTGGGATCTTTTTATCTTTGACTTCCTCAGGTTTTATGCCAGCAATGGGATCCCTAGGTGAAAGGCTATGGGCATTCTGATTATTTTTAAGGGATAATTTTAAGTTGCTTTCTAGAAGAGTTTAACTGACTCATGCTCTTCCAACAGTGTACTAATGTGCCAGTCCTTTCACAGCTCCTCCAGCATTGATTATTTCCCTCTTTTGTCATGTCTGCCAATTTTCTGGATGTGGGATGTAACCACAGAGCTATTTTGATGTGCATTTCTCTTAGTATTAGTGAATTGGAGCAATCTTTCATACAGGTACTAGTAGTTTGACTTTCTTTGGTGGACTGTTTGTTTATATCCTTTGACTATGTGACCATCAGGGAATGACTCGTATCAAGAATCCTCTATCAAGCAACTAGATGGGGTAGTGGATGGGGAAGTGGACTTGTACTCAGGAAGACCTGAGTTGGAATCCTGGCTTACAAGCCATATGACACTGAACAAGTCACCTAACCTCTTTCAGTACTTATTTCCTCATCTGTAAAATAGGGATAGCACCTATTTGATACATGTGAGTTATTTCTAGATATGTTTAAAGAAATGAATTATCCCTTATAGAATATATAATTTAGTTCTAATGTAAATGTTCTACTTTTGGACAATGAAATCTTGACCCATTTATGGTGACAGTTGTAACAACAAAATCTAAAATTATTGGAAAGTTGCAACCTTCAGGGTTAGATATGTGGATAAAAAAGTCAATATTTAAATATATTTGTGTGTGTGTGTGTGTGTGTGTGTGTGTGTGTGTGTGTGTATAGTTTATCTAAATTTGGAAAAACTTGCCTTGATGGGGGTGGGGGTGGGGAAGGGAGAGGAATTGGTGAAGATATCTTTTAAGGAAAAAAAAATGCTCATTTCCTGTCCTAGAAAGTGAGGAGTGATGCACCTCATTTGACTGCTTGGTGTTTTCTTTTATGTAGTCACATCTCCATCTGCTGGAAATTTAGGATTTTTACCCCTAAAGGCTTTTGATGACAGGTACCATGGCATTGAGAAAAAGAAACTATCAGTATAAATGGCAAGGAAAATGTCCTTTTTTTTTTTTAAAGAAAACTCTTTCTCTAGTACTAAGAACAAAGGTCTGGACATGGTATATGTTTAGCGAATGTCGCCCTAAGCAACTACATTCATTCAGTAAGTCTTATATTGGTTGTGCAAATTAGCATGTGCCCACAGGTACTTGTCCTAGGTACATTGCTCTGTGCTCACTGGGCACACAATCAATAACAATGACTTGAGAAATCAAGTACAAGAGAGTGAAAATTATCCAACAAAAACTCAAAATACTTGGCAACAGCCTTATTTCAAAAAGTAGGTCAGTGGACCTATGCTTTTTCACATAGCTCACTTAATTAGCTAGGGTAGGGAGAGGGATTGGACCTGGGATTTCGTTGGTATAGCAAACTCCAATATGAGGAAACTATCTCTACAGGGAAGATTGGCTTCTTCTATGCAACTTACGGTATTAAAGTGTTGCCTGGGGCAGTAAGAAGTTAAACAACTTACCCACAGTCACACAGCCAGTATGTCTGAAAGGGAAGCCTTAAATCCAGGTATTTCTGGCTCTGAGACCTGCTGCTTATTCACTACACAATGCTGACACAACTACACAGCTAAGCATACCTAATTTTGACTCACTGAAGATTTGCAATTTGCTGTTTAGAATTTCCTCAGAGGAAAAGCCAGAAGCCTTGCTAGTGATATGTCCTCATAGAGAAAGGGGTGCATGGGATTCCTCCTGGCCAGCTGTTGTGGTTTTAATTGAAAAAGTATCCACTGGTCCCCAGTCAGAGAGAAGGGAAGAGGCAGAGACAGATCTATGGCAGATAGAGGAGAAACCCAGTAGCATTTGAGCCAAAATGAGTCTCTTAAATATTTGATTTTGTTTCCAGTCCCTGGACGTGATTTTTATTTGGAATTGGGCTGAAAGGAGACAGCTTGTAAGTAACTGGAGAAAGTGTTTACTCAGTGAATTAGTTCAGGTTTCATTGTACAGAGGATTAGAGCCTCAGCAGTGACTGAATCTCCATTTCAAGTTAGAGTGGCTCGCTATTAGCTACCTCTGGGGCAGGACTAATTATCATAGGACTTAGGCCATTAAAGGCTTTAACTACCAGTGCTCTCTTCCAGGACTGGATTAACTGTTTGCCTAAAGCAAACTGTGTAGATAACCATCCTTCCTAATGGTCTGTTTTGATCTCTCTTCTCTTTCCTCCTTTTCCTTAACTGAGTCTTGTTGCTGGCTCAGTTACAATGAATCAGAATCGTGATTTTGAACTGTCAAACACTTTAGCATTTTTGCCACTAAGACATCATTGCTAAGCATTGCTAAGAAGACATTTTCCTCTCAATGCAATGTGGGGACTTGGAGGCGGGATTCAATGCCAAGAGAAGCTATGTTTTGAAATGAGAATGCCTCAGGGAGAGATGGACTCTGATATCAAAGGATAGCTCCCTAGTGAGAGAGGCAGGAATTCATTCTTAACCTCTCCTTTCACAAGACTTTAGGGATATAGCCTTTCCTTAATAACTAAGAACCTCTTCCCCCCACACCCATTTTATGTTTATATATAATGGAACCACCAAAAGCAGAAAGGGCATAAATAAATAATAAACACAGTCATGATGATGATGATGATATGAGAGAGATGATGATATGAAAGATAACTTAGAGCCAGAAAGGCTTAGGACCTGAGTTCAAGTCCCTCATCTGACATATACTAGCTTCATGACTTTGGGCAAATTAGGTGACTTCACAATGCTCTAAAACTATAATTTGCAGAGAAGGCACCTCCCTGCTGCAGCTTTAAGGAAGTTTCTTTCTTCAAGATGCCAGTCAACTGATAGGTCCAATTTCTATCTCCAATCCTTAAAAATAGTAATAAAATAATAAAACTTCAGAGATGGCAGCGACCATAGAAGTTATCTATTTCAACCTCCTAATTTTACAGATGAGAAAACTGAAAACTAGATGGGTTCAATACTGCAAATTAAGGTCACACAGAGAGGTAGTGGCATAGCCAAGGTTAAAATAGAGATCTCTGACATCCAGTCCAGAATCCTTTTTCACAATCCCCTTATGAGAACTCATATTTAGATGGTGCCTCCTGGATATCTCATTTGACACACAATGCCACCTGTTTGATTGATAAGTAACACAGAAATTATTTCTATTTTATGGATGAGGCTCAAGGTATCCCAGTTCTTAAGTGACAGAGTTGTGACTCAAACCCTGGTTTATCTGTCTTCTGTCTCCAAGTCCAGTGCTTTTGATCCAGGCATCATATGAAAACCAGTAGGCACTGTTTTGTCAGGATTCTGTCTCTTGTGCTATCAATAAGATTTATAATAGTAAATTGAAACCACTGAGCTTTTTTTTTCATTAGAACCCCCTGCAGCACCTTTTTCCAAATTGTAAAGACTATTTTTCATACTCTACCACTATGGCAGAAATATAGTGCAACATTTATTGAACATATGAATTCATTCAATAATTCTTAAATTGATTCACTGGAAGATATACACTAAATGCACTAACTGGTTATCACATTGGGCCCCACAGGAGCAAATGAGAAGGTAGAGAACTCAATGTTCTGGTTCTTTGGACAAAGATAAAAATTATAAGCATGGGAATATTACGTCTGCTGATCAGTGTATCTGTGCTCATACTATAATGCACAACAGATTCAGATATGCATGAATTCTTGAATCATTCAGATATAACTGAATATTTTGTCAATTTTGTTCATGTGACTACATGAAAGATTGAGATTCAGTATTACTTGGATCTACTATTTGAGAGGCCGTTTTCAACTCTCCTATTCAGTTCTCATATAGCTACTGAGAAAGAGAGGAAGAGAGATAAAGGGAGGAGGTAGGGAGAAAGGGAGAGAAAGAAAGACAATGGGATACCAGTACAAAGAATGAAACAATCACTACACACACGGTATCTAATAGGGGAAAGAAGTACATATATAAATATGTACATCATAAATATAAGGTGAATAAATACAAAAATATGCAAAATAGTTAAATACAAGGTTGTTTGGAAGGGAAGGTACTGGCACTTGGGGAATTGAGAGATCAACTAAAGAAAAGTAAATCTAACAATTACGAAGTAAAATGCAAATAAGTTAAAATACCCAATGAAACACACAGAAGAGGACTGAAATGAAAATTCATAATGTGCTGTTTCATTCATTCAAAAAGTATTTATTAAGTACCTGTTGTGTGTCAAGTACTATGTTAAATACTTCAGAAAGACCAAAAACTAATCTAAGTATGAAAGTCTGGTCTAAACTTTACTCGGTTTTGCCAAATCACAAAAAGCTGGAGTGGTGATTTCATCAGACAAAATAGAATTCAAATTAGAAAATTTTAAGGAGACAAAGGAAGAATATTATGTTATGCTACAAGGCTCTATTCAAAACGAGTTTGTCTCAATGACTGTAATAATGTACATGAAAACAACACCCAGAGGCAGTTGAATTCTGATTAATTGTATTGACTAGTATCTTCAACATGGAGAAATGATGATAAAACAAACCTCTCTCCTTTCATTACAGTGGTGGTAAACTACAAGTGTAGAATGTGGGATATGCTCTCAAATGGGGTCAAAATCATTGCCTCTTGATTTTGAATCAATGGGGAAGTGTTAAAGGATTTTTAACAAGGGGTAAAAAGCAACAAAAAAAACCTTTGAAAATGTGTTATTACATATGTACATTTAAATATGCATGCACTTAAGAATTATGTAGCAAAATTACAAAGGGAAAACTGCCCATCTTTGCAGGAAGAAATACCTATAAAAACAATAGTAGAAAGTTTTTAGTATACCAATATCAACATATGATAAATCCAAAAGAAAGATAAACTTTTAAAAAGAAATCATAGAGCTAAATACCATTCTCCAGTCCTTCCTCCACTCAGCTCTCAAATTGATCTTCCCAAAATACAGGTCTGACTATGTCAGCTCTCTATTCATTAAACTCCAGTGGCCCTTATCACCTCCAGGATCAAATAGCAAGTTCTCTGGCATTCAAAGCCCTTCATACCTGCTACTATTTCAGTCTTCTAACATCTTACTCATGCCCCCATATTCTGCAGTCCAGTGACTCTCACCTCAAGTCCTTTGAACAAGAAGACACTCCATCTATCAGCTGCGGAATTTTCTCTGGCAATCCCCCATACCTGGAATCTTTTCCCTCCCTCATGTTCACCTCACAGTTTCTCTGGCTTCCTTCAAGTCCTACCTAAAGTCTCACCTTCTGTAAGAAGCCTTTCTCGATTCTTTTAAATGCTAATGCCCTACCTCTCCAATTTATCTTGTCTATATCTTGTATATTTTTCCCCAACTAGACTGTGAGCTCTTTGAACACTGAGGCTGTCTTTGCTTTTCTTTGTATCCCCAGTGCACAGTATATAGTAGGTGCCTAAGAAATGTTTGTTGAGTGTTGACTGCCTGATTGACTAAATGGAGTATTATGGAGATAACTTAGTTGAGCAAGCAAAGTAAGAACCCTTTTTTCCAGTGTTCATGGAATTTAACCCAAAATTTGCTAGATCACAAAGAAGACATAAGCTAACATAGAAAAAGAAATACTAACCAATGGATTTATAGATCATGGTGTAATAAAAACAAGTAATAAATATTAACACAATGAATAAAATATGGAGTAGGGCACTCTGGTCATTTTAAAAAATGACCTATTAAATAATGACTGAGTAAAGGAAGAAATTATAAAATGATAATAGATGACATCTGATAAAATAATAGCACAAATACTGTATATCAGTGTCTTTGTACCTAAGGTATATAAACCCTGACTTGCAGAATCTGGGGGTGAATCTCATTTGTTTGCAACAGACATTTTGTGTGATTTCATACATATGAGTAACCCTTTCCCCAAAACAAATACTAGCCTCCTCCACATCTTAGTAAGTGTTTTTCATCACTTACTTTAGCTAAAAAAAATAAGAAAATCTCACCACCTTATGTCAGATAGATCTTGGACAACATATATACAGTTTGTCATTGGACCTATGAAATTCTTCCAGCTCCAAAGAACCTGGCAATGATTGCTTCCTGAAACCATAGCCTTTGATAACATCAGACCAGAACTTTCTTAGAACAGGAATTTTTATTTTGCAATAAATGCTGTCAACAAAAAAGACTGGGACTATTTCTTAGGCCATACAATAAGTAGGATGAAAAGAAAAAAAAAAATTATTTAAATGAGTCTCTAACCTGGAAGTTCCCTCCATTGAAGCAGATTGCATCCCATCCATACCTACCCATGCTCTGTAACTCTTGTCCATGTCCTCCCATAATATGGTCACTGTAGGGGGTTAACCATTCAATGTACATGAGACCTTCTTTTTTCTGACATCACAAAGGTTTTAAAAGCTAATTCAAGTCAAGTTTAGGGTGAGATGAATAAAGTAATAGTACATTTCAAAGAAATATTGAGATTTTGCAAAACCATTAGAACAGCTGAGAGAATCATTAACTATCTGGGGGCAATTCAATCACAGAAACTGCTAGTAAGTTTACCAGGTAGTAGTTCTGAGAGTACTAGGTTCTCACACTCAGAAAAATGGAAATACTAGGGTGCTGGTTCCCTCTCAGGTTATCCTACCAGTTGGGCTTTCTCCCTGAATAACTCTCCTATTGTTTAAATTCCAAAATGTATTTCACTTTAAGAATTCAAGATTCAAATCTGAAGGGAAGCAATCACAAAGTCACAGAATCATAGGATGTTAGAGTTGGAAGAAAGCTTAGCCAGCGATCAGATAGTGACCCCCCCATTTAACAGCTGAGGAAACTGAGTCCTATAGAAGTATTGTTGTATTGTTGTTCAGTCGTGTCCAAGTCTTTGGAACCCCATTTGGAGCTTTCTTGTCAAAGATACTGGAGTGGTTTGCCATTTCCTTCTCCAGCTCATTTTGCAGATGAAGAAACTGAGGCAAACAAGGTTTAATGATTTGTCCAAGGTCACACAGCTAGTAAGTTGGATTTGAATTCATGAAGATGAGTCTTACTGACTCCAGGCCCTTTACTCTATCCATTGTACCACCTAGCTGCCCAGGTACTAGCTAAGACATACTAATTAGAGGTAAAGAGCAAAGCCGAGTCTGGAATCTAGGCCTCTTGATTCTGAATTAATTTCCCAAAAGCTACCTTCACTGTTTCACTTTATTTCTTACACATTTTGTTTTGTTTTGCCTGTTCAAAATGTTAGTCAGAAACAGGACAGTGTTTTTTTCCCCCTTCCCACTCCACCATCAAAAAAAAAAAAGAATGAATGTTATGAAATGCTGTTTGGCAGAAGTTCAGATTGCAAGAAAGGAAGGAGGAAGGAAGGAAGGAAGAAAGAAAGAAAGAAAGAAAGAAAGAAAGAAAGAAAGAAAGAAAGAAAGAAAGAAAGAGAAAGAAAGAAAAGAAAGGAGAAAAATGGTTAAAAACCCAGAGCTAAAACTCAAAAACAGAGGAGTAAAAGATCCTGCTGATCCTTTCCATTGTCTATGTAGCCAGAACCGTTGATTAATTTTCCAAAAGGCCTATTTAGCTTTGCTATCTTTTGCTTTGGGCAGCTGGTGGTACAGTGGATAGAATATCTTTCCTAAGAAAAACCTCAGATGGGGTCACAAAGAGTCAGGCATGACTGAATAACTTGGCTATCTTTATTTCTAGGGGAGAGAGGTGACTGCTTCACTTATAACATCCAGTGAGAGAATCATGCTGTAAGGGGAACAGACCCTGGGGCCTTTGCTCTCCCAAGTCAAGGCCATAGATATAAGATCAGATAGTTTCTCTGATCCTCACAGATATATTCCTCCAAAATAAGAATTATGTACCTGTGATAAAGCAATTTCAGCTGTCTCCACAGCCTAGGATACCAAAAATCCAAATAAAGTAAAAAACTAATGAACTAATAGCAGTAAGAATAATTTCCAGGACTACATCAATACCCCTTCCTTAGTATCTACCATGTTCTTTCACAGCCAAGAGGGCTGAAGAAATTATTTTTCTCAAACATCTCTGACAACAAAAATACAAGAAGCGTAATAAAAGCAACTAAGGAAAACAACAACAAAATAAAAACAGTGAGATTATTAAGAAAAGTCTTCCTAAATGTGTATGAGATAACACAGGTGAAAGGAAAAATCAAATGGAAGTGATTGTGGTGAAACAGGCCTGAAACATCATGGGCTGAACCTCATGTCAGCGTTGTTATGTTTTGTTTTGGGGGCAACTAAATAACAAATGGAGAGGATATGTAAAGGAATGGATGGAGGAAGCAGATAGAAGGAAACATATGATGTGCCCTAATCAAGTCAAAGGCTAAAAATGAAGTGAAAATATCTCCTTTAATCTCTCAGAAAAAAGAAAGCCTACAGGAGAATAAGCAGGGAGAGAAAAAGGGAGGGGTTTGTAAAGGGGAAGAGAAAGGGGGAAATCTTGTTTTAATAGTGGAAAGGAGTATCTCTGATAAATATCCCTCTAAAAATAGATGGGATCTTAAAATGAGTATATTGTATAGGTTCTGCTTCTTAGAGATTACTCATCATGGCGCAAGAGAAGGAGCAACTGACTCCCAGAAGAATGGGAGTGTATGAACTCATAATGGAGATTTTGAAGTAATTGGGGAGGGGGAATGAACAAGGGGAAGGTAAAGGTCAATAACGTACTGCTCAGTCAGGGACATAGAAAAATTCCACTCATGGGACAATATCCTCTCTAGTCCCTGCAGGAAGTGGGCTATGACTGAGGCATAAGAGAAAAAATTGATTTCCAAAGAGCAAACTCTACAAGGCAATAAGAGAAAAGTGTTTAGAAGGAACCCAAAAGAGGTACCTTAGAAGGTTTCATTCCATGGGGCATACAGAGATTAAAGAAGGACTAAACAAGTATAAGGGCCATAAATCAAAGCATAAAAATCCAGAATAGAGGGAAAGGGAAGATAAATGATAATGTGAATGTGGTAATCATTTTTAGAAAAAGAAAAACCAGAGAAATGAATTTGCCTTTCAAGTTATTATTATTACTGTATTGTTGGGCAGCTAGATGGCACAGTGGATAGAGTGCCAGGCCTGGAGTCAGGAAGACTCATCTTTGTGAGTTCAAATCTGGCCTCAGACACTTAGTCTCTGTGAGATCTGGGCAAATCACTTAACCCCATTTGCCTCAGTTTCCTCATCTATAAAATGAGCTGGAGAAGGAAATGGCAAAGTACTCTGTGCCAAGAAAACCCAAAATTGGGTCATGGGAAGTCAGAAATGACTGAAATGACTGAACAACAACAACAATAAATACTATGTGTCTGACACTGTGATAGGTGCTAGGAATATACATAGGAGTAGAAAGAAAGACTCTGCTCTCTGCTTACATTTTTTTTCAAAATAAATTCTATTGATGTCTTCTATATTCATACTATCATACTTATCTGTAGTATCCCTTCTGCTGTCCCTTCCAGGGAGTCATTCCATATAACAAATAGAAAAGGGGGGGGGGAGATGAGTAAAGAAATAAGCAGAATTGATGAATACATTGAAAAAATCCAAAAGCATCTAAAATGTGTAACCTCTGTGGTCCTCCCACTTTTCACCAAGAGGTAGGTTAGGGGATGTCTTCTCATTTGTCTTCATCTGAGCCATGCTTTATAATGTAGCTTGAGGTCTTGAAATATTTTTCCTCTTTCATCAAAGATCTTTTATTTTTAATTTTATCAAATTCTAAAAAGTATCACCTTGGTAATCTGATTGGTATAGCGTTAAAAGTTTAAATTAACTTTTGTAGTATTGTTGGATCTTTTTCCTGGTTTCTTGGAGAATTTGTTGTTTCCCAGTGAAATTGTTAAATTTAACAATTAAATGTCTTGGAGTTGACAGCATAGGGTTGTTTTGGTTATTATTTTCTTTTTCCTAAGGACAATTTGTGCATCCTTTTGACTCACACTTTGTCTTTCTGTCTTCAGAAGTTCTGGACAGATTTTTGGTATTATTTATTGCATTATGGTGTTTAGACTTTTTGACTTGTTATGCTGTTCTATGAGTGCTATTTGGTTGTCTCCATGCATTCTGTCCTCAAAATAGTTATGTTTTGTTTCTACAGAGATTATGCTTTCTTTTTAATGTTATTGCTTTTTGCTTTGCTTTTCTTCTTCAGATTATCCTTCATTTCTGGGTATTTACATTCCCAATAAGTCATATTCTATTCTGTTTGTTTGCTGAGACTTGCCTTAATGGCTTCAAATTTTTCTGTCTTGCCAATAATTTCTGATATAACAGTCACAATTCTTATTTTTCTTTTAAACCATTCAGGAACATCTTGCTTCGGTACCATACTCTCTTGGTAATGCACAGGGTCCTCTATCTCATCAGGCATTGATTCATTTTCCTTTGTCTTGCAATATTTGTTGGAAATATTTATTGCAAAAGGTCCCATTGTATCACCATTGCATATGATTTTGCTTTTTGTTTTCAATAGATGTTTTTTATGATTTAAAAATGTCTCTCTTTCCTATGCTGTATAGGGTTTTTAGTGTAAAATTAATGTTGCACTTGGTCAAAGGCTTTTTCAGCATCTATTAAGATGATCATATGATTTGGGATATTTTAATTTTTAATATAATTGATTATGTTAATTGTTTTCCCAACATTGAGCCCTCCTTGAATCCTTGCTATCAATCCCATTTGGTCATAATGAATGATTTCCTGTATTCTATTTGACAAGATTTGGCTTAAAATTTTTGAGTCAATATTCATTAATGATTTTGACCTACAGTTTTTCTTCTGTGCCTTATATTTCCCTGGTTTAAGTATTAGGACTGTGTCACATAAAAGAATTCTGACAGGGTGCTTTCCTTCTTAATTTTTGAGAATAACTTCTGAAGTATGGGTACTAATTTTTCTTTAAAAGTTTAGTTCCTTTGCACTTGATCTATTTCTTTTTCTGAGATTAGGTTATTTAAGATCTTTATCTGATCTTCTGATATTTTGGGTATTTTATATTTTTGAAGGTATTTCTCTATTTCTTTTGCATTCTCAGTTGTATTATCACCTAACTGTACATAATATGTGCTGATTATTCTTTTTATTCCTTCTGGTTTCGTTGTGATTTCTCCTTGCTCATTTATGATTTTATTGACTTGTTTTTCTACCCTCTTTTTAAAAATCAGATTAGCTAAGGGTTTATTAATTTCATTAGTCTTTTTGAAGGACTAGCTTTTAGTTTTATTTATTATTTCTATGGATTTTTTGTTTCCAATTAATCCATTTCTCTTCTATTTTTTAATATCTCCTCTTTTGTACTTATTTTAGATTTGCTTGCTGGTTTTCTAATTTTTAAAAGGCACATTCAGTTCATTAATCCCATCTTTTTCTACTTTGTTAATGAATATTTGTAGGAATATAATTTGTCCCCTGAGGACTGCTTTAGCTAAGTCCCAGATATTTTGGCATATTGTTTCATCATTATCATTCTCTTTGACATAACTCTTAATTGTTCTTATTATTTTGTTCTTTGAACCATTCATGATTTGGATTTCATTGCTATGTCTTCATTTGGTTTTGTGTATTTTGTTTGTGATCCCTGAACCAGTAACTATTTTTATTGCCTTATGTTTGTAAAGGCTGTATTAACTATTTCTGCCTTTGTACATTTGTTTGCAATATCTCTGTGCCCTAATACATGGTCAATTTTTTAAGTTCCTTGTAGTGCTGAGAAATATGTATTTTTGGCAATCCCTTTTAGAAGACTTTATAAGTCTTTTAGTTATAGAACGTACAACCCTATGGTAAGCTTCCTCACCCCTACCACAACTACATCCCTGAATATATAGGCTACCACTGATTTATACCTTTTATCTTCCTTTCCCTACTTACCTCAAAAATCTCTCCCTTGGGACCATGTCCTCCCAGTCACCCAGTGCCAGAAGTTCCAACACCTTCCTCTCAAGATAGTCCTTTCAGGTCCCAAAAGCCCCAGGTAACAGCCAACACAAAGTCTTCATTTCCCTTTGCAGAACTTTTCTCTTCAGCCATGGGAGCATTCATCAGCAAAACCTCTTCCCACTACCAAAACAGAGCCTCCTTCTTCCCCACCATCCCATATTCATTCCTTCTCTCCTCCTCCTCACCTTGCTTCTGCAAGCTTTTCTTTTCCTGAGAGACCATCTTCTCATTGCTAACCTTACATTTAACCCAGACACAGCCCACATTCTCCTTTATTCCCCCAATCCCCTCTATCTTTTATGCACCCTTCTATTTATAATGCATTTTCCCCAAAAAATGATTTACTTGTAGACAGGGTATCACAAGGTCCTGTCTATAACACCTCAGACCCAACTCTCCAATGTAATTTCCACTTGACATATACCTTTACCCACGTCTCCTTACATACATTTAAAAAGAAGGCTCTTACTGGTCCCTATGCAATCATAATATTTCTGTTGCTCTCCTTGTCTACTGGCTGCTGCGTTTATTTATCCCTCCTGCATTTCTGTTGTCTGGAGTGTTCAAGAAGCAAATGATTTCTTCGGGTCTGGTTTTCTTTCTAAGAATGTTTTATATACCTCTTTATTTTGAATGTCCATTTTTTTTTCCATTTATGGTTAAGGTCAGATTTTCAGGGTAGGTGCATCCTTGAGTTCCATTATTTTTCACAGCACAGTATTCCATTCCCTCTTGTGTTTTTTGCTTGGTACAGAATAGTCTTGTATTATTCAAATTTCCTTTCTTTTTTATTTCAATATCTTTCTCTATATTTTTAACAGAACTTGTTATTTTTGAATTGAATTGTTAAATTTAATCACAATGTGTCTTGGAGTTTGCAGCCCTGTTGATGTTGTTTTGTTTTTGTTTTTGGTTTTTTTTTTCCTAGAGGCAACCTATGAATTCTTTAAATTGACATTTCATTTTCTGTGTTCAGAAATTCCAGACAGTTTGCCTGTATTGTTTATTACATTATGGCATTTGAGGTGGGTTTTTTCCTACTTTTTGTGTCTTTTTCTGGGAGATCTACAACTTTTAGGCTGTCTCTCCATTTCCTATCTTTCAGATAACTATGTTTTGCTTGGAGAGCAAGAGAGCATATTTTCTTTTAATGTTATTGGCTTTTTTTCCCTTTTCTTCTAGAATACCCTTCACTTCTCTGTGTTTTCATTCCCAACCAATTGTTCTCTCCTTCATTTCTTTGGTGAGACAGATTCATGTTTTTTATTCTGCCCTTTAGTTATTTTCTGACAGCCATAAATCCTACTTTCAGAATTCTCATTTCTCTTTTAAAACACTCTAGAATATCATGTTGGGGTTCCATGTTCTCTTCAAATTCTGCCTCGATCTCAAAGCTTCTTAGATTTCCCCCATCCTCGGCAATTCATGATTCATCAGCCTAGGACTTTGCCTCAGCTGATACAGTGGATGTAGTGCCAGGCCTGAAGTCAGGAAGATACTCACTCACTGGGTGACCCTGGGCAAGTCACTTAACCTTGTTTACCTCAGTTCCTCATCTGTAAAATGAGCTGGAGAAGGAAATGGCAAACCACTCCAGTATCTGCCAAGAAAACTCTAAATGGGGTCACTAAGAGTCAGACACACACACACACACACACACACACACACACACAAATGACTGAACAGCAACAACAATATATACCTTGGATCTAGGTTTCAGCTTGATTCTGAATGGAAATCATTCACCCAAAAGTTACCCAAATCTTAATTCAGTGTATTCCCTGGAGTTCATCCACAGTTTTCCATGAAATGGATTCTTATTTTCTTGAACATTTACCCTGAATCAATTCTCTTGAACTGTCTTTTCTCTAGAACAAGGGTTCTTAATCTGGGGTCTGTGAACTTTTTTTTCTTTTTTTTTTTGGTGAGGCAATTGGGTTAAGTGACTGCCCAGGGTCACACAGCTAGTAAGTGTCAACTGTTTGAGGCCGGATTTGAACTCACATCCTCTGACTCCAGAGCCAGTGCTCTATTCATTATGCCATCTAGCTGCCCCATGTGAACTTTTTAATAAATATTTTGACAACTCTTTTAATATAATAGGCTCTTTTTGTGAGCATATGTATTTTCTCTTATGAACTTAAAAGCATTCTGAAATGACTGTCAGACTGCTAAAGGCATTCATGGCATAAAAAGAATTAAGAACACCTGTGCTAAATCTTCCCCCTTCTCCCCCTCCCCATTCCCTTTGAAATTAAGATGGAAATTCTTTAAAAGTTCTGCATTTCATTGTGAGTTTGTACCTTGATCCTTTACCCTGCCTCTATGGTCACCAGTCCATTGGGATGACATATAGTTCATGTCTATAGAATCCCAAATCCCACTCTCCTCTCAGTCATATGAGTAATTTTGCACTAAACCTGTGATTTCATTGGTATACAAAACTTTCTGGTAAGGAAACTCCCTCTACCAATGCAGAGCTGCTTTGCAATTTAAAGTCTTAGAGGGTAGTCTGAGGTAATGAGAGATTAAGTAATCTGCCCAAGATCATAATCAGTATATGCTAGAAACAAGAATTGAACCTAGAACTTCCTGACTCCAAGAACAGCTCTTTGTCTATCATGTCAGGCTGCCTCACCAACAAATATTAGCAACTAAAATCCAATTACATTTTAATAACTCTGGCTTAATCCACATATGACTTTTAGGAAAGAAACTTTTAAAAAAATGTACACAGATCTCATAATCATAAAATAAATATCAAGGTTTTGTAGAATTATGAATCCATAAAGGACAAATCTAGGGGGAAAAACAAGAAAAATCACAGAAAAACATCAACCTATTAAAGCAAACACAAAACAAACTTAAAACACATAGCCACAATATTCAGTAACAGGAAAAGAGCACCTAGTTTCTCAGAATGAGTTCAAGTCACCAAACCTAGATGAATTCCATCCTGAGGTACTTAAAAAACCAGCTGGTATGATTGCTAAACCACTGTCGGTAACCTTTGAAAGATCATGGTGAGTAAGAGACAAGCCACCAGACTGGATAAGGGAAAATGTCTCAATTTTTAAAAAAGTCAAGAGAGTAGAACCTGCAAAGTAAAGTGCAGTGAACTTGAGTATAACTCCTGTCAAACTTCTAGAATGTTTTTTTATTAAAGACATAGTTAACAGATAGCAAACATGTTTTAAAGGAGTAGTGATCACCTAGAGTCAGTGTGATTGCATCTAGATCAGCTCATGCTAGACTAACTCTATGCCCTTTTTTTTTAAGACAGGTTTATTCAACTGGTAGATCCAAGGAGATGTTATTCAAGTTTGACTGGATTTTAGCAAAGCATTTGAAAATTTTCTCACACTCTTCTTGTTGATAAATGCAAAAGATATACATTAGACAGTAGTAAAGTTAGGCTGATTCAAAGCTGGTTGAATACCCAGAGCTGAAGAGTTTGCAAATATATATGCATTAATATCTTTGAATCAACTTAGAAGGAAGACCTAGTAGAGTGTGACAGGAATCAGATCTCAGCCCTGTCAATGCTATCAAATATTTTCTTCAGTGACCTAGATAAAGAAAATGTCACCATGTTCATCAAATTTTTAGATGAAATAAAGTTAGTAAAGATCTTACACATTGGACAAAAGATTTTGCATCTAAAATACTCTTAATAATATAGGTAATAGATAAGGTCTAATAGACTCAAATTTAATAGGGAAAAAATGGAAAGTCTTAAAAATTTCTGATAATGCTAAATGAGTTAGGCTAGATGGCCACCAAGGTTTAACTCAGCTGTTACTTTACCTCTGTGTGCCTCAGTTTCCTCATCTGTAAAATGAAGGGGAGGATTTGATGGCCTCTAAGACCTTTCCCAGCTGTAATTGTGATCTTATCATCCTATAACACGTACATGTAGGTGTTATAACGGAAAGTATTTTGTACTTTTTGTCATCACTCTGATGTTAGGAGTGACTTGGGTTTAAATCTGACCTTTTGTTTTGCCTAGCTGTTGTGACAATGGACAGGTCATTAAGCTATCTGTGCCTTTGTTTCCAGAGCTATAAAAGAGAAATAATAGATCTGAGCCCTTAGGGATCTTATGGATATCAACTCATTATTTGGATATGCTTTATAAGTCTTAAATCTTATATAAATGTCAATTATAATTGCATAGCATTTTAATGCCCAGACACACATTTTCCCTTGCAGAATAAGCTACCACTCAGACACAAAATATACAGGTATTTCCCTAACTTGGCATCTTGATTAAGTTAATTTAATAGTACAGAAGTATCTTTCTGTTATAGATACTTGCAATCCTATGGCATTTTCTCTCAAAATTCTTCCTCCCCCACCCATGTCACAGAATCATAAATTATTCATCACAACTGGAAGGGACTTTGTATTTCATTTAGTCAAAACTCATTTTATAAACACAGAAATTGAGGCCCCTAGAGTGAACTGACATGCCCAAGGTCACTCAGCTAGTTAGTGCCAGAACTTGGAATACAATTCAGGTTTCCTGACTCTCCATCTAGTATTGTTCACTCCATACCAGGAGCCTTAGACAAAAAAACTGCTGCTCCCTCCACATACACCACAAACATGCATGTGTTATTTATTTTTCTCTTTAAAATTATATTCTCATCATTTTTTTTGGATATTCCCTACCTTTCTAAGTATATCTTTTCTCCCTCTTCTACCCAGAGAGCCATCGCTTGTTATAGAGAATGAATTAAGAAAGATGAGAGAGAAAAAAATTAAGTTCACTAAAACTAACCAACACATTAAACAAGTCTGACAGTATATGCAAGTTTCCATAAGTACTTCACCTCTGTAAAGAAAGAAGGGAGATGGATCTTCTCTTTTTTTTTCTTTTTCTCCTTTTCTTTTTTTGCAAGAGCAATCAAGTTTGGTCACTATAATTTTGTAGCATTCAGTTTCATTTTATTTTTGTTGTTTTCTATTTTCATTGTTGTAGTCCTTCTACATATTGTTCTCTTAATTCTGCCTTCTTTACTTTGTACCAGTTCATATGTCTTTCCATGTTTCTCTATATCCTTTATATTAATTGTTTGTAACATCATAATACTTGATTATATTTGTGTACCTAAATTTGTTTAGCCATTCTCCAATTGATGAACATCTACTTTGTTGCCTATTCCAGTATTAAAAAAAAAAGTGTTACTATAAATAATTTGGACACTTAATAATTATCAGGGCCACAGATTGAACCTATTAGCTATTCAATTCTCATCCTGAAGACAGCAACCACGCAGGTCAAACCACACAGTTCTATCTTTCTCTAAATCAAGTTTGAAAACAGCTGACTAAGCTCAAAGCAGCTCAGCAGAATATAAGAAAAAGGTTGAAAGACGTCATGAGCAATTATATGATTCCTTGCAAGGGCAACAAAGGAAGCATGAAGCAATGGCCACATAGAGTATAGGAAATATTGAGAAGTTAGAATGTTAGAGCTGGAAGGGATGTTAGCAACCATCTAATCTGCCAGCCTTATTTTACAAATGAGGAAACTAACTGGCATCAGTCTCACATTTCCCCTGCTGACTTCTGCATTAAAAGGCTGAGCCCTTTAGAAAGTGATTATTATTCGAACTGTGATATTCCTGTGAAAAACGAGTCTACTTTTAAAAAAGAGTGAAAGATATACTAAACACACCAAAGTCTTGGCAAAAGTCTCTCTGTGAGCAAGACAATATTCAAGTGCTAGAACTAGTCTGACTGAAGCACTTAATGGACCCAATTCATGCAGCATGTGAATTGTCATATGTAGCAAGGACTGCTACTTCTAGGGATAGATTTGCTACAAGTGATGAATCTTTCAGTCAAATCAGATCTGCATCTGATTCTATTTTCCTCACTCTTCTGAATATATTTTCATCCTGAATTTATTTTCCATTTCTTTCTTGGTAGCCCCCTTACTAAAATTCAACTTTGCTACATATAGCCTCTTATGTTGCAAATACTTGGTAAACTTAAATATGATGGCTATAAATCCCATTTCATATTCCGCATAAGCCCTCTAATTCAGATACCCTCTTCCCTTTAAAGTAGATGATAATTCCAGCTGTAGAAGATCTGTGTGGTTGGTTCTATAAAGCAATGAAAATCAGGCCAATAAAGCTGGCTACAAGTCTCTGAACTCAAGTCCAGATCAGGAGCATAAATTAATCCTGACCTTAGGTGAAATAACATTTCAGCTATAGGACTAAAGGAGAGCTGCCCGGCAATGTAAACATACATTTGAACATTTATTGGCTATTTCAAAAGGTCCAGTTCTTTGCAATTAAAGCATATGTATCTTGGAAGTTTACTCAAGGAAATAAATCCTAAAAGTATAGAAAATCAGTCTGACCCTTAAGTAAAAACACTGTCATGTTGCAATCATATGCATTGTGTTATGCATATATTCTTGGTGGAAGAACAGTTTTGGCCTATACTTATGGGGGGGGGGGGACAGGAGGGTTAGAGTATAAGGGGGTAAGAGGCCAGAGACTGATGTTGTTTGCTAATCACCACGTGCAGTGACTATGCTGCTGCTCAGTTTAACCTAAGGTCGCTACTGGCAACATTCTTAGACCATCAAGCTGGGAAGTGAGGACAGCCCTAAACTAATTTTCTTCGAAGGACCTTCATTCAGATAGTATTTTAAAACTTTGTAACTCCCAATTCTTTTTAAAATTTTATTTAATTGCTTTTAGTTTTTGACATTTACTTCTATAAGATTTTAAGTTCTAAATTTTCTCCCCCTCCCTCCACTCTCCTCTCCCCAAGATGGCATGCAATTTGATAGAGGCTATACATGTACAATCATACTAAACATATTTCCACATTAGTCATATTGTAAAGAAGAATTAGAACCAAAGGGGGAAACCACAAAAAAGAAGGAAAAAAAAGAGAGAAAATAGTATGCTTCGATCTGCATTCAGACTCCATAGTTTTTCCTCTGGATGTGGACAGCATTTTCCATTATGAGATTTTTGGAATTGTCCTAGATCCCTGTATTGCTGAGAAGAATTAAGTTTATTGAAGTTGGTCATTACACAATGTTGCTATTAGTGTACACAAAGTTCTCCTGGTTCTGCTCACTTCACTCAGCATCAGTTCATGTAAGTCTTCCCAGGTTTTTCTGAAGTCTACCTACTCATCATTTCATATAGAACAACAGTATTACATTACATTCATATACTACAACTTGTTTAGCCACTCCCCAACTGACAGGCATTCCTTCAATTTCCAATTCTTGACCACCACAAAAAGAGCTGCTACAAATATTTTTATATATGTGGGTCCTTTTCCCTTTTTTGTGATCTCTTTGGGACACAGGCTTAGAAGTGGTATTGCTGGGTCAAAGAGTATGCACAGTTTTATAGCCCTTTGGGCATAGTTCCAAATTGCTCTCCAGAATGGTTCACAACTCCACCAACAATGCATTAGTGTTCCAATTTTCCCACATTTTCCCCAGCATTTATAATTTTCCTGTTTTGTCATAATAACCAATCTGATAGGTGTGATGTGGTACCTCAGAGTTCTTTTAGTTTGCATTTCTCTAATCCATAGTGATTTAGAGCATTTTTTCATATGACTATAGACAGCTTTGACTTCTTCATCTGAAAACTTCCTGTTCATATCTCTTCACCATTTATCAATTGGGGAATGACTTGCATTCTTGTAAATTTGACTTAGTTCTCTATATATTTGAGAAATAAGGCCTTTATCAGAGACACTGGCTGTAAAAATATTTTCCTAGCCTTTTCCTTTGCTTCTAATCTTAGTTGCATTAGCTTTGTTTGTGCAAACCCTTTTTAATTTAATGTAATCAAAATTATCCATTTTGCATTTCATAATGTTCTTTATCTCTTGTTTGGTCTGGAATTCCTATTTCTTAACATTATAATATTTTTCCTATATAAAAACAGTAACCTTAGAAGAAAGAAAAGATTTCTTCAAAGGAAGTCATTTGTAATATATGACAAGAAAGGGCAGCATGGATGACAAGTGATAATGAGTATGAGGAGGAAGATGAGGAGGAGAATGACAATGATGAAGATGACCACATTGACAATTAAGGTTCACATTGGTTCAGTGATTTAAGGTTTGCAAAGCACTTATAGTCAATAAGCTCTTGATTTCAGTCTCCCAGAGCCAGGCAGGCTATATCTCCCCATCTCAGGATTCTAGGGTCCCCTGAGGGGTTGGGGGCAGCGTCTTTTTGATCAATCAATCAATCAATCAATCTCTAATACATCAACTTGAGCATACACAGGAAGTGATCCTATCACTGTTAGTTATCCCTTTTTTAAAATGAATATTTATTTCAATATTTAACAAGAACAAAAGTACAAATGTTGCCCCTCCCAAACCTTAGGGAGATACTCTCTCCTATCCTACCTTGGTTTCTTGGGACTATTACCTCAGTTTCTACTTAAAATCAATCTCTCTACATTCATGATCAGATGTGGCACAATTGCCAGATAAGTGCTCATTTCAGCTACCACTAGTCTATGTCTCAAAGGTTACTCCCTGCTTCTTGAGTGATTGATGCTAAACTGGCTACAAAACCTAGACACTGGGATTCTGGGATACTGCTCTATTTTCACCTAAAATGAAAAAGTAAATGCCAAGGCACACAAAAAATGATGATCTATATTTATAAAGCCATGTGGCCTTGGGAAGGGGGGGGGGGTTGGAAGCCCAAGGTCTCTCCCTTTACAGCATTGTCTCTCACCAGATGCCTTGAATTAGAGAATCCAACCAGGATCAAGATAGCCAACAGAAAAGAAATTAGTTGCAGCCAACTAAAGCCTTTGTGAAGATATCCCCCATTTTTGGCTGCAGAGCTAATTACAAAGTCTCCTCCTGACTATGTGGTTAACAGACAAGAACCAGTTAAAGAATCTCTATACATGCTTTGTGCTATCTCCAAGACACTTCCATTACACAATGATGAGTCTGCTGGAATCCAGCTCCCTAGTGTTTCCACACGGGGAGATGCCACTGGTGATGCTCTTCACATGAGCTAGATTCTCATTATATACTGACCTCTAGGACTAAGCAGAACTAATTTAATCCATATTTCATGTGACAATCCTTTAAGTACTTGAAAGTAACTATAATGCCTCCCACAAATCTTTTGTTTTTCAAGCTAAATACTCATAGTTCCTTCCAATAGTCCTTGAATGAAATAATCTCAAGGCTCTTTATGATCTGGATCTCTCTCCTCTGCATGCAATCTAACTTGTCAATGTTCTTCCTAAAGCATGAAACTCAGAACTGAACATACTATTCCAGATGGAGTTTGACTAGTGTGGTAGACAATGGTAGTATTGTCTCCATGGTCTATGACTCTGTAAACATAAGTTAACATTGTATTAGTTTTATTGACCAACAAATCATGCTGAGTCATCATACTTCGGTCTCTTCCAAGCTACTCTTTATTTTATTTGCTATTAAACAACTATCAGTTGTTCTTCCTTAAGGTGATCTAGTCAGTGTAGCAATAAGGTTTTCAGCTTGAAGTCGAGGTGTTAGGAAAAAACAAACAAAAAGGAAATAGCACATTTTATACCTTATTTTGACACTTGTAGCATGCAAACTTCTATCAGTAACAGATTCCAGAGTAGAAAGAACATTGGTTCTATATCAGAGAATCTATATTAAAATCCTATCTCCAGTACTTACAGCCTATGTGGCCTTAGGCAAATCACTCAACCTCCTTGAACTCAGTTTCCTCATGTATAAAAAAAGGGAGTTGAACTAGATAGCCTCTGATGTTCCTTCCACCTCCAGATCTATAATACTATGATTTCCTAATCCCTATTTAATAAATGGCCTTCATTAGTTTTTGGCTGAAAAGAAGTCATCACTTGGTCAATTTTCTGATGGTGAGCCTCTTACAACTTAACTAGTTTTAGATGACATTCAGTATGTCACATGACCAATACTTGAAGCCTTCCTAGTTTAGTAGAGATTTCCAGAGTGATGTTCCACTAACATAGCCATCAAGAACCTACTGTCACTTCCACACCACAATGGGGCTTTAGAATATGATTCTAGACATGGAATTTAAATAAAAGAAAGTTGTTATGTTTCAGAAGTTGTTAAGGACAGGAATAAATAAGAAATAAATGGGAAAAGTACTGTATGACCCTAGCAAAAACAGACCCATCAATTTCACATAGGCATTTAGACAAATATTGGAATAAGCTATTTAAAAACACTTATAAGAGATTTATCAACAGGATTAGGTACATAATAAATTCTGTTAGATTCATTTAGTTCTTTAAATACCAAAATGAGAATCCTGATCTTTTGGGAAGGATTACTCATACAATAGAATCTTGTCATAAAATAGATAACAAAATATTATACTGTCTCTGTTTTTAGACTTTGCCACCTTTAAGTTTTTTAGTCTTAGGTTGTTACTTGATCTTTCTAAGCCTTTCTACTCATTAGCAAGGTGGGGATAATAATATTTGCACTAGCTATCCCATGGAGCTATTTTTAAAAAAATTATCATTTATTTATTTTTGAAATTCTTTTCTTTTTAAATTTTGAGTTCCAAATTTTCTTCTTCCCTCCTACCTCTCCCTCACCCACTGAGAAAGGAAGCAAAATGATATTACTTATACATGCAAAATCAGGCAAAACATATTTCCATATTAGCCATATAACCAAAAAAAGCAAAAAAAAAATCAATAAAGAACAAGAGAAAATTATACTTCGATTTGCACCTAAGTTTATCAGTTCTCCCTATGTGGATAGATGGCATTGTTTCATCATGAGTCCTTTGGAATTGTCTTGGATCATTGTATTGATCAGAATAGCCAAGTCTTTCCCAGTTGATCATCCTTACAATATTAGGCCAACTCTGTTTTTAAGGTGTTATTTTCTTCAGTACTTTTTGTGCCTCTTTTACCAAGCTGTTAATTCTCTTTTTATAATTTTCTTGAATTATTCCCATTTCTTTGCCTAATTTTTCCTCTATCACTCTTATTGCTTCCTTTAGCTCTTCCAGGAATTCTTGTTGGGCTTGGGTCCAATAAGCATTTTTTGAGGCTCTGCTTATAGCTGTTTTCACATTGTTTTCTTCTTATAAATTCCCATCTTGGTCTTCCCTGCCACCATAATAGCTTTCTGTTGTTGTTGTTGTTTGTTTGCTCATTTTCTAGCTTTTTTCTTTATTTTGAACTTTATGCTGAAGTTGAGCTCTGCTCACCCGGAAGTGAGGGGAGCACTGTTCCAAGTTTCAGGCATTTTTTGTGCTGCTGTTTTCAGAGCCAGTTATGTGGGCCTACTGGGTTATGGCACTTCCATTGTGGTGAACCAGGGAAAGGTATGGACACTGCTCTTCTGTTCCGTGCTCTGGTCTTTACCCTTGCTCCCTGGCTATCATAAGCACTAGCATTCCTCTTGGTCCTGGAACTGTGACCAGGTCCTCTGGTCCCCTGTGACCAATCAGAAGCACTCCCCTCCCCCTGGGAACTGCAACCCAGAACTGCTTATGGTCAATAGACTTGCCAATCAGAGCCACTTGCACCCAATGCCAGCAAAAGGTCCCCTATAATCTCTTTCTGACTAGTTGTTCAGCTTCCTTATGGTCTCTGGGCTGAGAGCTCTCAAAGTTGCTGCTGTTGCTGCCACCTGCTGGCACAACCACCTCCAAGGCCTGCTGCTGGTGCTTCCGCCTTTCTCTGAGCTAGCTACCACCCCAGGATCATAGACCTCTCTTGCCAATTTCTTTAGTTGTCTTAGGCTAGAAAAATGTCTTCCTCTGACCTTCTACTGGCTCTGCCACTCCAACATTTGATCTGGGAAGTTATTTTAAAGTTGTTTGGAGGGGAATGTTAAGAGAGTTCAGCTGGGTTGCTTCCTATACTCAGCCATCTTGGCTCTACCCTTCCATGGAGTTGTTCTTGTGATCAAATTAGGTAATGTGTGTAGAGTGCTCTAGAAAGGTAAGAAGTATATATGGATGTAAGATAGACTAAGAGATAGAGAATGAATGAAAGGGTAGGGAGGACATTTACATTCTTACTTCATTTGGGAAATGATGCACATTTATATTAGGTATAGATAAGGACTAGACTTCCCAGATGAGGAAATCTCCTCTAGGCTTAGATCTTATATTAATATGTACCATGCAAAACTAGACCTCTGAATTAACTTGTATTTTCTGTACTTAGTTTTAAGGAGAAACATGAAAATCATAATAAAGAAAATTTACACCTGCAATATATGCATATGCACATACATGGAGCAGGTAGGTGGCACAATAGATGGAGCATGGGACTTGGAATCAGGAAGACCTGAGTTGAAATCCGACTTCAGACACTTAATAGTTGTGTGACCCTGGTCAAGTCACTTAAACCCTTTGTGCCTCCATTTCCTCATCTATAAAAATGAGCTGGAGAAGGAAATGGCAGGCTACTCCAGTATCTCTACCAAGAAAACCCCAAATAGGGTCACGAAGAGTCAGACATGACTGAAATGACTCAATAATAACAACAACAAAATACACATACATAAGATGAACTTGGCATCCTAACATAAGAAGTTCAGAGCAATCTCAAAGATATTCCTGAGATTTGGGAAAACAAGACTCATTACTGAACCATAACTGTAATAGGGCATGTATTATTCAAAAGAAGCTTCAGTAGGATGGGAGGGGCAGTAAGACTACCTAAGACTGCCAAGGCACAGAACTAAATGATCATTTCTGACCCTGAGAGTACCAACCAAAGATGTGAGTAAGCATAAAAGTAGAAAGGAAGAGGAATGATACATTTCTGGGATTATATTACAGACTGTTCCGCCAGGTGGAAGACATAGACAATGCTTTCCCAATACCAATTATAATCCTAGCCCAGAAGTTATATATCATGGAAGTTTTAAATATCTAGACATTTGCTTAAAGTCTGCTTCCACTAAAATCAGAGCATATGATAAATTATTGACTTGCTTTGTCAACAATTGCAGCTCCCTAGGTAGAGGAAGCAATTAGGGAGATTGCTATTATGAATTTAATTATCACCAACAGTGAAGGGCTCTTAGGCAATGTTGAAATGATAGGAACCTTTGGTCAAAGTAATCACATCATTTTAGAGTTTACAAAGCAACAGAAGGGAATTCTAGGCATAGAAACACACCTGAGACTTTAGAAAACTGATATCATACTTTAGATGGCTGAGGGGGAAAAAAAGCATAGAAAATACAGCTCATGAGAGATAACAGGTTATAAGGAATGAAATTTTGCTATAGCAACATGAACAACTTCACTGGAAATAAAAGTGGATGAGACTCAAAAAGATATAAAGACACTAAGGTTGGATTCTGAGGTTTTACCTCACACCTACCATTTTGACAAAGATGAAAAACATGGAAATAATCAGCCTTAGAAGCATTATGGAAAGTCAGGCTGTTGAAAGAACTGTTACTTGATACAACCATTCTAGAAAACACTTTGGAATTATGTGAGAAAAGTAACTAAATTCTTCCTACCTTTGACCCAGCAATTCTACCACTGCATACTTTGACTCAAGGAAGTCAAAGAGAGAAACAAAAATACATACCAACATTTATAACAAATTTTTTTATGGTAACAAAGACCTGAAAACAAAGTGGTGATCTATTTTGGAGAGGATTCACTAATACATTGTGATATAAAAATTAATGGAATATTATTGTGTAGTAAGACATGCTGAATGTGACAAATTCAGAACAATATGGGAAGTTTGTATAGAATCATTCAGAGTGAAGCAAACAGAACTAAGTGAACAACCTATGCATATACAATAAAGTAAATAAAAAGAAGACTAAAAACTCTGAGTAATCATAATAACCACTCATGGTCTTGGAAAACAAATAATGAAACATTCACCTTCCTTTCAGCAAATGGGATCTCATGTAAAGAATGTTGAATACTTTGTCCAACTGTAAATTCCTATCTGTTGCTTTTTCTTAACTGCTTTTCTTTGCAACAAATAGGGTTCAGTTCTGGAAGTTAGAGATAATGCACATCAAGAAATAACTGATATAAAAATAAAAGCATCAAAAAAGATTATTTTTAAAAAAGAAAAAAGGGAAAGAAGGGTAAAACAAAAAAAAATCTTTGAAGAACTTATATGTTTTCAAAAGACATATAAAAAATGACCATATAAATGAAGACAAATATCCAAAACTGCACAAACCTTAAAATTGTCATGACTTGGGGCCCAGTGTTGAATCTCTGGACTCACATGGACTGGGTTCAGTCTTTTTTTTTTTCAGCATTTTAATATAAATTTATTTATTTTTAGTTTTCAACATTTACTTCCACAAGATTTTGAGTTCCAAATTTTCACCCCATCTTGCCTCTCCCCCACCCCAAGATGGCATGCATTCTGAATACTCCTTCCCCTACTCTGCCCTCTCTTCTGTTTCTCCCCCCCTCACTTCTCTTATCCCCTTCCCCTTCTATTTTCCTGTAGGGCAGAATAGACTTCTGTACCCCATTTCCTGTATTTCTTATTTCCCAGTTGCAGGTGAAAACTTTTTTTTAAACATGTGTTTTTAAAACTTTTAGTTCCAAATTTTCTCCCTTCCTCCCTCCTCACCCACTCTTATTGAAAAGGCAAGCAACTCAATATAGGTTATACATGTGCACTTATGCAAAACACTTCCAAAACAGACATGTTGTGAAAAACTAACTCTATTTCCCTTAATCCTATCCTGCTCCCCCCATTTATTCTATTCTTTCTTTTGACTCTGTCCCTCATCAGAGGTATTTGCTTCTGATTACCCCCTTTCCCAATCTGCCCTCCTCTCTATCATCCCCTGTTCTCTTATATCCTTCCCCCCCCCATTTTCCTGTAGGGTAAGACAGATTTCCATACCCAACTGAATGTGTATGTTATTCCCTCCTTAAGCCAAATCCTATGAGAATAAAATTCACTTATTCCCTCTCACCTTCCCCCATTTCCCTTCCACTGTAAGAGCCTTTGCTTTTCTGGGGTTTTTTTGTGAGATAATTTGCCCTGTTCTACCTCTCCCTTTCTTCTTCTCCTAGTATAATCCTCTCTTGTCCCTTAATTTTATTCTCCAGATATGACCCCTTAATATTCAATTCACCCTGTGCCATCTATCTATCTATCTATCTATCTATCTATCTATCTATCTATCTATCTATCTATCTATTTATCTATCTATCTATCCATGCATATAATTTTTCCCCCTCCAACTACCCTAATACTGACAAAGGTCTCATGAGTTATAAATATCATCTTTCCATGCAGAAATGTAAACAGTTCAACCTTAATAAGTCTCTTATGATTTCTCTTTCCTGTTTGCCTCTTCATGTTCCACTTAAGTCTTGTGTTTGAAAGTCAAATTTTCTATTCAGCTCTGGTCTTTTCATCAAGAAAGCTTGAAAGTCCTCTATTTCACTGAATGACCATTTTTCCCCCTGAAGGAAAAATTTTCAGTTTTGCTGGGTAGGTGCTTCATGGTTGTAATCCTATCTCCTTTGCCCTCTGGAATATTATATTCCATGCCCTATGGTCCTTTAATGTAGAAGCTGCTAAATCTTGGGTTATCCTGATTGTGTTTCCACAATACTTGAATTGTTTCTTTCTGGCAGCTTGTAATATTTTCTCCTTGACCTGGGAACTCTGGAATTTGGCTACAATATTCCTAGGAGTTTTCCTTTGGAGATCTCTTTCAGGAGGAGATCAGTGGATTCTTTCAATTTCTATTTTGCCCTTGGTTCTAAAATATCAGGGCAGTTTTCTTGATAATTTCTTGAAAGATGATGTCTAGGCTCTTTTTTGATCATAGATTTCAGATAGTCCAATAATTTTTAAATTTTCTCTCCTAGATCTATTTTCCAGGTCAGTTGTTTTTCCAATGAAATATTTCACATTGTTTTCTAATTTTTCATTCTTTTGGATTCGTTTTACAATGCCTTGATTTCTCATAAAGTCACTAGCTTCCAATCACTCTATTCTAATTTAAGGAAGTATTTTCTTCATTAAACTTTTGGATTTCCTTTTCCATTTGGCCAATTTTGCTTTTTAGGGCATTCTTCTCCTCATTGGCTTTTTGGACCTCTTTTGCCATTTGGGTTAGGCTATTTTTGAAGGTGTTATTTTCTTCAGTATTTTTGTGGGTCTCCTTTAGCAAGCTGTTGACTTGTTTTTCATGATTTTCTTGCATCACTTTCATTCCTCTTCCCAGTTTTTCCTCTACTCTTCTTACTTGCTTCTCAAAATCCTTTTTGAGCTCTTCCAAGGCCTGGGACTGACCCTTATTTTTCTTGGAGGCTTCGGACATAGGAGCTTTGACTTTTTTGTCTTCTTCTGGTTGTATGTTTTGATATTCTTTGTCACAAAAGTAAGATAATATAGTCTGACTCTTTTTGTGCTGCTTGCTCATGATCCCAGCCAATTACTTGAGTTTTAAACTCTTTGTTAAGTTAAGAGTCTGCTTCCAATGTGGAGAATGTACTGTCCCAAGCTTTGGGGGTTTATACAGATGCTTTCAGAGATACTTGTAGGGACCTGTAAGTTTTCAGGTCTTGCAGGGTGGTATGATAAGGGGTGAGGTGTTTACTCCTTTCCTGGCCTGTGCTTTGGTCTATTAGGAACACAAGCGCTCCTTTCTGTCCTGGAACTGTGAGGAAGGTTTCCTCTCCACAGCCACTACGAGCTCCACCATGCCAGCACTCCTCCTTGCCCCAGGACCGCCGCCCAGAACTGTGACCCAGATCCAAGCACAGGCAAAGCAAGAGATTCCTGCCTCAGCACTGGCAAAAAGATGCCAGCAACTCCCCTCTGATCAGCCACTGGATTCCCCCTCAGTCTGTGGGCCAGAAGCTCAGGACACAGCCACCACCCCGGTGCCATCTCTCTGCGCTCTGCACTCTGGAACTGGCTCTGAGACCTAGCTCCTATCTCACTGCAAAAACAGACTTTTCCCACTGACCTTCTAAGTTGTCTCTGGTGTTTGTGGGTTGAGAAATCTGGAAGCCACCAAAGCTGCCCACGATTCAGTCCTCTGAGGCCTGCTCCAGGTTCATGGCGACCTGTGCACCCACGCTGCACTGTGCTCTGCTCCCAGCCCGGTGTGATACACCTTTCTGATCAATCATCCAGATTGTCTTGGGCTGGAAATTTGGTTCACTCTGTCTTTTTGTGGGTTCTGCTGCTTTAGAATTTGTTTAGAGCCATTTTTTATAGGTATTTGGAGGGGTTTGGGGGGAGAGCTCAAGCAAGTCACTGGTTTCACTCTGCCATCTCAGCTTCTCCTCCAACTGGGTTCAGTCTTGGGCTTCTAAACAAGTGATTATTTTTTACTTATATACTTGCCCATAGGAACATTGGAATTTGGCCTATTTTTCAACAAAAACAACAACAAGCATTTACTAAGTACTACTATATGTCAGGGATTTTGCTAAGTGCGAAAAGAAAAAAAATAAGCATAGTCCATATTGTTGAGGAGCTAACATTTTAATGGAGGAGAACACGTATAAATAATTAAGTACATAGGAGATTTAGGTGAACACATACTGAGTTGATAGAGGTAATCTCAGAGGGGAAGAGACTGGCAGCTGGGGAGACCAGAAAGGCTTCTTGCAAAAGGTGAGATCTGAGCTGAGTCTCAAAGGAAGCCAGTGAGATAGAGTATGAGATGCAAGAAGCAGCAAGTAGGCCCATGTGGGGAATAAAAATATAAGACTAAACACTCAGGATTTTTCTTGAGCGAATCAGAACTTGTCTTGTGTCTACGTTTCCGCAGCAAAAGGAAAGCAGCCTTCCCATCCAATGAAAACTCACTGGTTCTCATAGCATTGAATGTAAGACACCTTAGACTTCATCTAACAGAAAATGCAAAGAAAAAAATCAAATTAAAAAGACAGGAATTAAAATTTAAAAAAAAATTTAAACATTTAAAAGAAAACACAAAGAGCTTGTAGCTGATCTCACAATAGTCAAGCAAACATATCCAGCATGCCTCTGTATATGCTAGGTACCTTTACAATGCGCCAGACTTGCAGAATGAGACTGCATGAGGCCCCTCTGCAAAAGAAAAGAACTTTGTTTTGCTAGAAAATCAGCCTTTGCCTTCCATTGACCTATATTGTCCTGATTTATAGTACCATCCTAAGGGGTGCTCCTTTAAAAGGAAAGAACTCTGGACTGCTAGGTAGTCAAACATTCCATCCTATAGTGTGCCCACTCTCCTTGTGACTGACTGTCACTTCAAACTTAGAATGCCACTATGTGGACTCCCTCCCCAACCCCACCCCAACCCCAACCCCTAAGAAGGAAAATGATTTGTATTTAAAATGATTGCTTTAGGATACATTGCAGAGTTTGGAGTCAGGTATCCTGCTTCTTAAAATTCATATGCAAAGGGAAATTCCTTCTTTCCTAGTACAATTATAGAATCACAATAAAACTGTAGAATTTTTGAGTTAAAAATGTCTTTAGAGATAATCTCTTTTAATCATTTCACTTTACAAATGAGGAAATTAAGTTTAGAGCTTGACTGATTTGCCCAAAGCCATATAGCTACTTATTTATGGAGCTGGACTAGAGTCCTTCAAACAAACAAAAAAATTGAATGGAAGTATTTTTGCTCCTGACAGATTTTGAACTCCCCAAATAAGCCATAATAAAATCACTCATTATGTCTGCTTCACTTAAGACAGTTTGTGGAGTTTATTAAAAGTGCATTTCTCAACATCAGTAATTCTTCAGGATTTTGAATTTCACAAATGGAATCAACAGTCTAGTGGTGACTTTGCTTTTTCTGTTGTGGAGTAAAATCATTTGCCTCAATGGTATAGAATGAAGGATTAGATGATATTAACTTGTATGTGGAGTTCACAATTAAATCTTATTTACTGTCTCTTGACTAAATCAAATTGGACAATCATGAGAATCTAAGACTTGGTCCTAGCAAATGGGACTATATTACTACATTCCGTGAATTGGCTGCTGGTATTCAAACTCAAACTAACTGAAGTTATACTTATGAAAAATATAATCATTTGTTCTAGCCAACAGAAACATGCAGTGCAAATTCAAACAAATGTGACTACTTTGGGAGGATTCATTATTCATACTTATTAAGACCTTGCTATGGCATCATAGCCATAGAAATTAAAGTAACATCTCACATAAATGTCCTCCATAACATGCAGATGAAGAGCTCTTGCCAAGATGATCAAACACAGGAAATAAATTTTATGCAGTATATGTCGATAAGTTCAGACATGCCAAGGCCTATTTATGCTACAACTATTAACATTCTGCAAAAATTTTACATTCTGCTTGTAAATTCAATTATGTGGATTGTAAATTCTACAGAAAGGAAGACTATCTTGAAAGAATACGTTCTCCAAACTCCACAAGAAGGAAACCCCAGGGCTGCCATTGCACATTTATATTACCTAGAATCAGAGGAAGCTGATTATTCATATGAGATCAAACCCTAGAGTTGTATCACATTCAAAGGGTCAAATGCTTCTGCATAATTACTCACAATTATATATTACAAATCTTTTACAAAGCCCTTTGCATACATTATTTTATTTGATCCTCACAACTACCCAGAGAATTATGTGATATTTTTATTCTAATTTTATATATGCAAGTATTTTTATTCCTTTTTTTTGTACATGGGTAAACTAAGGCTAAGAAAGATTAAAGAAGTGGCTAAATTTATACTACTAAATGGCAGGTCTGGGACTTCCATCTAGGTTTCTAGTTTTAAATGCAAGACTCCTTAAAGGGATAACTAAATTTTCACATTTCATCACAACTTTCGGTGCCATGAAGACATGGCATATGCATCTATAAATTAGGCAAGTGTTCTGGTTTTCCCAACTTAAACCTCATACATTTCCATGAGATTGCTATTGGATGATTGTTTCTTATATTTGTCTAGGTCAAACCTCTTACTTGTGCATTGGAGATCACACAGTTGTAAATCTACAAGCGGTGAGCCCCCTGGGTTTATGTGGGCAGAGAGTAGAGAGAATTTGTGTCTTCCCTTTCCCTGAAACTGTGGTAAAGGGAAGTTTTTTTTTTTACCTTTTCTGCAACTCTGGAATTCATGTTACTGCACCCTAAAGGGGAGAATTAGGCTGGAAATAGCCATCTGTGGTTAGGTCTCTAGGTACTGATGACAGAATCCAGTTGACCAAGAGACTTCATTTATTGTGGCCAATCTACAAAGTTTCTAGGAATGTCTAGAGCTGGAAGCACCTGTCTCTGTCACTCATGCAGCCATCTTAATGTAAGTTCTCTTACTGAATCTTTCTTTCAGTCTAATTCATTGCTTGCTAATTCTTCATGTGTACCCACATGAATGAGTGTGTGTGTGCATGGGTGTGTATTCTTAACACAGCCTAAAGTGCTATTTTCTTTCTCTCTTTCCTTCTCTGTCTCTGTCTCTGTCTGTGTCTCTGTCTCTCTCTATCTGTCTCTCTGTCTCTCTCTGTCTCTCTCTGTCTCTCTGTCTCTCTCTTTCAGTCTCTCTCTCTCTGTCTCTCTCCCTCTCCCTCCCTCCCTTTAGAATTCTTAAGTGACTAGTGTCAGGAAAGAATCATTAAGAAGACCTGTTCTGGGGAGGAGTCTTTCTTCCAAAAACTATTGGAGATTTTGACTTTAACTGGCTTCCTTGTTTGATCCTTCTCATCTGATCATGGACTCAGGGGGGAAAAAAAACAATTATATGGGTTGTGATGAATGCTGTAGGGAAGGAATATTTGGGCACCAGGGATCATTTGGGTTTTCTGTGGCAGGAGGGGGAAATAAAATGCAAAGCTTCTAAGGTCCTAAGATTCTAATTTTTTATGCAGGAGTTTGGTTAATGAATTAAATATGTTTGCTAATTTCCTGTGTATTCTGCTAATGATATCTGCTACCAATTAGCTAACTATCATTTTTTAATAATTTGCAGCATAAACACAATAATTACATGAAATGTTTCTTGTCATTTGCCAGGCACAAGACATTCTACAGAATATAACACTGAGCATTTTGTTTGTTTGTTTTTGTTTTAGAGTTGGGAGAGATTTGCTAATAATAAGGACCTAGAAAATGGAAAATTGTACAGTGTCAAAATTGCATTTTTCAGTATTCTTACAACCAGGCAGCTATTGTTAGTCATCAATATTCTATCAGAAATGTAATGCCTTATTGAGACTCCCATTGTCATAAGCACATAAAAATCAATTCACAGCCAGCAGCTCCAGAAATGGCCTGGTTTATTATCCAAAGCTTGGAAACTCACTTTTAACATTGGAGTGTCCCCCAACTTTTGCTTTAGTTATATCAAAGATTTTTCTTTTCCTAACTGTCCTTTACACTTTCTTCACCTTAGCCCTTTTTTCTTCTCTCTCTCCCCATAGCCTTCATGAGGGAAAAGCAGGGCTGGAAATGGGGACAAAATGGCCCCCTTTCTCCTGAAAATGAAAGTTTTACACCTGTTTCACACTAGTCTTTTCTCTTAGGTGCAGAAAATTAGTGTTTTGTTCAAGCATTTTGATATCAAAAAGAAAGTCCAATGCATGCCACAGATGAAGAAAATAGACTGGCTTTCAAATTTTCCTACAGATAGTGGGACACTGCATGTTTTGTTCTCTGTGGGGCTGCTTCCTCTAGTAACATGTGGAACAAATGTCTCTTTTGGACCATGATGAGGTGTGCTGGATAGGTCGGCAGAATCATTGCAGTTGGACGCTCAGCTGGCTTTATTTCCTATTGAACCTTTAATGGAAACGCATACACAGCAAGTCAGGGCCTGTCCCTTTTCCCTTTTTTCTTTTTCTTTTTTTTTTTATTTCTTCCAGGAGTGCTGATGATAAGGAAAGCAATGTCTAAATCTTCTTAATGGTGTTTATGCAAGCAGTTTTGCTTAGCAGCAGTCTATGGTACCCCCCTCCCTCCATCCCCCCTCCCCTCCCATCTTCCTGCTAATATCACCGCTTCATTCCTTTCCCTGTTGGCTATTACTATGGACTACAGCAAATCTAAAACTAAATAATCCCCTTAGTGTCAAGTTTTCGGGGCTGAGCAAATAAATCTAACCAAATGCATTATCTAGGTAGAGGAGGCTGTTGTAAGGGGGGAAAAGATGAAAGCTATTTTATTTTAAGGCAGAGAATAAACCGTTGATCGCTTTTTGGCTCACATTGTAATTTTAAATATTGTTATTTTATTTTCCCTAACTACCTTACATCCTCTTTTTTGGAAAAAAAATTGTAATTAAAAATCCAGAAGAGCTCCTGAATCCAGGCATTAAAAAGGAGAGGGGAAGACTTCAGATAAGGTGGTATTCAAATTCTTCCCCAACCTAGTAATTCTGAAGAGGCAAAGAAGTATTCTAAATAAATAAAGCATTCTTCTCTTTCTTACAATAATACCCCTCCTTCCTTTGGGAGGTTGTGGGTGTGTCTAATGAAGAGAAGCAGAAGAGGGATACTGGAAAATCCATTTGGAAAAGGGAGTAAATTATTTCTCTGCATACTAAAGTGTCCAATCAGTGATTATACATTCCAGAGCTTATCATGTAAGAGAAAAGAATCGATTCTGGGTTACCTATTTACATCTCTAATACACATGAAATCTTGAAATTCTCAAACTAAGGGAGACTAGCAGAAGCTATCCCATTTATTCTACTAACAGTAAACAAGATTCCACACGACCCATAAGAGGGAGAGAGCTAGTCTTCTCCTTCCCCAGTTAGGAAGTTGGAGGAAAAGGAAAGCGGTACTATGGTGCTAGGCAAGGGCCTAGTTTAGCAAGTCACATAGGAAGCATTCTGCTCTTCCACTCACTCACTCACAGTATGACCTTATATAATTCACTTCACCTCTGTTAGTCTTAGTTTCTTCATTAGGATGATGAGGGATGTGTAGATGATCTCTAAATTTCATGTTTTATTGAAATATAAAACTATTTCATTGCAACGTGCACAATATTCACTCATTTCCTTAGCAGAAAGAGAAGACATTTATGATGACTTATATGTACGAGATAGGTTCCTATTCCATTTTTCTTTTTAAATATAATTTATGTTAGACAATATTGAATACCAATATAATTAATTAAACTTACTTTGCAATGGCTTATGATTAAATAAATGAAATTCATCTCATAAAATATCATAACAGCTACCTTTCCATTTCTATCCAGATGAATCTCCATCAGTATTCTTTGTTCAGATTTTTATCCTGGTAGGGTTCTGTTTTCTAGGATAAACTATTTCAATTTCCTTTCCTCAACCTTATTTCCAAATGCTATAGTCACTTTCATTGATATGAGTTAGAGTTGTTGGACAATAAGGTGGATAAAACATAAGGCAATACTATTATCTGCTTTCATTGCTATCCCCTCAACAACAAACAATCTGGTTGATTCATTTAATTCCATAAGATATACATTCAACAAGGTATCTAGCAATATGTAAGATGTCCCAAAATGATGTATTGCATTTTTTATCTGGATGTTTTAGGATGTTGAAGATGCATCCTCAGGAAAACTGAGAGTTAGGGCTCAAATAAATGCAATTTTGTCCAAGACACTGAGAAACTTTCAGTTCCCTTCAAAGCTACGTAAAACCATATGAAATATAGAAACTGTCATCAGTTAGTCAGTAAACAAATATTTATTGTCTACTATGTACCAGGCATTTACTAATTACTAATTTTACCCACACTGAAACTGAATAAAAACATTATCACACATACTAACCGATTTATCTTTAAATGGTCTATGTTGTAGGGAAAAGTAGTTAATATCCACATTTTGTTTCAGACAAAATTAAGTTGTAAGCCAAGAGACCTACTCAATATCATCTAAGAGCCTCCAGACTTCTAGTCAGCTTTTATTTTCCACTCAGTTTTCTTGTCTTTTTATAGGTCAATTAAAGAAAAGTCTACCTAGCATTCAGTATTCTTTCATCCTTTTGAATTGTCTACAAGGATATAATTTAAAGCATAGCTTCAAAATGTATTTCAACTTACTGTAGGAATTATAAAATCATAGGATCATATAATTGAATTGAAAGGGACCTCTGAGGTCACCTAGTCCTACCCCCTTATGTTGCAGATAAAGAAAATGAGGCCCAGTGGGGTTAAATGACTTTTCTAAGGCCCACACAGATAGTAACATCAGAGACAGGATTTGAACCCAGTTCCTTTGACACCAAATCTGGTACCATTTCCACAATACCGTGTTTCTTTTATAAGCATTAAGTCAACATACAATTGTCTCCAATATTAAAAGTATTATAAATTTGGCCTAAGGAAACTGGATTTATAGACTTTTCAAAACATGAAAGAATCAAGTAGAATTGCTTATTCATTACCTTATTCCTTATAGGATTACAGGATTCCAGCATTTTTTTAAACTGGAAACTAAAGACAAAGTCTACATATAATCAATATTGTTGAACTGTGGCCTCAGGCAGACGATTTTCAAAACCATAGAAGTCTTCCACAGTACCCCAGAAATATATGGTTATTTGCTAATCTTTGATGAATCCATCATATCTGTAATCAAAAAGGGTAAAAGTCTCTCGATGAAAACAAGGACTAAGGTGTACCTCCATTTTTTTTTTAGAATTATCCTTTTCCTTCTGCTAAGCTCTTGCCCTAGGCAAAAAATCTTGACTTAGTTACTGAGAAGGAAAAGATCACTAGGCCAAGTGAATTTGATAAAAATTTAATTAACTGAGAAGAGCTCCCTCAAGCTTACTATTCAATTTCTCTCTCTCTCCTTCCTTTCACTACCAAATTTCTTTAAAGAGTCATCTGCAATTGATAGCTCTACTTCACCACTATACCTTATAATCCAGGTTCTGTCCCTACAACTCTATTGAAACTGTTCTCTCCAAGGTCACTAATGACTTTCTAATCATCAAATACAATGACAATCCTCATTCTCCTTGACCTCTCAGCGGTGTTCAATATATCATTGACTGCTCCATCTCCTCGGTACTCTCTACTTCTTTAGATTCAATGACACTGGAATCTGCAGTCTTTTTTTTTTTAAATTTTCTTTGAATAATCCTTGCTGCTTCCTTCCTTTTTTTTTTTTTGGCCCTTCTTCCTCCCCTCACTGTTTAAATGGAGGTCGTCTAAAGATTCTGTCCTTGGTCCTCCTCTCTTCTCCTTCTTTCCTCTCTCCATTTGCAGCCTCATCCACTTCCATGGTTTCAGCTATCACTTTGAATATGGATAACTCTCACATTGATAGATTCAGTCTTTAACTACAAGTTTGCATTTCAGCTACCTACATCTATATCCAAATTCAATATATCAAAAACTTAACATTCTTCTTGACTCTCATTAATGATGCTATCATTTTCCCAGTCACAACTCTTGCAAGTCACCTTTAAATCCTCTTTTTCCTTCACTATATCCAATCGATTGCAAAGTACTATCAACCCTAATACAACAATAACATTTTTATCTATTCCTTTCTTTGCATTCCTCTGCCACCATTTCAGCTCAGTCTTTATGACCACCTGCTTAGACTATTGCAATATCCTTATAACTGGCTTTTGTGCCCACAGGAGTTCTTAACTTTCAATTCAATATATACATCATTTTTCCTTGTTTCTGTCTGGATCCATGATTTCATCAGTGGCATCAATTCATTGTATGCAATTTCCCTCAGCTGATCAAGATCAGTAACTTCTTTGTAACTTAACAGTCCTAGAAAGTTGACTGGAAGGTGCTGAGAGGTTTAATGACTTGCTCATCATTAATAATTATTACTATAAGAGTCAGGATTTAAATTCAACTTTTCTAAGGCTAGACTTTTGTCCAAGACCACATAATCTTTCTCTAGAACATACTATAGCAAATTATTATTCCTAATTCACAGTTATTATCTGAAAGATTTAGACTAGAAGTTCTCCTCTATCCATCCCTGCTATAATAGTCTGTAAGACATTAAGTCATTCCAGTATGAAGTAATCTACATGCTCCCAGTATATTTCTTCTACTTCATCTCCTTTGTATGTTCTATCCTTTGTATTAGATTGTGATCTCCTTGAATGTAAGTACTATGTTTTTAAAATTTTCCCCCCAAAATACTTTAATATTTTGCAAATAAGTACTCAATCAATGCTTGTTGAGTGAATGAGGAACTTTCCATTAGGAAAAGAAAGAGTTTTGTAGGTTATTTGAAGGCTTTTGGGGAGAATTGATTAATCTAATACTTCTTAATAATTTAGAACTGTTCAAATGTGAAATGGGCTGCCCCAAAAGATATTAAGTTACCCTCCTCTGGAGGTCTTCAAATGGAGGCTATGTAACCATTTTTGGGTTTCATGTATAGTTGTGATTCTTTTATAGAAGTAGTTGTACTAGATGGTTACTGATGTTCTTCAAACTATGAAACTCTGACTTGGATCTTGAAAAAATCTGTGATTCTGTAATTCATTCCGTCATTTCTTACCATAATATCCAACATGTTGAATTTAGATGACCCAAAGAACAATAATGACAATATTGTTGACAACGATGATGATGGTGATGATGATGAAAGTGATGATAATAGGATCTTAGGATCATAAGTCAGGAGCTGGAAGAAACCTTAGAGTCCACACAGTTCAACCCCACCCTTGTTTCTCAGAATCATAGATCAAGAGCTACAGTGGACATTAGAAAACCTCCAGTCCAATCCTACTGAAACTTTAAAGGTAAGTTGGAGCCAAGTTCTGGAAAGCTTTGAATGCCAAACTTTCCACTCTACCTTGATATTTTAGCAAATGTGAAAAATAGCATTCAAACCTGGCTCTCTTGAGCCTAATTCAAGTTTCTACAGCTTTTTTTCCTCATAACAATGCTATGGAAAAGGTGATGCAAGCATTAGCATCCCTTTTTTACAGATGGGGAAATAGGTTCAGTGACTGGTCCAGATCACACAGTTAGTGAGTAAAGGAACCAGTGTGGAATATCTTCTAAGTAAATCTACTTCCTCTTTCTTTGAGCCCTCCCAAACAAAACTCATCTCAATAGCTTATTTATCCACCATAATTAGTTGCATCTATTTGGAGTTTATCTACATCACCTCCTTTATTCCTTAGTAGCTTTATGAAGTGGGTAATATTATTGCTATCCCCATATTACAGATGAAGAAACTGAGGCTCTGAGAGTTTAATTACTATGCAGCCTTGGACAAGTCATTGCTTTTTCTGTCTTCCCTTTCCTCTTAGAAAATGAGGGAGCTGGAGTAGATAGTCTCTAAAGTCTTTTAGCTCTAACAGTCTCAAAATATGGGGGGAGAAAAGGGCTTTTTATGATAAGGACTTTTTTTTAAATCTCCTTGAAAATATTTCATATTCTATGTTTACAAAAAGCCTGGTTCCCAAGAGACAGAATCCTTTCCTTCAAGGCTATCAGTCATATATAATTCTAGCAGTTAAAAAATTGTTCTAAAGGGCAAGGAGATAGGGCTTAGTTATTTTTATATCAACTGATCTCTGCTGTCTAAATCCTGAGCAAAGACAGTGCAGTTAATTGAGCTCCTCTTGTTTCACAGAAACTGGTGGGCAATTTAATCTGTATAAATGTCTACATTGCAGAGAACATTAGTAAATCTTTAGATCCTGTCAATATTTGGGACAGCTTATCTACTATTCTTACAAGTCTCCAACATCAGTTTCCCATAGCCCATTCTCTGTTGTTATGTGGATATTTTCATTCCAGAATCTATGTCATTTCATCAGGATATATAGGAACACCAAGAAAAGCATATAAACAAAGCTGGCTTGAGTAGTTGATGATTTACCAGCATCAGTCAGGAGTCATTGGAACTAACAAACAAAAGAGTGCCATTTATCACAGCCTACATCAGTTTCTTCCTCATTTAGAACCGTCATCATCGGCTTTGGGATGAGTAACAAAACTGAAAGGAACAACCACTCACTAATTTTGACACTTGGTATTTTTGATGTCCTCTGCTTTTCTCCCATGCAAATATTTTTACCTGAAAAAAGTCAATATTATGCAAAGGAACACAAGGCATCAATGAGACAGAATTGTAATTTAGAGGTAGAATACCTGGGTTCAACCCCTTGCTGTGCTATTTACTATGTATGTAATTTTGAAAAAGTCACTTTGATTCTATGAGTGTCCGTTTCCACATCTGCACAAAGACTGATTTGTCTTGGATAATCTCTAAAGTTCCTTCCAGGTCTAAATGGCATGATCCTAAGAGTTAATCCAGGTGGAAGAACAACTCAGAACAGAAATGGTTGCAGCAGCTGTAAGAACTAGACAGGGCTAGACCCAAATAGCTTTGATTATTATGTGCTTCCTTCCATGCCTGGAATGCTCTCCCTCCTCACCTCAACCTCTTGCAATGCCTAGCTATATTCTAAGTTTAACTCAAGTGTCACCTCCCATAGAAAGCCTTTTTAGATCCCTCTTACTGTTAGTGTTCTCCTTGTCCCTTGAAATTACTTTGTATTTGCTTTGTATAGGTTTTGTAATTACTTATCTGTGTATGTGTTTTCCCCTTTATTAGACTATTAGGCCCTTGATAACTCATGCTGCCTTTATTTTTGTCTCTGTGTCTTCCATGCTGGGCATAGTGCTTGGCACATAGTCAGTGCCTGTTGCTGTTTAGTCATTTAACTTATGCCCAACTCTTCATGACCCATTTGGGGTCTTCTTGGCAAACATATTGGACTGGTTTGCCATTTCCTCTACCTACCTACTCTACCTACTACACTCTACCTACTACACCACTTAGCTGCCTCCAAGTAGTTTACTGGAGAGGAACTACATGGACTCTAATTATTGTCTTCTAAAATATTAAATTCATTTTATTTCAATAAATATTCATTGAACACCAAGTGTGAACAAGGCAGTGTGCTAGGCACAGAAGAAGAGGCAGCTCTTAGTTCCCTTCTAGAGACAGCCTGGCATAGTGGTGACAGTATGTGACTTGGGCTCAGGAAGACCTACATTTGAATATTGCCTTGGGAAGGAGAAAGTTCTAAAATTAGTAAAGAGTAAACATGAATTTGCTTACAAGATTTCAACCTATGAAAAAGACACATTTGTTTTGTTTTTCTATTAAACATTTTCACATTAGTCATGTTGTAAGGAAGAATTAGAACGAATAGGAAGAACTACCAGAAAGAGGAAATAAAACACAACAGAAGAAAAAAATCTAACAGTAGGCTTCCATCTGCATTCTAACTCCATAGTTCTTTCTTTGGATGTGGATAGCATTTTCCATCACAAGACTTTTGGAGATGTCTTAGATCCTTGCATTGCTGAGAGGGGCTAAGTCTATCAAAGTCAGTCACCACACAAAGTGGTTGTTACTGTGTACAGTTCTCCTCATTCACTTCACTCAGCATCAGTCTATGCAAGTCTTTCCAGGTGAAAAAGCCATATTTAAAACAAACAAAGGACATTTCTAATTTGCATCACAGGTAGAAAGCTTATAGAACCTATGAGATACCTTAAAAACTTCTTTGCAAAAATATCCATTACGAAAAGGAATAAAGTAAAGAGAATGTAAGTTCCTTGATGGCAGGTATTGTTTCATGTTTGTCTTTGTATCCCCAGTGGATAATACCAGGAATGACAAAGTAGGTGACTGATTAATGCCAGTTGATTGACCATATCCTTCAGAAATTTCATAGATAATACATGCTTCACTGAATCAAGGAAGCAGCAGCTACTGTGAATCTATTTCCAATTAATTTAAAAGAACTTTTACCAAGTTCTTACTATATGCAGTGAATTGAACTAGACATGAAAAAAAGAGAAGTGATAAAAGTGAATAGGCTATAGAATTTAGACCAAGAAGCAACCTCAAAGGTCGTGTTTCCAACTCCCTTATTTCACCCCTGAGGCAACTGAGGACCAGAAAGGTAAAATGGTTTCCCCAAGGTCACATAGGTGGTAGGTGGTGGAGCTAGGATTCAAACCCAGGTCCTCTAGACTCCAAACCCTGTGATCTTTTCATTTCTATACAATGCCTGGTGCCTGCCCTTTTGATGTTTATAATCTAGGAGGAGGACATGAGATGTGCACAAATGGCCACAGAACAAAAGAAGTACAAGGAAGGAAAGACAATATCTTTCATTTATTTGTTTGCTTATTTATTTTTAGTTTTCAACTTTCACTTTTATAAGATTTTGAATTCTAAATCCCCCCCCAAGACCACATGCAATCTGATATAGGCTATACATGTACAATCATCTTAAACATAGGAAAGACAATTTCTGATGGGAGTGGGGTCAGGATCAGGGAAGACTTCATGGAAGAAATAACCTTTGAGTTGGGTTTTGGAGGAAAAGCAGGATTCTAATATTAAGACCCCAAAGATCTTAAGCAGTTTATGCAAAGGTCACATGGCAAGTTGGTGGTAGAGCTAAGACTAGAGTTTGCCCACTGCCTTTTACTCTGCCATATAAAAGTCCCTTTTAGGATTCTGCCCAAAGACCTTTGTATCCATGATGAAAATGTTGCCCCACCCCCACCCCCACACACTTATCTCTGATTCTTTGCCCAGATCTATGATTTCATCTCTGTCTGGGGAACTCCCACTGTGAAAACTGACTCTGTTGATGCAGGTCAACCACTCACATGCAACTGAGAGTCTTAGAGACTTGTTTAGGGCACTGAGAAATTAAGTGATTTGCCTACAGTCACACAGCTAACATCACAGCTACAGTTGAAACACAGTTCTCCCTGACTCCAGTTGTAAATACATAAATAATTTGTTAAATGCGAATTATGAGCCAGGCACTGTGCTAAGCACTGGGGATACAAATACTAGCAAAAGCAAATTATAATACTAATACAATATATTACTCTGCCATTTTTGTAATTACTAAACATTTCTTCACTGATTAGAGGCTTTCATCATTCAGCACCTTCATCTGTGATCTTATCTACTAATATCTATAGAGTTGGGAGGAAGTCTTCTAGGTAAGGAATATTGTCTGCCACCCGATAGAATGTCCTCCAGGTTTCTCCAATAATAATAATGATAATTCTTGCCACATGCCAGGCACTGTTCTAAGCACTTTACAAATGCTGTCTCATTAAATCCTCACAACAACCCTGGGAAGTAAGTGCTATCGTTTCCCCATTTTACAGCTGAAGAAGGTGAGACAGAAAGAGGTTAAATGACTTGCTCAGGATCACATAGCTAGTAAGTATCTGAGGCAAGATTTGCAATCAGGTCTTCTTGACTCCAGACTCAGCACTCTATCCACCGTGCCACCTTGCTGTCTAACCTGAATCTAAAAGGTCTTAACCATTCTTGTACATTCTTTTTCTCCATGGAACCTACCCTGCTCACACTAACCCACAGTGATCATTTCATCCTCTGAACTCCTCTGACACTTATTCACTGCCTGCATCACTCACTTGGTGCTTTCTATCTCCAGCTCACATAGTAGTAGGCAATACAGCATAGTAGAGAGAACAAAGGAGTCAGAGCTGGAGAAACAGGGTTCATATTCTGTGTGACCTTAGGTAAGTCACTTTACTGCTTTAGATTTAGTTTCATTTGTAAAATAAAGGTATATTAAATACTCACTTCCAGCTTTAAATTCTATGATCCTTCCTGCTCTGAATCCAATAAAATTTGTTGTCTTGTATTGTCTAATTTTTCATGTGCATATGTCCTGTGTCCCTAAGTAGTTCAAGAGTTATTTGTGGTTAGGGTACACATTTATCCTTTTTTTATATACCTCACAGTACCTGGCATAGTGTCTTGAACATAATAGCAGGTTTGCTACTCTATCCAGGCTGACATACATGGAGGTGATCATTGGGAGGTGGGACAGATCCTAGCAGTACAGGGTGCTTTGGTACAGTAAATGGGGCTGTCAGTAGTTCTTCAGTGTCCATTCCCACTTCTCTATGCTGTCTCAGGGAGCACAGCCAGCATGTAACTATGATGCTTCGGTACTATGCAGGACACAGAAACAGTAAGATGAAGATGTGGAAGCCACCTGGTTCTTCTTCCCCAGGGGCAAAGGTGCTTGAATCCTAACTGGTATAGAAGATGAAAGTAAATCTGATTGTAAAGATAATATCCTTTTCTCTTATAAAAAGATTTTTTTATTATAAACTATAATCATTAAAATAATAAAATAAACCTAAAAGGAATAAAATCTTAAATAAAATCCCTAGAATTTAACAAGTTAGAAGTGTATACAAATATAAAAGGTTTTGTTCTGTGTCACCTTTCAGAGTTATCTAAAGCTTTGCTACCACCAAACTTTTCCTTCCTCTCTTCCTCCCTCTCTCTCTTCTTCCATTCCTTCCTTTCTTTCTACCTTCCTTCTCCCTTTCTTCCCTCCCTTCTTTCTTCTCTCCTTTCATCCCTCCCTCCCTCCCTTCATTCCTCCTTCCTTATTTCCCTCCCTTCCATCACTTTCTTCTTTTCTCCCTCCCCCTTTCCCTCCTTTCCTTTTTCCCTCTCTCCTTCTCCCTCCCTTTATTTTTCCTTCCTTCTTCCTTCCCTCCCTTCCTTCTTTCTTACGATCCTTTTTCTTTCCTTCCTTCCTTCTTTTCTTTTTTCTTTCTTTTCTTCCTTACTTCCTTTCTGCTTTCCCCATTTCCTTCCTTTCTTCATTCCTTCCTCCCCTTCTTTCTTTCTTTTTTTTCTTTCCTTCCTTCCTTCCTTCCTTCCTTCCTTCCTTCCTTCTTTCCTCTCTTTCTTGTATAGCCATCAAGACAGGAGCACTAGATAACTCAGATGTTTATATCATTATTATTTTCCACTCCTACTTTCTGCTTTGAAAATGGAAATTATCGATATATTGCTGTGAAAGTAACCATTTCCACATAAGGAGAAATCATATAGAGATGTCATCTTTTGTGACCTTGGGTATAGAACTTCCACAAGGTATATACAACTATATTCCTTTAAATTTCTGCAAGACAGCTAAAAGTCCCTATTTCTTGCTTATATGACAAGAACATTGTCCTTGTTTTATATACATAATAGAATAACAAGATGAAGAAAGTCCAGATGTGATTAACAAAACTAAAAAAAAAAAAGACAAACAACATCAAAAAGTAGGAACAAAAAATGAAAGGGCCTAAAAATCTTCCTGTCTAGGAATACTAACAGTCCCTTATTAAAAAATGGTGTCATGGAAATCCATTAGATACTTACGGAAACCTTAATGGAAGGAAACCCATTACACCAGGGTACTCGGGTCCATGACCTCTTCTATTTCACACTGTGACATTTTCATTCATCATACTCTAAGTTTACAATTCCGACCCAAATGTTTTTTCATAATTCAAAAGAACTAAAGCTGGGATAGGAGAAACCCTTGCTAGTGGATGGGACTAAAGGTAATAGTAAAATAGTCGTGGCCATATGTATTTCATGCAAGAGATGGAGATGATCACATTTTTCCCCTTAATTACAAAAATATAACTTATTAAAACAATTGAATGTAAGTAATATATCTAAATGGAACAATAATCATATTAATAGCAAGTATTTATTTAGCATTTTGTAATTTATAAAGCACTTTATATTATCTCATTTTATTAAACATGAACTAAAGTTATATTAAGGATTATACAGACACTTTTTACTAATTAGAAATCTGTGACTGAGAAAAATGTTATAGTCAAGGGTTGTACCTCTAAAACTTTCATCTCTCTTTGACCCAATGTAGAGGCAATAGAATAACAAGGAAGATGAAAATCTTGTTCACATACCTTGAGTAAGGTATTCTTTTGTAACTCATGCTACTTCTATTAACATCAAATCAAAAGCCCTTCCTGAGGAATGTAAAAGGTACATGACTTCAGGTCAACTTGGCATCAAAAGCCCTTCTAAGCAGCTTTTTCTTATTCTATGGTGATTTCCCTTGCCAGTGAGAAAACTATTCTAGGAGAGCTTCAAACTAAGCAGAGAAAATACTTTAATTTACACTTTCATCTTCCTTGTTATTCTATTGCCTCTACATTGGGCAAAAGAGAGGTGAAAGTTTTATACGTGCAACCCTTGACTATGACATTTTCTCAGTCACAGATTTCCATGGCAACTAACATCTTTGAAAAAGGAATAAGATGGCTGTGACTTAAGGTATATATGTGTATGTGCACATGAGTGCACACAAGAAGGGTCGCCCCATGTTAATTGTAGAAGAAAACGTCTATGTGTATGTGTATACACAGACACACAGACACACAGACACATGAATATACACACAGACACATATATATACATATACACATATTACAGCTATAAGTTTTGGAAATTAAAATTTACATACAATTGTAAGATTTCCAAATTAATAATTTTCTGTTGTTTCCCTTAGCAACAGTTCTCACAAACTTGGTTTAGCTACAAACTGCTTTCTATTAAAAGGAATGTATACTTCCCTGCAGAACGTAACTTTTTAAAACAACATTCTAAAGCAAGTTTTCGATCAGATTTAAAGTGGTTTCACTGTACTTATAATGTCAGAACACGAAGCCTCCAAGATATGTATTCCTTGGGGGATAGAGTCATTTTTCTCACCTCTCTTTCCTTCCAACTAATTGCTTAGGAGGGTTCCCATACTATACCACAGGAGACTGAATAGGTTTGGAAGGAGGCACTTGTGACACTATCAGCTGGGGGCTCAGGAATTGAGTTGGGAGTGAGGGGCTAATTTTTTTTGAAAGGAACAAAGCTGAGGTATTTTTTAAGATGCTGATTTAGTGGGTTATTGAAAATGCTGCCCACATAGCCTTTTAACCCTCAAAGATATCAGATAACTTTTTTCTTGCTGTGAGATGAAGTGGCTGTCATTATCTCCGAAGGTCTGTATCATATTGGAATCTGTCAGTGCAGGTCAGAGAGTCCGCAGTGCTCTGGGCCCAGCTCCGGGACTGAATTACATTTCCCCAGCACAATGGCTGCAGAATGGGTGGGTACTTTGTCATTTAAACTGCATAAAGAGGCAGAAATTGATTTTTATTGTGGATCTTCATATCTAATAAAGCTCTGAGGGGCTCTTTTCTTCTCCGATTGAATAGCCATTGAATGCTTTCAATCTAGTTCTGTGTTTCATGCCTAAACTGAATAGCAGCAAGGAAGAAAATAGATGGGGGAAAAGAGGCCAAGTCACTTTCCAGATTGAAAAGGATACGGCAGAGAAATAAATTAAAAAAATAAAATAAAATAAGACTATTTGTAAAAGCATTTAAGTGGAAAAAGGAACTTTCTTGATGCTAAGGGGGGGAAATTGCTTTTTGAGATGTGTGCATATAAGTGCAAATCCACTTGTGTGTGCACGTGTTTGCCCTGACTACTGCGTGAACATGTGTGAAAATCTATTTGTGGTCAATGTGGCCAGATCCAAAGTGTGAATAAGAAATGCTTTACTCAAAGCCAGTTCAGAATGACTCTCCTCATGCCCAAGGCCCAGAGACACTGAAGTGGGAACAGGGTCCCAATAAGCAAGTCTTCACCATGCACAAGGATATTCTGGTTATATACTGGTAACCCACACATGTGTCCTTCTTAATTGCCACCGTTAGATACTCTTTCTGACTAAGTAACTGAGTCCGTGAGTCTGAGCTTTCTAGAGACCAAGGACCACAGATCTCTCCAGATTCAGCAGGTCCTTTATAGTAAAACTCTAAATACTCAAAGAAATAGCAATTTGTGAAATTGATTGTAACTGCTGTCAAGTTATACTTGTGAGGTCTAGGAATGGGAGACAGGTTTTACTATTGGCAGCAGGACCTTTATCAACTCATTTTGGCACACATACTCTGCAAGTTGGACTTCAGGAGAGGTTTTCTAGAGAACCATAGACACAAATCCAGTCAAGGCATGGAACCAAAAGACTTGAAATATTCGCCTCCTGCTTGGTACTATTGGACACCTAACATCAGAAAATCACAGACAGTGGAGAATGTCTAGAATTACTCTCCCTAAAGCAACTCCATCAAATGGGAATCTGCCTTAGTCTTTAAAACCTTCAGGGAAAGAGAATCTATGACCTTTCTCAATAACTCATTTAGGGCTTAATGGCCTTTAATCTTGAGGGTTCCACAAATAACCTAAAACCTTCTATTTGTGACACAAACCCATTTCTTCTTGTTTGGTTCTTAATGCAGAAAGAGGACTGAATACATTCTTCTTACTGCCACTTACCAGAGTCTGCAATGTCTGATTCTACTCTAGAACTCTAATATTCTAGAGTCTTATGACAGATGACAGTGAGGAACTACCAAATACAGAAGTTTTTCTTGAAATGCCTAGATATATCCATGTGTATCTATATGTTTATATCTGTATATATGTTGTGTGCATGTAAAAAACTTCCTTTTATCCTTTCATATCAGCAATATTATCCCTTTTTTGTTTTTACATTTTTTTAAAACATTTACTATGTTAGAGACTTGCCTCAGGAGCTGGTAGGCTAAGTGACTTCCACTGGGTCACACAATAAGTTTGTGTCTGAGGATTGGTCTTCCTAACTTTGAAGCTAGCTCTCTACATCATGCTGCCTCTTATACACCCACAGTTGGGTAACACATCATCCATATTTGGGCAGTGAATGGCGGAAAGAGGGGAAGGGCTCTGGAGGGAGAAAAACTTGTGATTTCATTGGTATAAGGAACTCCCATGAAGGAACTTCTACCAATACAGAGTAGCACCTCCTTCTCTGCAATTTGTGGTCTCAGAGAGTAGTAACCTGAGACACTAAAAGTTTAAATAACTTGTCTGTGTGTCTTGCCTGAGTGACACAGGTAAGTGAGGCAAGACAAGCCCTGAGGTCTTCCTGACTGCAAGGCCAGTTCTCTATATGCCAGGTTGCTTTTCTCTTGATGTATGGTGAGAGGCTGGGGGGGTGTGGTATTTATATACGTGCGCACAAACAGGTACATATAAAGAAAGACAGAGACAGAGAGAGAGAAAGGGAGAGAGAGGCTATGTTATAGACTGTATGACTCTAGTAAAGTCACTTAATCTCTCAGTGCCTCAGGCAGCTCTCTGAGAATGTAAGTACATTATGAATGTGTGTGTGTGTGTGTGTGTGTGTGTGTGTGTGTGTGTGTGTGTGTTCACATGCATGCATGCATACATTTTCTTCTGTAATGTAGTGCAAGGTCAGAGGGTTTGAATCCTGGTTCTATTCCTGTATGATACTTTGGTTAAATCATTTAACCTACTTGGGTTTCAGGTGCTTCATCTCCCTGAGGGAGGTGGACTTGATGGTCTCTGAGGTTTCTTCTGGGACAGCTAGGTGGTGCTGTGTATAGGGCACTAGTCCTAGAGTACTGAAGCTGGTCTCAGACACGTACTAGCTGTGTGACCCTGGGCAAGTCACTCGCCCCTGTTTGCCTCAGTTTCCTCAACTATAAGATAAGCTGAAGAAGGAAATGATGAATCACTCCAGTACTTTGCCAAAAAAACCCCAAATGGGGTCACGAAGAGTTGGTCATGACTGAAACAACTCAAAAACAACAACAAGAAGAAGAAGGTTGCTTCTATTTAAATTCTACGAATAAGAAATCCCAGGGCTCATGTTCAAATGACCAATAAGATCATATTTATAAGAGAGAATGACATCCTAGTTTGTAGTATTCTGTTGAATCTTATCCCTGACACTTACTGACTATGTTACCCTGGGATAAGTCACTTAACCTCTGTTTGCCTCAATTTCCTTAACTGTAAAATGAGGATAATAGTAGCACCTATCTCACAGGGTTGCTGTAAGAATCAAATGAAATATTCATGAAGTATTTAGCACTAGTGCCTGGAACATAGTAGATCCTATATAAATGCTTATGCTCTTCTCTTTCTCCCCTTTCTGGGGAGATCCCAACACTGATAAGATCATAGATCTGGATCTAAAACATAATGTGGTGGTATTTGCACACATACACACACACACAAATTGCTTTGAATGAATTCCTTATGTAATCAGCTGAATGAACCAGCTCAGTTAGTACTAATGAAGAGATATGAAAAAGAAGGCCTTTAAAAGCAGAAAATGAATTCCTTCTTTTCTTTCCAAAGTTTACCCCTTTACTGAAAGTTCAGACACATTGCTTGCCATTCTGGCAACTTTGCCTTGATCCTTGAAATATTTCTCTCTCTTCCTTTCCCCTTTTGCCTAAGAAGTTCCACATTCTGTTACTTCTCCCTTTGTAAAATATCCAGACATCCTCCCTCATCTCCTTTTGAAGTATATATACACCATCAAGCTGAATAACCAGGCTGGTTGGCAGGGGAGGTGCCTGAAGGAGCTTAATGTCCCCATTAGATACTTAGAGCAGAGGAAAAACTGAATTGGAAATCTATAACCCAAAGTAGGATTCACCCTAGAGGAGAGATCCTTGTTCTGTGCAACAGAACAAAAATATAAGTTGACCACACCTACTTGTCTACTTCCATTTCTGGCTATGTGCCCAGTCATTCGTTCAAGTGGACCTCAATACTGTTTTCATCAGAGAGGAGACTGGAGCAGCTCCCTTCTAAATTATGTTGGTGTTGATAGCCAAGGCCAGCCTTTGTCAAAATAGGGAAGCAGTTGAACCTTACACCTTTAAAAAAAAAAAGATGTTTGGCACCCTGTCCCTAAATCCATCAAACCTTGGCAGCTGAGGTCACTTAATTCCCATCTTTAGACCCAGCCTTTTTAAAGACCCCAGAACCAAGCCTATTCCTGGGCCTAGGAAAGGTTAAGAGTACAGAAACTTAGCATTTTTATCAACCTTACAGCTAGTACTGAGCTGCACTTGTGCCTAATTTTAGGATCTAGGTCCTTCCCTTGTGTCTCCACCCCTGAATTACTGCCTTGGTTCTCTGCATATTGACACAGTTCCTACCTTACCCATCCAATTATTTGCTGCCACCAAATCCTTTTCTAGGGACTGGAATTCTGTCCTAAACTATAGTTCCTATGATTAGGTTAGTCCTTCCTGGTTTGGAATTCTGACACTGTCTGCCACCTGTACCTCTGTGTATTGTATGCTGCCAGATCTTTTTATACTATTCTCTCACTTGAAGGATAATGATAATATCACATTTCTAGCACCTTAGAGGGGTTTGAAGTACTGTTTCATTTTGTTTTTTTTACTATGAGTTTGCAGCATAAAGAGTACAAGCGTTATTCTCCCCGTTTTATAGATGAAGAAAATGAGGCTCAAAGAGATTAAATAACTTGTTTGACATTACATAGCAAGTAAGTGGAATTTAAAGATGGAGTTCAAACCCAAGGCACAACTCCAAATACAGCACATCTAGCCCCAATTAATACTTTTACTCATAACTTAATTTTTAAAAAATGGAATGATTTTCCAAAATAATGGCCAGTATTGCATCTTCCTTTGCAAAAAAAAAAAACAATAAATAAAATTGAACAAAATACTTGCTGTAGACAAGATATGCATCATTCAACACCTTGATTTCTTGCCTATTTCATGAAAGGAGAGAGGTATGTTTCCTTCTCCTTTCTCTGGGGCTGCTCCTTAGTGTTTAACTAAAACAGCGCTAAATCTATAAATTAATGTAGATAGTTCATCCTTTTAATTACATTGATTCACGAAATATGAACAGTAAATAACATGCCAGTTATTCATCTTCCTTAATTTCTGCTTTCTCAATTAAATATATTTTATTTATTTCATTAAATATTTCCCAATTATTTATTTAAAATGTTTTAACATTCATTTAAAAAAATGAGTTTCAAATTCTCTCTCATTACATCCCCTTCCCCACTTCTTCAGAAGGCAAGCAATTTGATATTGATCATACATTTGAAGTAATGCAAAATATTATTAGTATTAGCAATGTTACAAAATAAAATACACAAAAAACCAAGGAAAAAAACCAAGAAAATAAAGTGAAAAAAGTACGTTTCAATATGCATTCAGAGTTTGTCACTTCTCTCTCTGGAGGTGGATAGCATTTTTTTTTAACCATGGTTTCTTTAGAAATGTTTTAGATCATTGCCTTGATCAGAGTAGCTAAGTCTTTCACACTCGATCATCATTACAATGTTGTTACTGTTCTTGTGGCTCTGCTTGCCTCACTTCACATCAGTTCATATTAGACTTCCCAAGATTTTCTGAAACCATTCTGTTTATCATTTCTTATCTTCTTTTATTTCTGAAAATAAGTTTTATAATTATATTTATATAAGTCCTAAGTATTCCTTAATGTATTAACTACTGAAAACTATTCATTTCCCACTTCACCATGATAACTCCCATCATCAATATTACCACCACACCACCATCATCATTACCATTGTGAAAGGACTGAAGATGCTATCAGCCCAGTCTAAATTTAGTGTCCCAGGGTAAAGGCCCAGTTCTCTCAATTCTCCCACACTAGTCCTGACTTGGTTAGTTCTACAATGTCAAAGACTTGGTTTAGTTCTACCTAGTATCTCTCAGTGTCTTTGACAGTGTAATGCCATGTCCTCCATGTATGATCCCTGAGGAAGTCACATCTCCTTTAATCAAGTCCTCCAAGCTGACTTAAAGTCAATTCAAGTTATACGAGGAAAGAATGAAGGAAGTTATGTGAGGAAGATCTGATGGAAGCTGCTTCCTTGGGTCCTTGAATTCCCCTTCATTAAAATCCTCTGGAGCCCAATATCTGTCTATGGCTGAGATTTGGATTCTGACAATGAAGCTTTTGGCCTAGGCCTTAAGACTTTTCTTTCTTTCTGTATCCTTTTCAACCACTGACACAAAGAATCTATAGTGATAGAGTAGGTAGAGTTGCTATGCCTGGAATCAGGAAGACCTGCATTCAAATCCAACCTTAGATATTTACTAGCCGTGTAAATCATTTAATTTCTCTCTGCTTCAGTTTTGTTATCTGTGAAATAGGGATAATAATAACGGCAACTACCTCCAAGGGTTGTGAAGATAAAATATTTGTAAAGCATTTTGCAAACCTTAAAGTGTTATGTAAATGCAATTATTATGCTGCCCTTGCTAACTGCCCTTCCCACCAATCCTAAAATAGTCCATATTTTCTGTCCTTCTTAGATAGCACCCACCTTCTAGACTTGTCTACTTGAGGAGGCCTATTTAGATAAAGTGGGCAGCTAGGTAGAGCAGTGGAAATTGTGCCGGGCTTGAAGTCTGAAAGACTCATCTTCCGGAGTTCAAATCTGGCTTCGGTCACTTACTGGCTGTGTGACCCTGGGTAAGTCACTTAATCCTGTTTGCCTCAGTTTCTTCATCCATAAAATGAGCTGGAGAAGGAAATGGCAAACCATTCCAGTTATCGTAGCCAAGAAAACCTCAAAAATGGTGTCATAAAGATGTGCACACAACTGAAATGACTGAAAAACAACAATCTAGATGCAGCACTTTTTTATGATGGAAAGTGGTGAGACATAAGTTTCCATCAATAAGTCAGAACTAGATTGTGGAGGGTATTGGTTTTCAGGCAAAAGAACTGTGACTGAAGATTATTTAGTAGTGGGAAAGTCATTGAAGTTTTATTTTTTAAATTAGAGAAATTATAAAAAGGAATTCATTTTTAAGGAAAATGAAAGAAGTTTAAAATAGTTTGCTCTAAGTAAAATTATTTTTTATAATACTAATTATTTAAATAACATAAAATAACATGAAAAAAGCATTATGTACAGACAACAGGTGCCTTATCCATCAGAGCTTTTCAGTCTCACAAATTTCATTCTGGTAAAAGACCAACTACTGGGATACAGATTTGCTACTTTGGTCACGTTACCTTTGGCATTATCATAATTTTCAAATAAAAGAGAGTCAGCATGCTTTAGTGAATATAGAGTCAGCCTTGAAGTTGGGGAGACATGGATTTTAAGTTAAACAAGGACAGAATGAAGGATATAGGAATGGTTAGCCTGGGGTAGGGTAGGGGGAGAAGACATAAAATAGACATGATTTCGTCTTCAGAGGGAAGAGATTTATTTTCTATTGCAACATGAACAAAACTGGAATCCATGTGAATAATCTATAGTGAAGCAGATTTTATTCAATATTTTTTAAAAAATCTTTTTTCTAGCAAAAGCTATTAGAAGATGAAATGGGCCATCACAAACCTAGAGACTGAAAATAAAATGATTTGAATAAAGGCTAGGGATGTTATTAGAAATATTCTTTTTTAAACCTTTATTTTTGCTATTATTATTGTCAACTTTCTCATTTTTAATTAAATTCAGATAGAAACAGTTTTGGGGTAAGTCACTGATTTGCTATTGCTCTTTTATATTTAATGTTTTATATTATTTTACTTTCTCAGATCATCAACTCCTATGGGTTTAATTATCATCTCTATAAAGATGATTCCCAATTCTATATATCCAGCGCTAATCTTTCTGCCCAGTCTGGATTTGAACTCACGTCCTCCTGATTCCAGGTCTAGAATGCTATCTGCTGGTCCGTCTAGATGCCTTAGCTAGTATTCAAATAGCACTTTAATATTTGTAAAGCAATGTACACATGTTATTTCATTTGATCTTTATAATAATCTTATGATGAAATAGGTGCTGTTTGGATTCAAGAGTTCCTGAGTCCAGATCCAGTGCTTTTAAACATTGCAAGTCTCTCTCAGTCTTTCTTCTTGAATTATGCTTTTCTATACATTTCTCTCCATCCTCACCTTTTCTCATCCTTTTATTGAAGTCACTGAGTGTCAGTATGTATGTTGATTTAATTTGGAATGCATTATCAGGCTCTTCATAGAATATCCCTACCTCTCTATCCTCAGGATCCAGTGTTGGTACATAAATTGCAATTATTTTCATGGTGATATTTTTGCAAATGCTCATCAGGACTACAATATAAGATGACAGAATCTCATGAAATAATATTTCTTGTTGCCTTTTCTATTAGACTAAAACCAACTCTGCAAACTCCATTTTTCATCTCTCCAAGAAGCACTTGTGAGCTATCCTTCCATCTAGCTAAAACTTTCTTCTTTTTTTTTTCTGGTTTTGTTTATAGTAAGAATATAAATGTTGATATGATTTAGCTCTTCCAGCAGCATCTCCTCACTCTGATCACTGGACAAAGATGTCACATTTAATGTACTAACAGTGAAATTAAAGCTTATAGATGTTCTGAAAACTGTGATTTCTCATACCCTCTGCCATTTTCCTATCACACTGCCGAAGGGGAAGAGGGATAAATAGGATTGGATCAAATATGATAATTAAATAATATCTAGGGAAGGACAACAAATAGAAGAAAATGGAAAGGACATGCAAAGATTACTATAACAAACTATTTTTACCATCCAGGATTGTAAATCTATTATACTTAGACTCTCGCATATCAGAGTCTCAGATATACTTATTATGAGCAGATGAAAAGTGGTTTGACAAGTATGGCTCTAGCACTCTCCTCCCCTTTTTTGTCTCTTCTTGGAATGGTACCATGTGGGTTAATTTCCCTACTTCTCTACCCCTTATTTCTGAGAGAAATGATTATTTCTTTCTTATGTTAATAGCTAGTTATTAAAATTGGAGAGACTCAAGGGTTGGTGGAATATAGCATTAACATTCTTCTCATTCTGGGTATTGCTACCCCACCCAATTAGATAAGACTTTCTAATCAAAAATGAATCCCTGCCCATTGTGTTCCACTCAAGCTAATATGGGTGGAGGTAGATCCTCTGTCTAGGCTATGAGTAGTCTGGTTGTAAAGACAGTCCCTTTGTCCAAGAGTGACATGATGTCAACCTCCCAACCCCTCATTAGAATAGGTCCACCTATCATTTGTTGTTAACCAATCAGAGTTGATTGCCACCCTCAGGAATACCCATTCCTCCAAGGGCATATAAACTGTAAGCCCACCATCATGAGTTGTCTTTAGTCTGAGAGAGATGGTCAAATGACCATTACTTTTATTAATAAAATGCTAGCATTATTAATAAAATGATTAATTACCCAAAATTATGTCTTTCAAACTTTTTAAACATCACATTTCTCACTCCTTAATAAGCAATTTAGAAATGAGCCTCATTTTAGTGTAACAATAATTAACAGGGCAGTCTTCCATTTGTAGCACACTGGCTCTTTGTCCAAAGCTTTATATAAGTTTGAACTCTGAGCTTTATATAAGTTTGAACTCTGGGCCTTAAACCAGAGTATGATGACTACATGCCCCCAGCTACTGTGTGTTGCTCACTGAAGGAATTGAGGCAACATTACCAATTTTGTCTCCCCTAGCAACCAATCCTTTTCTCCTCCTCGAGTCATGACAAAATTTCTTAAAAGCTTTCTTTCTGTGGGATGTCATTCTTCATTGCAGCTCCTCTGCATTATAAAACTGGTAGCCAATGGTAGGGTGTAAAAAGGCTGGAGAGCATTAAAAAAAAAAGAAGTAAGGAAAGGGATGGAGGGAGGAGTAAAAGGAAAGGAAAAGGAAGACAGAGCAGAATTGCCAGGGAGATGAGAATTTTCCCCATGGAACACAGTGGCTGAGCACCTAGGAGACAAAATATAAGGGCATTCAATGGTTTGAGATCTTGGCCCTCAGGCTTCTGAGGACCTCATGCCATGAGTTGCTTGGGAAAAAGAAATTAACCCAAAGAGAGCCAAGGATTCTATCCTTTGGCTTCTCCTCACCATGACAGAAGCTTTTGGTCATGAGGGAGATGGAATATCAGGAGTACTCAGGAGTGAAGAGTACATAAACCCACTTTTTCAAGCTGATAGCAAACTAAAATCAGAGAATTTATATGTCTAATACCCAGAGTATATGGAGCGAACATGTTTTTTTAATCTGGGGGGGGCAAGAATCAAAAGAATGATAACTTTCATTTCCTCTCCCATTCTCTTGCTCTCTTAAGTTCATAGGTTCATAGGATTTGGAGCTATAAAAAAAACCTTACGGATCATCTATCTGAACCCCTTCATTTTACAAATAAAGAAATCAATCAACAAACATTTTTAAAGTGCTTATTATAATGCCAGGCACTCTACTAAATGCTGAATATATAAATAAAACACCAAAATTGTCCCTATTCTCAGAGATCTTATTTTCTAATAGGGGAGAGAGACCACAAGGTCTAAACCCTGGCTGAAAGGCTATTTGCATAAGACTCTCCAGCAAATTCCTCTATGTAGGTATGGACAAGAAATATGCAAAGTAAATATCACCTTAGAGGAGAAGGCACAAGCAGATAGGAGAATGGGGACAGCAATGACAATGAAGAAGAAGAAGAAGCAAGAGGAGAAGGAGGAGAAGGAACAACTTACATTTATATAGCCCTTACTGTAAGCGCTTTCTAATTATTATCCTATTTAATCCTCACAACAACCCTGAGAGGTAGGTACTATTATTATCCCCATTTTACAGGAAACTGAGGCAAACAGAGGTTAAATGATTTGCCCATGGTCATATAGCTAGTAAGTGTCTGAGACAGTATTTGCAGTGTTCCGACTCCAAGCCCAGTACTCTATCCCCTGTGCCTGAAACTCTTCCAAGCTTTCTCCTACAAAAGGCAGCCATTGAGCTGACTATTGAAAAGCTGGGGATTCTAAGAGAGATGGGGAAGAGAGAGAACATTCCAGGCATGGTGAAACACCTTGAGAGTTACTCAGGGTAAAATAACTTAGGACTAAATAACAGATATAAGACATGAGCCCAGTTCCTCTGATTCTAAATACATTATTCTTTCCATTACACCACAGCATTTTGAAATTTTCACTGTGCTTTAGCATAGCTGCAGGCAGGCAGAACCATCACCTACTTCTGTGCAGCCCTGGGTGGGCAGGTGTCCTCCAGTAACAGATTTCCACATACTTCAGTACAGCCCAGGGCAATCAGGCATCTTCTGGCTGCCTGACCTCCAGGTGCTTCAGGGAAGTCCATGGCAGACAGGTATGTTCCAGGGGCCAAAGCTCCACGTGCTTCATTGTGGCCTCAGGGAAATGCAGAAAAACCCCGCCTGGCCTCAGCACATGCCAGCCACCACTACTAGGACCCCATCTTAGCACCATGTAAGCTTCCAAACCCCTACAGATTCCAACTGCCACCACCTGAGGTCCCAGTGAACAAAGCTAGTAACCAGGCCTCTGGCCCCCAGCACAATAAACTTGAGGCAGTGACCCCTGTGCTCCAGCATGAGAACTCAACTTTAAAAGCCAGGAAATAGGCAAACAACATGAGCAAGAAGCAAAAGCAAACGTTGAACATAGAAAGTTATTATGGTGACAGGGAAGATCAAAACACAAACTCAGAGGAGGACAACATTGTCAATATACCTACATCTGAAACCTCAACAGGGAATATGAATTGGTCCCAAGCCTAAAAAACCCTTCTTGGAAGAACTCAAGGAGGATTTCAAAAGTTGAATAAGAGAGATAGAAGTAAACTTGGGGAAAGAAATGAGAGGTATACAAAAAAGAGTCAACAACTTCAAAAAAAGGACAAAAATTGCCTGAAGAAAATAATTCCTTAAAAAATACAGTTGGCCAAATTAGAAAGAAAAATCCACTGAAGAAAGCAACTCCTTAAAAGGTATAATTGGCCAAATGGAAAAGGAGGTACAAAAGCTAACTGAAGAAAATAATTCATTAAAAATTAGAATTAGGCAAGTGAAGGCTAATGACTCTATGAGACATCAAGAATCACTCAAATGAAATCAAAAGAATGAAAGAATAGAAGAAAATGTAAAATACTTCACTGGAAAAACAACTCACATGGAAAATAGATCCAGGAGAGATAATTTAAGAATTATTGGACTACCTAAAAGTCATTATCAAAAAAAAAAAAAGAGTCCGGACAGCATCTTTCAAGAAATTATATTGGAAAACTGCCCTGATATCCTAGGACCAGAGGGGAAAATTTTAATTGAAAGAATCCACCAATCACCTCTCGAAAGATATCCCGAAATGAAAACTCCAAGAAATATTGTAGCCAAATTCCAGAATTATCAAATCAAAGAGAAAATCCTGCAAACAGCCAAAAGGAAACAATTCAAATATTGTGGAACACAATCAGGATTATGCAGGACCTTGTAGCTCCTACATTAAAAGAATGGAGGGTTTGCAATATGATATTCCATAAGGTAAAAGATCTTGGATTACAACCAAGAATCAACCACCCAGCAAAACTGAGTATAGTCTTTCAGGGGAGAAGATGGATCTTCAATGAAATAGAGGACTTTCAATCATTCTTGATGGAAAAACCAGAACTGAACAGAAATTTAATCTTCGAGTACAAGACTCAAGAGAAGCATAAAAAGGTAAACAAGAAAGAAAAAAAATACGTTATTCAATAAGGTTAAACTGTTTATATCCCTACACAGAAAGATGATACTTGTAACTCTTGAGAACTGTTTATTTATTATGGCATTTTTGAGGGGTATTCATAGACAGAGGGTGTGGATATAAGCTGACTTTGATGTAATGATAAAAAAAATTAATTAAAGATAAAAACAAAAGGATTGCACTGGGAGTAAAAGAAAGAAGGAGACAGAAAAGGGTAAATTACATCCCATGAAGAGGCACAAAGACCTATTACAGTGGAGGGGAAAAAGGGAAGGAGGCAAGCATTGTTTGAACCTTGCTCTCATTGGATTTGTCTCAAAGAGGGAATAACATAAACATTCACTGATTATAAAAATCTATGTTACTCCATAGGGAAGTAGGAGGAGAAAGGGGAATAAAAAGGGAGTAGGATGGATAGAAAAGAGAGCAGAAGGTAGACAAGAAGTAGTAAGGGAAAGGAGGGAATATTGAGGAAGGCAGTGGTTAGAAGCAAAACACTGGCAAGGAGGGAAAGGGTGAAAGAAGAAAAAAATGTACAAATGGGGTGGAATAGAATGGAGAGAAAGACACAGTTAATAATCATAACTGTGAATGTGAGTGGAATGAACTGTCCCATAAAATGGAAGTGGATAGTAGAGTGGATTAAAAATCAGAATCTTACAATATGTTGTTTATAAACACACTTGAAGTAGAGGGATACACACAGAATAAAGGTAAAAGGCTGGAGAAGAATGTATTATGCTTCTGCTGAAGTCAAAAAAAAAAAGCAGGGGTAGCAATCCTGACCTCAGACAAAGCAAAAGCAAAAATAGATCTAATTAAAAGAGATAAGGAAGGAAACTACATCCTGCTAAAAGGTACTATAGACAATGAAGTAATATCAATACTAAACGTATATGCACCAAGTGGTATAGCATCCAGATTCTTAAAGGAGAAGTTAAGTGAGTTATAGGAAGAAATAGACAGCAAAACTATACTAGTGGGGTGCCTCAACCTTCCCTTCTCAGACCTAGATAAATATAACCACAAAATAAAGAAGAAAGTTAAGGAGGTGAGTAGAATTTTAGAAAAGTTGGGTATGGTAGACATCTGGAGAAAATTTAATGGGGATAGAAATGTAGTATACTTTTTTCTCACCAGTACATGGCACCTACAGAAAAATTGACCATGTACTATGGTATAAAAACCTTACAATCCAATGGAGAAAAGAATAAATATCAAATGTATCCTTTTCAGATCATGATGCAATAAAAATTACATATAATAAAGACAACAGAAAGATAGACTAAAATTAATTATAAACTAAATCATTTAATCCTAAAGAATGAGTGGGTCAAACAACAAATAATAGGAACAATCAATAACTTCATCAAAGAGAATGACAATAATGAGACAACATGCCAAAACTTAATGGATACAGCCAAAGAAGATGTTAGGGGAAATTTCATATCTCTAAATGAATAAAATAGAGAAAGGGGAGATCAATGAATTGGGCATGCAACTAAAAAAGCCAGGAAAAAAAAAACAAATTAAAAATCCTCAATTGAATGCCAAATTAGAAATTCTGAAAACCAAAGGAGAGATTAATAAAATTGAAATTAAGAAAACTATTGAACTAACAAATAAAACTAAGAGCCTGGTTTTAAGGTGGGGGGAAAGCAACAAAACAGATAAACTTTTGGTTAATTTGATTTTTTTTTTGGTGAGGCAATTGGGGTTAAGTGACTTGCCCAGGGTCAAGCAGCTAGTAAGTGTCAAGTAGCTGAGGCCAGATATGAACTCAGGTCCTCCTAACTCCAAGGCCAGAGCTCTGTCCACTGCACCACCTACCTGGCCTGGTTAATTTCATTTTAAAAAGAAGAAGAAAACCCAATTACCAGTATCAAAAATGAAAAGGGAGAATTCACCACCAATGAAGAGGAAATTGAAGCAGTAATTAGGAGCTATTTTGCCCAACTGTACACCAATAAATCTGACAATCTAAGTAAAATGTATGAATATTTATAAAAATACAAATTGCCCAGATTAAGAGAAGAAGAAATAAAATGCTTAAATAACCCCATTTCAGAAAAAGAAATTGAACAAGCCATCAATGAAATCCCTAGGGAAAAATTGTCCAGGGCCAGATGGATTTACAAATGAATTCTACCAAACACTTAAAGAAAGTACAATTAATTTCAATACTATGCAAACTATTAGAAAAAATACCAAATTCTTTTAGTGATTCAAATATGGTGCTGATAACCTACATCAGGAAGAGCCAAAACAGGGAAAGAGAATTATAGACCAATTGCCCTAATTAATATTGATGCAAAAATTTAAATAAAATATTAGCAAAGAGATTACAGCAAATTATGATGAGGATAATACACTACAACCAGATCAGATTTATACCAGGAATGCAGGGCTGGTTCAATATTAGGAAAACTATCAGTATAATTGACATATCAATAACAAAATGAACAGAAATCATATGATTATCTCAATAGATGCAGAAAAAGCTTTTGACAAAGCACAGCACTCATTCCTATTTAAAACATTAGAGAGCATAAGAATAAATGCAGTTTTCCTTAAAATGATAAGTAGTACGTATCTAAAACCATCAGCAAGCATGATATGTAATGAGGATAAGCTAGAAGTGTTTTCAATAAGATCAGGGGTAAAACAAGGATGTCTATTATAACTACTGTTATTCAATATTATACTAGAAATGTTAGCTTTAGCAATAAGAGAAAAAAAGAAGTTGAAGGAATTAGAATAGGCAATGAAAAAACAAAGCTATCACTCTTTCCAGATGATATGGTGGTATGCTTAAAGAATCCTGGAAAATCAACTAAAGAACTATTTGAAATAATTAACAACTTTAGCAAAGTTGCAGGATATAAAATAAACCCACATAAATCATCAGCATTTCTATATATTACTAACAAAACCCAACAGCAAGAGATAGAAAGAGAAATTCCATTTAAAGTAATTGTAGACAACATAAAATATTTAGGAGTCTACCTGTCAAGACAAACCCAGGTACTATATGAACACAATTACAAAACACTTTTCACATAAATAAAGTCAGATCTAAATAATTGGGAAAATGTTAGTTGCTTATGGGTAGGCCAAACTAATATAATAAAAATGACAATTTTATCTAAATTAATTTACTTATTCAGTGCCATACCAATCAAATTACAAAAAAGGAAAAAAACTATTTTATAGAACTAGAAAAAAAAATAGTAACAAAATTCATCTGGAAGAACAAAAGGTTAAGAATATCAAGGGAATTAATGAAAAGAAATGCAAAGGAAGGTGGCCTAGCCATACCAGATCTAAAACTGTGTTATGTAGCAGCAGTCATCAAAACTACTTGGTACTGGCTAAGAAATAGAGTGGTGGAACAGTGGAATAGGGTAGGTACACAAGACACAGTAGCCACACACTGTAGTGATCTACTGTTTAAACTCAAAAATTCCAGCTTCTGGAATAAGAACTCACTATTTGACAAAACCTGCTGGGGAAAATGGAGAATAGTATGGCAGAAATTAGGCATAGACCAACATCTTATAGTGTATACCAAGATAAGGTCAAAATGGGTACATGATTTAGACATAAAGGGTGATATCATAAGCAAATTAGGAGAGCAAAGAAGAGTTTACCTGTCAGAATTATGGAGAAAGGGAGATTTTATGACCAAACAAGAGATAGAGAACATTATGAAATGCAAAAAATGGATTATTTTTATTACATTAAATTTAAAAAGTTTTGCACACACAAAAAAAGATAATGCAACCAAGATTAGAAGGGAAGCAGAAATCTGGACACCTTTTTTTTACAGCCAGTGTCTCTGATGTAGGTCTCACTTCTCAAATATATAGAGAACTAAGTCAAATTTATAAGAATACAAGTCATTCTCCAATTGATAAATGGTCAAAGGATATGAACAGGTAGTTTTCAGATGAAGAAATTAAAGCTACCTCTAGTCATATAAAAAATTCTCTAAATCACTATGGATTAGAAAAATGCAAAGCAAAACCACTCTGAGGTACCACCTCATACCTATCAGATTGGCTAATATGACAAAAAAGGAAAATGAGAAAGGTTGGAGAAGATGTGGGAAAATTGAAACACTAATGCATTGTTGGTGAAGTTGTGAACTGATCTGAGCATTCTAGAGAGTAATTTGGAACTATACCCACAGGGCTACAAGACTGTGCATACCCTTTGATCCAACAGTAGCTCTACTAGGTCTGTATCCCAAAGAGATCAAACAAATGGGAAAAGGACCCACATGTACAAAAATATTCATAGCAGCTATTTTTGTGGTGGCAAAGAATTGGAAATTGAGGGAATGACCATCCATTGGGGAATGGCTGAATAAGTTGTGATATATGAATGTAATGGAATACAATTGTGCTATAAGAAATGATGAGTAGGTAGATTTCAGAAAAACCTGGAAAGACTTACATGAACTGATACTCAGTTAAGTGAGCAGAAATAAGATAACATTGTACACAGTAACAGTAACAATGTGCAATGACCAACTTTGATAGACTTAGCTTTTCTCAGCAACACAATAATCTAAGACAATTCCAAAAGATGCATGATGAAAAATGCTATCCACATCCAGAGAAAGAACTATGGGGTCTGAATGCAGATTGAAGCATACTATTTTCTCTTTATTTTTTCTTTCTCATGGTTTTTCACTTTTGTTCTGATTCTTCTTTCACAACATTACTAATGTGGAAATATGTTTAATGTGATTGTACAAATATAGCCTATATGAGATTGCATGCCATCTTGGGGAGGGGTGAGGGAAGGAAGGAGAAATTTAGAATTTGAAATCTTATAAAAGTGAATGTTGAAAAATAAAAACAAAAAAAACCCTAGAATAACATGATAATAACTACCTACCAGATCTATAGATAGGAGAAAATTTCATAACCAAATAAAGGACAGAGAGGATCACAAAAGGTAAAATGGATAATTTTTAAAGTGTGTGTGTATGTATGAACATATAATATATGTGTGTTTTATTTATATATATATATGTATATATATACATATATATATATATATGTATATATATATATGCATATATATATACATATATATATATATATATATATATGTATATATGTCTATGTGTGTGTGAGAAGACAGGGAGGAGGGAGGGAGTGAATCATTGAGGGAATTTATTTTTCTTGACTACTTTTTCCAATGGAGTTGGCAGAGGAGAGAGAATATAGATTTAGGTTAACTAAAAACAAGAGTTCAGGGATGCTACAAATTTGTAATCTTACATTCACTTTCAGAATGGATCATTGTATTATTTATTATTTATATTTAGCTGGGTTTTTTTTTGTTACAAAAGATCTCTCAAAGTGGGACTCATGTCAATGTTTGTAATTTCTAAAAATACATCAACAATTTAAAAAAAAAAAGAAAAAAAGAAATTTTCACTGCCTGGTTCCAGATGATCTTTCAAATCTGATTTACAGCCAAATTGGCTTCTTTACTGTTCTGTTTCCAGGATATGCTACTTCCCACCTCCATGTTTTTGTAATGGCCCCTCTACTTCCTTCCATTCCTTGAGTATTCTCATCAACTACGCCACTTAGAACTTCTAGCTCCCTTCAAAAATCATCTCAAGTGGTAGCTTCCTCCACTTCCTTGATCTTTCTGTAGCTTTTGACATTGCTGATCACTGCCCCTCCCCAACTCCTGAATGCTTTCTCACTCAGTGGTTTTCAGAATACAGTTGTCTTTTGTCTCTCATCCTGTCTGTCTGAATGCTCTTTCTAAGTCTACTTCACTAGTTTCACCTCAGCATGGATACAAGTCTCTGTCTTGGCTCTATTTTCTTTTCTCAAATTTCTTTCTTGGTGATCTTATCAGCTTCTATGGGTTCAATGATCACCTCTATTCAGATGACTCCAGAATTTTTATATCTACTCCTAATCTCCTTCCTATATTCCATTCCTACTTCACCAACTATCAATTAGACATTTTCCCCTACATGTTCTAATAGTGTCTCAAACTTAACACATCCAAAATGAAACAGCATATTTCCTACTAAATCCCTCCTTTAAATGTTCTTGTATTTACTATAGTTACTGTATTTATTTTTCCTATCATCCACATTTATAAATTCTAAGTCATCTTTTATTCTTTCCTCTCACCTTCCATATTAATTCAGTTACCAAATCTTGTTAATTCTGACTCCAAAACATCTCTTGCAATGAGCCATTCTCTTTACTTCTGTTACTGCCAAAATAATTGAGGCCCTCAGCTCCTTTTGCCTATGTTACTATAACTGTCTCCTAATTGGTTTCCAATCTTCCAATCTATCCCTTCTCTAATCCATCCTTTACACCATTCCCCAAATAATTTTCTAAAGGCACAGAGGAAATAAGGAAAGAAGGCTGAATTTGGAGACAGGAGTGTAAGATTTTAATCCCATCTCTGCCTCTTATGACCAGTGTGACTTCAGACAGGTCACTGATACTCTCTGGGACCGTTTCCTGCTCTGAAAATGAGGGAATGAGATTAGGGAATTTCTGTAGTCCTTTCTGGCTCTGCTTATGAAAGCATATCTCACTGTGCCTTTCCTCTGATCAAAAATTTTCAGTGGCTCCTTGCCTCTAAGATAAAATGAAAACACTCTGGCTAGTTACTCTGGATCTCCACCACCTGCCTGTGTTTACTTTTTCACTTTGGCACCATCCATGGACTTATTGTTTCAGCTAGCCAGTTTAAACACTCAACATGTCATTTAATGCCTCAAAGCATTTGCCTGAGTCATCCCCCATACCTTGAATTCCTCTTCATCTCAACAACTTATCTTGCCCAAGTCTCAATTTAGCTCAGGTGATAAATACTTCTTATGTAAATCCTTTTACTATCCATAGATTTGCCCTAAAGATAGCCCTTTATATCCTACATAGAAATGCTTCCCCAAAAAAAAGTAAATGACAGGCTCTTGACAATGCAATTGCCATGTGGGAAAGTGCCACACTGACATTCTCAGTACGTATGTTCCCACCATGACAAACTCTGATGAGGTTAAAGAAAAATTTCATGAACAACTGGAGAACATAATCATCAATGTACCAAAAGAGGATAAGCTTGTAATTCTGGGTGACTTTAAGACCAGAGTAGGCACAAACTATCAGACATGACAGTGAGTCCTTGGAAAGAATGAAGTTGGAAAAAGCAACAGCAACGGTCACTTATTACTGAAGACTTGTGTGTCCCATGACTTCTCATTACCAGCACTGTCTTCCATTTACCTAAATGCAATAAAACTTTGTGGATGCACCCTCAGAGCAAACATTGGCATTTAATAGACCATATCATCAGAAGGAGAAGAGACAGAAAGGATGTGAGAATGATGAGGGTAATGTGTGGCACAGACTGCTGGACTGATCATAGATATATCCTCTCCAAACTAAATATTTGCACTCAACAAAAGCAGTAGCTGCAAGGCAACATGACTCCTGGAAGTCTTAATATCAAGAGATTAGAGCACTTCTTTGTACATGAACAGTTTGTTGCTAACTTGTAGGGAAAGCTGAGCCAACATACAGTTGGCAACAGTGAAGTAGAAAAGGAGTGGACAGCTTTCAGATATTTGGTATACAGCACTGCATTTACTCTGCATTTGTTCTGGTTTAGAACACTCACAAATATCAAGATTGGTTCATCAAAAATAATGGGAAAATTCAGAAGCTGTTAAATGAAAAACGAGAACTCCACAGGGTTCACCAGCAGGATAGTTCATCTGTCTCTAAGAAGGCAGCATATAACTCTATCAAAAATAAAGTGTAAGTGAAGCTGAGAGAGATGCAAGATTCTTGGCTCAGTAAGAGGGCAGATGAAATTCAGTTTTATGCTGATTGTTACTATTCAATGCACTTTTATGATGCCCTAAATGCTATTTTGGGCCAAAGACCTATAGTGCACCTCAACTACTCAGTGCTGATGAAGCCACATTGATCAGTGATAAGGACATGATTCTGAAGAAATGGGCTGAACACTTCCACAGTCCTCTCAACAGGCTACTAACAAGCAATTATGAAGCCACTGATCATATATCTCAGGTTATAATCAATCCCTCTCTAGCCAAACTTCCAACTGAAGAAGTTTTTAATGCCATTAAGCCCCTCTCATGTGGCAAAGCACCTCGTACTGATGCCAGTCCTCCTTTGATTTACAAGACAGAGGGCCATTGCTTATACAAAAGCTTACTGAAATCTTCTGGATTATATGGCAAAAGGTGGTTATCCCCTGGGAGTTCAAGGATGCCACCACTGTCCATCTGTATAAGGTAAAGGAAATAGGTTGTCCTGTGACAATCATGGTGGGGAATGGTCCCCTTTCTTAGTTATTGCCAGCATGATTATTGCCAGAGTCTTCCTTCATAAGCTGAGCTTTCATTTGGAAGATGGTCATCTACCCAAGAGCCAGTGTGTCTTCAGAAGGGGCTGAGGAACAGTCTGTATGGTGTTTGCTGCACAACTCCAGGAGAAATGCCAGGAGCAGAACAAAGGCCTATACACAACATGCATCAATCTGTTCTAGATTCTCATGTGCTTTCCCAGTTACTAATGGAGTGAAATAAGGTTGTGTGCTTTCTCCCATGCTTCACTCCATTGGTGACTGGGAAAGCACAAGAGAATCATCCATTATCCAGAACCTGTACAAACATGACATCATGGAACTGGCATGCAATAACAATGGACTTCTCTGGCATCCAAATTTTACCATGCCCCCACAACTGACAGCATCTAAGACTGTTTTTCAGGTATGTTGTCAGACACCTTCAACGAAGATGAAAATGGTGTCAGTCAGCTTCCTTACTGATGGTAAATTATTTACCTTGAAAAGGCTATAAGCCAAGACTAAAGTAAAGGGAGAGTTGGTGCATGATTTTTTGTTCACAGATGACTATGCACTCAGTGTAGCCTCTGACACTGAGATGAGATTTTTTACCTCTTGTGATAATTTTGGCCTGACAATTAACGCTAAGAAAACAGAAGTTCTCCACCAGCCAGCATCACACTATTCATATGTGGAACCATCAGTTACAGAAAATGGAGAAATTTTGAATGCTATGGATAAGCTCACTTACCTTGGCTGTGTATTTTCCAGGAATGTCCACATAGATGATGAAGTTGATGTGCTCATTACCAAAGCTAGCTTAGTATTTCTGAGGCTCTGGAAGAAAGTGTGGGAGAGGAAAGGTATTAGACTGTCTACTAAACTGAAGTTCTACAGAACCATTGTGTTGATCTCACTATTGCATGCCTGTGAAACCTGGACAGTATACCACCACCATGCCAGGAAACTGAATCACTTCCATTTGAATTATCTTAGGAAAATTTTGAAGATTACCTGACAAGATAGGGTACTGGGCACTGAGGTCCTTTCTCAAGCTGAACTATCAGCCATTCACACTAATGTAAAGAGCACAACTCCAATGAGTGACATGCACAAATTTAGAGGCATCATCACTCCAAATGTCCACAAGGACTATTTGCACCCAACCTCTGGTATCACCTCCTGAGCTTCTACTGGTCTGGTCAGCCACAGTTGGACACAGTGTACCTTGACCCCAACATAGTGATGTCATTTGCTCTTCAAGAACAAAGAACAGCAAACTAAGAAAAAAGACTCAGGCTAATGGTAAAAAAAAAAAAATAGAAGACTCCATTCATTCAATAAGTGCTTATTGAGCATCTACTATGTACAATGTGTTGCACTGAGTATGTAATAGGTTAACCTATTACAGCTCAATTTAAAAACACAGAAACAAATCTACCAATTTGGCCCATTCCCTTCCTGTTCTTTATTTTTTGTTTCTCTAACAGTCAGATCTCTCAAATCACTAAGCAGCTTGGTAGGATGATCACTTTCCATGCACTGCTTTTACATATGACACACAGCATTCAAAACCATTCTTCATTTGTGTGTGTAAAAAATTAAATGATGTAAGGAATAGAAGTTGAAGATCGTTGTAAATTATTCTCAATTTCACTAGCATTTTATTAACAAATCCACACTAATCCAGGATTAAAGCAGGGTAAGATTAGAGGATTTTGCTCATCTAAAGCTTGGAGCAAAATAATATATATCATAAACCTACTTACTTGTTTGACATAAAGCTGTCCTATCAAATCTATGACAGTATGTAGAACCCCCCACCCTTTTATAATAAATATAAGCAGTAATAGACAAGAGTATCTCCATGCCTGATGACAGACATATCTATATCTTAAGAACATAGCTTGAGATGAAGTCCATGTTTCCAAACTGTTTTCCAAATGGCTTGTCTCGATATAAAATGACCATTCTCACTTGTTTTAGCATTTTATTTCAATGGAAACATACCTAGGTACTTGTTTCCAAGAAAATTAGCAATAGTGATATTATAGATACCTTTTTTTCCCAGCCTATGTCTGGTTATACGAGTTGATTAAAATACTCTTAATGAAGTTAAGGTTATAGAAAGGAGTACGATGGAAGAGAAATTTCTGCCACTTACTAGCTAGTAACTTTAGGCAAATGACTTAACCTCTCTCAAAATCAGATTTCTCATCTCTAAACAGGGGTAAGTAATACTTCTGCTGGTACCTAATAGGATTATAGATTTAGAGCTTAAAGGGATGTTAGAAGCTATATAGTCCAACATCTTCATTTTAGAGGTGAGAAACTGAGCACAGAGAATGTTACACAGGTGGTAAGTAGCAGAGATGGAATTCAAACTCAGATCCTCTGATCCCAAATTCAGCTATCTTTCCATTGCCACATGCTGTTCAAATGGTTATGAGTATAATAGAGACAGTGAAATTGTATTCTCTGTGGGACATTTGGAGAAAAATAGTATTTGTTCTTACTGGTCCTATTTCCCTACCCTGAATGTCCAAGAATCATCTCCAGGTAATTTGAACAACCTCATTCAGTTGGCCTCAAGAGGACTAGTGAGGGGGACAACATGCATGTAAAGAGAGAGGGAAAGGACAGGTGTTGTAGTGAGAAAAGGACTAGAAACTCTGTTAGCCTCTAAATCTATGGGAAGTGTGCCTAGGTACTGGGGATGTGAAATTTGCCCAGAGATGCCTGTTACTGGGGAGGGAGACCAACTTGGAAGATAAAGGAAGTGGTGTGTTTTGGCTCCTTGGGAGAATTAGTGTTTGAGACCAGAGGTTACCTAATAAAAGAGGGAGTATCAGAAGGAGAAAGTCTTGTCTGAAGCTTCATCTTGAACCATAGTGCTATCTGCCATGACAACTCAGAAGTGTCCAAAAAGAGCTGGTGCTCTGGAAAATGGAACAGCTTTTATCATCTTCTGAAAACTGAGTTTAGTTGGAGTGATGCGGCGGATGTAATACCATGCAAGATAGCAGAAGAGGACTGATGCCATCTTCTGGAAACACCTGTAGCCAATGCAAGAAAAAGGGTAGATGAACAGACTCAAGGTTGTTGGTGAGGCCATGGGGCAGATGGTCAGAGAGGGGGAGTAAAAGGAAGCCTGGTGGCTGGGGCTAACCTGTAAGAGTGATTTGGGTAAGACAATCAAGGATCAGGCAACAAGGCCTCAGGACTGTTTTCCCAGTCTGGTCAAGCAGTCAGCAAGTTTGTGGAAGAAAAAGCCAGAGAATGGAATTGAAATAACACATAAAGTAGATTAAAATATATATAATACTCAGTCCTGAACTTTACATCCCCTCCTCCTTTACCTTTTTTAATCAATAATAGTAGAATAATAGAAAAGGGGACAGAAAATCAGGCAACAAGAATCACATAGATTTAAAAATAACTACAAACATTAATTCTAGACACTCATAATATACAACACTTATCAAATGACCAATGAATCTATATACTATGAGAGGAGCTAAACTGTATCCATATTAATATTTTTGTTTTAAATTAAATCAGAAGGCATCAAGAAGTTGCATATAAATGAAAAAAAAACAGCTTATAGATTCTCTTTGGAGAGGTGAATGAAGAGGTTGGTGGAGCTGGTTTCATCTGGTGTCCAAAGGCAATGAGAAAGATAATTTCCTGGTCCTTTTATTTTTCAGGCTCAGGGTAAGGCTGAATAAACAGATCAACATGAAAACAATTACAGCATAGGAGGTGATGGTGCAAAGGATGAAGGAGTAGAAAAATTCTATGAAGAATATAGAATTCTTGCAAACTAAGTCAAAAATATATCTTGATACTCAGTGAATACAGTGAGAAGAGAGGAAGATAACGAAAACTTTGTGGTTTGGGATGAAGAAATTAAGCCAAAAGCTGATTATAGACTATTTAGAAGCCTGACATCAATCAGTAAATAAACACTTACTAAGCATCTACTGTGTGTCAGGCATTGTCTAAGTACAGGGAACAAAATAAAAGGCAAAAGACCTCATGAATCCTTTCCTCAATAAGATAATTAGGAGGTTTTGAGGGTAGCAAGCACTGAACGTCATCATAAGAAGACAAAATTGCTGAGAAAGCGCATCAACCAGAAAATGATTAATTCCCTTACCAAGCAGAGAAAGATGGCAACTAAAGACAATACTAGTTTAGAGTATAAGGCATTTTGGAGAAGGATTTCAGGAGGTTACAGACAGTGTCATTTGAGAAAAGAGAGAAAAGCAAGTATAAGGCGGGGAAATGCCTGAAAGTTAGCTCTGACAGACCTACTTTTGAGCATTTATAGATAATATCAGAAGGAAGAGAAAAGTAAATGTACCACTAGGTCCCTGAAATCCCTGAGTTATCTGACTTTAGAGCCCCTTGCTATTTTCCCCATTTCAGTGTGGGCTCTTTTTGGTAATCAGTTCTGCAAATCATATCCTAAGCCCCCACCAATAAAATATTTACTGTTTACAGACTATGCAAGCCATAAATAGCCAACAGAATTACTTCATATGTAAAAAGGATGTAAGTAGAGTGAATAAAATATAATCATTCTCTGACCTAAAACAAAAATAGGTGTAGCCTCCTGTGCATATAAAATGGGTAGAAAAGATAAGCGCTTCCCAGGTAAAACTTATAACAAGGAGGAGAAAACAAGAAATGATCCCTTAACACATGGAGGAAACTTGTTTCACTTGCTTCCTGGTCTCTCAGAATGTTCAGTGGCTAGTATAGAGATCTACTGAAACTCTGTGGGGCTAGATTAATATCAGCTCCATATCTGAGGTTACAGTTCCTTCAATGGGGAGTTGAGGTTGCCATCATTTGAATATAGCTATAGGATTGGCATCTCATGCTCAGTAGATCATTCCCTACATCAGACTTCTCCCATTTAGCTCTCATCATAATTATTCAAGAATATCCCAGACTCCTCCTTTTCAAGTATCCCTCTATTTCTTGTTTAGGTCACTTTTCCAAGTGACTACCTCATCTCTTTTTCCTTTTCCAAGTCTGTAACTCCATCATTCGAGCATGAGGCCTCATCAGGATTTTATGCTCTGAAGCTTTCTCCAGTGAAAAGTACTCTTTTGCTGTATCATTGTTGGTACTTAAAGGCATACCAGAGAGCCACCATTATGGGTGAAGGCAATGCCTGCCTATATTACATAGTTGTGAAATGTAATTGATCTGCCGATATTTTTTATCATGATTTCTTCTCAAGAATGACACTACTTCATCTATGCCCTACCATATCAGTACGTAATGAAAAAGATAATAAAATGACTAACACTTAAGAACACAAAATTGGGAAGAGCAGATGGAATGACCAATGACATATGGAGGAAAGTACCTTGAAGATGTAAAGTCATTCATGGATCAGTTTTCGAGTTATCTTGGTAAGTGGAAGATTGCAGAAGAATGAAAATTATCATGACTTGTATTTTTACACCAAAAGAAATAGGTGACCAAGAACATATCAGTACTCAGTCAGCCACATATTTTCTTTCTTAGCTCCACAGAAATCTTCATGAGAATTATCTAGACATTCTTGATGGAAAAAAAATAAGAAGGAAGCGGGCAAGAATTCACAGGCAATTTTCTATAGCAAAACATATCTTCATATTCAAACAACTGACTGTAAGGTTAAAAGAATATAAGTATACAATAACTTGTCTGTGTCTATTGTTTATTGATTTCAAGGAAGCATTTGACAATACAACCAAATGCAGCCAGAAAAACTATATTCAGGCAAGGTTTCACCCACCCATTCATTAAAATTATGTAAAAATCTATAAGAAATAAAATCATTGATCAATGATTCTTTAGTATTAACATCAAATAGAGGCTGGCCTGTATTCCCTGCTACTTTGGGAGGCTGATACTGATGGATCCCTTGAATTCAGGATTTCTAAACTATAGTAGGGATAAAACTTACCAGTATCTGTGCTAGGTCTGGTAGTAATATGATGGGCCTCCTGGAATATAGGGCCACCAGGCTGCTTAAGGAAGGGCAATTTGCCCCAAGTTGGAAAAATAGAGCAGGTAAAAGCCTCCTTTAGTTTTACATGAGCCCATGAATGCTTGCTATACTTCCTACCTGCACAAGATAGGGAAGCCCATTCTAACATAAAAACAAATAAATATGAAATGAAACAAGAAACATACACTTGACTTAGGTGTCACAGAGGACATCTTGCATTTAGAGACAAGGTAGAGAAATGGGGGAAAAAACAACCACAAAGCATTTGGAGCCAGAAGTCCTGGGTTCAAAACCTGTTTCAAACATTTAGTAAATGTGTGAACATAGTCAAGACACTTAACTTCTCAGGGCCTCAGTTTCCCCATCTGTAAAACAGGGGTAATACTCGAATGACATATCCCACAGGATTGTTTTGAAAAAAATGCTTTATAAACCTTAAGCACTATATTTGATGAGGGATTCTCCAAATATATACATCGTGTGATATGTGTGTGTGTGTGTGTGTGTGTTATACATCAAGTCTTAAAACATTATAAAGCCTCCTCATTGAAATTCTGCCATTTATAAGGAATTGACCTAAATTTTTACCTGGAAAAAAATGGATAAAAAAGGCAAATGACTTTGATTACTACATGCAATTGGCTAGGTAGCCCACAGAATTATAGCATGTGTGTATTATATATTTGCACATACACACTGTGTATATGTGTATGTATATTTGTAGAAGTATACATTCATTTATGCATGCGTGTGCACACATGGATATACGTGTGTAAATACATGTATGCTAAATAGATTATTTCATTCTCTGTATTTTTTATTTCCAGCATCTAGAACAGTAGCTGGCACTTAATAGGCCCTTAATAGAAGTTTGTTGATTGATTAATAATAGAAAAAGCATTGAACTTGGAGTCAGAAGCCCAACTTTGAATATGGGCTCTGCAACTAATTATCTGAGTGATTGACCTTTTATTTTATTTTATTTTATTTTATTTTATTTTTGGTGATGCAATTGGGGTTAAGTGATATGCTCAGGGTCACACAGCTAATAAATGTCAAGTTTGAAGACAGAATTGAACTCAGGTCCTCCTGACTTCAGGGCCAGTGCTCTATCCACTGCACCACCTAGCTGCCCCAATAAGGTTTTTAAGAGGCTGAGGAATGGCAGTTGAAGTTTAGGGAAGATTAGCCTGAATTTTGAAATCCCTTAATATAAAGATAAGAGTTGACAAGAAGAAGATGGCAGCCAGGTACCCAATTCTTTGAGAAAGGAGTCAGAATGACTTAAATTTTTTTGTACAACAGCCACCATAATGTGGATTGGGTGGAAAGTTTTCACTGAGTGATCATCAGTGGAGGAGAGCTGTGGAGTGACAATTGCAAAAGGAGAATCTGAAAGTGAGATTGGGGAGCAAAGAACTCCTCTAGCTTCTCTAGGAACATTGTTCAGGGGTTGTGAATGAAGCTCCAGACTATAAGGGAGAGTATGGCCAGAGATAGCATGTCATTAGGGAAGCTAGGTCTCAGCAAAGTAAATGGGAAAAGTATTAGAGAAAGAGGTTCAGGGTGAAAAGAAGTTTGTTCATTATGGAATAGGAATTCCAACAAACATAGTGGAAGGCCATTCCATATTATAGTATGCCTCTTGCATATAACATGGTTGAATTACTAAAAAAAATAAAATTGAATATATTCAAGTTGAAAGACTTGGGAGAGATAGAGAATTCCCTCATGGAATACATACCGCCATTGTACTCATTGTATTGTATTTCTGTGACAGTGATTATCAATTGACCACATCTCCTAGGATCAGCTCATTGAGAGTAATATTTTCCTCCACTGGTCTATACCATTATGGCAATGAATGGATTTACCATCCTCATGATTTAGATTCAAATCCATGAGAGAACTCTCAACCTAAAAGTTGCCAGGCAGGGGGCCAACCTGTATTGTTAGAATTGGTAGGTCTTCAGTGGAAGCTTCCTATATTCATGAAAATCATAAGTCCAGTTTTTTGTTTATTTTTGTTTTTGTTTTTTTAATCAAGAGCATCAGGTCCTTATAGGCAAAAGATTCCAAAATGCTTTTACATTTTTACTTCTTGGTCTTCTTGGATGTTGTGCATCCACCATGATATCAAGAGTAGATTCTGAGAGGCAAAAAACATTGTGAAAACCCATCTTACAAAAATTAAAATGAATGTGTGATTTCTAAAGTGGCTCCTCCTCAAACTTCTACCTGCACTTGTGTACTTTGATAAGCAGCAGAGTATGTGGACAGAAAAGCAAATGCTACAAAGTAAACTTAAAGGATAGAAATTTTTGGAGAAGAGACTGCTTAATTGTGAAATGATGGTCAGAAAATTAATTTGGATATCTGCTTCTGACCAGATTTGTTTCATCTTCATTTCAGGAGAAATATACAAATCACTGATGGCAGATAGTGGCATATGCTGCTCTGTAATAATAGGTAATTTTAAGTACACAAACAAGTCTTTTATGCTTGTCATTTAAGCAGCCCCCTGACAAACGCTGCTGCTGATGAAGTCTGACGCAAATATATGAGGTTCCCTCTGCCCATTGCCAGTGCCAAAACGTTCAGTAAAAATGTACCATCTGTGACAGGGCAACATTAAGCAAATTAATGCTCTGGAGTTTTTTAAAATTAAAAAATAAACATGGAATTTATTTTTCAATCAGTCATGATTAGCAAGAAAAATTGTGGCAATCAAAGGTAGGGAACTATTCTCAGCAGCCATAAACTGGTCCTAGGCATCTCTATTCATTACTCAGACTGTTGCTTCTGGGACTTTTTTTCCTTCTACTCCAATTAGAGAAAAAAAAAAGAACAAAAGTACTGGGTTCCAGTCATTCACTAAGATACACTTTCCTACATTTTTGGAGAGATAAAAGGAGGGAATGCTGCAAAGGTGATTTCTGGCTATAAAGGAGTAACAGTTCTAGAAGCTTCTGAATACTGATGTGCCCAGCCTTACCTTCATTGTATCCCTGGTGTGAGGATCAGAAATCTCTGATATTTATTTCTTTTTGTTTTTTTTTAATTTTTATTAATTTATTTTGATTATCAACAAACACTTCCATATGCTTTTGAGTTTAAAATTTTTCTCCCCTTTCCTCCCCACCACCCTCCCCAAGATGGGGCACAATCTGATATAGGCTATACATTTACATTCCTATTAAATATATTTTCACATTAGTGAAGTTGTAAGTAAAAATTAAAATCAATAGGAGGAACCATCAGAAAGGAGAAACAAAACTCAACAGAAAACAAAAAAAAGATAGCGATTCAATTTTCATAGTTATGATTACTATCTGTGTCTTTTTCTCCATCCTTTTTTCCCTGTTTATGCTTTTCTTTCTCCTTTCACCCCCTCACTAGTGTTTTGCTTTTGACCACCGCCTCCTTCGGTCTCTCCTCCCTTTTATTATCCCTTTCCCTTTTCTTCACCTTTGCCCTTACTGCTTCTTCTCTCCCTTCTATCCCCCCTCCCTTTTCTTTCCCCTTTTCCCTCCTACTGCCTATAGGGCAAGTTATATTTCTATACCTAACTGATTATGTTAATTCCTTCTTGAGCCAAATCTGATGAGAGTAAGGTTCAAACAATGCTCATCCCCCTCCCTTTTTTCCCTCTGCTATAATAGGATTTTCTGTCTTTTCCTGTAATGTAATTTACCCTTGTCTGCCTCCTCCTTTCTTAGTACATTTTCTAAGATCAGACTAATCCTCTTACTTGGATCCATTTAACCCACTTGATTAGATTTTTTTTTATCATTACATCAAAGTCAACTAATATCCACCCCCTTTATGTATACTCCTTTAACATGGTGTAATAACAATACAGTTCTCAAGAGTTGTAAGTGTCATCTTCCCTTGTAGGGATGTAAACAGCCCACCCATTTTGTATCTTTCTGTCCCATTTACCTTTTTATGTATTTCTTGAATCTTGTACTTGAAGATCAAATTTTTCGTTGAGCTCTGGTCTTTTTATGAGGAAGGTTTGGAAGTCCCCTATTTCTTGAATATTCTCCTCCTCTTGAAAAATCATGCTCATTTTTAGGGTAGTAGATCCTTGGCTGCAATCCAAGCTCCTTTGCCTTACAGAATATCATGTTCCATGCCCTGCAGTCTTTTAATGTAGAAGCTGCAAGGTCCTGTGTAATCCTGACTGTGGTTCCATGATATTTAAATTGTTTCTTTCTGGCTGCTTGCAGCACCTTCTCTTTCATCTGGTAATTTTGGAATTTTGCTATTATATTCCTTGGCATTTTCAATTTGGGATCTCTTTCAGGTGGTGAGCAGTGTATTCTTTCTATGCTTTATTTACCTTCTGGTTCTAGGATTTCAGGACAGTTTTCCTTTAAGATTTCCTGAAAGATGCCGTCCAGGCTCTTTTTTTCATCATGATTTTCAGGTAGTCCAATGACTTTTAAATTGTCTCTCCTGGATCAATTTTCCAGGTCGGTTGTTTTACCAATGAGGTATTTTATGTTTTCATCTATTTTTTCATTTTTTTGTTTGTTTGACTGATTCTTGCTCTCTCATAGAGTCATTAGTTTCCATTTGTCCAATTCTAGTTTTTAACAGATTGTTTTCTTCTGTTAGTTTTTGTACTTCCTTCTTCAATTGGCCAATTGTATTTTTAAGGGATTTGTTTTCTTCAGTGTACTTTTTTTTCCAGTTTGCCAATTGTGTTTTTTAGGGACTTGTTTTCTTCAGTGTACTTTTTTTTTCCAATTGGCCAATTATATTTTTGAAGGACTCTTCTACCTCTCTCATTAGACTTTTAAAATCCTTCTTGAGCTCTTCTAAGAAGGCTTTTTGGGCTTCAGACCAGTTCATATTCCCTTTTGATGTTGCAGATGTGGGTTTGTTGACAATGTTGTCCTCTTCAGAATTTCTGTCTTGATCTTCACTCTTCTCATAATATGAATCTATGGTACATTTCTTTTTATTTGGTTTCTTTATTCCCTGGCCTTTAAAGAGATTGAGGTCTCCTGTTGGGGAGCAGAGGGCACTGACCCAAGCTTCTTGTGTTGGGAGCCTAGGTCTTGGTCACTGGCTTTGTGTGCTGGGGCCTCTTATGTTGGCAATTGGAGGCAGTAGGGTTCTGGCAGCTTACCTCATGTTGGTCTGGAATCAGCAAGGCTGGAACTTTCAGGCAATTCTAGGTTGCCTGTTTTTCCTTTCCTTGAGCTTTCTTCAGCTCCTTTTAGATGGGCACTGCAGGGTGTTTATCTCCCTGGGACCCCTTGCAATGCTGTCTCCCTCATTTCTGCTAATGCACTGAGAGATTCCTTTGTGGTAGAGTGCCAAGCCACCTGGTGGTTTTCTGAGCTGGTTTCCACTGGTTACTCCACCCTCACTGAGGCACTGGGAGATCCAGGTGTTGGTATTTGCCTGCTCTACCACCTGGGCTTCAGGATCTCCTCCTAGTTGACAGTTGGAGTCTGTAGGATTCTGACAGCTTACCTGGTGTTGGGTTGGAATCAGCAAGGCTGGGACTTTAGGAAGATTCTAGGTTGCTTTCTTCAGCTCCTTTCAGATGAATGCTGCAGCGTGCTTATTCACCTGAGGCCCTTTGTAGTGCTGCTTCCCTTATTTTTGCCGAGGCACTGGGAGACCCATTTGCTGGACTGTGGCACCCATCTTTCTTCCAGTTCAGCTGTTCCAGAGGTTTTTTTTCTGGGGGTGATATTTTCTGGGTTTTCAGAGGTTGATAGGGGAGGGTGAGAGCAACTATCTTTTTACTCTGCCATCTTGGCTCCCGGAAGCAGAAGCCCAAATCTCTGATATTTATAGGAGAATGATCAAAATTATAAGAACTTGTTCAAATCCAGCAACAGACACTTGATACTTACTAGCTGGTGACCCTGGGCAAGTCACTTAACTCCATTGCCTAGCCAAAAAAAAAATTATGAGAGCTTTACATTCTCATGTCTAAGGATAGATGACAAGGGATTATCAAAGGTAAAGAAGGGCCCTAAAAATAGGCATCTCAATTAGTGGATGTCCTGTTGACTATTGGGTGGGTCATAAAAACTGGTGTTTTTATTTTTCTAGATCAGATCTAGGTAATTTTATAGAATATATTCAATGGTATGAAATTAAAGGAAAGGAGGTCAAAAGTGAATGGAATAAGGGGGGCAGAGAGAGAGAGAAAGAAAACAGAAGAAAGAAAAGGGAATATTATTATAGGTCAAGTCTCTCTGTTGTGATCAGGTAATAAGACTACCTAAGCAAGCTTTAGCTGTCCTCAGTATTCCTCTCACACCAAAAAAAAAAAAAGGCTCCTTAATGACCTGTAGAATCAAATACTGTTAGGCGTTTAAATTTTTTTGACATTTAAAGCTTTCTCATTCTGGCCCCTATCAACTGTAAGAAATTTCAGACTAGCCAGTGGCCAACCATAGACTGTCCCTCCTTGGTTTCATGAGATACTATGAGAAGTTGGTTTCTAGTCGTGTGAATGAGTTGCTTGCCCTGGGTGATAACAAAAGGCTTTATAATTATTCATGGAACCAGAAGGATTTATGACTCAAGCATTACTGCACCAGAACTGAATGGACATATTAAAGGAACAAACTGATTATTCATTGTTGTCTTTCTTTCCTTCTGAGCTTCAAGGCTTAAGGTAAGACTTAAGCTGAGAGACAGATGGGAGAAGAGTAGTAGTCCTATCTTCCACTTAACTGGTGACTGTGAACATAGTTGTTTCTGTGTCTTTGTGTGTATTCCTTCCTAATATTAGACAAATTAGTGTTCTAAGGCAGAAGTATCCAGGTGATCTTGTGAGTTCAGGAGAGCCAGAAGTTCCATCTGATGTCCCTTTAAAACTAAATAATAGTGTCACTTGAGTGACAGTGGCCAACAGCAATGGAAGTATCTACAACAAGCCTGGAAAGATATTCAACCAAGGGACAAGAGCTTTAGGAAGCAGGCTCTCTCAAGAAATGAAACAGCAGCTATGAATTCAAAAGAAGCAGAAACCTCAGGCTATGGTTGGTTTGCCACATGAAGTGAGCTACACATAAGAACTTGAGTACTCTACAAAGGGAGAAAATTACTCCCAATACCAGGGGAGCCAAATATTCCCTCTGCCTTATGTGTTCTTTACACATGTGCTTCACTACCTTTGTACTTTACATTTGGATCTACTCTTCCCAGAGACCTTGTGTGTACAAAGGAAGGATGTGCCCCTACTTTAAGCATACAGGGAGGAGGTTTGTACCAACTACTCCAAAATAGAGACAACTAGTTGACTATCAATAGGCATGCACTGGTGGAGGCTAGAGCAATAGCACAATAATTATATCTGCTCAGGGTTTATACTAGAACCTTGAGAAAGCACAATATTCAAGTGCCCTCAGAGAACCCCAGCTTTTGAGTTCCATTTGAAGGAAGTAATTCCAAAAGGGTGCTACATTGCCTTTCTAACCTTAGTATGCATTAATTCCCTTTACTCATTCTAAAATCCAATCAATCTGGTCTTCTTACAGTTCCTTATTTATGCCACAACATTTCCTAACTCCATGGCTTTGTAATGGCCACTCCCATGCCTGAAATGAAGCCCTTCTCCCCTGCCTCCTAAAATCCCTAGTCTCCTCCAAGACTCATCTCAACACCAAGGTCTACATGAAACTTTTCTTGATCCTCCCACCCCAGCTGCTGGTACCTTTCCCTGCAACACCACCATTTTGTATATATTTTGAAAATACATGTTAATACATAAATTGTATCTTCCAGTAGAATGCACAGCCAGATCTCCATGAATTGAATAATGACTCCAGTGAAGTGGTCACATGGATTCAAATTTGCACTGCATATTTCCATTGGGCTGTGACCAATTACCGTATTTGACATAATTGTAACTTCAAATAGTACTAGTTTGAATACATGAAACCACTTCATTGGATTAATTTTTCATTCTAATCGGGACCCAGCTCTTTGATGACAAGGACTATCTCATTTTTGTCTTTGTATCATGGTGCCTAGCATAGTGCGTAGCTCATAGTAGGCACTTAATGAATGCTTGTTCATTAATTCATAGCTAGCCTCTCTTCTTGGAACAAATGTCACAACATCCATTGTATCTATCAGTCTATGGTAGTGAGGATCTTTTTTCAGCTACAAGATTAACTAGATGGCCTGTTAGGTCCATTCCAACTCTGTTTTTCAGTGATTATATGTACTCTTGTATGACTTGCTCACCTATCTTCAGCCCAGCACATTTTCCTTAGCTTTCTTGCCCAGAACCGTCCCTTGCCTATTTATACATCTTACTTGATAGATCAGAGAAATCCCTATTGTCTATTCATTTGGGATCTACTGCCTTCCTATTTATTTCTGTCATTGTTGAGTGTTCAGACACAGCCTCTAACACTTCTTAGTCAATAGTCAACAAGCATTTGTTAAGTGCTTTGGTGAAGCCCCTTTAATTCAACGCAATCTAATAGAACCAAATGTTTATTTATTGTGTAACTACTGTGATTAAGACATTGCTCTCCTGGCCTTTCCCTTCCCACTTTTATTACTTCTATACCGCTCCCTAGAATAACTGACCTTGCTGCCAGGTCCTACCTGACCTTTGTGTATTACTTATGAACATCTGCTATTAGATTTAAGTCCCAGGGTTAGTGTCTCTTAACAAACTATTTATTTATGACAATCCTCTGGTGTAAGGGAGTCTCTCCTGGGAGTACATAGGGTTCTCCTCTTGATCCCTGCTCTCTGTGACTGGGTTCACAGTACCATAATCTCCCAGTGGAGGTGTGGCTATTAATAGGTTAAGTCCTTGTCCAGGTACCCAATTTATATCTAAGGAAAGGCCCATGGGCCAGCCAGAGACATAGGGGAAAACAAGCCTTTAATGAGCTTGGATGCTGAGAACAACATGTAAAACAATGGGAATCAGTTCAATGTAAAGTTTTGTTGCAAGCAATGGGGGAAAAGAGGGGAGGAGAGAGGGGAAAAGAGGACTTTACATACAACTCAGACATACAACTAACATAGAGTATGACATGTAAGGGTTGGGCTGTGTTGGGGATCACAAACACACAGGTCCATTGAGTAAGAAAGGGATGGGGTATCCCAAACTATCCTTCTAATAATGAGGTTCTTATACTCTAGTTTTGGGTGGCCCCCTGGAGCTGGAGGTCAGGACAAAATAATATTTCAAGAGTTTATTAGGGTGAAAAATAAACCTTTGGTAGACAAAATATTATTTTGAGAATTGGCATATCAGGGAGAAAAAACAAGCTGGTGGTAGAAAAATATTATTTGAGGGACACAGCTGTATTCACCTTTTAAAAATTTTATTGTCAGTGTTTTTCCATGAATATGTTCTGTAAGTTTACTCCCTTAAGGGGAGATTGTCCTGATGGTCTCAAGACTATCAGACCTGATTTTGTAATACTATGCTTTGCAGTTCACAACTCCAGACTCATAAGGGGGGAGAAAATAAGAGAGGGGGAAAAGGCTAGAGAAAAAAGAAAAGATAGAGAAAACTTGAAAGATTTGCTCCCATCATTTCATCCCTGAGTTTTTATAATCAGCATTTGGAGAATACCAGAGCATGAGTCAATGAATAAAGGCAAGAGAATAGCGGAATGGTGAAATGAACAGTATGTTGGACTTGGAGTCAGGAAGACCTGGGTTTGAATCCTCCCTGTAATACTTATAACTATACGACCCTGGATAAGTCACTGCACCTTGTTGGGCCTCTATTTACTCATCTATAAAATGAAGGTATTGGATTCAATGACCTCTAAAGTCCCTTCCAGCTTTAAATTCTTTTCTATCTAGGCAACTAGATAGGGCAGTGGATAGAGTTCTGGACCTGGAGTCAAGAAGGCCTGAGTTCAAATCTGGCCTTAGGCATTTGCTAGCAGCATGTCCCTAGGCAAATTCTTTAAAGTCTGTCTTCTCCAGTTTTCTCTACTCTAAAATGGGAATAATAATAGGAGCATCTTCCTAGGATTGTTGCAAGGAGTAAGTGAGAAAATATTTGTAAAGCACATTGCCAAGTGCCTGGCATATAGTAGGTGCTTAATAAATACTTGCTTCCTCCCTTCTAATCTAATATGTGAGACCTATTGCTGGCCTCCCACTGATCATTCACCTTTTTGGAAGTTAGAACTTGAGAGAAAAGTTGGCTTAATTACAGTGGCTGGAAGGAAAGAGATTATATAATTTCCTCAGTCCCATTGGAATAGAGTCTACCCTGTTTTTCAACAAAGAGCAAAACCTATCAATTTTACAAAAGAAGCAGCAGAAGGATAGCTATGCTCGCCAAGCAAATGTATCATAAAAATAAAAGGGATGATGATGATGATGATGATGATGATGATGATGTTAAAATGGCCCTAATGATCCAGCGACTGAATCATCTCCAAAACTAAAAAAAAGGAACAAAGTTTAAGGGAAGCAATTTTAATTTTATCATTTTTTTTGCATAAGTTCTGCTCGTCTCATAAATTAAGTGACTACTACAGAAGGATTATAGGTCTTCCCTCCTCCCTCCACCCCCAATCTTGTTGTATTTCCTTTTCAGACATTTCAAAAGTTTCTAGTAAAAAAAATGTAAATGGCTATGTTGAATTATTTGAACACTGGAATTAAAATTAAATTCCAAATTATCATGCAGTTCGGGGTTGATGTAGAATGAGTGATAATAAATAAAGGTTAAAAGGATGGTGGCAGATCTTTTTTCATAGTTTTCATTTTCCCTCCTTTCTGTTGTTTATAAAAACCTTCTCAGAAGATTAAAAATAATATTTCTTCCCCTATTGATTTTTTCTTTTCCCATTTGGCAAACATTAATTTATTTCCTGTGTTTCTAATGGAGCCGATATTAATATAGCTTTATTTATTTATTTCATCATTTGGGCATCAGCATTATTGATGATATCAGCACAGCTCTGAGAAGAATCATCACAGAGCTTGCAATAGAAAGATGCAGCAAAGTGAATTTTCAGTCGGATAAAGAGCATAAAATGTCCTGTCACCAGCCTTTTTTTCCAGGCATCTGTATGGACTTTTTGCCTGGGCAGAAATAGCCTATGATATAAAATCAAAGAAGTATAGGATTTCTCAGTCTTTCCATAGCAGTTAAGAAACTCCTATTCCATTGCCTCTAGATAGACCAGCACCTAAATTATCCCATTCAATTTAATTCTTGTCATAATTAAAAGAAAAGATACATTTCTTCCTTCTTGCCTCCCTCCCAAATCCCTCCCTTTCTTTCCTTCTTTCTTTCTTTCCTTCCTTCCTTCTTTCCTCCTCATACCTCTCTTTCCTTCCCTTTTTCCCTTATTCCCTTCCTTTTTCTCTCTTCTTCCCTCCTTCTCTCCTTTCTTCTCTCCCTTCCTTCCTTTTTTCCTTCCTCTCTCCATTCCTTCTTTCTTTCCTCCCTCTATTTCTTTTCTTTCTCCCTTCCTTTCTTCCTTTTTCCCTTCCTTCTCTTCCTCCTTCCTTTCCCTCCTTCCTTCCTTCTTCCCTTCTTCCCTTCTTCCCTTCCTATCCAAAGTTTAGTAAGTACTGTGTTGACAATACCATACTAGTGTAGGGAGAAAGTGAAGTTTTAAATTGACCAGAATAGAGCACAAATGCCAGGAGTGTTTTGTTCCTGAAAAATCTATATCTGTATTTATACATCTGCATATATATAAGACACAAACAAAAGGGAAAAAAAACTATATGTAAAAAAAGATACTGTGTCTGTGCACTAGACACAAAGGGAAAAAAATAAACAATTTGAGCCTGAGGGCACTCTAGATGGCTTTTATTTAGCTGAGTGTGTGAGTCATGGACTTGACCATAAACTAAATAGCTATTAGCTAACATGTTTTGGGGAGAAGTTTCCTCATTGCTGCACTTTGGCAGATAAGGAGCTAAGATGGCCAGTAGATGGCTCTAACAAGATGAAGCCCGAAAGCTGTCAGCAGAGAGAAATATGCGACCACAAAACTATCAAAGATGACCAGCAGTGCCTGTGAGATGAGCAAAGCAACACCTAGCAGGGATTATATTACAGCAAAGAGTGGCATGATGAGATCACCAGAGGATATCAGAAGTCCTGTGAAATCAAAGGTTTTATTGGCTGGGCTGTGAGCTACCTGGCCACAAGTATTTCTAATTTCTGTCTTTTCACACATGTTCCCTAGTCATATGTACCACTTATGTGTGTCTTCATGTTTGTTTGCTAGTCATATTTGATCTGTACATATTTGTACCCTCTCAGATTGGTGAGAGCTCATGGGAAAGTTTACTCCATCTGTACATGGGCCAATCTTTTCTAATTGTTTATTTGATGTGCATTAGATTATTCTTTTTTTTACTAATTTTTTTTTGAGGCAATGGCATGGAGTGACTTTCCCAGGGTCACACAGCTAGTAAGTGTCAGGTGTCTGAGGCCAGATTAGAACTCAGGTCTTCTTGAATCCAGGGCCACTGCTCTATCCACTGAGTCATCTAGCTGCTCCCTATTTTTTCTTAGTATGTAACCTACATGGTTGATAAAGCTAAACACTTGGGTGGAAGCTTGTGAGCTATTGTTTTGAATTGGTGATGAGCCAGAGAGTATCTCAAACCTGGGATTTCTGTGGACCCACTTTTGAGAGAAGGTACTTCAGGTACTATACTATACAACATGGGGAATACTTTAAAAGTACAAGACCATGTTCCTATCCTAAATTACAATCTATTTAGACAAATAATATATTAGAGAGGCAGCATGGAATAATGGATAAAGAAGAGGCTTTTGAGAAAGGGAGACCTGGGCTCAAACCCAATCTATGATACATACTTGCCTTATGACCCTGGGAAAGTCAACTAACCTTTCAATACTGCTCTAAGACTATATGTTAACAAAGGAGCTGCTGATTTACATTATTGAAAGGTGTTTCCTTATTGAAAATTTCTGGCACTAATGAAATCAATGACTGGAGATACATTTATGCATAAATACATGAGCTTACATACACATAACACATACAAACATATATGCATATATACATACATATTTGTGTACAGGTACATGAGCTGGAGCTAAATCAGAATCATAAGCAAATGTAAAATAATTAAAAACAAATGATATGAAGTGCCAAGGAAATACAAAGTACTTGAAAACTAAATGTAGGCTACAGTAATCAAGAAGGTTTCCTAAAGATAATTTTGATGGAAGGATAGATGGGCATTCCAGATATGTGTGTGTATGGAGGGATGGTAATGTGAGCCATGGCACCAGAGTGGGAATTAGATGGCTGAAACAGTGGTTAAGTAGGCAAATAACACTGATATCCTAAGTAAATCTGCAGAATAGTGAAGGTCTGTCTATAGTGGCTTCTCCAACCACTCACTTTTAGCTTCCTTGTACTCTTGCTTCTATATTCCCTCTCTCCTCCTACCATTCTTCTCAAATCTTCTGTTATCTATGGATTTCTTTAAATAAAAACAATGCTACTTGTTCACAGCCTCCAATGGCCATACCTGTTTTGGATCCTGTAAAAATCACATTCTTAAGTATTTCCCATTCCCACCCAAACCCACATATATTAGGTTCCCTCAGGCTCCTCTTATTTGATAGCTAGCATAGCAATGGGTCTGTTGCTTATGTGGTTTTTTTTGTTACCTGTACCAGGTAAAATAAGAGTATTTTAATAGGAAACTTCCCTGGAAATAATGCTTTAGCATAAAAAAAGTGACTCTGAAGGGAGAATTTTAGAAACTAGATTAAGTTACTGAGAGAAATTAGGGAAGATGGGCAAATAAAGATTCATAACCAGCTTCCCACCCATCCACTCAAATCACACCATTTAAGCACATTTGGGCCACCAAGTTCTTAGACTGGCAAATAGATGTACCTTGCAGGGGATGGATTTTAACTTGATGTTTAAAATAAAAATAAAATAAATCTTCTAGGATTCCACAACTCTGATATAAGCATATCTGAGATAAGAAGTAAAATCTCAGAAAATGTTGTCAAAGATACAACCTTCTTCTAGTGAGTCTTATGACTCAGAATCTTTGCTGACTAACCCTTTGAATTTCCCCTGAGTCCTAGATATGGTCTCCTGTGAATCCTCTTTTTTCTATTCCTTCCAGCTGGTAGTCTTCCTAGGATGTATCTGCTACTTTTTTGTGCCATGTGATTAATTAATTGTGTGGGTGGGTAGTTTTCCTTCTTTTCCTCCATTTTTTAGTTTAAAGCTCTCTTAATCAGATTTTTAAGACTCCAGGATAGTCCTTTATATTTTTTTTTTCCTGGCCCTTGTTAGGTGTTCTCCATCCTTAGCTGAATGCATTATTTTTTCTATTTTAAAACATGCTTCAGAAATCTTTGTCATCACTGCCACTCCCAACTTAATCTAGATTTAAGACCTAGCTCTATAGGTCTTACCTTTATAAGGTAATTTAACAAGTGCTGAACCATGTGTTAATTATAGCCCAGAATAACCATGTTTAAAAATTGACTCAGGCTACCCAATTTAATGCAAAACTACTGTAATAAGGTTCTCATATCAAATCAAATATTTTAGTAGTGTCTTAACTGGTTTCCCAACCTTTACTCTCTATCCTTTCTAATCTATCTGTCATAGTAGGTGAGACCAAGTTGTGAAAGAATGGAAAAGTTGTTAAAGCATAACTCTCCCAATACTTCTCTAATATTACTAATTTCATTAAAAATTCACAACAATTTTACTCAGCTACCATAGTTCAATGTCTTTTTTTTTACTTATTCAATTATTCAAAAGTATGTTTTGACGCAATTTTCTCTGAAAATTCATTTGCACATAGAAGCATTACAGAATAATCTCCAGCAACTGAGGGCCATGGTTTCTCAACTATTTAAAGCTAATTCTACAGGCTTCAAGATCCTGCCTTCTTTTGGTTTCATCACTGAATTAAAATGACCAATATAATCATCCCATTCCTTGAGTAATCATGAATTTTACCAAGCATTAATGGGCTACTTATTTCAGTTATCTGATCCCTTCATGCTTCATCAGATTGGGGAAAATCTCATGAAAGAGAAGGGAATTATTTTTATTACATAGTGAACTTTTACTAAAACAAGCATTGTTTTGAATTATAATCTTATGTATACCTGTATATAATCCATATCCATATGAAAGCATATGTTAGACATATACATTAGCATGTATATATGACAATATACTTATATACATGTATTGTGTAGATACAAATCTACATGAATACATGCATAAATATGTGTACAAATACATATGTATATGTATGTATATATATAAATATGTATGTATACACATATATATGGGGATATTGATCCATTTAGCTCTGCTATGCCACCAGAATTTCTCTGGAAGAAAGGTGGGAACTGGTGAGTAGGGGAAAAAAAGAGTCTCTGCTGTCCTTGATAGGCTACCACTTACATGAGATGTTCTAAAAGTCATAAGTTGTTAAAGCCTAAAACCACACTAAATCTTCTGGGACACTCCATATGCTGACGTCTCCCTCACGCTTAAAAGCAAAATAAAACAAAAACACTTTTACTTGACCATTTCATCCCCTCAAGCTGTCATCCATGATCTCATCTCTCCTTCACAGCCAAATTCCTTGAGTCATCTCTTTTCCCGAGCTCCACTTCCTCACCTCTCATTCACTTTTCAACCCTTTACAATCTTCCTAACCTATCACTTGAGTAAAAATTGAACAAAGTTATTAACAATATCTTAAATACTGAATCTAATTGTCCTTTCTCAGTGTTCATTCTATTTAACCTTTCTGTACCCTTTGATACCATTGACATCCTTCTTTGATACTCTCTTTTCCCTTGGATTCTGTGACATTACTACATCCGAGCTCTCCTCCTACTTGTCTGACCACTCCTTCTCAGTTTTCTTTGCTAGACCATTGCACATTTCCAACCATCTAAATTTGTGTGCCCTGAGGTTCTGTCTTATACCCTTTCTTCTCTTTCTGCATTTTTTCTCTTAGTGATCCCCATGGGTTGAAATATATTATCTATGAAAATCATTCTGAAATTTATATATGCAGCCTTAATCTGTCTCCTAAATTCCATTTGACAATTGCCACTTTCTTGCTATACATTTCTAATCAAATGGCAAACTGTCATATTAAGTTCAAGGTGTCCAAAGTAGAACTCATTTTCTTCCTCCAAAAAATTTACCCATTCTCCCCACATAGAATTATAACATTATATGTTTGGATCTGGAAGACTCCACAGAATTATCTACTTCTGAAGCTCAGCATTAATTATCTTGTTCAACACTCCTCAGTGTGGTGGAACCAGATTCAACCGCAGTTGGGAAATACTTAACAAAATAAGTGAAAATACAATAGCACATAGATATTATATAGTTTTCTAATTCATTGTGTGGCCTCAAGGATCTCTATGTATGATTTAGTGGCCTTAGTTTGTATTTGATTTTTATATCATTGATCTGATTCAATGCACTCATTTTACAAGGTAGGAAAACTGAAGGCCAAAAAGGTTAAAAGACTTGCTTAAAGTCAAATGGGTAATAAAGTGCAGAGCTGAAATCTGAACCCAAGTTCTCTGAGCCCAAAACCAGCAGCTTTTACACAGGATCATGATGCTCTTCTGCCTATTTCTATGGAGGGCATCACTATCCTTCTAGTCACCAAGGTTCATAACTGCAGAGTTATCCTAGACTCTTTCCTTATCCCTCATGTGCAATTAGTTGGTAAGTCTGAGCAATTCTACCTCTACAGCTATGGAATGTATTTTTTTATCCATACAGACTGCCATTATCGTAGTTCAGACCATCATAATGTCCAACTTGAATTCTAGTCTCCTAAATGTTCTCTGTGCTTTCAATTTTCCTTTCTTCAGCTTTCCCACCTTCTTTCTTCCTTCTGTAATACACTTTTCACCGGTTCAATAACAACATTCCAGTCCTCTAAAGCTTGACTGCTTCCCTCATGTCTCTACATTGAAAAGGAAACTTCCCAATCTAGCACTTACAACCTTCCGAAGCCTGGATTAACCCAGCTTTCCAGACTTCTAAAAATAATTCTCCTTCCCTCATACAGTCTATAGTATAGCCATGCAGCCATGATAACTACTCTCTTAACTAGGGAGTCCTTATCTACTATCTCCATGCCTTTGCAAAGATGGTCCCTGACGTCTGGAACATACTGCATTATCCTAACTTTGGCCTTTTAGAATTCTTAGCTTTTTTTTCAAGGTTAAGATAAGGTGTCAAGTCCTTTAGGTATTCCTTCATGGTCCCTGCCCTGCCCCTCAAAGTGTAAATGCTCTCAATCCATGGGATCTTTCTATCTGATTTGCCGTGGAATTCTTACATATGTGTTGCATCCCTCCTTAGAATGTGGGCTTCTTGAGAGCAGGGTCTCTCTTGCTTTTCCATTTGTGTCTATAATGCTTAGCAGTGTTTTGAACATAGTAAGCATTTGACAAATTCTTCATTAATTCATTTATTCCTCAAATTATTTTGTATTTACTTGTCTTCATACATGTATCACCCAAGAGAATGCAAATTTCTTGAGGGTGTTAACTTTTCCTAGTTGTCTTTGTAGCCTTAAGATGGTGTCTTAAACATAATAGGTAATTAATAAATGTTTGTAGAATTGGATTAAACCAGTGCAGATTGCAATTCTTGCATGGCTTCTCATATTACGCTTTGGGCACAGTAGGATTTCTATGAATATGTATTGATTTATTGATCAAAGAACTGCTTAATTGGTTCAAGCTACTCAAATCTACCTGCTCATTCTCCTCCACCCTAGCTGTTTGTGAGATACAGTTTTTCCATTTTTTCACAATCTTCAATAATTCCAGGAGCTTTTTTTGGTTTTTTGGATTGCATTAAATACACCAAAAATCTCTCCCAACCCCCACTTGATTCAGCAAATGGACATGGGAAGGATCAGCCTCAGTTGATAACTGAGGAAAAGGGAGGGGCAGGAGACACTTTTGGTCTCCAGCACTATTGATTTCCTTGCTTCAAAGTTGATTGCTTTCTCATTTTCAAATTTTTCTTTCAGCTCACTGTACTTTGCCATGGAATTGGTTGATCTGACTAACATCTATGATAAACACTCAGGCTTTGTCAAAATGCTCGAGGAAAGCATGTGTGAATTGGTTGTAGAAACTGATTGTATGTTCTTGAAATCTTCTCAAATCACAGAAGCATGATTCTGTTCTTGTTGCACACCGGGTAAGTGTCACCAAAATATGCATATGAGACGTGATAATCTAAAAGCTAAGTTCTTGGACATTTTTAAAATGCTGGATAAGTTGATAGTGATTCTATGCTGACAGTGTTCCCACTATTTAGTATTATGCCTGGCACATGGTAGGTTTTTCATAAATGCTTGTTAATTGCTGTTGACTGACTGCCCAACTAATTCCCAGCTTGTTTCTGTGTAGCATGGGAAAAAGCCCAGGAGGCTTGCTGCTGAACATACATAAAGAATAAAAGTAGGAATTTGGAACAAAAGATTGAGATAGAGGGTGAGCCTCCCTTTTGGCTCTGGGCTCTACCTTGGATCTGTTGTTCCTTTCCCACCTTTTATTTCACCTGCATGGCAGATTAAAGATCTTAGTAAGATGGGAAAAGTCCAAGTTGCTCCTTCACAATTCCATGGAATTTAACAGGCTGAGTCAATCAGCCAATAAGCATATTATTTGATAGGCACTGGCACAGGGCCTATGGAGACATGAAACAAAAATGAAACAAAACCTACTGTAATGAAACTCACATTTTATTGGAGGAGGCAACAGATAAACAAGAGTATACTCTCTCTCTCTCTCTCTCTCTCTCTCTCTCTCTCTCTCTCTCTCTCTCTCACATACACACACACACACACACACACACACACTGAATATAAGATAGTTTGGGGAGGAATTCCCTAGCTGCTGGGGGTGGGCAGAAGAGCAGGAAAGTCTTCATGAAGAAGGTTGTACTTGAGCTGTATCTTGAAGGAAACCTATTCCAAGGGACAGAAATGAAGATGGAATGAGCTCTATGAATGGATCTGTTCATTCACAACTAGTGAAAAGGCATAAGACCAGGGCTGGAGCTTTGTGCAGAGCAGAACATAGGATAGTATGATGGGTTGGGAGACATAGGATCCCCATTAAGGCAATAAACAGAAGTATTAAGGACTTTCTAAAACTAATAAACTAGATAAAGCCTTAAGGCAAGGATGTGAGTCCCCTAGCAGGAGGAACAGATTTCAAAGACAGACTATTTAGAGCCTCTGGACTCTACTTCACCATCTGGCAGTCCTGTGTTCTTAGACAGCTGGACCCTGGATTTGAAGATGCTCTTTCCAAAAAAAAAAAAATCACAAACAAGTATTGGGTAGCTGACATATTTCTCACTCTTTATGGGGACAAACCATATAAATGTTCATTTTCTTTGTCTGATACTAGGTATATGAAGGGTTTGCCTCTATAAATGATATATAAAGCTTAAGTGTCTGGGTTCTAAGCCAAAAGTATTGTCATAGAGGTTACTCTTCCTTTTAAGAAAATTCCTACCATTGCAGACTGTTTCCTTTGCTGCTGAAAATGTTCTAGCCTTCAAAAATCTACAACAAAAATATAAATGCCGCCAAAATGTTCCAACTAATAGTTCAATGTTTGAGAGCAAGATTCCTTTGAGAAAAAGGACCTGGGACTATTATCTGTACAGGAGACGAGAGCAAAAAAGAGAGAGGTACAAGTCAACAGGAGAAAGCCATTGCAAAAGGAGTTGAGAGGACACCAGACACAAAATTGTAAGACCCTTTGTGACAGAATCCATGTCTTACTTAAGGTTGGTAGGTCTTTCCAGTGCCTGGCAGCATGCTTGGCACATAATAGGCACAAAAATATTAATTTATCCAATGTTTTTGCTCAGCTATACTCTTTATATAGGAATGAGTGTGGCACAGATGTATATTTCCTTTAAAATAGTCTCTCCATCAGTGCAGTTCACAGCCATTTCACATAGGAGTTGCTGTAGCTAAAATATACCCATATACGTGCACATGTGTGTATATGTGTATACATATACATATACATATATACATACATATGTGTGTGTATATATATATATATATATATATATATATATATATATATCTCCATCTCTAGCTTTCAGGTACATACATATTTGTGTCTCTATCTATCTAATTCCCATATCAGATATATGGATATTTCATCTGGTGGTCAACCTTCAGATGATATGCCTCTGAAAACTTAGGCAAACTGGTCCTCAAAAAGTGAATGTATAGTTCTATCCTTGCAGCCTTCCTAGCCTGGTGGGGACTTACCAAATCATGCTCCAAAGACATAGCTTTCAAGAATTCAGGGTCACCATCATGTCATAATGTAGTATCAATTGATCAATAAACATTTATTAAGTGCTTAGTATGTGCCAAGCACTGTGTTAAGTACTGGGGATACAAAGAGAGATAAAAGAAATACTTGCCCTAATCTAGTGGGGGAGAAAACACACAAACAAATACATACAAAGCAAGCTGTAGGTAGGAAAAATAGGGATTAACAGAAGGAAGGCAATGGAATTAAGAAGACTTGAGGAAGGCTTCCTATAGAATGTAGGATTTTAGTTGGTATTTAAAAGGAAGAGAACTAGGCTAGTAGTCAGAAGTAAGGAGGAAGAGTGCTCCACACATGGGGGACAGCCAAAGAAAATGGCTGGAGTCATGACAGGAAGTGTCTTGTTTGTGTAACAGTTCGTGTCACTGCATCAGGGAGCAAGGTGTATGAAAACTGGAAAGATAGGAGGGTGATAGGTTGGGAAGGGCCTTGAGTGCCAAACAGAATGATATTTGCTCCTGGAAGTAATAGGAAGCCACTGGAGTTTATTGAGTAAAGGGATGATGTGATCAAAAACCATTTTAGTGGCTGAATGGAGGATGAATTGGAGCGGGAAGACTCATCATCCAGCTATTGCAGTAATCCAGCTGTTAGGTAAGGAGCATCTGCAGTAGGGTGGTGGTGGTGTCAGAGAGAAGGGAGCATATTTGAGAAATGGTACAAAGGAAAAATCAGCAGGCCTTGGCAACAAATTGGATAGGAGGAGTGAGAGATGGTAAGGAATCCAGGATGACTCCTCTGCTGCAAAGCTGAAGAATTGGGAGGATGGTGTTGCCCTTAAAAGTAATAGGGAAAGTAAGAACAGAACAGGGTTTAGGGGAAAAGATAATGAGTTCCCTTTTCGATATACTGAGTTTAACCTGTCTATTGGGCCTCCAATTCAAGGTGTCTAAAGTCAGTTAGAGATGTGAGACTGGAGGTCAGCAGAGAGATTGGGGCAAGATAGGTAGATTTGAGAATCATCAGCATAGAGATGATAATTAAATCTATGTGGCCTCATAAGATCATCAAGTGAAGCAGTATAGAGGTAAAAGAGAAGAGAGTCCAGAGCAGATCCCTGAGAGACACCTACAGTTAGAGGAGGATCCAATAAAGGAGACAGAGAAGGAATAGACAGTCAGAAGGAGAACCAGGAGAGAGTGATGTCCCAAAAACTTAGAGAGAAGACAGTTTCAAGGAGAATAGAGTGATCCAAAGTGTGGAAGGCTTCAGAGAGGTCAAGGAGAATATGTACTGAGAAAAGATCATTGGATTTGTCAATCAAGGGATCATCGGTAACTTTGTAGAGAACAGTTTTGGTGAAATGATAAAGTGAGCAGCCACTGTATGGGGTTAAAAAAAAAAACAGAGTGGGGGCAGCTAGGTGGCGCAGTGGATAGAGCACTGGCCCTGAAGTCAGGAGGACCTGAGTTCAAATCCAGTCTCAGACCAAACACCTGACACTTACTAGCTGTGTGACCCTGGACAAGTCACTTAACCCCAATTGCCTTACAAAACAAAACAATAAAACGAAACAGAGTGAGAGGAAAAAAATTGGAAGCACCTACTCTAAGTGGCTTTTTTAAGAAGCGTTGCTATAAAGGGTAGAAGAGATATATGATAATAGTTAGTAGAGATGGAAAGATCAAGTGAAGGTTTTTTTAGGATGGGGGAAAGATGCTCAAGTTTGTTGGCAATAAGAAATGAGCCAGTAAAGAGGGAAAGATTAAAATCAGTGAGGGTAGGAATAAGAGAGGAAGCAATCTGTTGGAGGAGATGGGATGGAATGGGATCATTTGAATGAAGGATTAGCCTTGGTAAGGAGTAAAGCCACTTCACAATGTGAAACAGGAGTAACAGAGGAAAAAGTGGCAGAAGGCACCTGAGTGATAGGAAATAAGGAAGAGTGGAGAAGAGGTGAATAGCCTCAATTTTTTTCTGTAACATGTGAGACAAAGTTATCAGCTGAAAGGGGGGGGGGAGGCGTAGCAATGGAATGGTAAGATTTATAAGAATCACTGCTGAGAGTAGGATAATGAGTTCATAAGGGAGGTATACTAGGATTGCCTGGCAGCAGTGAGGGCCCAGGTGAGGTTGTATGACATAAATTTGTAGTGGACCCAGTCAGAGCAGTTGCATGAGTTCTCCACCCAAGTTCAGCAACACATATGTAGGAAGAAGGGCGACAAATATCAGGAGAGAAATTAACTCTCCAAAAAGGAAAAAAAAATCCAACATTTTTCACTTTGTAAAATTCTTTACTATGTATTTCATTTAAATACTATATACATATTCCCCTCTTTGGAATTCTGAAAATGTAAATTACTTTTCAAAAACTGGATGTATAATTTTCCAAAATACATACACCATTGCATAAAATAAGGTATACAGATTGTTGTGGTTGTTATTATTGTTGTTGTTGTTTGTCCTTCAAGAATGAAGGACACCTGCATATTTTCTCTAAGAATAGAATACATCTGAATAGGAGTCTATGACTAAAAAGTCTGTCAAATCCATTATCTCATGTAATCCTCATAGCAGCAATGGGGATAAGAGAAGGTATCATTGTTTGTGTTTTATAGATGAGCAGACTGGGGTCCAGAATAGTAAAGAGAGATTTGGCCATGTTACTCAGAATATAAGTGATAGAGTCAGAATTTAAACTGAGGTGTTCTGACTCCCAGGCCGGTGCCCTTTCCATTACACTGTGCCACCCCAAAAGAAACTTTGCCCATTTTTGCCAGCCCCACAAAAGATTAAACTAGGATATATAAAGAATGTGAAATACATTAACAGTGAAATATTTTTCTCATCATCTCTGATTTAAAAAAAAATTCTTGGAAGAAGTTGAAGACATCTTTCTGAATGAATTTGAGATTTAATCTAGAGCAGGGGTGGGGAACCTGCAGCCTGGAAGCCTCATGTGGCCCTCTAAGTCCTCAAGTGCGGCCCTTTGACTGAATCCAAACTTCACAGAACAAAAGCTTGGATTCAGTCAAAGGGTGACATTTGAGGACCTAAAGGGCCACATGTGGCCTTGAGGCCACAGGTTCCCCACCCCTGATCTAGAGATTTCTGGAATCTATTCTCTATGGTAGCTGGCCTTACAAAATTGTGAAGAAGATGCCTTCCTTTTCTACATACCTCCTCCTCACACGTGCCCTTGCTATGTGTATTTCTTCTGTCCCTAAGTTCTTTTCTCCCTCCTTTCTTCCCCTATTCAGGGATCTCATTTTTCCTAAGATTTACCAAGCTCACCAAAGAAATGAACTCAGACTAAGACTGCTATCATTCTTTCAGGAAAGAGAGAAGCTTGGAGAAGGGAATGATTCCTTCTAATGGAGAAGTTTCAGGTACTTTGGCACTTGAATGAGGGAGGTACCATGGGTCCAGGGCCTTTTTGCCACCCCTCAATCACAGTATGTAAGTGACTGGCTAATCCATCTCCTCACAATGTTGGCCCTGCTTTCTGAGCCCTGACTAACAGAAGTCACTGACAGTAGAGAACATCATCAGAATTCACAGAGCAAATCCTTTCCACTCCATTCTCTACAGAATGCTTGTAAGGCGAGGTTCATTCTATAAGTGCATGACCAATTCAACAAAGAGTTTTTAGCACTAAAAAGGGTGGCTAGAGTTAAGTGCCTAGTATGGCTTTTCTAATGGACAGGACCAAGAATCCTATTCTGGATGGAAAGCTTAGATTGCAGGAGGTAGGAAGCAGGGGAGATAGTAAATGATGAAGGTGCACAACAAATTACATTTAGCACATATAACATTTTGAACCTCTTTAAAACCCTTCTGATTACTTTTCAGTACCCAGTGCTGTCTCTAAAAAATCCAATTTGGTCTCCTTTATGAATTTTATTAATATGCTGTTTATTCTCTATTCCAGACAACTCAAGAAGATGTTAAAAAAGATCAGACAGAACACCAATCCCTGTAGCAACTCAAGGAAGTTTAAAAATAAACAACAAACACACATATATACACATGAAGTTTTCACGTGTGTGTATATATTACATATACATATGTGTGTCTACGTGAAGAGTACAGCCTGGTAAAAGAGAAGAAAAAGGTTTATATATACACACATGTGTGTGTGTGTATATATATATATATATATATATATATATATATATATATATATATATATATATATATATACACACATATATGAATGTATATATGTATCTGCATGCCTCTGTATGTGTGTGCAATGCTACAACTAAAGACTGCACAAGCAAACAGGCTAAATAACTACTTATGTTACTGTGTATATGAATGTATATATGTATCTGCATGCCTCTGTATGTGTGTGCAATGCTACAACTAAAGACTGCACAAGCAAACAGGCTAAATAACTACTTATGTTACTGTGAACAAGTCACTTCTCTTGCCTCAGTTTGCTAGACTTTAATTTCCTTAATTGTAAAATTAAGGGATAGGATGAGATGATCTCTAAGATCCTTCCAGCATAAATTACTATATTCCTATCATGCTATAATGCCTATAAGCAACAAAGAACAATTAGAAAATAAATGAATCAGCATTCCATGTGTACTTCTATTCTACTTTGAAGAATAAGTGGTGGGGTCTTTGTTTTGATTTCTGCTGGGCAATATAAGATTTATGAAATTATTACACCATTATCACTCATTTGGGGAAGGTAATTGCTTTAATGAAAACTGACATTTTTGTCAAGAAGAAATATTAGCTTTATCAACAGAAGCGCAAGTATAACCTTCATTAACTAATTTCTGTGTTGTTATTCTGTTGTTCTTGGCTGGTAATTTAGTTCTCTTTTGAATCTTTATTATTTTAAAACTAATACTACCAAAAAACTATTTTGGGGGCTATGTTCTGTTCAAATATATTATGCTCATAAGTGGAAACAGTTTAGCCTTTTGAAAAGGACTCCAAAATGGCAAAATTTTCAGGCTTCAAATTAGCAAGAAGATGATTCATTTTTAATTATATATTCATTATAAAAAGGAGGACTTCAAATTAGCAAGAAGATCATTCCGTGTTAATTAAGCATTCATTATTAGAAATAAGGGATAAGTGGAGTGGATTAAACAATTTAGAAGTATAGGGAATAAGACCTAGTTAAACTAGTAATTTAGTTACCCACATAATCATATCTTAATTGGAAGTTAAGGGTCACAAGGTGAAAGAAAAATGCAGAAGTTATGAGCAAACAGAATTTACTGGTGCTCAAATGGGATGCTATGGACAAAGCTTTTGGCAAACTTTTAAGTGCTACATAAATATTAGATATTATTGTTATCCCATTCTTTTCATCTCTTTGATGTAGTTCAGATAGAAATAATTCTGGGACAAGTTTGTATCTTGCTGTTCTTTAATATTAAATGTTCTACTGCTAGGGTGAATAAATCACTGCTTGTTATTGTTAAATAAAATAATTAGGATCTGGTCTCATCTCCAATAGTCTCACTAAAAGCATCATCAGTCTTCTCTATAAGCTGATAGGACACATAAGGAATGGTGTGGTTTTTGTTGTTGTTGTTTTATTATCGTTATGCCTTTCATTTTGGATACAGACACAAGTATGAGTATTTTTGAAAGACTTAGTTGTAGAGGAGAAGAAACTTCAATTTCTTTGGTCGTGTTGGCTAAGCATGCTAATTAGGGCCATTTACCTAACCACATAAAAAAATAAGCTAAAGAAAAGTCTCTCCAAACTTAAAAGCCTTGCTACCCACTAAGGATACCATATCTAAGAAACATCTGGACCTCAGAAAAGTAAGTTTAAGTTACAATTTGAGTATGGGCAATAAAATATGCTTTATATGTAGTGTAACTGATCATGTGGCTGAAGTCAAAGAAAGGGAATCTGTGCTTAGGAATTTCAGGTCTTTAAATCTTGCTTCAAACAATATTTAAAAGAAATGAAAAATTGTTACTGTATAAGCAGCTAATTAGTAATAACATTGTAAATGCTACTATCTTAATAATGTAACACTTACATATATGTATAATATTTATATCTATACTTATAACATTAAACAATAATAATATTTACACATTTACATTTATATTACATGAGTATTTTCTGGTTATATTAAAGAAAAAAAGAGGAAAATTTCCAATGCATTGGAAAGACTTTCTATTGGGGATTTCTGGAAAGACATGAATGAAAATTTCACTATAGTAGAAAGTGTGTGGGTATGGGGAGCTGACCTGAATTATTGGATCAAGAAACCACCTTGCTGAGATCCTAGAATCATTAAAATATAAAAATAAACATATATATGTATGTATGTGGGTGTGCATTTATATACACATAGTACAGCCAATTAGGCTTAAATAGTAGAAATACTTTTATTTTAATAGAGTTGTATATCTATTTAAAGAACCCAAAGAAAGCACATAGAAAATAGAGATAATACTACCTGGGCTAGTTACAGTTGTGAGAATCAATTGAGACAGTGTATATAAAGATCTTTGCAACCTTTCAAACAATGAGACAGACAGAGACAGAGACAGAGAGGGAGGGAGGGAAGGGGAGAGTGAGAGAGAGAGAGAGAGAGAGAGAGAGAGAGAGAGAGAGAGAGAGAGAGAGAGAGAAACTATCTCAAAGGATTTGTGATTTTGTTGATGTGGTTAATCCATCTGCTAATAAGATCGCCAGCCCTCTATGCCTCAGAAAGTGGTCTTCACAAATTAATTTGACCAAAAAGGAAAAAAAAATCTTTATCTTCTAACCCTTTGATGTTGTGCCTCTCCAGTTCAAGTTAAAGCATCCCTTAAACAAGTATGCAGTCCATCATTGTGCTTCATTCTGCTTCCTAAAATCTACCAGAGCTTGTGTTTCATTGACACAGCCTTTGGAATTTTAAGTTTAATGCTACGTCTTGATGAAGCATCAGAGAAGGACTTTAGGGAAGGGAAAATAACTACTTATACTTGCTTGCGGTTCCTTTCCATCAAACTCTCCTCATAATAGCCTTCTGAAGTAAATATTGTCAATATTATCAAACCTATTTTATGGAAGAGGAGGGTGAGGATAGTGACTTACCCAATGTGGTAGTGTCAGGAAGAACTGAGGCCTTCTGAATCAAAATTCTTCCTGCTATACCTAACTGACTCTTGGGAAAACAGGTGAAAATTTTGTAAATAGAATGCAGCCCAATGTAAATGTTGCCAGACAAAGAAAATGTTGTCTGACTAGTGGTTTGGGGAAGTATTCATAACCTGAACCTGTGCTGGGGTTTAAAGAACTACTGATTGGAAAAGCACCACACTTAGTCATATTTCGTCATCATCATCATCATCAGTATTAGAAGACTTTAATATAAATTTAGAGGATGTTTAGCTTACAAAAAAAAAACCTCTTTATCAAAGTATTCTACAATTTTTCAAGATATAGGACTGAAATACAATCTAATTGTTTATTTTTAGTAAACAATGGATAGAATGTTGGACCTGATTTAAAATCAGACCTCATTTGCATGCTACCTGTGTGACTCTGGGCAAGTCCTTTAATCTCTGCCTGCCTCAGTTTCCTTATATAAAATCAGAATAAAAATAGCACCTACATTCGAAGGTTTTTGTGAGGATAAAATGAAATAATACTTCTAAAGCACTTTGTAAACCATTAGAGCTCTATTTAAATGCTATTTATTATTCTTATTATTATATTTCATTTTATTTTTCAAAGTTCCAGAAGCTCACTAGAGCATTTAAGGACTCTAAAGGAATTAGCAAGTTTAAATTCTTTTTCATTTATCATATTATAATTTCTAATTAGATACATAAATGAGAAAAGTTACTTTCAAAGTGAAAACACAGCCCTTGTCACTCACCAGCTTTCACCAAAGCACCAGGTCTTTCTTTACTGTCCCAGTTCCAATTGCCTCCTGGATGAAATTACCTTGTACTGTGTTTGAATGTACCAGACACACATACACAAAAGCATTAGAATATCAGATACTTAGCACTTGGATTTTTGTTTTCGTTTTTGTCTTTGTATGCCCAAGATCTAGGGCCTGGCACATAGTAGGTTCCTAATAAACACTTGCTGATTGGGAGACAATAAAATTGCAGTTATTATAAGCAGCCAGTAAGGGACATAGTAAAGCCACTCATAAAAGGAAATCAGTCAACAAGAGGTAATAAAATAAAATAGAGAACGGAGAAAAAACTGTGCTCTTGTGCACCCATATTTGTGGATTTATTTGTATTTGAAAATTGTGCATGACCTGCTAAAATATAATTTTAAAGCTTTGTTATGATAAAACCTGGATTATAACCCCAAACCCAAAGAGAAGTAAGTTTTGTATCTAATCATGTGTGAAATGGCAGCTAAGGATTTTAGGGAAGTGAGATATTCATACATTCATACATACATACATACATACACACATAAAAACACACATTACTCTATGCATACTAGGGGAAAAGAAATCAAGATATTCCAGATATTGTGTTCCCCTGACACAGTCTTCAAAAGTCCAGAGTTAGCATCCCATGACTTGTAAGCATAGGATGGAGATGTTAGCCAGTGAGTCAGTTAATAAGAAATAAAATTTTAAAAATTTCCAAGCAGGAGTGAAGTCCCACCTGAAGTAATGTATCCAAAATCTAGAATGGGTGAAATTAGTTTTTCATCATTTTCTCTAGTAGTATACTGCAGCTTGAGATTACATATGAACAGAGTAGATGATGGAGTGCCTCCAAACTGAATATTAGTAAAACAGAAACAGTGGAAGGTCAGGGGGGAAGGTGAGTTATTTTATACTGGTAGTTGGAACATCCTTGAAATTACCTCTTTTCCAAGAGAAACCAAAACAGAGGGAATGTATGAGAAGAATAGAGATTGCTCGAGGGAGCAGAAGTCAATAAAGATGAAGAGTGGGTTATGAAGAAGTGAGACAGTGATAGTTTGAAAAGACAAGAACCTGTGGCAAGGGAGAAACAATTTAAAGCTCAAGAATTGTGGGTAGACACATATTCATTAATAGTGAGGTCCAAGACCTCCTCCAAACCAGGTATTCTAACAAGGGGAAAAGAGGGTAAAATGGACAAACATTTTAGGAACGTTCACAACATAATCAATGAATGTGGCAATGGGAAGCATGCCAAGAAATCTCCAATAAAAGGAAAAACAATAAATTCTGTGAGATCCCTAGAAATCCTGGAACCACAAGAAGAAACTACAGAATGCTTAAAAAGAAAAATAAAACTGCTAAAAATTATTTTTTCATGGAAATTAGAGTGAATATCAGAGCATTCAATGAAAGTGTCAACCAGATAAATGGGTCAGTAGATAATAGATGCAATGGAGACTCTACAAATAGTAGAGGTTCTGAAAAAGAACATAGTGTATTTAGAAGTAAAGGCTACAAAAGTAGAAGACAATTTAGCAGAAATGAAAAATAAGTAACTTTAGAAGAACACATTGATTCTATATAAACCTAAGTAACTAACCTTGAAAAGATGCTATGCAGAGATAATTTAAGGAGCATAGTTCTCCTGCAAAAACATAATGAGTATATAAGCTTAAATACCATACTGCAGCAAGAAATGTGTCCAGAAGTTTTCTTTTCTTTTCCTTTTAATAGATGGCAAAGTACTGATTGATCACATCCATAGATTCCTGATGGAGCGTAATTACAAGTTCCAGTTTCTTTGCCAAGAAAACCCCTAAATGACATCATGAAGAGTCAGACACAACGGAAACAACTAAACAACAACAGTATGCTGGATGGCCTCCATGCCCCAAGTCTTTCCCCACTCCAGTCCACCCTCCACTCCATTGTCAAAGTTGTCTTTCTCAAGTGTAGGTCTGATCACAAAAATATAAAATTCTCTGTTTGGTATTCAAAGCTATTTTTAACCTCACATTTCCAGTCTTCTTGACCTTATTTTCCCCCACCACATACTCTTCAATCCAGTAACACTGGCCTTCTTACTTTTCCTTGAACAAGACACTCTATCTCTTGATTATGGGCATTTTCACCAACTGCCCTTCATGCCTAGAATATTCTCCCTTCTCATCTCCACTCCTGAATTCCCTGGTTTCCTTCAAGTCCCAGCTAAAATTTCACCTCTGACAGAAAACACTTTCTTTGTCCCTTTTAATTCTAGTGCTGTCCATCTTTTGATCAATTCCAACTTATCCTGTACAGAGCTTGTTCAAGGGGGACTGTCTTTTTGCCTTTCATTGTATCCATCTCTCTCAGAATGATACCTGGCACATAGTAAGTACTTACTGTTTATTGACTGACTGGCTGGCTGGGTGCACAGGCATACTAAAGGGAGAGTAAATTTATTGTCTTTCAACATGTGTCTAGGGTTGTGGGAGTATACAGTAAGAATAACAGAGGCAAGGAAACTGGAGGAAATCATAAAGCTAGTCTCATCTATTTAGGAGTTTCCAAGGAAGCGGGAATTATAATCATACAAGGCAATAGTCAAAAATTCATGATATTGAGAGAGATGTTTAAGAGGCATATATAGTAATACGATACTGTTGTTCACTTGTGTCTGACTTTTCATGAGCCCATGTGGGATTTTGTTGGCAAAGATCCTGGAGTGGTTTGCCATTTCCTTCTCCAACAATACTTCTAGGGGATTTTAATGTCACTCCAACAAAGCTGGATGAATATAACTGAAAGTTAAATGAAAAATAAACCATAAAACTAAAAGAAAAATTGTTGGAGATGTTAGATTTCAAGGAGTTATAACATTTTCTGAATAACATTATATATTTACCTATTTTTAGCTTCAAACTTTTTAATATCTTTTTAAAAGTAGATCTTTAGTGAGGGCATAAAGAAGTCATAAATAAATACAAGAAGTCAGAAATATTAGACATGTTCTTTAAAGATCATAATAAAAAATTAGGAATATAAAGAATACAAGCAAATATATGGGCCTGAATGGAGAGTAACAACATCAGTAATGAACAGATGAACAAACAAATGACACTAGCCATTAATAGTATATAAAGGAGTCTGGTGTTCAGAAACACACTAAAAGTTCAGGAATGCATACTCTCCTCTCAGGCCACCTCCTACATAGCCTCCTTGTTATCTTCCTCAGCACTCACATCAGAGAATATTCCATGTAATCCTGCTCCTGATTGGTGATCATGTCTTCTGGACTACTATTTTTGGAAAACCCTAACAATGCTTCACTTCAGTTATTCTTCTCCAGGCACTTATTCTATTATCCTCTGGGCAACTGCTTAGACACCAAGCAATCCCTTCCCTTCCCTTTCCTGTCCTTCCCTTCCCTTAAAGAGAGAGTAAAATTAAACTACTAAAATTAAACAATATAAATTCACAATAAAAAGAACAAGAACAACTATCAGAAAATATTATATGTGTTTATATGCCAGCAAAACTGAAAGCATATAATGGACAATTATACCTGATACCTAAAGCAGTGAAAGATTAAAGCAGAGAAAGATAGCTATAGATCTGTCTCATTAATGAATATTAATGTAAATGTTTAAAATAATAAATATTCCACTAGATTATGATCTCATGGTTTGAGAAGTTCTCTCTAATGTTGAAGATCTTAGTGCATTCATGACTACACCTTCAGTGTCACTCTCATCCAAGTCCTCCCAATAGTTTCTACAGAAATTCCACTCAACACGGCAGAGAAGTTCCTCAACTACACCTAATACCTCAAAAGTAGTTGTGGAACACTCCTGTCATCCACCTGTCACCCTCTGCAATAGCCACATGACCATCTCAGTCATATAGGTCTTTGATGGCACTCTTCTGTTCAACTTCAGAGTTCATCCTTGGTTATGTTTCAATCTGTTCACACCCATTATGGGTCCTTCCATATCCTGTAAAGATGTTCATTTTTAGTTCTTCAACAGCCATGGTCTTCCAGGTAGAAATAATACTAGCAACATTGGTAAATGTTTATATTGAAAAAAATGGATATTTGCTTTCATGGGAAACTTGGGAGATCTCCTTCATCATAGGGATGAATGTTTTCAGTGACTATCTCCTTATTTTATGCATTACCCATTGTTTATTACCATTTATTCTTTTATATTTTGTAGAATATTGAGGTTCAGATTCTTAAAATCTAGCCAATAGCTCACTAATATGCAGACTCCTTAAGAGTTCCCAATATGACTGATGTTCTAATAAACCTTATCTTTGGCTGAAAGAAGGCTTGGGTTGAATTCTTGCAGACAGGACCTGTGTGTTGTTATTTTGGGGTCCCAGCACCCCTAAACCTCTAAACCTCAACATTTTCGTGGCCTGTACAGGGAAACTACCGAACTCCAAGTTATTCTCCAGCCCAAACTGGAATATATGGTAGCCTCCCCCCCCCTCCTTTCTTGCTCTGCAGTTGGGGTCACTCTCCAAGCACCAAGGCTTGGAGGTGCTTTTGGGGCAGACAGTTATGAAGTTGTCTAGCACTCAGCCTGACACTCTCAGGCTCTCAGTACACTGGGTCGGTTTGAGGCCATGGACCTGGGTACACCTTCCACAGCATAAAGGACAAGGAGGGATGCCCTATCTGGAAGTATATGCCCAATTCTGTCAATTCTCTTGGCGCTAGGGAATTGGGGAGAACTGCAGTTGCTTTTTGGTTCCCTGAGGCTTACTTACTCCCTTCCCTCTACACCTCTGAATCCTCCTTCATGGAGGTTACAGGGAAAAGTTAGAACAGCTAAAACATATCTTGGCAGATTCTGGAGGCTTTGTGATTGATCATTAAGGAGTTTTGAAGCTCCTCCTTTCAATCCTGGTCATTCTTCTCCCACTCCCTTCCTTTGAGTGTAGAGGGTATCTGTTAACCCCTCTCATAGGAGAAGAGAGTTTCACCTTCTACCCCTCAGCTTTGATTTTGCCCTCCCCCATCTGGGAAAGGAAGGATGGGGAGGGGCAGCAGCTACAGCATGGGCCCTCCTGGCAATGGCCTTGGGCTCTAGGGCAAGCTTTGTGCCTGGAAGTATCACCCAGGTTCAGCACAACCTGCTCAAGGTAAAGAAGCTAGCCTCTAAATTTGGGTAAGCAAGCTCTTTTAAAGTTGTAGTTTTTACAGTCAATGATGAAATGTTGATTCTCTGTGTAAAATAATTTGGAAATGCATTTAACAAAACTGAATTCACCTGATTGGTAATGGGTTTGCTTCAAGTTTCAAATTACTGACCTTTTTGTATCAGTTATGTCAAGCAACGTTTCATAATTTGGTTACCACTAAAATAATTTTGCTATTCTTGGTTATTGTTTTAATGTGTAAACTTGCCAAAAAGCTTGTTTGGGTTTTGTCTTGCTGAGAATTCGCAAGTGTATAGAAATCTCTAAAGATTGGCTTTTTACACCAGGACAAATTTAAATTTGAGATGTAAATTCTGGAAAAGTTTTTCCTAAGCTGTGATTAGTGAAACCTGCTGTTTGAGGAAAAAAAGCTCATGGGATTTTATTTTGAGTTGTCTGATGGATCATAATAATCCACTGATAATCAATAATCCACCATCTGAGAGACATGCCACAAGCTACTGATGGGAAGTCAGCATAGTGAAAAGCTGAGAGGATAGTTTTAGCCTTAGTCTAAGATGGGATCCTCCTCCTGGCTCAGTTTTCCCATTACGTTCCTTTGAAAAAGAATGTTATGCATCTGGCTATTCCTGAGTCTAGCTATGAGGTGGGTTTGATACTGCATGGTTGGAATACTGAATCATCTGAATACAAACAGAGCTAAGGATGTTTTATCCTGTCATTTGGGCCCTGCAGTCTTTTCTGTCAGATTTGTGTCTTCCAGACTACAGACCATTCACCTACAGTTGGCAGCAAACAGTGAGTACCAGCCAATGTCCTCCCCTCCCCCATCATTCCCTGGATGCAGTCTGTGCTCAGTTCCAGTCAGCCTCCTCTTTGGAACCCCCTTGAAGCAGGGACAGCTCTATGCCCCTTGCTAGCAGGAAGCAGTTTCAGAAGCTGAGACCTTCACCCTTTATCCCCTAAAAAATGTGGGTCCTATTTGTTTGAGGGGAATGATGAGGATAGGATCTAGACCCCAAAAAGGAAAAACCCTGGATTTTCCCACATGACCAAATCTCTAGCATTCACCTGAAGCTATAATCCCATCAATTTACCTTTCATTGTGGCTACACTCAATCTCCCAATTCTCTGTTACCCTTAATCTAGCCTAGCTTTCCATTGTTTTATCTCTTTATGGCCCCCAGCCATTTCCCACCCTTCATCCTAGCTAGGCTCCATTCTCTCTTGGCCACCTGGTCCAGGTCCCAGGTTACTGGCCACTCCCATTCAGATCTTCCTTAGACCCCTCCTGTGATCAACCCAAACTACTTGGCTACTTTTAGATCCCTCCCACAGTGTTTCTGCATATAAAGCCCATCTTGTCTCCATTAAGGTGCTCAGATTCTTAAAATCTAGCCAATAGCTCACTATATAGTTCAGACTCCTTAAGAGTCTGCCCAATATGACTGATGTTCTAATAAACTTGTCTTTGGCTGGAAAAAAAAAGAATATTGAATGATTTTGACATTGGAATGGTTAGACATCCTGTTACAGAAGAATTTATAAGATGGTATTTTATTCTATTGATTCAAATGCTTTTTTTTAAATCAACAAACCATAAACACAATGGGATCTTATATTATCTATATCTTTCAGTCAATGCTGAGATGGCAATGATTTGGCCTATTATTGAATGTTACTTGCGAAACTCTATCTGTCCCCTTGCAATACCCTTATAAAGATACATCCAATTTTATGTATAGAAGACTCTTATAAAGATTTTGAATGTATAGGAGAGAAGACATATAGAATTGCAGTTGCTAATATTTTCTCAGTCATTTTTTAAAGTTTTTAATAAGATTTGAGATTTTCACCATACTTTTGATATCTTTCCCTCCATTAGATACCTTGTAAACTAGACTCTCAAAGTCCTCATAATTATATCATCTCCAGCACAGCTCTTTACTCTATATGCTTGAACTTATTAAACTATTTTTCTCATTTTTGTTCTCTTTGATGCTATTTCTACCTTTTCTGTAAGCTCCTCAGAAACTATGATGTTAGGGTCTAAGTGTGGTGATTCCACTCTTCTTGTTGGATAAAACAATCTGTCATAATTATTTTGTAATTTTTCCCAGTTTTCTTCTAAGTGCAGTCTTCTGAATGTTTTCATCTTTGAATCCTTTAGAGATGACTTTTTGATTGTGTGACATGGGAGATGCTGGCCCAGGATCACTCGGCATGGTGTGTCCACGTCAGAGAAGGTGCTATGCTCTATGAGCAAAGCAGAATTGAAAGAGCTCAAAGGAAATGCAGGATGCACAAATTTAGAGAATCCAACCCAAATGTTCACATTGACTATTTGTGCCTGACTTGTGGTAGAAGATTCTGAGCTTGTCTTCGCTTGATCAGCCACAGCTGGACACACTGAAACTTGACTCTAGCATGGTTATGTCAATTTGGTCCTCTTCAAGAATGAGGAACAACATCCAGAGGTGACTTTACTTAGACATCTTGCTAAGCCTTTTAAAGATTTTACCTTCTATTGCCTCTCTCTATTTTGTGAAACAATAACGTATCATCTATTTTATTCAGATTTTACAAATAAGTTTATATTCTAACTTAATAATTGCCTTTGGTAGACATCTCTCTCTGCTGGGCAAGTATAATGGCACAAACATCTACTAACCTTTGCCCACAATATGGGTAATATCTATGCCTCCTTCCCCCTCCCCATGCAATATGAATTCGGCTTACCCCTCCTCCTTATTTCTGTTTCCCCTAAAATGAAGCAAAATTGTCTCTGGAGCTTGATTGGCTCCTGCTTACCTTGACAGAGTTTCTTGGTCTCCTAAGTACATAAAAATCCCCATGCACATAAATTCCATCTCAAGTTTGCGGATTTCAGAAGATCAAACAAATCATAATATCTTGTTTTATTAACCATGTGGAGAAAAGGGAAGACATAACCAGAGAAACTAAGTCCCTTGTATCCTTGTTGCTTACCTTGCTATGTTAGGAAAAAGTAAATCTCTTTTTGTTAACTGCTCATCAATGTTTTGCAAGTAGCTTATTCTATTCCAATACCCAACCTGAAGAGTGCAGGAGGTAGATCTGCCTGTAACAGCAATTAAGTCAAATGTTTGCTGACTAACATATTTTGGGGCTCTTTTGGTCTCCTTATAGAAAGTGATTCACATTGCTTTAACTTTGGGATAAAATTATTAGTCAGTAACGATGACATTTCTGTTATCTATTTATCATTTTCTGTAATTTGCTGGTAAATTGCCTTAAAGCTACCCCATTTCTTTTTCTCTTTAATATTCTCTCCTTTTATTTATTATAGATTCTGATACTAGTTGTAACTAGTTGATATCTGACTGTACACAGAAAACTAGCTCAGGTATAATTCCCACACCAATAGTAAATATTTTCCTGGCCATTGAAATATAGTCAATTGTATTCTTTCTAATGTGGTTTGATACTGTCTTTGAAATAAAATCCTAGCAAAAATACTACAGCAATATACAATAACAACAAAAAAAATTCATTATGATAAAGTTGGATTTATGTCAAGGATCCTAGGATAGAAGAATATTAGCAAATAGTTAGCATAACTAGTTATCAAGTAATGAAAAATCACAATTATATGAAAAGGCTTATGAACTGAATCTATTATTTTTTTGGCAGAGAGTACTTATTTTTGAAGAAACTCTCACTACTAATGTTCTTTGGCATTTTCTCTGTATCTTATAGTCTTAGAGAGTTACCTAAGAGCAGAAGTGTCACACATTCCCACCTATACACACTGAACCAGATTAAAATATAGCTGAGAAATATTTAATAAAAAAATTAAAATACAGCAGAACATAGATAATGTTAATGTATCAATATGCAACCCACAGATATCCTACGTACAGGTTGGTGGCACCAGTTTCTGTTGAAGTTTAAAACTACTAGACTAGAGTTCAGAAAGGATAAGTAATTTGCCTATGTTCATACAGCCAGGAAGTGTGAGGAGCAGTACTCAAGTGTAAGTTTTCTTGCCTTCCGGGCTGACTTTCCACCCATTATACAATGCTGTCTTTTGGTTGTATCAACATAGAAAAAAAATGTTTATGAAATAAAGAACTTTTGCTTTAAAAAAAACACCATAACTTAAGGCATTAAAGGCATAGTTTAAAATATGATAAAAAGCAATTATTAAAATAAATAAATAGAATTATTTGTAATTGATAAATATTCGAATATTTCCAAATAAATACCTGGAGTAAAGATACATCTTCCCCAACCTATTATTTGACATGATTCTGGAACTTTTAGTGCCATCAACAGCACAAGAGCAGGAAACTTTATCATACCTAACCCACAAAGGGCAAAATTATCCTTATCAGAAGAGTCACCAATGGCTTAATTAAAGAACACTAGTGAATCAAAACTAATCAAGGCAATCATTTTCTTTAATAAAATGGCATATATAAATTAAATCCCCAAAATAATCAGATTTATAGTAGTATAAACAGAAAGCAATAGAAAACAATAGAAAGAAATAATTGAAAGTAACTACAAAATGCTCTAAGTATCTGGGAATCAAGCTACCTACACTCAAGATATATGTATAAATACAATGATAAAAAGTCTTTTAAAAAATAATGAAAGATTTAAACAAGTAGAAAGATATTCACTATTCATTGTTATGTTGTCATTGTAATAGATATAATGATACCATATAAGTTAATTTACAAATGTAGAGCTATATTGGCTATTACAGAAGGGTTATTTTATAGAGCAAGAAAAATAATATCAGATGTCATTTAAAGAAAGAAAATTTCAAAAGAAATCATTGTTAAGAGTAGGAATAAAGAAGGTGTGGAATTTTATAGTCTTCAAACTAAAACTTAAAAAAGTAATCAAAACCATTCGGTAGTAGTTAAGAGAGAAATGTAGATCAGTGGAATAGACTACATAAGCAAGACTAAAAAACAAATGGACATTGTATAATCTGTTATTTGGTACACAAAACAGCATAAATAACAGAGAAAAAGATTCCCTGAATGAATGAGAAAATTGAAGAGAAGTTGGGCAGATGCTTATCATCTTATGCTATATACCAAAATAAATTTCCAAATGGGTATGTGGCCCAAATTTGAAAAGATCATGTAGTTTTAAAAATAGAAAGAATGGGCAGTGCTACATTTTCTTCTAATGTTGCTATCTTTTGACTTTAAAACTTCTTATTGTGTTAATTTTTTTTTTGCATTCTGTGTTTGCTAGGGTTTTTTTCCCAGAATATCAAGTTTGTTAAAAATGTTTAATCTTTTATTCTAAATTATCAATTCCCTTTTTGAAACTTCTTAAGAGTTATAATTTCACTTATTTCTTTCTGTAAGCACTTCAACTATTTTAGTACCCCTTATAGTTGACCCAATCTCATTTATAGAGACCCAAGTATAGTTCTAGTATTATTTTTTCTCATCTTCTCTTTCTATCCTTTAATTCCATTGTCTCCTATAATGAATTATTAAATTTCCTAATTTACTTACTCTGCTTTGTTTTCTGTGGAGTTTTTGTTGAGAATTTTTTCTTTCCCTCTTTCTTTCCCTCTATTTCATTCATTTTAATTTTTTACTTTATTTAGCACATATCTTGCTTTCTTAGGTGATTAAAGTGATCATGATCATATAGACACTTTGCCAGAACTCTCACTCTTATCCTCCTACCCACTCCCCCCAAAAATTAATGAAGTACTCATACTTCATGAGCACTGGATTGTGGGTAAGGGTGCTACTGAAAAAAGGCAGTTTTAATATGAATGAGTACCCCACATGGGATCATAGAATCATATATTTGGAGCTTTGAAGGGACTTTAGATATCATTAAATTCAACCTCTCTATTTTACAGACAAAAAAAGTAAAGCCTAGACAGCACTGAGCTAGTGGCATATAAACTAAGGTCTTCATGGCTCCATGTCCAACATTCTATCCACTATGCCGCTCATCCTGGGAACTCAAAAGTGTAGGCCAGGCTTCTGAGACTTTCTCAATGGATGATTTCTGGTGGGGGAGAAAGGTAGGTCTCCTAAAGCAGGGAAACTAGAAGATGGTATTCCACTCTAGAAGATGATAGGGGTGTGGAAATAAAAATCAAAAGCTCTGAGATTTATGAAGAAATTCAAAGTATGAAATCTACAAATGAGAATGCTCACAATACTCAGATGATGCTAATAAAGGGGAAAGCTATTTTATATATGGATAGGCATTAGGAACTTGAAAAGAAAAAAGGTTTAAAATACCTCTTGTAAGGAGTATAACATGGTATTAACAAGAGAGGGGTAACCGGGTTGCCAACCAGTGTCAAAACTTCATATGAAATTGGACAATACAAAACCACAGTGAGCTGGGTCTGTATAAGTACATATTTCTTACCCCTGACCCATTAAAGAAGATTTTATCAGAACCCTAGAGATGGTCAGGCAACTTACCCTAATGGTTCCTTCTGATACAGATTAATTCTCCACATTTCTGGAATCTATATGCAACATCTTTCACCCTCACTTATAGGAGTAAAATCACATCTCAGTCTCAGGGCCTGCCTCTGATGTCATCTATTTTTTTTCAATTGAGCATAGAAGAACTCTTAAGAATCAAAACAAAGCTCATTAAAGAGGCTTACACACTAAAATAAAAGTTTCTTTTCCTTCAAATTTATCTGGTATAGATGTAGAATAGATTAATCTTCCTAGAACATTGTATTGATGACATTATATGATGTTTGCAGGATAATGTCTAAACTTCTTAGCCTCGGTATTCAAGGCCATTCTAATTCTGTCTTCCACCTACTTTTCCAGTCTTACCATTCATTAGTTTCCTCACAAATACTCTGATCCAATTATATTAGTTACTTATTGTCCCATCTGTATTTCTAAATCCATAACTTTGCTCATACCATTTGCCTTCCATCCTTACTGGAGTTCTATCCATCCTTCAAAACCCATTTCTAATCTCACCTCCTCTGAGCAGTCTTCCCTGCCTCTCCTAGTACAGTACATTTCCCTAGTACAGCTCCCTCTCTCTCCTCTGAACTTCTATAATAGTATTTTTTTCACTCATTTAGTAATCACCCTATAATATCTTTTATGTTTAAATACATTATATATTTAGATAATATGTCTTATCTCCCCAACTAGATTGTAAGCTTATTAGCAAAGTTCTTAAGCTAACTTATATCTCTCTGCTCAAGACACACATGCTCGTGCACACACACACACACACACACACACACACACACATACATACATACTATAATACCTGATATATAAAAAGTACTCAATTTCTTTATATATTAGTTGGCAAGAATATTTCATGAGGAAGGTGGCCTAGACATGCCAGCTTTCAAACTGTATTATGAAGTGGTAACCATCAAAACAATCAGGTATTGGCTAAGAAATAGAGTGGTGGATTAGTGGAATAGATTAGGTACATAATACCAATTAGTAAATAGCCATAGTAATATAGATTTTGATAAACCCAAAGACCGAAGTTTTTGGAACAAGAACTCATTATTTGACAAAAAGCTGTTGGGAAAACAGAAAGACAGTATGGTAGAACTAGATATAGACCAACATCTTACACTGTATATGAGGATAAAGTCAAAATGGGTACATGATTTAGACAGAAAGGGTAATACCATAAACAAATTAGGAAAGCAAAGAACAGATTACCCCTCAGATCTATAAAGAAGGGAAGAGTTATGACCAAACAAGAGAAAGAGAGTGTTATAAGGTATAAAATGGATAATTTTGACTATATCAAATTTAAAAGGTTTTACACAAACAAAATCAATGCAACCAAGATTAGAAGGTAAGTAGAAAGCTAGGGGAAAGTTTTTACAGGAAGTGTCTTTGATAAACATCTCATCTCTCAGATAGGTAGAGAACTGAGTCAAATTTATAACAATACAACTAATTCCACAATAGATAAATGGTCAAAGAATATGAACAGACACTTTTCAGACAAATCAAACTATCTATGATTATATGAAAAAATGCTCTAAATCACTATTGATTAGAGAAACGCTCATTAAAACAAGTTTGAGATACCACCTCACACCTATCAGATTGGCTAATATGATAGAAAAGAAAAATTATAATGTCAGAGGGAATGTGGGGAATTTGGGACACAAATGCACTGTTGGTGGAGTTGTTAACTGGTCCAACCATTCTGGAGGACAATTTGGAACTATACAAAAGGGCTACAAATCTGGAAAGATTTACATGAATTGGTGCAAAGTGAAGTGGGTAGAACCAGGAGAACGTTGTACATAGGAACAGCAGTATTGTACAATGATCAACTGTGAACAACTTAGCTATTCTCAGCAGTATAATGATCCAACCTAATTCCAAAAGATTTATAATGAAAAAATGCTATCTACCTAGAGAGAAAGAACTGATGGAGTCTGAATGCAAATTGAAACATGCTATTTTTTCTTCATTTTTTTCTTTTTTTGGGGGGTCTGTTTTTTTTTCACAACATGACTAATTTGGAAATATGTTTTTTATGATTGCATATCTATAACATATCAAATTGCTTGCTGTGTTAGGAAGGGGGAGAGGAAGGAGGGAGAAAATTTGAAACTCAACAAATCTTTAAATGAATGTTAAAAATGTTTTTACACATAATTGGGAAAAATAAAATATTATTCAAAAATATTTCAAGACTTGCATATTATATTCTCTATTTACAGTACACCCAAATATCTACTACCTTTGGACCTAGATCTTGTTTTTGAGATTCATCAATTAAAATGACATTGTCATTTTAGTTTTTTAATTATCACTTGAAGGAATTCCCATTGGCTATTCATCCCTAATTTCTAATTTCTCCTAGGAACCCCTCAATCAAAGCTTTTTGTCAGACTTAAAACTAATTGATGAGACATCAATCCAGTCCCTAGTTGAGTGGATCTATTTCTTATTTTAGACCACATGTTCATATTCCCTTCAAGCTTGCTGGCAAGTAATTGAGACTTTTTGCTATTTTGTTTCACCATGATGCTATTTCAAAGGGCATACAAAGACTTTTTATGGGAACAAGTAACCACAAGAGAAGTATTTATATAGTAATTGGACTTCCAAAAGGAGGTGATGCTTTCTTCTCTGGAGATGGGAGTATTTTGGTCTTTAATGAAAAGAATTTGATTGCTTTGTGACCTTTTTTCTTAGGGGCTATCAGGTCCCACATTATTCTCTGTTGAAGGGTGCTTGAATCCCCAGACATTCAAGGTATACAAGGGAGACTGTAAAAGAAACTTTTCCCCCCACACACCCCAACGCTTTAGCCAGATCCTTTGACTTAGCTTTAGTAAATCAGCTTTCCTAGCTAAAGCTTTGGAACGCATACATAATTTCAAGCTTTTCACACTCCTTTACACACACACACACACACACACACACACACACACGCACTATACACTAGCCTTATCTCTACCCATGAGTGTTCCCAAGCTGACTTGATTTGCTTTCCTCTTTATTTACCTTACTCTTTCTTGGTACAGGACCCTTCATTTTCTTCCACAGTCTTGCCCCTCTGTATTACAGCTCTGCCCTATTTGCTTCCATGGATTGGTACTAACACCAGCTTCTACCATCCTCTGAGATGACACCTGTCCCTGTGTATTTCCTAAATTGTGCTTTCACCTGCCTCTGATCCCTAGCTGATGGCTGGTGACTGAGTTACAGTGCTATTTACCTGGGCTGTAGAATAACCTCTTGTAGTCCAAGAGCCTAATTAACCTCAATGAATCATTTTAAACTATTAACCACCCCTTCCTCCTGGACACTTACTCTCCCTTGGTTTCTGAGAAATCATACTCCCTTCATTCTTCTCTTACTTCTCTAACTGGTTATCTTTTTATGCCGCTTCTTCAATACTCTTTCCTATTCCCTTAAAGTGAATGTTCTCTAAAGTCCTGTCCTCAGCCTTCTTTTTTTCTTTCCTCTGTCTCTACTTTTTCTCTCTTAGCAATCTCAGTCAATCTTATGGTTTTTTAAAGCATAAGTACATGAGTACCAAGCTTATTTCTACAGCTGTGGGCTGTCTTCAAGACTGCAGACCTCCATCTCTAATTGCCTTCAGAGTATCTTTCTCTGGTTGTTCTTTGTAAAAGGAAAGAAAAACTAAGTTATGGCCTAATTCTACTAGGGATTTCAAAGCTCCAATCAGAAAGAGGCATTCTGTGCTTCATTCTCTTAGTGGTCAGTCTCATCAGTGCAAACTGCTGGTTTGGTTTGTCTACAATAGCTGGAGTTTCTTAGTTTCACTCAGAAGTACCTGGGTAATGCCTTTAATTCACTAACTGTATCAGAGAGAAGTTGTTCAGAAATTCTTAAATTTCTGGAAATTATCTGCCTCACAACATAGTAATAATAATGATATCAATGCAAGCAAACTATATATAATGATTGAATAGTTCATCATAAGACTAATAATAAGCATGATGACATTACTAAGACTTGACATCATTAATCAAACAATTAATTAGTTGTCTGTCATGGACATGGCAACAATATGAGGCAAGAGGTGCACATGAAAGAATCTTTGATATTGAGCCCCTGAAGGACAGGGAACAAATGTGTCTGTTCAAAATGCTTTGCACCACCCTTTGCACAGGACCCCATAGAGAGATTAAATGCTTTGGGGTGCTAAGGATGGCCCTGAAATCATAATGTGAAGATTGTAAACTTAGCTAAGTTACAAGAGAAGAGATGCCTAAAACTTGTAGAATCTGATACTAAAATGCAAATGCTTTGTGCTGTTGAAAATTCCCTGAGAGAGAAGGTCATAGAATAAAGCCTGGGATGTTTCTTTCCAGGTCCCCAAAGATCTAAAAAATTGGGTTTCATACTGATTTGCCTGCAGTACATATACGATATCTTATTGACTGAATATAGAGGTCTGAAAAAAAACTGAAGGAAAAGGGGATAAATCAAAAAGAAGAATTTGAAAGAAGCTAGCTAAGGAAGCTGCTGGTCTCCCAATGATTGTTTCTCTCTCATTCTGGTCACTGGAATATCTCTAAGTTCAGGACAGAAAGGAAACCACAAAAATAGCTATATGTTTGCTAATGTTTGTATGCTTCTTTGGTCTAAGCTACATTTCCTTGGGTATACCACATAGAAGAATTTCTTTTTAATAGAGATTACCAGGGGGAAAAAAACAACTATGTGGGACTTTTCGTTCTTTTTTTTTTTCTTCTCCCTCGCTTCCCCCCCTTCCTCCCTCCCTCCCACCCTCTCTCTCTCTCCTCTCCTCTCCTCTCTCTCTAAACCTTTTACACTGCAGTTGAACAAGCCCCTGGATAAAGACTTTATCCAAAAACCCCCTCTTTAAAGTTATTTCAAATTTCTCTGCAAGGCTTTCAGAAATCTGTTTGTTTGAGGGCAGAATTAGATGTGACCGGCGTTTTATTGTGACATAAAACCATATTTCTTCCCTGGAAGATTAAAAAATAAAATCGGTTAATAAGAAAAGCTGTCAGCAACAGAAAATGGCTGACATAATCCGTTTATCCTCCGAGCAATAAAGATATTGGTCCTTGGGAGTCTATCCTCTCTCTCATGTTATTTCGCCCAAAACATTATCTTCCCAGCATTCTGATGGATTAAGAAGTCATATGGGAGATAGCAGGGAAATGACAGATACAAAAAAATATATAATATCCTTTCATTTCCCCTCCTCCCTCCACGCTCACTCATATTCTCTCTTTCTCTTCCTCTCTTTCTCTCTCCCTCCCTCTCTCCCCTTGTTACCCTTCCCCTCCCCCAACACACACACTTTATTTTTCTCTCTTCTTCTCCTCTCTGACACCCATTTTTCTCAACCTTTGGAAAAGAAATGGATCTTCTTTTACCCAGAATTCCAATTCTCTGTGATAATCCTAATAGGGGTGATGGTGTAAAGTAGCACCGAAGTCAGTTACCAATGCCAGCATGTACATACACATATCTACATATACAAAGATAGCTCTCTGAATAGATGAGCCCTAGATATATGCTTTATAGAGGTGTGTATAAAACCAAGAGGAAAAGAATGACACATAGAAGGCAGTACAATTGAATTATTAATCTAGGATTCCTAACAATAACATAAATTTCTGCTATGAGGCTTAAAAAAAAAAGAAACCAAAATAAACTTAACACTAATTAAATTATACCTGCATTTTATATTATGGTGAAAACATCCCCCAAAGCACATTGCAAAACTTTTTTTTTGTTTTACTATTAATTAATGTCACTCTTTATCCTCCATAATGCGTGTCTATTGGTCTTTATACATTTGCATCCCACTGTCGGGTAAAATAGTTTTGAGAACATTAATTGGAATTCTGAAGGTGCTCTGATGCAGCTTTGAAAATAAGTCCTTGTTTATATCATTGTCATAAGAATGTAAGACAATGGAAACTAGTCAATTGGCCTAAAATTCAATTCAATTAATTAAATATTTAAGGAGTATCTACTTTGTGGTAGGAACTATTCAAGGGGTCGAAGTTACATTCAGCCATTCACAAGTATTAAATACCTTTTGTGTGGGAAGCATTGGCAATGGAAAGATGAATATATATGGTCATGTCCTCATAAAGCTTACACCTATTAGATGTTTAATACTCTAAATACCGTGTGATAGTTGACAGGCAGCATGGAATTGTGGTTGGAGAAGTGGCCTCAAAACCAAGAGGATCTCAATTGAATGCCTACCTCTGACACATACTAGTCACATGACCCTGAGCAAGTCACTTAACTTGTCAGTGCTCCAACTAACTCTTTAAGAGTACAAATTTCAGAGTAGGTGCCTAATTACATTGGCAGAGGAAGTTTCCTTATCCAGAATTTGATCTTTTAATGAAATCATGTCTAATCTTTAGCCTGTCTAATAGTTGGAAAGGTAACGTAGCATAGTAAATAGAAAGCCAGTCTTGGAGTAAGGAAGACTGGGTTCAGATCCCACATCTGGCATATATTGACTATAACAATAGGTAAATCAAACTCTAAGTGCCCCTAGGCAATGCTGTAAGAATAATTGCTGACATACATCAATCAAAATAATTTCCTTACTGAAAGTTCCTTATGCTGGTGAAATCATGGGTCAGGAACAAATAAAATAGACTAGCTAAATATATATTTAATATAACATCTACTTCCTATTCTCTCTTTAAGAATACATAATGTCAAATATCTAGATGAGGATGAAAACTTTAGCCAGTTGTGATAATTATGCCTTTTGAAATATACTGTTTGATGGGCTAGTATAAATGATAGGATGCCAATATGGAGTCATTTAGACTCAATGGTCCTACTGACTGTAAATATATAAGCAATGACAGATATCTTGTGCTTTTCCACTTTCCTGACTCATTCTGACCTTCCATCAAATATATAAATGATTGGGACTAGAAGAGTCTCCCAGATGGCTGTAGCAGCTGCAAGCCAACACACACACCAATTACCAACTCAAATGTTCACCCAATTTTTGGTCCCAATTAGGAAACTTATTCACCTAAGTCTGATATCAAAAAGTGACTTGGACAATTTCCCCACTACATATGGGTTTCATTAGGAATGTCCCCTCCCATATTTGGAATTAGTTACCAATTCTCATCCAAGTTTATCTTTAAGGAATAAAACTTCCCTGTCCAGACCCACTCTGAGCATGTACTCTCCACCAAGATGTTTGCAATAATACATATCACTCTCATTGGTGTAACCCTAGCCCTGCATGGCCAAATCCCTCTGTTTTGCCATATGGGGTGTGTGGGGGGGTGTGGGGGGGTGGGTGTGGGTGTGTACTTTTGTCTTTACTTGCTGTGCAATGTGGCAATAAAGCTTATGTTTCCTGAGTACCAATCTTCAGTAAATCCTCAAACCAAAGTCTTTGCTTTAAACTGAACCATCAGGTCAAATAAAGCAACAGTCTAATAGGTCTTTCCAAACATCTGGATGTTTGGAGTCATATCTGCATTATTAATTTAACACTCATGAGCATAGATGGGTGACTAAAAATTAAATTGAATGAAATAAATATTTTGTAGGTGAGCTAATCTTTTAAAACATTTTTAAACATGTATCTGAAAGGTGGGTCTGGTAAAGCTATTAAGCTGTGGATATGGAATAAGAGAAGCAGTAGCTTTTTTCATCAGTGTAATATTACATATATCATGTATATACACATATGCACACACATATATGCAGGGATATAAGCTGTTTGCAGGTACTTTAATTCTTTAAAATATCTGTAGGGAAAAAAAATACCACTTCACAAACATTTTTTTTTCACCACTTCACCCTGATCCAAGGTACCGTCGCTTTATTTACAAATAAAATGCACACTTATTCCTAATAGCTGACCACCAATTGCCACTGAGATCAATGGTAAAGAGCTATTAATTTAGACACCAACTGTGGATAGTGTTAAAGATGGGTTGACTTAAAGGAGAGGGGGACAATGAGGGAGAAACAAGGGAGCAATGCATACTACCTTTTGTAAAGCATTTAAAAGAATGCAGATGAATTAATATAAATATGCCCAGGGTTCCTGGAGTAAATCATGTTGATTTCAGTCAGTTTGTGTCAGGGGTCAGAGTGAGGGGAAGAGAAGAGTTGTTGTATATGTTCATATCTAGCTAGACCATATATTTTCTGGGGCAGTAACATTCTATACAATTTGATTATCACTTGCCACAGAAACATTCAAGCATATTGGTATCAAGAAGGTGATACATTTCAGTACATAAAACAGTACAGGACACTAGAGATAAATATTGTATCAATCATTACTGTAAAATTGTTTAAAATATAGTCGTCTTGGCTTAATGTGCACAGTAGGAAAAGAAATTAAGTACATGCACTATTTTTAAACCAAAACTGAATGTTTATTTAAGGAGTTTATGCCTTGGTGGTAACAACTTAATAAATGAAAGCTGAGTCTGTTTTTCAAGTATATTTGAATTTCAGAAGTCCTGCTTTTCATAAGAAGAAAAGCACCTCAAGTGTTTTCATGTGGTAATAATTCTAATTGAAACAGAAATCCTTAATTGAACACATAATTATTCTCAAGAATAGAACTGTACACAAACCATAATTAATTAACTTGCCAATTTTAATAAACTTTTGTTTATACATGTATAACGATATTGTGAGTGTATATTAGATATGCTGCTCTCACCTTGGGAATTGAGGGATTTATCTCTACCGTTTCAGCCCTGAAAGTAAGCAATCATTTCTTTTGTATTAACACCCTTATAGGACACTGGAAGCCCAGCCCCACATGAAAGTCCATTTCTTTCCCTCATTATAGTTTAGCAAAAGTTATGTTATACATAAATTGATGGGGAGCTCTGTTAATCTTGGCCCGTCAAAATCCCCAAATTACTCATAAGAAGAAAAAGGCAAATTAAACATATAATTATCCTTGAGAATACATATATAAATGTGTGTGTATATATGTGTGTGTGCGTGTGTGTGTGTGTGTGTGTGTGTGTGTATACTGATTCATACCTTTTATATAATTAAAAAGCATTTGGGTCAATATTTTAGAATAAATCCTAACTGTGCCTTTTCTGTCTTGTACTTTTGAAGTTGATTTTTTTTTGTACCAAAGTGTAAATGTAAAGTCTTACATGGGTACCAAAAAAATTAATTTTACAAGTATAAGGTAAGGAAGGCATAGTTGGCAGTTATTCTGAAGAAACAATATCTGGGCATTTTAGTGAACTGCAAACTCAATATGAGCTATTAGTGTGATGTGACAACCAAAAAATTAATGTAATCTTCATCTGCTTTAATAAACTCATAGTTTCTAGGAATGGGGAATATAGTTCCATTGTACTCTGTCAGAATTCTTTTGGAGTATTGTGATCAGTATGGAACAATACAGTTGATAAAGAACTGGAGGAAGGTAACCAGGATGGTGATGAACATTGAGTCTTTGTCATATGAGGATAAGGGTTGAAGCAATTGGGCATGTTTAACCTGGAGAAGAGAAGATTTAATGGGAACATGTGATATCTGTCTTCAAGTGTTTGAAGAACTCTCATGTGGAGAAGGGATTGGATCTGCTCCATTTGGCAGCAGAGGGTAAATCCAACAACAGTGGTCAGAACTTGCAGAGACCGGTTTAGGTCTGATGCCTGGAGGGCAACAACAGTAACAACAAACAAAACTTCCTAACAATTAGTGTCCAAAAGTGGAATGGGCTGCCTTGAGAGAAGATGGGTTTCCTTTCTTGAGAGGAGAGGCTTTCAAGCAGTGTCTGACTGACCACTTGTTGGGTGTAATATAATGGGGTTATCTTTCATGTAGGATTTAGGTTAAATGGATGGTGATGTTCTTTTTAACTCTCACATGCTATACTTCCATACTCACTAAACTGACTAAGTTGATAAAAGCTTGAAGAATGGGTGATACAATGGAAAGAGTATTGCATGTAGATTCAGAGACTTGATTGAAAATCCCACTTCTGATCCTTGCCATCCATTGGACTCAGAGATCCAATTCAGCTTTATAATCCAATGATCCTATGAAAATTGTCAATGTCAAAGGGGTATGGGAAAATGGGCATGGTAATACACCGTTAGTAAAGCTACAAATTGCTCTAAGCATTCTGGGTGGTGAGGGAGGGAATTGAGAATTGTACAAGCAAAGTTAGTAAACTGACCATAACCTTTAACTTAGCAATTCCACCACTGGGTCTATACCCAATACAAATTCAGCTTCAGACACTTACTAGCTATGTAACCCTGGGAAAGTCATTTAATATCTCTCTGCTTCAATTTCTTCATTGGTAAAATGTGAATAATAGTAGCACTTACATCCCAGATTTGTTGTAAAGATAGAATGTGACATTTTTTGTAAAGCACTTTGCAAACCTTAAAAATATTACATTAAGTGCCAGCTGTTGTTATTATTATACCCCAAGGAAGTCAGACAGAAAAAAGGTCCTGTCTTTACCCAAATATTTATAATAGTACCTTTTTAACCTCTATGTATCTCAAGTTGGGGAGACCTACCCTTGTTTAAAGGCAGAAAGGAAGGATCCAATGAAGAGAGAGATTTTTTTTTAACAGAGAATTGATCATTGAAATAGGAATATTCCAGTGAAGTAGAAGAGGAAGAGATTCAGATAACAAATGTCATGATTGAATATCAAAAGAAAAACTATTCTTCTGACACTAGAAAGACCTCAAAAGATGGATGTAGCAATAGAGGTGTATTTAAATTGAAAGGTACTAGATCAATTTTATCAATAAAGTTGGAGCTAAAGGGCATCTAGGTGCCATGGTAGATAGAATGCCAGGCTTGGGGTCAGGAAGACTCCACTTTCTGAGTTCATATATGGCTTCAAATACTTATTACTTGTGTGACTCTGGGCAAATCACTTAACCCTTTTGCCTCAGTTTCCTCATCTGTAAAATGAGCTGGAGAAGTAAATGGCAAACCGCTTCAGTATCTTTGCCAAGAAAATGACAGATGGGGTCACAAAGAGTTGGACATGACTGAAAAATGGCTGAAAAGGTGGCAAAGTCATCTGCTAACAGTAAGTTGTAAAGAGAGTTTAGGAGTTTAAAAAAGTTTGGGAGACCAGTTGGGTTGGTACATCAGAGAATAAAAAATAACAAGTAAGAGTTAGGTCATATTGAAGTTGTATTGTTCAGCTCTAAATACTTTAGTATCTCTTCTGTGGTCCAGGAAAAAGTATCTGTAGAACCATCCAGAGCTGGCACAACAGAAAATTTGAAAGATTCAGTGGGAGTGAGAGCATCAAGGTGAAGGTGAACACTGACCATAGATTCCAGGATATCAAACCAATCAATCAACCAACAAACATTTCTTAATATAGTGCCTATTGTATTCCAGGTTCTATGTTTGGCATTTGGAATATAAAAAGTCAAAAGCAAAACAGTATTTGCCCTCAGGAAGCTTGCTTTCTAATAGAGTAGAGCACCAGAAAGGGACCAAAAGATCAGGGGACAATTAGAGGAGTCAAGCCAATTGGAAGTCTTGATGAGGGCAAAGAAAATGTTCAGCTGGAGGCTTAATAGCGGAGAGAAGATTCTCAGCTAATGTGAGAAAAACTAGTATAAATGGTTATTTTAAAAAGTTATATTTCATAGCATTTTATAATCTGACAGGACTTTAGAAATTATCTAATCCAACTCCTTTCTTGCCCAGATGTGGAAACTGAGACTCAGGAAAATGATTTATCCAAAACCTCCTAAGTAGTCAATGATAGTGGTAGGATTCAAATCCAGGTCTTCTGATCCTAGATTCCAGAGCTTCAGAAAAAGGGCATTTAAAATTTTTCAAGAAGAAAGAGAATAGAGCATGTCTCCTTGAATAAAGGTGAAGGTTGACTTTAGAGAAATTGAGGGAGGTCTACTATAAGAAAGAGGCCCATCCTACATAAGATTAAGTAATTAATTAATAATTTTAGCTCCAGGAAGGGAAGAAGTCAGGTGGAGCAGGAATCATTTCCTGATTGGCAAAAAATTGTCATGAGGGAATCGTGCAGTTCTGGATGCACGCACCAGAGTGCCTCCTTAATCTCTCTTTCTGGCTGAGAGGAACCACTTGGAGCAGAGAAAAGCTGCATGAAGAGAAAGTAGTTCTCTCCTGTGTGAAGAAAGTGCGGGGACTTTATGTCCCTCAGATTAGCAGAATGCAGTTAAGATAAGGTTCTTTCACTAGTTCAATTAGTCCTGGCAACAAGGCAATTAACACCCACAATGAAGAAAACTGTTGCTGCAAGGGAGCTATGGACAAGTTTTTTGACACCCAATGTGAAAATAAGACAAATAGAAAGCTCCTCCTTAAAAGCAGAAAGAAGATAACCAGGATAAGATTAAGTAGTGATAAAACTATAGCATTAAAATTAATAAGAAACATAATTTATAGCAGGGTGTTTATATTTCTTTAAATCTGATTCTAAATTTTATCTTTACTATAAATCATTCCTTCAAACTTGTCATATGATATCAATAGGTAAAATCTTGTCCTACTTAGTTTAACAAACAATTTTTATAGTTTAAAAAAAGCAAAACTAACTAGATTTTTGCTTTGTTCCTATTCTCTTTTTGCTACTTATTTCTGGGGAAAGCCTTGAATGTTGTCACATAAATCCATATACCCAAAGTATCACTATTCAGCTGATGGCACCCACCAAAATTCTAGACATAGATCCCAGAAGGAAGTAACCATTCTTAATGGGCTGGGCTTCCAAACTTAAATCTAAAGAGTGACCACAAATATCATAGCAAAAAGATTACAGTATAAGAGAAAAAACATCATGCTCACACTATGGGATATAAGTATTGGAGTGTAGCCATGCTAGTGGGTTGTTTAATATGGCATGCAGGTGAAGATGAGTGGAGCTAAAGACAATGGGAAAGCACTTGGAAGGCTTGTCATACCTGTCCATGTCACCCCAATGCTCAGTAAACACCAGTGGCTCTATTACCTCTGGCATTGTATATAAAGATCAAATGTAAACTCCTTTATTTAACATTAAAAGGTCTTCACAACATGACTCCTTCTTGCATCTATATACGTTACTCTTTTCCAGGCACTCAAGAATCAAGGCAAATAGGCTTAGATTTTTCCTTACACATACTGTTCCCTCTCCCTTCAGCACACTGTGATCTAACTTTCTCTATGTCTTCAATGCTTTCACTTATCTCCTCCACCTCTTAAAGTCACTAGCTTCCTTTGAGACTCAGTTGAAGGACTAGCTTCTTCAAGAGGCTTTTTCCAGTTCTCTAACAATCTGGTACCCTCCCATCAAAGAGTACCTTGTGCCTGTTTTGTGTGTTTCTTGTATAGGCATATATATTCATATATACACATAATAATATACATACACTAATATGAATATGTGTTCAAGTATATATAATATGCATTATTTGTCTTATAATATATACATTATATAATTTACATATTAATAATAGCTAAATAGATTTTATCATATGTATTTCTTTTGATGCACTTGAAGTTCCTTATGGGATCACAGATTTAAAGCTAGAAGGAAACCTCAAAGCCAACCTTCTCATTATACAAATGAGGAAATGGAGGCACACAGATGTTAAATGTTTTTGTCCAAAATCATAGAGCTAGTAAATGTCTGAGGCCAAATTTGAACTCAGGTCTCCCTAACTCTGTGTCAGCTTGATGGTAACTAGGCAGTGCAGTGGTTACAGCAGTGGATTTGGAGTCAGGAAGACCTGAGTTCAAATGTGGCCTCAGAGGTTTATTAGCTATGAGACTCTGGTGGAATTTCTCCTTCTAAAGTGGATATAGGTTATTTGTACGAATATGACCAACAAATGTTAAAATAAGTTATGGGAGAATGTGACCAAAGCGGAATATTAAGGGAAGTTAAGGATTTGGGAAACAACTTTAATAGCAACAACAGGGAAGCCAACTATGGCCCAAGGTACCAAACCATTCATTGGTGCCACACTGTAAGGCCTAGGACCAGCTAGAAGGACCCTGGTCTTCATTCTTAAGTTATCTCTGACCCTCTTATTTAACTGAAAGCATGATTCTTTTTTTAAGAATAATTTTGCATTATGTTTAGTAAAGAACCCCAAATAAACAAAGATTAAGAAAAGAAATTTAAGCTTCCAAGAGTAACATCAATTTAACGAACATTATTCCTTTAAAATCTTCACAGGTTCAATTCAGTTCCATCTAATATCTATTGATATTAGTGACAGAATTCCTTAGTGTAGTACACAGTCAATCATATTTATCACAGATTTAAGGCTGGAAGGAACCCAAGAGGCCCATCACCCTCAAGTCACAGATAAGGAAACTAAGACCCAGATAGGTCAAATGACTTGTCTGTGGTCACATAGGTAGTAACTATCTAGGCTACTTACTGAATACAGATCTTCATGGCTTCTGAAAGCGTGATTCTGAATCCAAGTTTTATCACTTCTTTTTGTTTGTTTTAAATTCTCTGCACTCCATTCATCATTACCCACTTTTTACAGATGACATAAGTGTTGTCCAGAGAGTTTCAGAATAGAAAACAGAGAAGAGCTAATGGACAATCTTTTCTCTTCCCTGACAGGCCAGGCACAGTAAGATAAGACACTTTCCCTTTCTCATACTCACCGCTCATGGGTGAAAGGAAGCTAAATATCCTTAATGGGTTTTGCTTCAGGTTTTCCTAAAACAGACACTAGCAAATTCAATGAATTGGGTTGAACTGTGCGAAGTGGATATTTAAAGTTAGAATTCTGCCAGCTGCAGAAACAAATATTACCACCAAGTGCATTTTCCTCAAGATTTTCCATTGAATCTGAACCCAGCCACAAAAGTAGTCACAAGTCCCATAAAGTAAAAAAAAAAAAACCCTGCATGATAGATATCAGAACTGTGGAAAATGTAATAATATAATAAAAATAACTAGCATTGTGAGGTTTGCAAAGCACTTTACACTTATCTCACTTTTTCCTCACAACATTCCAAAGTGGCAGATGCTATTATGATATGCATTTTACAGTTGAGATTGTAGCTTATAGAGATTACGTGACTTGTCTAGGGACACACACTTACTAAGTGCCCAAGGCCAGATTTGAACTCAGATCTTCCTGATTTTGGGCCCAATGTTCTACCCATTACACTATCCAGTTTCCTAGGGTAGAGGCCTTTACAATTTGCTTTAATTGAAAGATAAAAGAATAACCAAAGGAATGGCTTATGGATGTAGGAGGAGTGGGTATCAGGAAAATTATTTAGGTCCAGAATACTAGTCAAGAGAAGAGAAAAGGAAAATCAGAGAAAAATATATTGACTTATTTATCTTATTTTTTAAAAAAATATGTTCCATATAGAAGAAAGTCAGTATATTCCCAATATGAGAATAAGTTATTTGATATTTCATTTAGTGTACAATTTCATCCGTGAGAGCCCTCCTTCCTCAAGGGAAGTTTTAATTTATCTACTCTTTCAAGCTATGTGACTCTTCATGTTTTTCCATCATCCTCCACAGAAGACGCATTTAATATATTAGTGGTCTTTCTCTGATTATATAACGTTCTTGAGCCTTTTCTGCCTCACCTCCATGCCCCACAACCACTAAAGTCTATCCCTCTAAGGTTAGTTTCCATCTACTCTGTATGTATCTTGTATGTACTTACTTATGTATTTGTTCTTTCTCCCATCCTGCTCTTCTCTGAAGAGCAGAGACTGTTTTTGTCTTTTCTTTGCATTCTCAACACTTAGCACAGTACCTTATACTTAGCAAATATTTCATAGATAGGTGGCATAGCAGAGTGCTGGCCCTGGAGTCAGGAAGACCAGAGTTCAAATCCAACTTTAGATGTTTGCTAGCTGTGTGATCATGGACAAGTCATTTTACCTATCTCTGCCTTAGTTTCCTCACCTGAAAGATGGAGATAATAATGGCAATACCTTCTAGGGTTGTCATAATTTTTTGTAAAGTATCTTGCAAATTTTAAAGGGCTATATAAATACTGGCTACTTTTATTAATAGTAGTAATGACAAATATTTGTCTGGGCTTGACTCTCTAGTCTTTGCCACCATAACTCAGCTTCTTTTTCACACTAGAACATTCCTCAGCCTGTGGCCTTCTCACCTCCACTTCCACTTGGTCTCCTTCTTTCACTAGTGAGTTCTTTGTAGAGGGTCTCCATTTTGGGGAACAGGTCAAGGGAGACAGTACTTCAGTGCTTCCACAAACCTTCAGTGAAATGTCACTATCACCTCTCAAACTGAACATTTTCAAAACTGACCCTATTATCTTCCATACCAGACTAGATCCCCTCCCTCTTCAAATTCCTCATCGAAATCAGTGTCCCTCCCAGTTGTGCTTCTGACTTTCTGGACTTTACACCATGCCTTATCTGCAACCTCACCCTGGAGCATCCATTATCCCTTTCAGCCTTCTAGCCCTGGAACATCTGTGCTGTGCCAGTGCCCTTCTCTCATGGGTAAATTTCTTCTTTGGCCTTTTTGTGGTGGAGTATGGGCCAGCCAACCTTCACTCCCCTCTCAGTTGTGTTTCTGATTTTTGGAATTTTAACTCCTTCTGCTGGTTATCCCCCTCCCTAGCCCCTTTCCTGCTTTATAACTTCCTTTTACTTTTTTGTATTGTCAACCCCAATTAAATTGTAAGCTCCTTGAGGGCAAGGATTACAAATTTAGAAAATGAAGGAGAACAACCAACTTAGCACATAATAAATACTTAATAAATGTTTATTGACTGAGTGACAACCTCTATTACCTCAGTTTCCTCTTCTGTTAAATTGGGATAGTAATAATACTTATCTCCTAGGTTTGTTGTGAGGATAAAATGAAATAATATTTGCAAAGTACTTTGCAAACCTTGAGGTGCTGTCTACAGAAATAATGTTATTACCACTATTATGATGTCTGAATAAAAGTGATCAAAGATATGAGGGGAATTTAGACCATGATATATAAAGATGTGTTGAAGGAACTTAGTATACTTACCTCTTGGCAAAGAAGACACCCAGGATTAGAACCTATGTAACAGAATAAATCGTGGCAAGGAAACATGCTTTTATTAAGTATTTACCATGTGCCAGTCACTTTGCTAGGCCCTGGGGATATAAATATAAACAAAAAGAAAGGCATCACTATGTTAGAGTCAAGTTGCAATGGGTCTGACTGTAGCTGATCAGACCAATACACACTTGGAATGCTTTACCACAGGTCGGGCACAAATAGTCCGTGTGAACATTTTGGGTGAATTTTCTAAATTTGTGTATCTCACATTTCTTTTGAGCTACTTCAGTTCTGCTTTGCTCATAGAGCACAGCACCTTCTCTGATGAGGGCATGCTCTGCTGGGTGGTCCTGTGCCAGTGTCTCCCATGTCACACAACTAATTCCAAACTTCTTAAGAGAGACCTTGAGAGTGTCCTTGTATTCCTTCTCCTGAACACCGTGTGAGTACTTGCCCTGTGTGAGTTCTCCATAAAATAGTCTTTTAGGCAAGTTTACATTTGGGATTCAAAACATATGGCCAGCCCATTGCTGTCTTGTTTTCTGCAGTAGTTTGAGTGCTTGGCAGTTTAGCTCAAGAAAGGACCACAGTGTCTGGTACCTTATCCTGCCAGGTGATCTTCAGAATCTTCCTAAGACAATTCAAATGGAAGCAATTCGGTTTCCTGGCATGGTGGTATATCATCCAGGTTTCACAGGCATACAGCAATGAGGTCAGCATAACAGATCTGTAGACCTTTAGTTTGGTAATCAGTATAATACCTCTTCTCTCCCACACTTTCCTTCAAAGTCTCCCAAACACAGAGCTAGCTCTGGCAGTGAGCTCTTAAATGCTTGTGCTAATTTTTTCCTAATAATTAACACCAAGAAAACACAGGTACTGCATCAGCCAGCACCACACCACTCATATCTGAGGTCTGGTGGATGATGAAATAGGCAGTCGTGGGATTGCCACGTTAGAGTTCTGCTGCAATCATATAGCTCCTCCTAATGCAACAAAGGATATGTGTATTTTTCTTTTACTACAATACATTTAGAAACTTCCAAGGCAATGTTTTTCAGGGACACTTGTAGATGGCAAGGACTCTCCAGGAACTCTCTTGTAGTATTAATATTTATAATATACTTTCTGTCTATGTAACACTTTACATTTTTCAAAACATTTTCTCATTTGATTCACACAAGGACCCTGTGAGATAAGCAAAGTGAATTATGGTATCCCCACTTTTAACATGAAGAAAGTGAAGCCAAGAAAGGTTAAGTGACTTGCCTAAAGTTACACAGCCAATAAATGGCAGAGCTGAACATCATTTCTCATTTTTCTGCTTCTAGATCCAATGTTCTTTTTATGCTAAAATACTATATCACTAATGTAGCAGTAATGATATCTTCATTTCTGGCAGAAATTAACATTTTTCTTATTATATTTATAATAAACCAGGCACATTCTGGCTGATTTCTCATTTTTTAAAAGCAGTAGTGGTCTCTTTAATCTTGATCAATAAATATTTATTAAGCATCTACTATGTGTCAGGCACTGGGCTAAGCCCTGGGGATACAAATTGGGCAAAAAATGGTGTCTGTTTTCACAGAGCTCACAGTTTAATGGGGGAGACAATATGAAAACAATTACATATAAATAAGATCTAGACAGGATAAATTGGAGATAATCAATAGAATATGGGATTTTATCTGAGACTTGAAGAAAACCGGGGAAGTCAAGTGATTTTTCAGTATTTTTTTATAATAACAAAAGAGAGCTGATGTGGTAGATAACCTATTGTTGCCAAATTCTTATGCACACCAAACAAATTTGAGAACTTCTGATTTAAATTGCCTTAAATCTCTCTAATTTGATATAATAATCATTCAAACTCTTTAAACTTACAAGGGTGCTCTGTTTGTTGGATTTGTTGAACATCATTTACGTCTTCATGAGAGAAGGAAAAAAGGCAATGGATATCAACTGCAGTCACAGCTCACAGACCATCTGCTTTCTTTTCCCTTCTTTCACATATGTAAATACTGCCCAAATTAGCTCTTTTGTGATACATTTGTTCACCAGTAAAGTTCCCATTTATTTGAACAAGGCAGAGAAAAGTCTTGAAGAAATTTATGTTATTATCCTTGGATCATTGGATTATAGATTTAGAAATAGAAGGGACATTAATCAGGGCTTGTCAACTCCCTAACTTTACAGATCAGGAAACTGAGAGAAGAAGACTGAGCCAGTCACACAAGTAGTAGGCGGTATTCCTTTTCAAAAGGGTCATTAAAGAATTGCAGAATCTTAAGGCAGGAAGGGACTTCAAAGGGCATTTAATCCAATATACAGCTGACTAAGAATCACCAGTGCTACACAACTAAAAGATGAGTCAGCCCCACTGCCCCTGAAAATCTAATACCCCATCACTGTTTATCCATATTGTGAATGTAGTTGGGGAGGATGTAATTCAAAACCTATACAGCTAAGGAATTGAGGGGTCTGGAAACCAGAAGAGACAAAAATAAACAGAATAAAGCAGAAAGAAGTAGAAGAAACCAAGGAAACTGTCAAAATAAATTCTGTACTATAACTTTCAGAATAAATACAGGAAAATATGTATATTAATAACAATGCTTACACGGATTTTATGTTGTGATTAAATGGTTTGTGTGGATTAAAATTACAATAAAATGAATAAATAAATATCTGTCCCACACTCTCCTTTTCTTGCCTTTTTATAGGGAAACAAATTAGAATTGATTCTAAGTTCTTGGATACTTCTTCTCAACCAGCTCTTTCCTCCCTTTTAATTACTGTTGTCACTAAGAATCATCATTGCCATTTCATTGTGAACCATCAAGAAATATTTATTGCGTACATGTACATGCAACAGGTTTGCAAATTTGTGTACACAGGCCTACAGAAGGCAAGAGTGGAAAGAAGGCTCAATATGGAATCACAGCATCTGGGTTCAGATCTCAGCTCTACTATTTTCTTACTGGTGTGACTTTGATCAAATCTCTTGAGTTCTAATCCTCACTTTCTCCCTCTGCAGAATGATAAGTTACTTGATGACTCCTTCCAACTCTGAATCATATGATCCAAAGAGGTCTGGAGCCTACAGTCATCAACCCAACCAAAAACTCTTCAAACATATGCCAGTGTCTAGTTTTCAAAGCTGGTTGGTCAATCAAGGAGGATGTCTTTTCTTGTGCTCTAAATATACCTTTTAGAAAATGTCAGCTCTCCTAGAACCTTTATCCATCTAGGCTTGCTATGTGTGAGATCATTCCTACTCATGCTCTAAGCTTACTAAACTTGATATTCTTGAAGTTCCATTTGCTTTGTTCTTTTCCCTTTCCTTTATCCCTTCCTCAGAATCCTGAACTCTGCCATTACATGATCAGTATCTCTCAAATTGACTTCCCCTATTACATTTTCAGGCCACACTTTTCTATTGGCCAGAGTCTGGTGTCAGAGAGCCTACATTCCCCTCCAACCCACAGCTGAGTTACTGTCTCAATCATCAACATTTCAAAATTTTCCATCTACCTCACCATAAAAATTGACAAGATCCCATGGTTTTGCTGTACTATTTGAGCAATTCCTGTAACTGAAATTTCCTATTAGTAGGATTTCTATAATTCAAGGCTTTTTATACCCTCATGACCTAAGGTCATGAAATACCACTAAAGTATCTTCTTTATTTTCCCTATGCTTATATTTCTCTCTGAAAGTGGCATGTGGTGGATAGGAAGTCAGGGACATCTGGGTTCACCTCCCCTTCCTATAATACATACTAGCTTGAGGAACATGACCTTAACTTCCCAGTGTTCCCAATAATTCTTTAAGACTACAATCATGATTCTCTACATTACAAAGCATTTGAAACAGTAGAAGGAGTTTCCATACCAGGGAGAGGAAGGAGGAGGAAGGTAGGTACAGAGAGACAGAGACAGAGACAAAAAGACTAGACCAGTGATTTCTCTGGTATGGGGAAATCCCTGGTGAGGAAACTCCCTTTACCAATGATGGGTAGCACCTTCTCTGCAATTTAAGGCTTTACAGAGTTGCCTAGAGTCACAAAGCCAATGTGTGTCAGTGACAGGACTTGTACTCAGGCCTTCCTGGCTTTGAGGCTTACTCTCCACCCATTACACTGTCTCTCATATGCATGCCTACATGAATGTGCATTATATGTGCATTATTATGTATGCATGTCTGTCTACACTTATATACAATATATACATATATAAACATGTATATAAAAGATATATAAATGTATATTGCTAATGTATTTATATACATACACATATATACAGACATATTTTGTCACAACCTGTGATTTCATAAGTACTGAGCTCCAAGTGAGATTACCTCTGCCAATGCATATAGGCACCTTTTCTTCCATTAGAGAGTCACCTGGGGAAATGCAAAGATACATGATTTTCCCTGGGTCACAGAGCAGGTATGTGTTACAGGCAGGATTAACTTACATTGACCTGATTCCAACACTGGCTGTCTGTCCATTATACCACTCTGCCTCAAATACACAAAGACACCTGCCCACCCGTAAACATGTATGCATATAAATACATCTTCTGTACGTTTATGTGTATACATGTATATATGCATGAGTATATATATACATGTGTACATACATGTATATATGCACATGTACACACTACTAGGAATATACATCTACGTACATATATACCCAGATATACATATAGAAGTATATAAGTATGTGTGTATATAAAATGTGTATATACATATACACATACATACATGCATATACATGTATATACACATATCCATCCAGCTAGCTAGCCAGCTATCTTCAATTTGTACCTCTTGCTCTTCCTGATTTCAACCCTATGGATAAGATGCCTCTCCCAGGATAAGCTTATCACTTCCAATTTTATCACCCTGCTCAATCCTTGATTAACACCTCAGATTGGAGGGTTGAAGGGTAGAGTACCAAACTCCTCCCAATGCTTTCCTTTATAGAGGGCAGAAACTGAACTTTCAGCTCACTTTGCTTTGCATCTACTGTTCTTCCTGGTTTCAAGTCTAAGACATCTATGTTCTGGGAACAAGATCCCACTGTCTCCCCACCTGACATGCTTTCCTGCCTCCTTTTGTTTGTTACTCCCTCCCTCAACTAGATTGTAAGCTCCTTGAAGGGAGAGACACTTTATTAATTATGTCCCTAGCACTTAGCACAGTGCCTGGCACATAGTAAGTATATACTAAATGTTTATTGGATCGAAATTGATTGTTGGATATATATACATATACACATATACATACATACATACATATATGTATATGTGTATATGTGTGTATGCATGTATATATACACATATATGTGTGTATGTGTGTATATATATAAATATACATATATATATATATATATATATATATGTATGTATGTATGTGTGTATATATATTTCCCAGCATATTCAAGCTGTTCAACTGCCAAGGATTTACTGTTGTGGTCAGCTGTCTGTGAAGGACATTTGTTCAAGATGTTAAAGGTTTGAGCTTCTTCAGGAGGAAAGAGAAGCAGATCTCCCTTCCTGACCATCATATTTCCCTCAAAGTACTCTGACTACCACCACTACTCAAACTCAATGTCTCACAGTAATCTTTGACTCAAGCATGATGTGAGCAGGTAAAGAAATAGGTGGAAACAAGTAAGCAAGGTATTACAGGTACTATAGTTACACCATTTTAAGGGATAGATTGAGTGCTTCTGAGAGGAAGGCAGAAAGGAAGAAAGGGAGGAATGAAGGAAGGAAGGAAGAAGGGAGGAAGGAAAGAAGAAAAGGAGGGAGGGAGGGAGGGAAGAAGGAAGGAAAGATGAAAGCAAGGAAGGAAGATGATTTTATTAAGCACCTACTATACCAGGCACTGCTAAGCATTTGACAAATAATTATCTCATTTGATCCTTTCAACTATGCTGGGAGGTAGCTGCTATTATTAGCCCCATTTTACAAATGAGGAAACTAAGGCAAACAGGATAAATTACTTGTCCAGGTCACACTGCTAGTATTTGAGGCTGAATTTGAACTCAGGTCTTCCTGACTCCAGGCCCAGTGCTCTATCCACTGGAACTATAAGCCTGTTAAGTGCAGGGAGGTGGGAAGGAGTGGTTAATTGGCCCATTGATAATAAGTTAATAGCTTAGAGCTATGGGACAGTGGGTCTAAACTGGTTAAAAATTAGCCTTTTCCAAGAGAACACACAACCCAGGAATAATGATTTAAAATTCTAGAATTAATCAATTAAGAAGCATTTATTAAGCACTTACTGTTTTCCAGAGAAGGCATCTTGGTGCAGTGGCTAGAAAGTTGTCCTTGGAGTTGGGAAGACCTGTATTCAAAATTTGCCTCTGACACATAATGGCTGCATGACCTCAGGTCAAGTCTACTTAAACTCTCTTCTACTGAAGGACAAGTGAAAATCACCATAAGTGGAGGGAGTTTCCTCACCAGGAGTTCACTGCATGGATGAAATGATAAATTTGGTCCCCCCCCAAAAAAAATATTCCTTACAGTGTGCTAAGTGCTGAAGATGCAAAAACAAAGTAAAGCTGATCCTTGTTCTCAAGGGGAAAAAAGTGACATTTATACAAATTTATCTAGGAAAGATTGTTTGCCAAGAACATGGACTGGCCCCATGAATATGGCTCTTCAGGATCATAGTGTGTTCATGGGGTGGGGTGGGGAGAGGGGAACTGCAGGTAGTAAAGGGATGATAAGATTAGCCTCCTTCAACCAGAGCCTTTCCTGTAGTTAAAAACTGAAGAAAGAATTAGCCCAATATCACCAAACTTTGTCTTTGGATCTTATTCTGCATATCTTCTTATTGTTGACCAGAGCTTGGGAAATCCAAACCTGAATCCAAACCTCTTAGACCTTCCCTGTGGCCTTTGTGAACTGGCTCTTTGTGGGTCCACAAGACAGGAACATTATTTAACTCTGGCAATATTTGACTGTGAACTTAGAATACTGGCAAATCTTCTGCTTCATCCCTCTGGTACAGTTGGCAGAAATCTGCACTTCCCTTTAGAAATCTTAAAATTTAGCATCTGGCCTTTGTGACAAAGCATAGATGGGCTCCTCACTTAGTGGGTTTTTCTCTAGGATGGGATGGGAGACTGGCATTATATTATCTTTTTTCTTTTTTTTCTGACTTATAAGACATATCTCTTAAAAGTGTGAGCAGGACTACTTACTAGAGAAGACAAAAGAAACAGAAGGATGTTAGTGTAATGGGGATCTGGTACGTATACAGAATTTTTCAGATAAGTTCTCTCCTAGTGGAGGGGCTGGGAGACTGCTTCTGGGAGAGTTGTAATAATTTGTAAGGAAAGTGATTTGGAGAGACTGTGGGGCATATATTCTGTAACCGGCTTTGGTCTGCTAACCATGCGGTTGCCCTGATTGGCCACAGGAGCGTTCAAAAAAGCTTTGGTTGCTTTCTATCATGGCTCTCTTTCCCATTGTCCCCTCTGATTAGAATGCTTTTCTCCTCTTATGTGCCCACATAAGATCAGATCTCAACTCCTCTGGGAAAATTTCCTCTAACACAGATGTCCCTCCTTTGACCTTCAGCATTTATTATCTATATCATTCATTTGTTACTTGGTAAACATAAGGTGTAGATTCTACCTTTTCAGGTACTTGCCTACTTGTTTCCAACTAAACTGAAAACCACTTGAGAGCAGAGGCTGTGTCTTATACATTTTTATACTTCTCACATTGCACCACATAGAGTTTATTACTGATTACCACAAGTACTGTAAAGAATTATTAAACAAGTGGCAATTCTGAGATGCACAGATATTAGAGGATGTTCCTCTAGAATTTCGAAAGGTGGGCCAAGACTTCTTCAAAAACCTTCCATGTTATTCCTGACACGGGAGTTAAAAGGAGAACAGAGAGTGGGTCTGCTTCAAAGAAGGAAAGATAACAAGAGTTCTCCATATGTCAACTTCATCACCTCAGAGACTTTGCCTAGGGGTCATATGAACACAGTTACTTGCCATTTTGATGTTAGATAATCATGCTCATTAAACAGAATATACATGAAAATAGTTGTGATTTTTACCACTGATACAGGTGTATGAGGAATGTAGCTTAATTTACAGTTTAATCTGGTTGAACCCATCCAAATAAGATCCCACCCCCACTTTACTCCCTATATCCCCAAAATGTACTTGGTTCAAGGGGTATAATCATGTGGTTCTCAACATGTAGTCCAGAGACTGCTGGGGAGTCTCCAAGATGCTTTCCAATGGTTCACAATTTCAAAACTATTCTAATAATAATAATACAAAAACATTTTAATTTCTGATCTAGTAAATATTGACAGATATAACCCCCAAAAAAACAAAAGCTCTTAAGGAGTATCCTCAATTTTTTTAAACACAAAATGGTTCTGAGACCAAAAACTTTGAGAACCACTAGTGTAATGAAAGTGCATTCACTCCAATGCTCAGAAGATCTGGATTCAAGTCTCAGCTATGCCACTATCTCACTCTGTGATTATTAGGCAACTCACTTTATCTCTCTGAGCCTCACTTTCCTTGTACAGAGTGAAGTTAGTAATGAACTGTATGATTTCTATGATCCCTCCTAGTTCTAGAAGTCTATGACTTCCAAATTGATCCAAGCCATTCCTCCTATGTGTTATGAAAGATGCCTAATTTTCCTAGATCCTTATGGTTATACATGGTGGATATTGTCTTCACTAGACTGAGTATTTCACCTTTGTCATCCTGTCCTCCCTCTGTCCCTCTCTCCCCACCACACACACCCCTAGCCCCTAAAGCCATTTACTTGGTGCATGAGATTCGGGGTGGGGGAGTGGGGGGGGCGCTTCGCTTTTGCTTAGTCAGTAGCCTAAGGGCACTACACTTTGTCAACAGGCTCAGGATCAGGTTTTGATTTGAAAAGAGCAAAGAGAGCGGCATAATTTAAAAATCAAAGAAATTCATTTCAGTTCTAAAAGGTTAACAGCCTTTAGGAGGAACACTTTTTAATCACCCTCGTCTAGACTCTATCACTCGAATCACCAGCAGCGGGAGTGAAATATGGCTAAACTGCCATCACCAAACAGCTCCTAAAGACTGTTGTATTTAATCATGTCTGTGCACTAGTTATGGATTTTCATTATGATTCCCGATGCTGTTGCGCTGTGTAAAATATTAATATCCATAGTAATGATGCATGAAGCTTGGAGTGTAATTTCTTCACTCTTCTTGTCTGATATTAAATTGTTACCACTTTATCATTTGTATAGAACTGCACGTTTCAATTAATCTTTCCATATCAGCAGCCCTGATTAATATAGATCATGATTCATAAGCTTATCGTCACTATAGTTTTAACAGATCATTTATAAAGATCTTAAATTTCAGGGTCTGGGAGGTGCAGCTGCTGTGTCCAATGCTCCTCTTTATTCTCAGTTCCAGCAGGGTTGTTGTACTCCGTCTGTCACCTCTTGTTGAATAATTAATTCTGGGGACACCAGATTTGCCAGAGCAAAAGAAAGGAACGGAAGGGCCAGAGGATTGGGAGAATGCAGTGCGGTGTTTATTCACCTTTCTCAGAGGGAGACCATACTGGTGACCCTTCTTAATCAACTGAAACTGTGTCTGTGGGGAATGAATTACAGGTGCATGGGCTTCTGATGGCTACAGACTAAAGAGGGTAACCAGCCCAGGAATCCCAGGATGACTGTTTGGATATGATGGTACCTTGGACAGCATCCCAGGCAGCTGCTTGGGCTTCTGTGAATCCATGTCGCTCATCAATATACAGTTATAGCTCCAAAGGGCCTCACTCTTGACAGGAGGCTGCACAATATATGTAGATTGGCATAAGATTGGGGAAGAGTAGGAGAGGGTAATGCAACCTTATAGATTGGTCCGAGATACTTCAGTCCCACTCCCTTGCCCTCCATAATGGCAACATGAAAAATATAGACTTGCGGGATCCTAGATTTGAAGTTGGAAGGGACTTCAGTGACTGTCTAGTCTGAGCCCCCCTCCCATTTTACAGATGAAATAACTGAGGTTCCAAGGAAGTTAAGAACCTTGCCCATGGTCACACATACCAAGTATCAGAGGCAAGATTTGAACCCCAATCCTTTAACTGTTGAGCCAGTTCTATCCATATGTTTGATTTTTAAAACTTCAGAACTCTGGTCACTGTATCTAACAAGTCTTGATTCTTTCATCCGGTATAGAGCTGTGATTTTGACAATGTGTGTATTCCTTCTACCATCAGAGTTTACAACCTTTCTACAATTTAGTGGATGGACTCTGAGCTTCAGTGGTTCCCCATTGTCTTTAGGATAAAATACAAATACATCTATTTATCATTTAAAGCCATTTGTAATATATCTACTATCTATCTTTCCAGATTGATTACACATTACTTCACACTCATATACCCTATAAACCATCCAAACTGTCCTGCTTGCTACTTCTCATAAATGATATTCCATCTTCTTTCTTCTTGCCTTTACACAGACTTTACCTTACCTTTGCCTAGAACACCCCCTCACCTCACTTCCATTTCCTGGAACTCCAGGTTCCCTTTAACATAACACAATTGCTCCTTCCTTCAATAAGCTTTTGTGACTCCCCTGTTATTAGTGCTCAACAATATTATGCATTTATTTTGCCTATGTCTTCTGTTTATCTGTGAATATATCACATACTACCTCAAGGAAATGTAAGATCCTTGAGGACATGGATCGTATCTCCTTTTTCTATTTTTACCTGCATTTCTTAACAAAGTATCTAGTACATAGTAGACACTTAATAAATGTTGTTGTGTATATTTACCATATATGGTAAATGCTCTCTCTCTCTCTCTCTTTCTTTCTCTCTCCCTTTCTCACACTTCTTTGTTTCAAGGGAAGGTTCTATTGGAGAATGGACTAGTAAGTAACTATAATGTTTTTTAAAAGGAACATTAATAAAACATTTTTAATCTGTTCAATTTTGAAAGATTTAATAACTGATCAATACAATAACAAACCATGATTCCAGAGGGCCAATACGAAACATGCTAGCCATATCCTGACAGACAAGTGATGGATTCAGGGTGTACATTGAGACTATATTTTTATAAATAGGGCCAATGTAGGAATTTGTTTTTCTTTACAACATATATTTGTTTAAAAGGTTTTATTTTTCTTTCTTTTTTTCCAATGATGGGGTGGGAAGGATAAAAAATACATTTTTGTTAGTAAAAATTAAATTAAAATTTAAAATCTATTTGTTGCTTCTAAAGCCATAATGCACTCTACTGTCCCCCAATTTCTTGTTATACCTCCTACTGCTCCCCAGATGACTAAGTTCCTAGAAAACAGTAGGTGCTCTTTGCTATTCCAGCAAAATCCCCTATAGACATAGTTTCACCATTACTCAATAAAAAGAGAATAGAAAGTACAAACAGAGCTCATTATATTTTAGTTAACTGTCTTCCCTATCCTACCCCAACTCTTACCTAATTTATTTTCTTCCAAATTTGAATTTCTTCTGAGCAGTAAGCACACAACACCATCTGGAAAAAAGTGAAAAATTCAGACAATTCTGATGACTGCTAGGTCATTTTAGCAAACATTAAATTGATCAACACGTTTTTCAGCTTCATCTGTATCAAATGAATTGTTCCCTTGGTTTTGATGATTTCTTTTTGGTTTAGATATCTGATCTGATTAAAGCAAATGTTCTCTTGCCTATGCTACACACACAATTGTCTCCTGAGTCTTTAAGGAAGCTAGTAATCCTTTTTTTTTTCATTTTTGAAGATGTATAAAATTCTAGAGCTGGAAGGATACTGAAAGGTCACCTAGTGCAATGTTTTCTTAAAAATCAAGGCTCCAAAAATTTAAGTGGCTTGGCTAAGGTTACCCAGAGAGTGGTTTACCAGGTCCAGAAGTCTCGAGTTATAATTCAGTGCTGTTTCCAGTGGACTGTGCACTTTGCCTCATAGACTGTATGACTATATGAAGCAATCATAATTTAAGGTATTATATTATAGACTTCTCCAGGATCACAGATCTAAAGTTCCAAGGTACATCAGAAGCTATCTAGTCCAACCCTTTCATTCCACAGAGGAAGAAACTGAAGCCCATGGTTAGATGATTTGCCCAAGGTCTAAGATGTGGTAAGCATCAGAGCTGGGATCTGAATGGAAATTGGAAAACAGGGGACCAGAGCAGAAATGTCCACCTAAGGAGGTCTGCATAAGAAAGAATATTTACTTCAAAGAAGCAAAAGAACTGCCTCATGGCATCTGATTCCCCAACAAAGTTTCAGATTTTTTGGAAACTGTGCGTTTACCCGTCTCCAACATGTTCTGACATTGCTGAATGATCACAAGCCCTGTTCTCTCATGTAAAGTCAGATGACTTGGGTTCAAGCACTGAGTTCCTATTTTGAAATTTCACAGGAAATGAAACATGCCCTAAATAATTGAAAGCTGCCAAGTCAAAATGAACTATCCTTCTAAGAGATTTGATGAAGTAAGCTGTTGAAACCTAACCTACTGCCTACTCCCAGTTTGTCCCATGAGCTACAACCTTGTCCAACTGGTTTAAACCATTACTATTTTTACAATATTATGCATATGGTGTGTCTTGAATCTATGACTTGGACCAATGGGTAATTCTTAAAACCTAAAGTGGGCCATATCACACAGTCTCCAAAAGTGATCAATATTAACTTAAAACTATAAAGGAGTTTTAAAGCATGCCTTTCCCCACAAAAAGTTGTTAGATGGCTCTGACCAACAGACATAATTATAAACATGCTTACTGCTTCAAACACTGAGGGACTCTTACCTCTGTTCCAGCAACTAGCAGGGCATTCTATTTCTTTCATATTTTTAATTTCTACCCTCCATTTACTCCCTGTTCCTAAACCTCAAATGAAGACAGGAGAAGGGGAATGTTTTTATTTCATTTTTAAAATATATAGTTATTTTTGTTTTATATCCACTACATTTCCAAATATACTCCTCCCCTCCCCCCACCACGAAAGCCATCCCTCATAATAAAAATTTGAAAAAGAAAGAAAAAAGCAGTTAAAAAAAACCTAATCAATTTTTAACCAACTTTGATAGCATACGTGCAACATTCCATACCCATAGTCCCCCACCTCTGTAAACGAGGGAGAAAGGCATATTTTTTCATCTCTTCTTCAAGACCAAGTTTGATTATTATAATTACCCAATATTCAATTTCATCTTTGTCATTGTTGTTTATATTTACATGGCTGTAGTCAAACAAGATGGAGGACTAGACATTTTCTCTGAACCTTTCAACTTTTCAAACCTTCCCAAAATAGAAAGTATGCACAAAAATAAAGAAACTTTAGTGGTGTTCATGATTTAGGATACCCAGAATCCAAAAGAAAGTGATCACTTGTAACCTCAGTCTCAAAGCCCATTGATATGAGACTTTCTCCTTATTTGTGGAGATCTATGCCCTTTGTCAGCGTGAAGGATAAGGTGGAGTTGGGGAAAGCAGGAGAGAGTAAAGCTCGGTCTCTTGGAGAATTTTCAGAGTTGCTTTGGACTCTGCAATGATTTTATGTGCTTCTGTCTTCCAAAGAGAAGATAGAGAATGTTAACTCCATTTCAGATTACTGAAGGAAAAGATGCTGGGGAGAGGCCAACATGAGTGAAACTGGCTATCTTCATCATGTCCCTAACTTCAGCTTATCACACTAGCTACACTAGAGATTTGGAGGAATTTCTGCTTGGGCACAACATAGTATTCTCTCTCTCTCTCTCTCTTTCTCTTATTTTACTTAAGTTACCTCACTCTCAGCGGAAGAGATCCTTCACTATGTATTGTCTACTATAGACTCTTCTGTGTATACTTTCTCTGAATTTTATATTTTTATCAATTGGAATAAATCTATCTCTTGGGTTACCTACTGTGTGTGTTCATTGTGGAACTGGCATCTGTCAGGAAAGGGGACAAGCCTTGGATATAAAGCTTGATGTCCTCCTGTTTCCCCCATTAATCAAACAGTGACCAGATGTTAGATTGAACCTGAAAATCACAGCTCTAGACTAATAATATTTAAGGGAGCAGATAAATACATCTAGTACTGTACCCCCTCTTTCTGAGAAGAGAAGAGTGACTAAACCATCTATGGTTGGGAGCAGGGGTAGAAGAGGCTAGAGATGTCTATTCTAGCTCTCTTAGAAACACATCACCTCCATGCTACACGTGGGAGACAGCCTTCACAACAAAACAAAACAAAACAAAACATGAATTGACATATACACTGACCTCACTCAGCACCCTAGTGCCATACTAACAGTAGCAAGGTTACACTAGCCAGCCCACACAGGATGGCAACAAAACCCAAGCCCAAACACTATTCTTCCCTCTCTCTTTCCAGTGTCATAGAGACTCTGGCTCCAGATTTTAAAAGTGTGATCAGACTATGTCAATTAGCCAGCATGTCTTTTCAGTGCTCCAGAGTACAGAAACTTGCTGGGGCTACATTATCAATGCCTAGCAGTGGGCAGCATTCTCTGCTGCCAAAAAAAAAAAAATCTCTGTAGAAGAGCCAGGAACAAAAGGAATGGGGCCAGATATATGTCAGGGCTAGAGGTGGAGCTCAGCACAACATCCCACTCTCATTCTTCCAAAGCTTCAATGATCCAAACTATAAAAATCAACTTGGCACCAACATGGTAGTTCTCTGAATGGCTAATGCCAGGCCAGAGATCTAAGGAACAGAGGGAACAGTACACCAGGCAAGAATTCACTGGGGCTTTGGGGGAATGGGGAAAGAGTGGCACTCCACTAAGCCTGAGGGGAAATACTCAGGATCCATCTGGAGCCAGTTCTTACCGCGCAAAAGTCACAAGGGGTAGAGATCTAGGCTGATGTACTATGAATTGCCCAGCATGGAAGGAGGCTGAGACACCTTGAGATTTGGTCCCCAAGGAAACCACCTTAAAAGGGCATGGGGTCAGAGATTCAGAAAGTGAACAAGAGGGGAAAATAAGAGTGGGGGTGGACTAAAATTGCCAAAGATTTTGGGAAGAAGAAATTTCAATGACCTTGAACCTAAGCAGGTAAACCAATAGGGAAAACATTGACAGTAGACAAAAATACGGTTCCCAAATCTAGTAAATGAATCTAGGAATCTATGAATGACTACTGCAAGATGAAGGAAAATGATCCAACACTTAACACAAAAGACCCTGTGGTATTTGATGCCAACATGGAACACTAACATGCTGTTCCTGGGTGGTTTAAAAAAGAAATGAGAATTATGAAAGGAGAATTATGAAATGGCCTGCACAGCAAAAATAAGATGGAAGCTGATTGCAAGAGAGGTGCCCTATTATCTCATGTTGACTGTAACTTTGAGAAATTTGAGCTTTGTGTCACTCAATCACCCCTTTTAAGGAGGGTTCCACTGAGAAAGAGGTTGCTGTTCTAAATGTGCATGCTTCATAGAACCGCTGGGACTTGGTGAATTTATCCACTCTCCATTTCCTCCTCTTCAACCTCTTGATATAAAGGCTTCACTTCTCCTTTTGGAGCTTTCTGACTTTTTATATCTTGTTTATTTGCTGTAATTTTATAATGGTTTTTATTTTCTATGTTCTGAGCAATTTTTTTTTTGCTATAGAGAATAAAAATGAGAAATGCAGTGGATAGTGGAGATTTTTTTCAGAGTATACTATAGAGTATGGAGGTTAGTCTTTGCTCAGTGACTAGGGAAAAGAAAAAAGATCTCTTTCCTCAACTGGAGGCTCCAAGCTTACTGAATTCCATGAATATTCAGTGTAACTAGCTCTCAGAAATAACTGGGGGGAGAGGACAAAAGTGACCCATGAGACCAATTGCTCTGGACTTTAAAAAGGAAAAAAAAATCTGAGCCTATATTAAGCTTTCCTGTGACACAAAGGGGGCTTCATTCATATTCATCATTTCCTACAATGCAGTAATATTCCATTACATTCATATACCACAATTTGTTTAGCCACTTCCCAATTGATGGGCACTCACTTTGTTTCCAGTTCTTTTCTACTACAAAGCTGCTGCTATAAATATTTTGGTATGTATGGGACCTTTATTTCCATCTTTGACCTACATGAAATAATTTTTAACCATGAAAAAATCCTATACAGTTTGTGCTAGAGGGTCTATCTGAAAGAAGGAGAACAGGATGAGGAACATTTAAAAAACCAACAAGAAATATCTAGAAATAATTCATGTGTGAGTTTGAAAGTATTTCATATTTCTCATTATGGGCATGTATGATATTCTTAGAATCCCCTCCAAAAAACTGAACCTGAAGTTCCAAAATCTGTTTCAGTTAATCATCTAATCAATAAGCATCTATTAAGTATTTACTATATGCCAGTCACTGTGTTATGTACTGGGTATACAAATGTAAAGAATTAAACAATTACTCGAGGAATTTACATTTCTCAAGAGAGACAACATATATAAGTATGTGAGAGAATAAATATAAAGAAGACAAATGCAAATAAATTAAAAGTAATTAAATACAAGGCAGTTTGGGAAAGAAGACATTAGAAGTTAAGAGGGACCAGGAAAAGTTTTATGTAGAAGGTGATACTTAAACCATGACTTCAAGAGAGAGAGTCTATGATGTGGAAGTGGGGAGTGTATTTCATTTAGCTCAATTCCTTACAACTCCTTCTTTGGCCTGAACATGGAAGAGAGCAGAATACTCAAGGAAATTTCATGTCCAGGGTGGGTAGGTTTAGGAGCTTGGGGATTTAGGATTCTTTTAGATAGAGTTACTAAGAGTATGTTTATTTTCAATTGATCATTTAAGTCTCCTTATGGCTTGTTCTCAGGGAGGAAAATATGCTCCTTCTCTGAAGCTTAATTTGGAGTTGGAGAATATGGATTCCAATTCTTCAGCTCTATTATAAATTACCTATATAACTGATTTTAACAAGTATCAAATAAAATGAGTATTTCCACATAAGTAGCAGAATAGAAAAGGAAGAGTATACATGAAATTGAAATACCATTAGGAAACCTTGCTTTTCTTATTGAGTATATAATAAATTCATCATTTTACTCAAATAAATTTCTTTCTTTGCTCTTCTTTTTCATTTTAAAAAATTATTCAGTCATCATTTTTCATTCTTTTTCTTTTTTTTCCTCTTTTGGGAAAGGAAGCTACCACATCACTAGCTTTCCCTCCTTCCCAGACAACTTGGAAAACTAAAACAGAAAAACAAAATCCTTGGAACAATTATGCATAGTCAAGTAAATCAAATTCTCACATTGGTCATGTCAAAAATGTGTGCCTTCTCTTGAATCTTTCAGTTCTTATCTGTTTGTCAGGAGTTGAGTAACATGATTGATTACCAGTCTTCTCAAATCTTGGCTGGTCATTGCATTGATCAGAGTTGATAAGTCTTTCAAAGTTGTTCATCTTTATATATCATTGTTCTTGTATAAATTGTTCTGATTTTACTCACTTCACTCTGTATCAGTTCATATAACTATTACCAGGTTTCTCTAAAACATCCTCCTTCATAATTTCTTTCAGGATGACAATATTGTTACATGCATATACTATAATTTGTTCAATCATTCCACAATTGAACAATCTGCAATCCTCCTTAGCTTCCCATTCTTGGCTACAAAAAAAGAAGCTTCTATATATAATTTTGGATGTATGCTTTCTATTCCTTTTATTTTAATCTCTTGGGGTACAGGACTACAAGTGATGTTTCTGAGTCAAATGGTATTCATAGCTTAATTACTTTGGCATCATAGTTCCTAATAGCTTTCTAGCATTACTGGACAATTCAATACTTCATTAATAGAGCATGCCTGTTTTCGCACAGCTCCTCTTGGCATACAAAAAACAAAAGCAGAAACAATTCCTACCTTCTATTGGGGAAAGGATACAAGTAAATAAAAACTAATTATATGGGGTGGAGCTCACTAACATCTGGGGGATTATAGAATCTTACAATGATAGATTTAGAGCTGGAAGATCAGGAAATGTCTGGTGTAAGATGTAGCATCTGAGCTAAGCCATGAAGGAAGCTATACATTTCAAGAGGTAGAACTAAAGAGGGAGTACATTCCAGGCATGAAGGACAACTTGTATAAAGTCAAAATGGTGGAAGATGACTAAAAATAGAAAGCAGGTCCATTTGGCTGGAACATATAGTTTTCAAAAAGAAGTAATGTTCAATAAATTAGTTTTTGGTCATTATTATCATTAATGAGTTACTTTACTGAACTGATACAATTCCACTTAAATATTGGTAATGTACAATGCAATCTTGCCTTGTTGGAGGGTCCTATATGAGCATTTGTTCTTTTCAATATTAAATTTCTTATCTAAACATGGCCATCATCAAGTGCTCCACTTCCTTTTATGAAAATAAAGTTCAAAAAATGTAATTTGGCAAAGCTACTTCTGACTTCAGCAAAAGCAAAAAGAAAAATGCTATTATCATTGGACAGAGACTTTATGTAATATTCTAACTGAGTCATGGGAAATTTGTCCAGCACCTTCCACCAAATCATTTTTCAATTACTTATAACCTGATTTCTAAAACAAGTCAAACTTCATAATAGCTAGGAGGCAGCTCTCCATAAGTATGGAAAGTTTTATTATTTTTATTTTTTACCATTCAGCCAGTGTTTTACTTATCTTTCATCTCCATCTCATTGTATATATCTAAGGCATTGTCATTATAGCAAGTTGATGATAAGACAGAGATACTGCATTACTAAATTGAGCAGAACTGCTCCTAACAAAACTGGACAAGTTGGGTGGCAGGGTCTCAAGCAGGAAACTAAACATATTTGATTTTGGCCTGGATGGAGAAGATAGAAGTTGAATTTTTTTTTGTTTTTAAAATAAAAATGATGACAGCTTATTTCTATACAGTACTTCACAGTTACAGTGGGCTTTAACACCCTCCTTTCTTCTTACCCATCCCCCTCAATTCATTTCTGAATCCGATTTTTGAAAACAGAGAGAAGACTAAGTTGGAGGCTTTGCCTAAAGCTGTCTTCCCAATCGTTTGGGGGCTGATCAGTTGGAGTAAAGAAGTAAAGTGACTTTAAAAATGTAGCCATGTACAAAACATTGTAACTCAGTTTGAGCTTATATACTCCTCACATGAGTCAAAAATGTTTTGATCATCTCTTAAACAAGTTTGGAAAATGGTACAATTGCTTTAGTCCAAGAGAAGAAGGAATAGGTTTATTCTTGAACAATCAAAATACCTGAATTGCATCGGACACCTGTAGCACTGGGATTATAAGCACTATAAGGCTAAACTTCCTGTCTCTCTCAGAGCCTAATATTGTGCATTGTGCACAGAAAGACTTCAGAAATGTTTAAATGGGATTGAATTGAATTTTCCACTTTAGTTGATTAGCACTATTGTTAGATTAAAGTACAGATTCCAGTATCCATGGGTGAGTAGCTCAGTGGCTATATGATATGAACTTTGAACTCCCCTCACCTCTTTCTCTCACTTCCAGAAGTATTCACATATACTTTTGAATTTATCCCATTAGCTAAGGTATCCATTCAAAGGGAAACTCATCCCTTTAGCTAAAGGGCTTGAACCATTCTAAATTGCCATTTCCCTCTGGGAGAGATCCTAGTTTCTCACAAATACACAAAGTCTCAGAGTTAGAGGAGAAGTCAGAGGACATCTAATCCAATCCCTTAATTTGTAGAGGAGGAAGGTGGGACCCAGAGAAGTTGACTTGTACACAGTCAGGCAGGTGGGAAGAATCAGAGGAAAGGGTCAAACTTAGGTCCTCTGACTTGAGAGTTAGCTCTTTTCCCACTGCAATACACTACCTCCATTGTTTTGATTATGTAAAGGTTGTTATTCATTAGGTACGGTTATTAAGACGACCTACTATGAAGGATGGAGCCAAGATGGCAGAGTACAGGCTGGAATCCAGCTGAACTTTCCAAACTTTTCCCTTCACACAACTTTAAAATAATGCCTCAAATCAAATTTTGGAGTGGAGAAGCCAACAAAAGGTCCAAAGGAGACATTTGTCCAGTCTAAAACAACTTAGGAGGTCCACACGAGAGTTCTGTAACACTGGGATGAACACAGGCCTAGAGCATGGCAGGAGCATCAGCAGGAAGCCTTGGAAGCAGGGATGATAGTAGCAATAGGAGCTTTAGGGCCTCTCAGTGCTTCTCTGCACTGAGAGGGGGTTGGACAACTGGTCAGAAACAGATTATAGGAGACCTTTGCTGGCACTGAGTGCATCTAGAGCTGAATGGCAACTCTGTTGACCATAAGCAGTTCTGGATCACAATTCCAGGGTGGAGAGAAGTACTTGTGATCAATCACAAGGGAGCAGGGGACCTGGTCAAAATCCCAGGGTCAAGAGTTGCAAAACAGCAAGGGATCTGGTCACAGTTCCAGGTCCAAAAGAACCATCAGTAATTGTAACTTCAGGGGACCAGAGGTCCTTCCTGGAAAAAGACCAGAGCACAGACCAGAACAGTGATCAAACCTTTACCAGGATAACAACACCTTGGAAGCCCTGAAAACCGGCAGGCTCCAGAACCAGCTCTGAAAACAGCAGCACAAAAAAACTTGAAGCTTGCCTTTCCCACTCCCAGGTGAACAAAGCCCAACTTTAACATAAAGTTCAAAGTCTGTAAATAGCCTGGGAAAATGAGCAAAGATTTTTAAAAATTTATTTATTTTTAGTTTTCAACATTCACTTCCACAAGTTTTTGAGTTCCAAATTTTCGTTCCATCTCACCCCTCCACCCACCCCAAGATGGTCTGCATTCTGAATATCCCTTCTCCTAGTCTGTTCTCTCTTTCATCTCTCCCCTCTTCTCCTATCCCCTTCCCCTTCTATTTCCTTGTAGGGCAGGATAGACTTCTATCCCCCATCTCCTGTATTTCTTATTTCACAGTAGCATGTGAAACATTTTTTTTAAAATATGGTTTTAAAACTTTAGGTTTCAAATTTTCTCTCTTCCTCCCTCCCCACCCACCCTCATCGAAAAGGCAAACAACTCAATATAGGTTATACATGTGCAGTTATGCAAAACACTTCCAGAGTGGACATGTTATGAAAAACTAACTCTATTTCCCTTAATCCTATCCTGCCCTCCCATTTATTCTATTCTTTCTTTTGACCCTGTTCCTCCTCAGAAGTATTTCTTCTGATTACCCCTTTCCCAATCTGCCCTCCTCTCTATCATCCCCCTGCTCTCTTGTCCCCTTCTCCCCCTATTTTCCCGTAGGGTAAGACAGATTTCCATACCCAATTGAATGTGTATGTTATTCCCTCCTTAAGCCAAATCCTATGAGAATAAGATTCACTCATTCCCTCTCACCTTCCCCTGTTTCCCCTCCACTGTAAGAGACTTTTCTTTTCTGTTTTTTGTGAGATAATTTACCCCATTCTACCTCTCCCTTTCTTCTTCTCCAGTATCATCCTCTCTCATCCCTTAATTTTATTCTCCAGATATGACCCCTTAATCGTCAACTCACCCTGTGCCCTCTATCTATCTATCTATATATACATACTATAATTTTTTTCCTTCAACTACCCTAATACTGACAAAGGTCTCATGAGTTATAAATATCATCTTTCCATGCAGGAATGTAAACAGTTCAACTTAATAAGTCTCTTATGATTTCTCTTTCCTGTTTACCTCTTCATGTTCCACTTGAGTCCTGTATTTGAAAGTCAAATTTTCTATTCAGCTCTGGTCTTTTCATCAGGAATGCTTGAAAGTCCTCTATTTCACTGAATGACCATTTTTCCCCTGAAGGATTATACTCAGTTTTGCTGGGTAGGTGATTCTTGGTTGTAATCCTATCTCCTTTGCCCTCTGGAATATTATATTCCATGCCCTGGTCCTTTAATGTAGAAGCTGCTAAATCTTGTGTTATCCTGATTGTGTTTCCACAGTACTTGAATTGTTTCCTTCTGGCAGCTTGTAATATTTTCTCCTTGACCTGGGAACTCTGGAATTTGGCTATAATATTCCTAGGAGTTTTCCTTTGGGGATCTCTTTCAGGAGGAGATCTGTGGATTCTTTCAATTTCTATTTTGCCCTCTGGTTCTAATATATCAGGGCAGTTTTCCTTGATAATTTCTTGAAAGATGATGTCTAGGCTCTTTTTTTGATCATGGCTTTCAGATAGTCCAATAATTTTTAAATTCTCTCTCCTGGATCTATTTTCCAGGTCAGTTGTTTTTCCAATGAGATATTTCACATTGTTTTCTAATTTTTCATTCTTTTGGATTTGTTTACAGTGTCTTGATTTCTCATAAAGTCACTAGCTTCCAATTGCTCTATTCTAATTTTGAAGGAAGTATTTTCTTCAGTAGTCTTTTGGACTTCCTTTTCCATTTGGCCAATTTTTCTTTTTAGGGCATTTTTCTCCTCATTGGCTTTTTGGACCTCTTTTGCCATTTGGGTTAGGCTATTTTTTAAGGTGTTATTTTCTTCAGTATTTTTTTGGGTCTCCTTTAGCAAGCTGTTGACTTGTTTTTGATTTTCTTGCATCACTCTCATTTCTCTTCCCAGTTTTTCCTCTACTCCCTTACTTGCTTCTCAAAATCCCTTTTGAGCTCTTCCAAGGCCTGGACTGATTCATATTTTTCTTGGAGGCTTTGGATGTAGGAGCTTTGACTTTGTTGTCTTCTTCTGGTTGTATATTTTGATCTTCTTTTTCACCAAAGTAAGATAATTAGTCTGACTCTTTTTGCACTGCTTGCTCATGATCCCAGGCCAATTACTTGAGTTTTAAACTCTTTGTTAAGGTAAGAGTCTGCTTCCAATGTGGAGAGCGTACTGTCCCAAGCTTCAGGGGTTTGTATAGCTGTTTTCAGAGATACTTGTAGGGACCTGTAAATTTTCAGTTCTTCCAAGGTGGTATGATAAGGGGCAAGGTGTTTACTCCTTTCCTGGCCTGTGACCACAAGTACTCCTTTCTGTCCTGTAACTGTGAGGAGGGTCTCCTCTCCATAACCACTACAAGCTCCTCCATGTCAGTGCTCCTCCTCACCCCAGCACTGCCACCCAGAACTGTGACCCAGATCCAAACATGGGCAAAGCAAGAGATTCCTGCCTCAGCACTGGCAAAGAGATCCCTGTAATCCCTCTCTGATCAGCCACTGGATTCCCCCTCAGTCCATGGCCTGGAAGCTCAGGAAGCAGCTGCCCCCCCTCCAAGGCCACACTCTTGGGGAATGGAGCTGAAACCCCGCCTTCCTCTCTGAGCACTGCAGAAACAGACTTTTCCTACTGACCTTCTAAGTTGTCTTTGGCATTTGTGGATTGAGGAGTCTGGAAACCACCACAGCTGCCTGCAATTCAGTCCTCTGAGGCCGGCTCCAGGTTTGCTGCAGCCTGCGTGCCCACGCCATGCTGCGCTGCGCTGCCAGCCCAGCATGATATACCTTTCTGATCAATCATCGAGGTTATCTTGGGCTGGAAATTTGTTTCACTCTGTCTTTTTGTGGGTTCTGCTGCTTCAGAATTTGTTTACAACCACTTTTTTTACAACCACTGCTTTCACTCTGCCATCTTGGTTCTGCCCCCAAAAATGAGCAAACATCAAAAAACGAACTTGACCATAAAAAGCTACTATTATGGCAGGGAAGACCAAGGCACAATTTAGAAGAAGGCAACAATATAAAAATAACTACAAGCATAGTCTCAACAAAAAGAAATCCTAATTATACTCAAACCCAGAAAGAATTCCTGAATGGCTTAAAGAAAGAGGCAAGAGTTGTAGCAGGAAAATTGGGAAAAGAAATGAGAGTGCTACAAGAAAATTATGAAAAGAGAATTAGAAAGCTTGGTAAAAGAGGCACAAAAATTCACTAAAGAAAATGATCCCTTAAAAATTAGATTGGGGGGCAGCTAGGTGGTGCAGTGAATAGAACTCTGGCCTTGGAGTCAGGAGGACCTGAGTCCAAATATGGCCTCAGACACATGACACTTACTAGCTCTGTGACCCTGGGCAAGTCACTTAACCCCAATTGCCTCACCAAAAAGCAAAAAAAAAAATTAGAATTGGGCAAGTGGAAGCTGATGACTCCATGAGACTTTAAGAAACAATAAAACAAAGTAAAAATAATGAAAAATAGAAGAAAGATGTAAACTGTCTCATCAGAAAAACAATGGACCTGGAAAATAGATCAAGAAGAGATAATTTAAGAATTATTGTACTACCTGAAAGCCATGATGAAGAAAAGAGCCTAGACATCATATTTCAAGAAATTATAAAGGAAGACTAACCTGTTATTTTAGATCAAAGGGATAAAGTAAAAAAGGAAAGAATCCACTAATCACCTCCTGAAAGAGATCCAAAAATGTAAACTCCCAGAAATACTGTAGCCAAGTTTCAAACCTCCCATATCAAGGAATAAGTACTACAAGTAGCCAAAAAAAATCAAATATCATGAAACCAAGCAGTATCATGAAAGATTTAGCAGCTTCCACTCTAAAGGAATTGAGGGCTTGGAATATGATATTGTGGAAGGCAAGGAAGATTGGATTACAATATTAACCTACCCAGCAAAACTGAATATAATCATTCAAGAGAAAATGGATATTTAATGAAATAGAGGGCTTTCAAGTGTTCCTGATAAAAAGACTAGAGATGAATAGAAAATTTGACATTAAAACACAAGACTCAAGAGAAGCATAAAAGCAAACATGAGAGAGAAAACATAAAAGACTTATTAAAGTTATACTGCTTACATTCCTCTATGCGAAGATGGAACATGTAATTCCTAAAAACTTTAACAGTATCAGGGGAGTTAGAAACAATCTACACAGACTACCAATTTTTTTTTTTGCAAAAGCAAAAGTAGATCTCATTAAAAGAGATGATCAGAGAAGTTACATTTGGATAAAAGGTACCATAGACAATGAAGTAATAAGAAAATATTTTACAGAAAATTTCTATGATAAATGCCTCATTTATCAAATATATAGGGAACTGAGTTAAATTTATAAAAATGATAGTCATTCCCCAGTTGGTAAATTGTCAAGGCATATGAACAGGCAAGTTTTCAGAAATAACTATCTATAGTCATATGAAAAAAATGCTCTAAATCACTGCTGATTAGAGAAAAGCAAAATAAAACAACTCTGAGGTACAACCTCACACCTATCAAAAATGACAAATGCTAGAGGGGCTGGGGGAAAATGGGTACACTAATGCACTATTGATGGAATCATGAACTAGCTTAATCATCCTGTAGAACAATTTGCAATTATGCCCAAATGACTATAAAATTGTGTATATCTTTTGATCCAGTAATGCCACTACTAAGTCTATACCCCAAAATGATCAATATGTACAAAATTATTTATAGCAGCTCTTTTTGCAGTGACAAAGAATTGGAAATCCAATGGGCACCTATCAACTGAGGAATGGCTAAACAAGTTCTGGTATATGATTGTGATGGAATGCTATTGTGCTGTATGAAATGAGAAGGTGAGAGTGTTCAGAAAAACATGGTAAGACCTATATGAACTGATGCAAATTTAAGTGAGAAGAACCAGGAAATCAATGTACACAGTAAGAGCAATGTTGTAATGATGATCAACTGTGAAAGACTTGACTACTCTGATGAATACAATGATCCAAGAAAATTCCAAAGGACTTATGATGAAAAAAATGCTATCTACCCTTAGAGAGAGAACTGATAACTCTGATTGCAAATTGAACTATAATGTCCTCACTTTACTTTGTTTGCTTTGTTTTGTGATGTGGCTAATACCAATTTAATTTTTGCATAATTTCACAAGTATGACTGATATATTGTTTGCCTTCTCATTGCATTGGAGAGGATTGGGAGGGAGGGAGACAATCTGGAACTCAAAATTTAAAAAGAAAAGAGCATTTTAAAATAAATAATAAATAAATTTTCAGAGAAAAAAATACTATTATTCTTCACTGCTATTGACTTTGCACTTGATGGTTTGCAAAGAGCTTTGCATATATTATCTCATGGTTGATCCATCATTTTTTCTTGCCTTAATGAACAATTAATCAAACAAACCATGTAGTAATCAAATTAATGTACTTTCTAGTAGTTATTATGTTTGTATAGAAGAAGCCTTAGGCTCTAGTCATAACTTCACACATGATGAAAGAGATTAGGCAAATCACTGACCTTCTTTGAGATCTTCTTTAGAGGTAGCTAGGTGGCTCAGTTGGATAGACCATTGTGCCTGGAGTTAGGAATACCTGAATTCAAATTTAACCCTCACACACTTACTAGCTGTGTGACCTTTGGTAAGTCACTTAACATCAGTTTCCATTTTAATGGAGATAATAATTGCCTTGCATGTAGCAGTTACCAGCACATAGTAGGTGCTATATAAATGGTTATCCCCTTCCCCTTTGGGTCCCCCAATGCTCACTATGCTAAATGGGGGAAATTATAGACATCCTAGTTTTTCAGGGATGTTACATACAGATTTAAGGAGCCTTCACAGATGTAACCAGGACCCACAACCCCAGTCCCTGGACTTATACAGATTAGGCTCAATCTTAGGAGCCTCTCAAAAGCATATTTCTTGGTGGAGAAGAGATTTTGCTAAGACCTCTTAGAAATAAAGCATTACGAGAGCTGATATATAAAGATCAGTCTTCAAAATCTACCCATTCAGAAAAGTTCCAGGACATCCCCACCCTAATCTCATCTCTTATTGATTTGTGCTGGATATTTACAAATAGAACAAAACTTCACTACCACAAAATAAATGAAATGCAAAGTCAATTTGAATTAATAAAATGTCTGAGTGCTAGAACATTTTTAAGGAAATGAAATTGTGTTACTTTTAATTATATATGTATGTGATCAGAATCTAATGGCTAACTTGTTGCCAAATTAAAAAATGACAAATTATGATTTAAGAGTACTAGAATCAGAATAGTGCTGATCTAATCCTATATTTATTATTAAACTAGATATTTGGCCTTGGAGAAGTCACTTAACCCCTCTGGGCCTAGGTTTGACCATTTTGCAAAGTTAGGGGGTTGGACATTTTTTAGGTCTCCAAAGCTAGTATTCTGGGATTCAATGCCTAATTTCAAAGGAGTATATTGTGAGCTTGCAGATGGGTACTGCTACAGTACCTGAAGAGTGTTTTAATAAATGTGTCTTCTCAAGTATATCAAACCATTCTTGTATATCCACATCTAATTTGCCACAAATTTATAATGATCAGACTCTGAATTTAAAAGATTTTACTTTTAATTTTCTCTAGGAATTGATTTCTCCATATATAAAACAGAAGAAACAGCTGTAACTAGCCACAAAAGGGAACATTTTATTAAGTTAATTACATGACGCTTTGAAAAAACAAATGAGGTCATATCTATTTTATATACAACTATATACTTATATGTACGTATATGTGTGTGTGTGTGCACATGTGTGTATATATACACACACAAGCACACTTTCACCCAAAATCATTATTTACATTTTTTAAAGGGTTATAAGAATCACTTGACATAAATGTGAACACTCTAGTAGCCTTGGAAATTTCATTATTCAGAGAACAAGCCTCAATTATTTTCGGTGCTAGAAGAAAAGCAGAACCAATTTCTATATACCAGGTCCCCTTTTCTTCACCCTCTCTCTCCCTAAGGTAAAGATACCCAACCCAAGGCCCATCAAGCCCCAAACGATTTGGTCTTTTTTGACTCCCAGTTTTGCTCCTTTATGTCTTTATTGCTCCTTTGATAGGGAAATTCAAAAAAGAAAAAAGATACGAGGAAGAACAACAAAAAGCTATAATTATGAAGATTCAATTTATTTTAAAGCTTGTGGACAGAAAAGGAGAAGCAAGAGAAGAAGGAATCAAATTAATTTAGCAGGGAAGCATTGCATGAAATATTGTTGAAGTTTAATAACCATGCAAAGACAGATGATATGTGTGGAAAAATTAGTTGTAGGACCTCATAATAGTCTATTAATATTTCCTACAGGCGCAAAAACCCTTTCCTGAATAATTGTGACAAAGTAATCTTTTTGAAAAAGAGATGAAAAAAACTTCAAAAAGAGAAGACAGTGATGATGTACTGGCTGGACCGAGATGGAGACTCCCTGTCTCCTATGTAAATCCGACTGCTTCTCTGACTTTCTGTCTCCCATCTGCACATGAGATTAGAGGTAGAATCTGTAAGAGAATGGAATCCTCAGATCTGGCACTGTGATTCTCACACATATGGGCTAGGAAAATGGAGAACAGAGTACATATCTAACAGGATACTAGTGCTTTTCTAGGCAGTTTTCTGGCATTTCAGTGTTTTATGGTAACATGAAAGGCATCATCCTGTAACTTAGAGCTTCTCAAAGGTTGGTCTAAGGATCCACTGGAGTCTCCTACACTCAAGGGATCCATGAGGTCAAAACTATTCTCATAATAATGCTAAGATATTTTAATTTCTAAAACAGTAAGTATCAGTAGATATAACCCACATAAACAAAAGCTCTTTGGGAAGGGCTTGATAATTTTTAGGAGTCTAAATGGGTCCTGAGGCACACACAAAAAAAGTTGGAGAACTGCTGGCAGAAGAGATAGAGAACTAGCCTCCAAACCAGGAAGATTTGGGTTCAAGTCCCATCTCTGACCAATGACAGTTATTTGACCTGGTCAAGTTATTTCACTTCGTAATGCTCTAGGCAGTTCTCTAAGAATGTAAGTTTTGGATAGATGAGGGTTTCCTATGCCAGTGAAATCCCAGGTCCAATCTTTAGCCCTTTGATGACATAGAAGTTGTGTTGAGATGAAGATTCACCATTGCCTATATAAATCTCAAAATCTCAATACTCAATAACAAATGCAAGCTGTAATGACAACAATACAACTGTCACAAAAAACACTAATAATGATTTAAAAAAATCTGGACCTGTGATTTTTTTTTTTTGGGGGGGGGGGTTAGGCATGGGGTTAAGTGACTTGCCCAGGGTCACATAGCTAGTAAGTGTTACGTGTCTGAGCCCAGATTTGAACTCAGGTCCTCCTGAATCCAGGGCTGGTGCTCTATCCACTGCACCACCTAGCTGCCCCCTGTGATTTCAACAGTGTGGACAATATCCAGTGTGAAAACATCCAGCACTGATGAAGACTGGCAATTCATCAGTAATTTAAGGTCTTGGTTATCTTGGAGACAAAATGACTGCCTAGGCTCACACAGCTAGTACAAATCAGAGGCAGTTCTTGAAGCCAGATCTTCCTGATTCAAAATCCAAGGACCTAGAGAGCTAAGGTATTTCTCTCTCTCTCTCTCTCTCTCTCTCTCTCTCTCTCTCTCTCTCTCTCTCTCTCTCTCTCTCTCTCTCTCTCTCTCTCATATTTGCTTTCACTCTTTCTGTCTCTCTTCTCTCTTTATCTATCTCTCTTTCTTGCTTTCTCTCTCTCATTTAACCTCACTTGCTCTATATCTCTATATGCTATGTCCATAGTATTTAAATGTGATTAAACAATATTACCTAAACTGTGTTCTACGGAATGCTTGTTTTCTATAAAGAATATGAAAAGAGATTCCATAAGAAAATTCTGATGCTAGTGAAATTTATCTTCAAAAGTATGAAATATGAAATTATGTGCCTATCAAAAATAACTATTGCATATTTCATAATTTCCCAATCTCCTCTCCTCTTTGCCTTTATAGCATCTTTATCCCAGGGAAATTTCTCATGCCTTTAACCATTGGTTTAAGAATTTTTATCAATAAATTCCAAGCCCCAAAGTGTTTAATTACCCAAATTAATCTTGGAAATAAAGTTGTAGAATCCACAAGACTTTCCACAGAATCTGCATCAACATGGAGTGTTACAGGTGGAAGTGGCCAGTGATCGAAGGTATATGTGAATACACATTCACTTCACAGTAAAGTATGTAATAGCCAAACCAATAATCAAATGTCCACAGAGTCAAAAACAATATTTAGCTTATAATTACATTATGTGATAATTATAAAGTGACATGAAAATAAGTATACTACATGCATGCATGCTGAATTTCTTTCCATGATACTTTACAAATATTACTTATTATTTCTGCCTGTGAGGTCAACACTAGTGAAATCTCAATCACATGGGTGAAAGAACTGAGATGCCAAAGTATGGAGTGACTTGTACCAGGTGGCACCAGGAGATACTGGCAGCTGAGATTGGAAGAGGCATTTCCTAAGGTATTTCCTGTGGCTTCCAGTCCATTAGACTTGCAAGGCTCTTTCCCTTTTAGCCAAGTAAAATAAGGCATGTCTCATCCAAAGTTAAACTTGTCTTTTTTCCACATTCTAAAGACACCTATGGTATGGGGAAGAATCTAGGAAGATAAGTGTTTCCTTCCAGAGGGAAGGTCTTCCCTCTGATTTTTAGAAATTTGATCTTAGAAATCAATAGCAAATGCATCTGAACTCATTCTGTGTTGCCACACAGAAATTCACTGTATGCCCCACATCCCAGAGAACAAAGGCAGAGTACACATTTAGACACTTGTTAAATTTACTTTTTTTATGCACTAGGTATTGCTTGAAAATGCAGGGTATCTCTCCTCTGAAATTTATGCAAATACAGTTGATTATCAACTACGTACACTAAAGAGAGAGAATAGAAGCACACATTTTGTATGTGTGAATTTGGGGGTGGGGAGAACAGGGGTGATAATGACCTGAGGGACCACTTTGGTGGAAAGGCTTAAAGGATAACTCCTGAATAGAAAAAAAAAGAGTAAGTAACTATACTAAACCTCACTTTGCCATTGTAGTCATAGTAAATCACATTTGTCTCTGTTTTTAGAAACTAAAAAAAAAAAAAGGCAACTGTCTCCACATTGGCAGAATGTTGGTCCCCTAAACAGAGAGTTCATATCAAGCTTGCATTTTATCCTGGACTTGAATTGTCAAGGGTACCAAAGAAAGACAAGTTAGTGACTACATAAAACGTAAAACTGGGTATATGGCCTTCCCCTAACCTAGATTATCATATTAAATGATTTGAGTATTTTTTGGCTTTTAAGTAGAAACCAATAACAATATGGAATATAAAATACATTTATCTTCTAATTGTGAATAGAAAAATACATATTGCTTATAAGATACTATTTATCATTCATATTGCAGGTAACACAGAATTTACTTTAACTCAGTTAAAGAAACGTGATCTTTCAAGTTTCAGATTTGTAATTACAAATTATAGAGCAAGAGACTTGGGAACATCATTTAGCTCGCAACTAACCCCTCCCCTGACCCCACACTCTCATATTGGTTGGTCCACATTACATTATATGATAAAGGTGAAATTGTATCCCATTTTTAAAACATTTAATATTTCTCCCACACTAGATATATATGTATATCCACCCCAGTCTCTTTCCTGAGCTAAAATTGGCTGTTAGACATTTCAAACTTTATGTCCCATACATATCTGAAATTCACCAGTTCTAAAGCAGAACTTGGTATCTTTTCCCTTAAACACATCCTTTTTCTAAACTTCCCTATTGTGTCAAGGGTATCACCATCCTTCCAGTTACCCAAGTTTTCGACCACAGTGTCATCCTTGATCCTTAGAGGCAGCTGGGTGGTGCAGTGGTTAGATTATTGGGCCTCAAATCAGGAAGACCTACATTCAAATATAATCCAAACAGTTACTAGTTGTATGACCCTAGATAAGTCACTTAACCACTGTTTGCCTTAGTTTCCTCAACTGTAAAATGGGCATAATAATAACACCTACAACCCAGGATTGTTGTGAGGATAAAATGAGATAATATTTGTAAAGCACTTAGCAAGTACTTGGCACATAGTGGGGTGGGCATATAAATACTTTTTTCCTTTCTTCACTCTTCCACATAACCAAACAGCTACCAATTTTATTTTCTATTTCCTCATCATCTATCACAAATTCCCCCTTCTTCCCATTCACATAGCTACCCCTCCAGTTCAGACCCTCATTACTTCTTATCTGGGTTTTGTTGTTGTTTGGTCATTCAGTTGTGTCCAACTCTTCATGACCCCCTGGACCATAGCACACCAATACTGTCCATGGAGTTTTCTTGGCATAGATACTGGAGTGGTTTGCCATTTCCTTCTCTCATGGATAAAGGCAAACAGTGATTAAGCAACTTGCCCAGAATCACACAGCTAGTGAATGTCTAAGGTCTGATTTGAACCTAGGTTTTTCTGATGCCAAGCCCAGCACTTTATACATTGAGCCATCTACTGCCTGCTGGATTTTGTATCAACCTTCTATTTGGTTCTCCCCACCTCAACACTCTCCCCACTCCAATTCATCTTTCACGTAGTCACCAGAGTGATTTTCGTAAAACATTGACCTGGCCACATCACTTCCCTGTACAATAAACTGCCTTTTATGTTTAGGGTCTAATATAAAACCCTCAGCTTGGCATTTAAAATTCTTTACAACCAGGAACCATATTTTTCTAGACTTCTTACACACTGCTTTCCCTCCCCCCACTCTGGGCTATAGCCATACATTTATTCCTCTTGGATTTCATCTCATTAGATTCAGTCCAATGCTCTAGCACTAAATTTCATTGTTTAGTGTATTAACTATCCCTTTCAGCTCAGCTTTGTGTTACCTGCTTTTTTTATAAACACACCATCTATGCCTTTTATCCAGTAAACTGATAAAAATGTTAAACAGCAAAGCACCAAACACACATGCCTTGATGCTACCCTGGATACCTTCTGCCATTTTTGCTTTGAACTATAGATAGCTATTCTAGAAGTCTGGCCATTTAACCAGGTCCAAGATCATCTAATTGTATTATCTTCCAATCCTAACATCTTTGTATTCTGTGCAAAAATAATATTTATCAAAATCTTTGCTAAAATCTAGTTCACTATATTGAAAATATTCTTCATATCTACTAACTTAGTAATCCTTTCAAAAAAGGAAATGAGTTAGTGTGAGTCCACAGCCCTCAGCAAAATTCTCTTCTGTAAACTTCTGAATGTCATATTGTTTAGACCAGGAGTGGAGAATTTGTGGCTTCGAGGCACATGTGGCCTTCTAGGTCCTCACTGGGACCCTTTGACTGAATCCAAACTTCACAGAACAAATCTCCAGGGATTCCCCACTCCTGGTTTAGACTATTCAAATAATAGCTTACTACCCTTTACAATTAATCTGTCATATATTTTCTATTGGGCACCTAGCATGCTGGCACTGAGTCAGGAAGACTAATCTTTCTAAGTTTAAATCTAGCCTCAGATATTTATTAGCTGTGTAATCCTGTGCAAGTCACTTAACCCTGTTTGCCTCAGTTTCCTCATGTGTAAAATGAGCTGGAGAAGGAAATGGCAAACCACTCCAGTATCTTTGCCAAGAAAACCCTAAATGGTTCCACTTCCAGGAGCCAAGATGGCAGAGTAAAAAGGTAGTCACTTTCACCCTCCCCTATCAACCTCTGAAAACCCAGAAAATATCACCCCAGAAAAAATCCTGGAACACCTGAACTAAAAGAAAGATGGGGAACAGCAGTGCAGCAGCCCAGCAAACGGGTCTCCCAGTGCCTCAACAAAAATAAGGGAAGCAGCAGTACAAAGGGCCCCAGGCAGATAAGCACCCTGTAGCATTCATCTGAAAGGAGCTGAAGAAAGCAACCTAGAATCTTCCTAAAGTCCCAGACTTGCTGATTCCAACCCAACACCAAGTAAGCTGTCAGAACCCTACAGCCTCCAACTGTCAACCAGGAGGAGATCCTGAAGCCCAGGTGGTAGAGCAGGCAAACACCAACACCGGGACCTCTGAATGCCTCAGTGAGGGTGGGGGAACCAGTGAAAACTACCAGGTGCCTCAGCACTATACCTCAAAAGAATCTCCTAGTGCATTAGCAGAAATGAGGGAGGCAGCATTGCAAGGGGCCCCAGGCAGATAAATACCCTGCAGCACCCATCTAAAAGGAGCTGAAGAAAGCTCAAGGAAAGGAAAAGCAGGCAACCTAGAATTGCCTGAAAGTTCCAGCCTTGCTGATTCCAGACCAACATGAGGTAAGCTGCCAGAACCCTACAGCCTCCAATTGCCAACATAAGAGGCCCCCACACAGAAAGCCAGTGACTAAGACCTAGGCTCCCAACACAAGAAGCGTGGTTCAGTGCCCTGTGCTCCCCAACAGAAGACCTCAATCTCTTTTAAGGCCAAGGAATGAAGAAACCATGAACAAAAAGAAATGTACCATAGATTCATATTATGAGAAGAGTGAAGATCAAGACAGAAATTCTGAAGATGACAACATTGTCAACAAACCCATATCTGCAATATCAAAAGGGAGTATGAACTGGTCTGAAGCCCAAAAAGCCTTCTTAGAAGAGCTCAAGAAGGATTTTAAAAGTCTAATGAGAGAGGTAGAAGAGTCCTTCAAAAATACAATTGGCCAATTGGAAAAAAGTACACTGAAGAAAACAAGTCCCTAAAAAGCACAATTGGCAAACTGGGGGGGAAAAAAGTACACTGAAGAAAACAAACCCTTAAAAATACAATTGGCCAACTGGAGAAGGAAGTACAAGAACTAACAGAAGAAAGCAATCTATTAAAAACTAGAACTGGACAAATGGAAACTAATGATTCTGTGAGACAGTAAAAATTAGTCAAACAGAAGCAAAAAAAAAAAATAAATGAAAATGTAAAATACCTAATTGGTAAAACAACCTACCTGAAAATCATGATGAAAAAAAGAGCCTGGACAGTATCTTTCAGGAAATCATAAAGGAAAACTGCCCTGAAGTCCTAGAACCAGAAGGTAAATAAAGCATAGAAAGAATACACTGATCACCACCTGAAAGAGATCCCAAATTGACAATGCCAAGGAATATAATAGTAAAATTCCAAAATTACCAGATGAAAGAGAAGGTGCTGCAAGCAGCCAGAAAGAAACAATTTAAATATTATGGAACCCCAGTCAGGATTACACAGGACCTTGCAGCTTCTACATTAAAAGACCACAGGGCATAGAACATGATATTCTATAAGGCAAAGGAGCTTGGATTGCAGCCAATATTCATTGGATATTCAACAAAATAGGAGACTTCCAAACTTTCCTGATAAAAAGCCCAAAGCTCAACAAAAATTTTGATCATCAAGTACAAAACTCAAGAAAGACATAAAAAGATAAATGGGACAGAAAGATACAATATATTGTTAATAAGGGCAGACTGTTTACATCCCTACAAGGTAAGATGACACTTACAACTCTTGAGAACCATATTGTTATTACACCATGTTAAAGGAGTATACATAAAAGTGAATATTGATGCAATGATTTTAAAAAAAAATCTAATCGAGTGGGTTAAATGGATCCAAGTAAGTGGATTAGCCTGATCTTAGAAAATGTAATAAGAAAGGAGGAGGCAGACAAAGGTAAATTACATTACAGGAAAAGACACAAAATCCTATTACAACAGAGGGAAAGAAGGAAGGGGGGTGAGCATTGTTTGAACTTTACTCTCATCAAATTTGGTTCAAGAAGGGAATAACATAATCAGTTAGGTACAGAAATCCAACTTGCCCTAAAGACAGTAGGAAGGGAAGGGGAAAGAAAAGGGAGGTGGGGTAGAAGGGATGGAAAAAGCAGTAAGGGTAAAGTGGAAGAAAATGGAAAGGGATAATAGAAGGGAGGAGAGACTGAAGGAGGTGGTGTTCAAAAGCAAAACACTAGTGGGGGGAAAGGAGAAAGGAGAAAGAAAAGCATAAACGGGGGAAAGGATGAAGAAAAAGACACAGATAGTAATCATAACTGTAAATGTGAATGGGATGAACTCTCCCATACAACAGAAGCAGATAGCAGTACAGATTAAAAAACATAAACCTACAATATGTTCTTTACAGGAAACACACTTGAAAAAGAGTGACACACACAGGGCAAAGGTAAAAGGCTGGAGCAGAATATATTATGCTTCAGCTGAAGTAAAAAAAGCAGGGGTAGCAATCCTGATCTCAGATAAAGCAAAAGCAAAAATAGATCTAATTAAAAGAGATAAGAAAGGAAACTACATCCTGGTAAAAGGCACCATAGAAAATGAAGTAATATCATTACTAAACATATATGCACCAAATTGTATAGCATCCAAATTCTTAGAGGAGAAGTTCAGGGAGTTACAGGAAGAAATAGACAGCAAAACTATACTAGTGGGGACCTCAACCTCCCCCTCTCTACTAGATAAATCTAACCACAAAATAAACAAGAAAGAAGTTAAGGAGGTGAATAAACATTAAAAATAGGTATGATAGACTTCTGGAGAAAACTGAATGGGATAGAAAGGAATATACTTTTTTCTCAGCAGTACATGGCACATACACAAAAATTGACCATGTACTAGGGCATAAAAACCTCACAATCCAATGCAGAAAGGCAGAAATATTAAATGCATCCTTTTCAGATCATGATGCAAAAAAATTTATGTAAAAGGGCCATGGAAAGATAGACTAAAAAATAATTGGAACTAAAATAATCTAATCCTAAAAAATGAGGTCAAACAACAAATCATAGAAACAATCAATAATTTCATTCAAGAGAATGACAATAATGAGACAACATACCAAAACTTATGGGATGCAGCAAAAGCAGTTCTTAGGGGAAGTTTTATATCTCTAAATGCTTACATAAATAAAATAGAAAAAGAGGAGATCAATGAATTGGGCATACAACTAAAAAAACTAGAAAAAGAACAACTTAAAAATCCTCAACTAAACACTAAATTAGAAATATTGAAAACCAAAGGAAAAATTAAGAAAATTGAAATTAAGAAAACTATTGAACTAATAAATAAAACTAAGAGCTGGTTTTATGAAAAAACCAATAAAATAGATAAACCTTTGGTTAATTTAATTAAAAAAAAAGAAAGAAGAAAACCAAATTACTAGTATCAAGAATGAAAAGGGCAAGCTACCACCAAGGAAGAGGAAATTAAAACAATAATTAGGAATTATTTGCCCAACTATATGCCAACAAATTTGACAATCTTAGTGAAATGGATACATATTTACAAAATATAAATTGCCCAGATTAACTGAAGAGGAAGTAAAATACTTAACTCCATCTCAGAAAAAGAAATTGAATAAGCTATTGATGAACTCCCTAGGAAAAAATTTCCAGGGCTAGATTGATTTACAAACATTTAAAGAACAATTAATTCCAATACTATATAGACTATTTGGGAAAATAGGTGAAGAAGGAGTCTTACCAAATTCTTTTTATGATACAAATATGGTGCTGATACCTAAACCAGGAAGAGTCAAAACAGAGAAAGAAAATTATAGACCAATTTCTCTAATGAATATAGATGCAAAATTTTAAACAAAATATTAGCAAATAGATTGCAGCAACTTATCACAAGAATAATACACTATGACCAGGTAGGATTTATACCAGGAATGCAGGGTTGGTTCAATATTAGGAAAACTATCAGCATCATTGAGCATATCAACAACAAAACCAACAGAAACCACATGATCATCTCAATAGATGCAGAAAAAGCTTTTGACAAAATACAACACCCATTCCTATTAAAAACACTAGAAAGCATAGGTATAAATGGAGTCTTCCTTAAAATAATAAATAGCATCTATCTAAAACCTTCAGCAAGCATTATATGTAATGGGGACAAGCTAGAAGCATTTCCAATAAGATCGGGGTGAAACAAGGATGTCCATTATCACCACTGTTATTCAATATTGTACTGGAAATTAGCTTTAGCAATAAGAGAAGAAAAGAATTGAAGGCATTAGAATAGGCAAAGAAGAAACAAAGCTATCACTCTTTGCAGATGACATGATGATATACTTAGTGATTACTAGAGAATCAGGTAAAAAACTACTTGAAATAATAAACAACTTTAGCAAAGTTGCAGGCTATAAAATAAGCCCACATAAATCATCAGCATTTCTATATATTACCAACAAAGCCCAACAGCAAGAGATAGAAAGAGAAATCCCATTTAAACTTACTGTAGACATTAAAAAATATTTAGGAGTCTGCCTCCTGAAACAAACCCAGGATTTCTATGGACACAATTACAAAACACTTTTTACACAAATAAAATCAGATCTAAATAATTGGAAAAACATCAGTTGCACAAGGGTAGGCCGAGCTAATGTAATAAAAATGACAATCCTACCTAAGCTAATTTACTTGTTCAGTGCCATACCAATCAAACTACCAAAAAATTATTTTATAGAGTTAGAAAAAATAATAAGATTCATTTGGAAGAACAAAAGGTCCAGAATATCAAAGGAACTAATGAAAAGAAATTCAGGAGAAGGTGGCCTAGCAATTCCAGATCTTAAATTGTATTATAAAGCAACAATCATCAAAACTGCTTGGTACTGGCTAAGAAACAGGGAGGTGGATCAGTGGAATAGGTTAAATATGCAAGACACACTAGTCAATGACTATGGCAATCTATTATTTGATAAGCCAAAGACCCCAACTTCTGGGATAAGAATCTACTCTTTCAAAAAAACTGCTGGGAAAACTGGAAAAGTGTATGGCAGACATTAGGCATAGACCCAAATCTCACACCATATACAAAAATAAAGTCAAAATGGGTTCATGATTAAGGTATAAAGGCTGATACTATAAGCAAACTGGGAGAACAAGGAATAGTTTACCTTTCAGATCTATGGAGAACAGAAGAATTTGTGACCAAACAGGAGATAGAGAACATTACGAAAAGCAAAGTGGGTGATTTTGATTACATTAAATTGAAAGGCTTTTGCACAAAGCCAATGCAACTAAGATTAGAAGGAAGGTAGAAAATTGGGAAAGAATTTCTACAAACTGTCTCTCTGATAAGGGCCTCATTTCTAAAATATATAGAGAATTAAGACAAATTTATAAGAATACAAGCCATTCCCCAATGGATAAATGGTCAAATGATATGAACAGACAGTTCTCAGGTGAAATTAAAGCCATCTATAGTCATATGAAAAAATGCTCTAAATCATTATTGATTAGAGAAATGCAAATCAAAACAACTCTGAGGTACCACATCACACCTATCAGATTGGCCAACATGACAAAACAGGAAAATGATATAAAAATTTGCATACCCTTTGAACCAGCAATAGCACTTCTAAGGCTGTATCCCAAAGAGATCAAACCAATGCGAAAAGGACCCACATGTACAAAAATATTCATAGCAGCTCTTTTTGTGGTGGCAAAGAATTGGAAATTGAGAGGATGCCCATCAATTGGGGAATGGCTGAGAAAGTTGTGGTATATGAATGTAATGGAATACTATTGTGCTATAAGAAATGATAAACAGGCTGACTTCAGAAAAACCTGGAAAGACTTGTATGGTCTGATGCTGAGTGAACTGAGCAGAACCAAGAGAACATTGTACACAATAACAGCCACATCATGGGATGACTAATATTGATAAACCTAACCCTTCTCAGCAATACAAGGATCTAAGACATCTCCAGAGGCCTCGGGTTGGAAAATGCTGTCCACATCCAAAGAAAGAACTATGGAAGTTGAATTGCTATCTTTTTTTTCTGTTCTGTTGAGTTTTGTTTCCTCTTTCTGATGGTTCCTCCTGTTGGTTTTAATTTTTACTTACAACTTCACTAATGTGAAAATATGTTTAATAGGAATGTAAATGTATAGCCTATATCATACTGTGCGCCATCTTGGGGAGGGTGATGGAGTGGAAGGGGGACAAAAATTTTAAACTCAAAAGTGTATGGAAGTGATTGTTGATAAATCAAAATAAATTAATAAAATAAATTTTTAAAAGAGAGAAAGAAAAAATAAGTCCAAAAAACCCCTAAAACTAAAAAAAAAGAAAAAACCTAAATGGGGTCACAAAGAGTCAGAAATGACTGAAATGACTTGAACAATAATCTTTTGGGGGATAGTCAGATGGTACAGTGGATAGAGTGCTGGCTGGAGTCAGGGGGACCTGCATTCAAATTTAGCCACCAACATTTACTAGCTATGTGATTCTGAGAAAGTCACTTAACCCTGTTTGCCTCACTTTCCTAATCTGTAAAATGAGCTGGAGAAGGAAAGGCAAACCACTCTAGTGTCTTTGCCAAGAAAAGCCCAGATGAGGTCAGGAAGAGTCAAACATAACTGAAAATGACTGAACAACATATTTTCTATTATTGAAATTGTAAGTTCCTCCAGAGAAGTAATTTCTATGCACACTTTTAATCTCTCATGGTGCCTAGCAGTGAGATAGACAGATAGAGAGTAGACAAATGAAACAAATATTTATTGAAAAGATGAATTAGGATAAAATTACCTTGCATTCCCTAATAGAATTTCCATAAGGAAGATTTGCTTCTAGTGGAAATTTTTTCAGTCAGTTACATAACCTCTTGGAGTTGGCATCCTTGAAATCCATTTTCTTACCTTCATTCTTTTAAACCTTATATTCATGCTGCTTATTCTCCTTTTTCACATTTGTCTCATCCTGTTACAGGTGCAAGAAACTCCTCTCTACAAGAAAGTAGAAATCAAGATGAACTCTGGGAGAAATTATCCTTTCACCAACATGTACCTAATGAAGCTACCTCATGGTTTGTCATAGACATAGCTGGGATTTGAACAATGGTAAATCTCAGCAAGGTCAACAATCTTACGAGGCTTTTGTAAGGATTAAGCATATTATTATCACCCAATCTGCACCTTTTATGATGACTACCACCATCATCATTCTCACCTACCATAACCCTATACAAAAGGTCATTGAATATGAAGAGAAGGAAAAGTAATAATACTGTAGATTTGCTTAAATTCTGCCTTTGGGCCACTTAAGAAGTATAGACTGTAATCCCCAAACACCTAAAAATAGGAAAACTGAAATATAATCACAAACCAATAGATCTATCTACTCTATTCTATTTGATTCAATTCAATTATGTTCTGTTCTGTTCCATTCTGTTCAGTTTCATTCCATCATGTCCCATCTCATTCCATTCTGCAACTGTTTATTGCATGCATACTATTCTATTATACTAAATTCAACAAATAACACCTACTATGTACTTGCTAAATATCTACTATGTAAAGAGTGCATCCAAAAGCGTTATCCCTACCCTGTGGAGTTTAGTAAGGGAATATAACACATAAACAAATAATTTTTTTTAAGGCAGTTGGGGTTAAGTGACTTGCCCAGGGTCACACAGCTAGTAAGTGTCAAGTGTTTGGTCTGAGGCCGGATTTGAACTCAGGTACTCCTGACTTCAGGGCCAGTGCTCTATCCACTGTGCCACCTAGCTGCCCCAACAAATAACTTTGATATAGAATAAAATGTGAACACTGCCTAACATATTTTTTTTTTGCTTTTTGGTGAGGCAATGAAGGTTAAGTGTCTTGCCCAGGGTCACAGAGCTAGTAAGTGTCATGTGTCTGAGGCTGGATTTGAAATCAGGTCCTCCTGACTGTAGGGTCAGTGCTCTATCTGCTGTGCCACCTAGCTGCCCCAGTAACATAATTTTTTTAAAAGTACTTTGTGAGTGGTTAGAGTCCTGGAGTCCTGGTCCTGGAATCAGGAGGACCTGAGTTCAAATAGCTGTGTAACTAGCTGTGTAACCCGGGGCAAGTCACGAAGCCCTTATTGCTCCCAAAAGAACATACTTTGTATGGCTAAAAGAATGAGAAGGAAACTGCATGACAGAGAGTAGGAAAGACCTTACGATGGTGAAGATTTTTGAGTTGAATATTGAATGGAGAGTACTTTAATAATAGGTGGAATATTCAGTAAATTCTAGCATGAGTGTCTATTTCCACTGTTTCTCTGCTACAAGGGGGCAATGAAGACTTGTCCTGCATGCTGCTGAGGCCATGGGTGAGCATGTTGGAGCAAAAAGGGTTGAGGAAAATACATCACAAGATAAAAAGGACACTGCTTGGGAGAAATAGACTAAGACCATCAAACAGTCATTTTAATAACTCTCCCTATATTTTGTCTCCTCCTCTGATGCTGTCCTGTTTATGTTAAAGTTTCTTTCTACCTAGATTCATCCCTCTTGGATTTTTGGCACTCCAAAGAATCCCTAACTACAATCCAGTCTAGCCTTTCATTTATATTCATTTGTATCCCAACCCAGACCATGCCTTTCATTTCCCAGGTCACAGATTATCCCTGACCTCATAGATCCATCAGTAATTGTCCTCCAGACCACCCCAAGTTTTGACAACTAAAGAGAACAACAGAGGCAAAAGCATGGAGATGGGAAAACATAAGATATTTATGTACTAAGGACTGATTAGTCTAATATGGATGGAGTACAGTGCACATGAAAGAGACTTGTTCGAAATGTTTAGAAATGTGGGGTGGTTCCAGCCTTTTCAGAGTCAAAAATACCAGACTAAGGAGTTAGTATTTTATTTGGTAGACAATAGGAAGCTATTGAGTGTTTTGAGGAATGATATAATTAGTTCCATATATAAAGAAGATTAATCTAGAAGCAGTGTGAAGTATGGATTAGAAGAGGCAAAGGCTAGAGACAAGACCAATTAGGAGGTTATTGCAATAGTCCAGGCAGTTGATAATCGGAGTTGTACCAGGATGTTGGCAGAGGGAACTAAAAGGAGGGGATGAATACTAATGAAACTGGAGAAGTAGAATTGGCAGAACTTTGCAATTAATTGCATGTGAGAAGTAAGGAAAAAGGAAGAATCAAGGATATAAACATACATGTCTGAGCGAATAGTCAATGGAATGGACTGGCCATACCCAATCATGTCCCTGTGTCTTAGAAAAAAATTTATTCACTGAAACCATGCAATTATTTCCAGTACTTGTTTAGATGGGCAGAAAAAAAGAGTGGAATGTAGGTGCATTAGGGTAAAGGGGGTGAGGAGTGAAGCACTAATGGATTCAAATACTCAAATATTCAAATGGATCTGTAATCTTATCTATTCAGAATTCTCTGAAATGATACAGATCAAAAACCACACATGTATGCTCACTCTATGATAGTCTCATTCGTGTTGTACTGGAAATTTGCTACTAGAGGTCCACCTAATTTGCTTGAGGCCTCCCTCATTTTTTTCTCAGCATCATGCATGAGAATACCAGCAGAGAACTCTGGCCATCCATCTGTCATCCTTCACTTTCATCATATGACTAGCTCATCTTCTCCTTTTGTCATATTCCTTGCTGATGTCTTTTATTCCTGTCCTTCTTTAGAGTTCTTTCTTGATAGCATATTGCAGCCTGCTTACACTCACCATGCACCTTTCTATTGCCCTTTGTGTGATAATCATCTTTAGTTCTTTGAAGGTAGGCATACTCTAGGTCTCACTTCCATTCACCAATACTGGTTAAAAGTTCATATGGAAAATAATGGACTTTTGCTGTTATGGGAAGCTTGAGGTCAATAAAAGTGCTTTGCCAATTCCTGAAAGCAACCCAAACCTGCTTTTCTCCTCAACCAAGAGACTTGCTAATTGTTTATGTCTATGTTCTGTCCCATAAATACACACTTTTGAACAAGTCCAACATGGTGTTCTTTCAGGTGCATGTTAAAATTTATACAGGAGACATTCTTCAAACATCTGGACATTCCTACATGTATGGAAAGATCAAATCACTTTCAATGTTATAGATCTTTTCCAGGGGATTCTTCAATGTCATAATTTTATCTGTAAGCAGTAGCAGCTAGAGAACCTTGTTGTCTACAGGGAATCCCTCCTCACACTTGATTCTTTACTTCAATGGATTTCCTCCATGGAAGATATTTTTTGGTGAGCATACAGATCCTGTTTTATACTTTATCTGATATTTATTATCATTGGGTTACTAACTAGAGTTGGTTTTTGCTATTACTTCTTCCAAGGAATCTTGAGTAGTTATATGGAAGGAAAAAGCTTGTAAAAGAATATGTAAGGAGGTATTTTGTTCTATCAAGTCAAATGCTTTTTTGTAATCAACACACAGTAAACACAATGGGATTCTATGCTATCTATATCTTTCAGTCAATTGTGATATAATAAAGACATGCTCTTTTGTTAAATGTTGCTTGTGAAAGCCACAAACATTTCCAATTTGTGGACAAATGACCATCATAAAGTTTTGTATATATGAATAAATAAGCTTAAAGGTTAGCTACCTAAGTTCTTGAGTGCAGCTTTTTTTGGTATTGTTAAGATTCAAGATTTTTCCATACTTTTGTATCTTTCTCCAGATGCCACAAGTCCTCATTCCTCAATGCCATCACAATTGTTATCTCCTGAATCCCAGATCTCCTTTCCACGAATTTGATCCAAATTGGCAGTTTTTCCCATTTTTGTTTTTTGGTGACATTTCTATGTCTTTTAACACCTTAGAGACTGTGATGTTAGGATCCAATTAGCATGTCTTTTCTATTTTTCTTCTATTTGTCATCATCATTTCATTTTCATCCTGCAGTGTCATAGGAATGACAGGAATGCTTAGCTGGTTTCTGCTTTATAAAACAATACTGCTTACAATCATCTATCATTCTTCATAAGATTTTTTTTGGTAAGGCAGTCAGAGTTAAGTGACTTGCCCAGAATCACACAGCTAGGAAGTGCCAAGTGTCTGAGGCCAGATTTGAACTCAGGTCCTCCTGATCCAGGATTGAAGCTCTATCCACTGTGCCATTTAGCTGCCCCTTTTCATAAGATTTTAATGACAAGTTTGTATTATAACCCAGTGTTGCTTTTGCCATTTCTGTCTCTCTTTTTGGCAATAAGTTAAACGTTTGCTAACTAAGATGCTTTTGGTTTTGTTTGGTTATTTTGGAGGGGGGTGGAGATGGAGTCTCATTGTAGCAGTTAATTTACATTGGTTCAAATTCTGAATGGAATTCTTATAATTGGAATGTATGTCATTTCTGTCATCCATTTTCCGTTTCTTGGTCTGTTCCTGGGTCCATACCCAAAGCTTTTCCAGCATGGTAGAACTTCTTAGAGCTTGTATTCTGCCTTCAAGAACCCAGAGTCATCTCCATGCTATGTTGAGGCATTAGAACAGGATTTGTAGAAGTAAAGAAACATGTCAGGAAACAATAATGATAGGGGAAGGAAGTTATAGTTGATAGCAGACTTGAAATTACATCTGGCACTTCTCTAAGCAAGGGAAAAGTATTCTCAAATTTAAGATGGAAGAGGAAGCTAGTGAATAAAGGATGGACTCTAGAACTCATTTAAGTAGAGTAGAAATATTCAGTTTCCATGAGATTAAACAGCTTGGAATTGATGATGGGATAAGGGATAATAAAGTGATAGAAACTAGCTTTGATTGACTCCTGTCTATCAGAACTTATTAGCATTATAATGTGATTTGCTAAAGATGCCTTTTACAGAAACATCCTCAGGGTCTTAAGATTAAATGTTGTCAAGTAACAAAATGTCTGTGTTGTCATAGTCTCATATTTAGGATCTGAATAACATTTAACAAAAGCTCATTAAGTATACACTATGCATAAGGCCAAGTGGTAGGCCCTGTGGGTAGATTCAAAGATGAATGATATACCCTTTACCTCCAAGTTTACAAAATATAAAGGGAGATAAGATATTGCATCAGCTATAAAACAAGGCAGAATACGATAAATGTACACTTGTAGCATTGCACCTGGACAGCATTTTAAACTTTTCAACATGCATTCTTTGAAGAAATTAGATGACCTAATAGATACAGTGCTGGACTTGTATTCAGGAAGACTGAATTTGAATCCTTCCCTCAAATACTTATTAGCTGACTCACACTGGGCAAATCAATTAACTCACTTGGTTTCACATTCTATAATTGAAAAATGGGGACAGTAATGGCATTCCCTTCACAATGTTATTATAAGGATCAAATATGTAAAGCACTTTTCAAACATTAAAGCATTTTATAAAATGTAACCTGTTGTATTACTATTATCATTTGGTTTTTTTCAACAAATATTGGCTGTCAAAAATACCTGTAATATACAAGTATTATTCTCAATATCAAAGCGATAGCAAGGTGTTTAAGACATATTTCCTGTGCTCAAGGAGCAACTTAAAAATAACTATGATACTGTGTATTATAAGAAAAATGCTACATAAGTCTCTCAAGAGGTATAGAAATCTGTCAGTAATAGGGAAAGATACTTGAGCAGTTAGAATTTGAAGTATGTGCGGGATGGTAGAATTTTGACAGAGATTTTGGGAGGGATGAATTGTAGGTGGAAGAGTTGCCTAAGCAAAAACCAAAGACAGGGAGATGCAAGGAATATTAGGCAATGACAAGTAGAAAAGTTTGTCTAGAGCACCCATTTCCAGTAAGGCAGCAATACAAGATGAGTCTAGAAAACTAGGTTAAAGTCTCATTTTGGAAAGCCTCATGTGTCCAGCTGAGGAATCAAGAGTTTGTTTTGTAGATGATGGGGTTCATGTTCATGTTGTTGTTGTCATTGTCATCGTCATCATCATCATCATCATCATCATCATTGTTACTTCAATATTTCAAGGATACAGGATTTCATTTGTATGGATACTTCCTGCACTGATTACAGATCTCAAACCCTCCTCTGTCTTAGAGAGTTGTTATGGTCAAAAAATTCCTCAACTTTTAGCACTACTTAACTAGTCCAGCCCTCGGCCTGCAGAAGCATTGCCTGTTTTGCACTTACACCTATTCCACGATGAACTTAGCCCTATTCCAGTTAGAACCTACATTCTCTGACACAGATTTTGACAATTGAGTGTCACTTTCACATCTAGATAAGGCACTGGAGAAGGACTTTAGTGGATGTTTGTAATGAGAAGGAGGAAGAGGGGTGAGAATAATGATAACTCACATTAATATAGTGTTTCATGGCTCACTAAGTGTTTTCTCTAGATAGGCAGGTAAATGCAGTGGAGTACTAGAGACTAGTTTCTACTGGTAGAAGTAAAAGCCTCATCACTTGTCACTAGGGCTGCTGGGAGCAGTGAGGCTAGATTGGTGTGAAAGGGCAGTTATTTCTCCTATTATTTAAAAGAGAAGAGTGAGACATGAGTAGTGAGCTAGGTAGTCTGAAAAAAACTGAAAGAGAAAAAGACTATAAGAATCAAGAGCTAGACAAAGAGACAGAGACAAAAAGAAACAGAGATGGAGAAAGAGGTGGAGAGAAACAGAGAGACAGAGAGATGGAAACAGAGAGGTGGAAAGATAGACAGAAATAGAGAAGCAGAAACAGAGACAAAGAACAACAAAAACAGACAGATATTAAGAGATCATAATATACAGGGGCCTGACCTCCAATTGTCTGCTACGCAAGTACCCAAAGAGATTTAACATCACCATTTTACATATAAGAAAACTGAGGATCAGATAAGTTAAATGGCTGACCCACAGTCACATAGCTAGTTAATGTCAAAGTTAGGACTTGAAATCCAAGTCTTCTAATACTAAGCTCAGTGTTCTCAAAGTTTTTTTGAGTAAAAAAGTGATATGACCACTGGTGTGTTTTAACAAGACTAGGCAACATATAAAAAACAGATGGAGATAAGGAAGAGACTGGAGAGGAGAAGGCAAATATTTCAGTAATCCAAGAGTAAGGCCTGATGACCTGCTGGCAGCAGGAATGGAAAGGAACAGTTATTCTCTCTTATATTAGTAGTCTAAGAAATTCTTCCCTTTAATTTAGAGGGAGAATTAACAATGGCTCCAAAGTTTTGAGTTTGGATGACCATCAGTATGTGGCAGGGGCAAGTCAAGAAAGGGAAACTCAGTTGAGAGGGAAGAGGGAGAGTGTGGTTTTAAACATGGTGTGTTTGATGTGAAGGAAGATACGTCCAGCTGAAAGTTGGAAAAGAAGAACTGGTGATCAGGGAAATTTGTAAATCACAAATGGAAAGATGAGACTTGAAACCAAGAAGATTTCTGAGGAAAATGTTGCTTTATAGGAGATCATGAGGTAGGTGAGTGGGATGGTGTTTTCCCCCATTTAATGGTTATGGAGTTTGAGGCAGAAAAACATTGAGACTTATCCGTAGCCAGACTGATGCTAGAAGACCTTTCCATAGCCTTCAAAGAAATTTTCACTAAATGACAGCCTCTCCATTGTGCTTGAAATCTTTTTGTTTTCCCAGCTCCTACACAGTACTATTTTTTTCTTGGGAGAATTCACCATTTGTATTTGTGCAGTTTGTAAATCACATCACTATTAAAGCAATAACTTAGAGAAGCAGTGTACCTTAACAGATTTCAAGTTCAACGTCCTCATTTTACAGATGAAGAAACTGAGACCAAGATACTTTTTAAAATTGTCTAATAGCTTCATTAAGACAGATGATGGCAATGTGAAAGAAATCCTTTGGAAGGGTTAGAACATGATTCACCAAGATTTAGGACTGAGCACAGCATCTTATAAAGATTTATGTCAGCACTCTTAAATAGGGGTTTGAGTTGATTCCAGAATACACCTACAGCAAGTTTAAAAAAAATCCACCAACTAGGTCAAGCCTGTGGTGGGAGAAGGTAGGGGGAGGGCAAAAAGAAAGCAAAGCCACCTGGACCAAAAAAAAAATGAAATTCCTGTTTCTAATGTCTCTTCTTCCTATTTCATCTTTACAGAGCCATCCCTTTCCTGTCCTCACTCCCCCATTTCCCTTTCTTTCTTTCTTTTTCCCCCCTTTCTTTAAATGCAGTCTAATCCTGAGTGTGAACTGATGTAGTTTGTGTGTTAGGGGGAAAAAAATCTCTCTCTTTTTCTGCCTTTTTTTTCTTCTTCTTCCCTTGGCCCAGTTCATTATTTTTCTTTCTTGTCACTCAGTGTGATAGGTTGAACAGAAGTGCACAGATGAGCACTGAAAACGGTGTCACAAGGCCTTAATCTACTCTTTAATGCCTGACTTCAGAGATGTCATTTATCTTCTAACTGCAGCAGGCATCCACCAACTTTATCTCTAATAATATATTGATGGATTAAAAGGGTCGGGCAGGAGACCGGGCTGGAAAAATTGCTTATTGACATCAAAATACAGTGCCCTCAACCTGATAAACATGGAGGGGCTCGTGTATCTCCCAGAATAGTTGGCGTGGCTATATTTTTTTCCCCTAACATGTTTCCCCCAGGTTCATGGGGTGGTCCAGGAAAATAAACAAATACCAAACATTATTTCGATGCTGACATGGCTGAGGGACACACGAGATATTTTGAGACACACATTTTTAATGTCAGATTTATAAATGCACTGGGGTTATTTATGACATGCTGTAGCATAGTCTAGAGTGACTTGAAACAGGCACCTATAAGGTGTAAATAGCTCTAGAAATATTAGAATATTCTTCTTGAAGGCTTTTAAAAGTGGTGGTTCCAAATGGAAACTTTGGACTCCCTTCTTGTTCTTTGCTGGCCTTGCCTGGTGGCAAGATGGGGAGGGGATGGATTAGGCATGTATTAATGCAAATGGAAGAGATTTCTTTGTTTCATGATCTCTTCAGTTCAGAGGTTCACTGGTAGCAAAGGGGTTTAAATCTTCCTTCATTTCCCCTTTCTTAGTCTGTGTCTACATGCCCAAACCAGTGAGGGGAGTAGCCAAAGAAGTGGGGTAGGGGTGCAATTTGATCAGTGTGTTTGCAAGTGTCTATTCCCAGACTATTTTCAAAGGAACCTGTTGTCTGACTGAATTTGGCAATTTCTTACAAATTTCTGTGTGTAGAGAAACCCCACTACATATTTTCTTTTTCTGTGAGAGATAGTGTCTTATCCTCAATGATGTGGACATTCACCTTAAATTAAAGTGTTGCCTTCAGTCCTGCTTCCTTTGTTTGGAAAAGTAAGCCCAAATGAGATGATTCCCGGAATTGGATTTAGAGTGGTAAGATGTCATTTCAATTTATTTCTCTTACTTCCATTATTTAATAGTTTCTCTTTTTTTTTTTTCAGAATACAAAGAACACTCAATATATGTTGACCAACTGACAGACTCAGGAGAATTTTTTCAAGGAATAAATGCTTTGGGCAGATTCTCAGAAGCTCCACATGATTTCAGAAAGTCTAATAACCAGCTAGGACATTTTTTCCCCTGTTATTGTTTTTTCTTGTGCCTAGTCCCCTTAGTCTTGTTAAACCAGGCAAGAGCTGTGTCCTCTGCTTGCCCTCTCCTCTGTCTGTAGGAGACAGGAATGTTGACAACAAACTGATAATTCTGTGCCCTTAAACATGAATGTCTAAATTGTAATTTTCCGGTGGGTAGGAAAACAATACAATTCAATTCCATTCCATTAAATGAACATTTTAAGCATCAACTGTGCCCAGCAGGACTTTAATACTGTAAGTTACTGTTCAAGTATTGATCTTTGTTGATAGAGGGAGTTTCCTTACTGGCAATTTCCTAGACCAGTGAAGTCATTGGTCTAGTTCCACAATGTGCCAGACATTATACTAAGCAGCACAGATATAAAGACAAAATAAAATCACTCCCTACCCTCAAAGGCCTTATGTTCTATGGCAGCAAAAATATTGAATTTGTGAAGAGAATTCCAAAAAGAGATGAGAAAATAAGGTCTTTGACAAGAAAGGAGAGTACCTTTTGACAAGGAAGTAGAGTGGGGAAAAGGGAAAAAGAAATGGGGGAGTTTCCAGACTAATAAGGGGTGGTAAATAAAAATTAAGAAAATTCTTAACTTTAATTTACTACCCCCAAAAGTGGCCCACCTGAAAGCAGAAGCTGGAAGAGGGGTAGAATAGCTGTTGAGAATCTCTCAACAAATTATTGGTCATCTATCTATCTATTGTCTATCCACTTATTTGCAAGCATTAGATACTTTACCTTAGTTTGGGGGATGAGTTAGAGTTTGCATTTCTCAATCCTACTCCCTATCATACATCCAAACCAAAATCAGTGTAACCTGTTAACAAAACAAGGGCCATTCATCTCCCACTTTTGGATGAGAATAATAAATTTAGAAAGGAGTGAATGGAACCTGCCCCAGAATAAACAAATTAATCCCTCTTTAATAATTGAGATTGATATATCTTAACCATCCAACCAGTCTCAGAGGTTAATCAATAAAAAGACTCAAGACTTTCAACTCCACAAATGAAATAAGGTACTGCACATTTGATGGAAGGATTTCCTGTTTGAAGCCAAGAATAAGGGATCATTATTTGGGATTGAAAGTATCTATCATTTTCTCTGCTTTATAATTTATATCCAATCAAATGAAATTTGAATGATGATTTCTGAGCAGTTCATAGAAGCAAGGACTTTTCACCCATCTGATTTCTTATTTTTTCACTCATTTAACAAAGAGTTTTGAGCACTTCTTGTTTAAAACAATATTTGGTCACAGATAGTATATGTAAAAAAGATATAGTACATTATTAAGCAAATTCTCCCTTTCATGGGAATGAGTCAATCAAATGTAGGTAGGCTTTACCATATAGACAAGAGAATACAACTAAACCTGAGAAATGAAGATTAATAATAGCAATAAACATTCTTCCTCATGGAAGTTCTAAGCTGAAGGTGAAAGCATGACCAAATCAACACTGCTAAAAGGTATAAAATTGTGATGAGGAGCAAGCTTTAGGATCTTGAAGAAGCATTAATATAACATATATGTCTTATATATACCATTGTGGTGGTGGTGTTTGGCCTTCATTCTGAAAGAGGACCATGACATCAGGGAGATGATGCCATGACAAGCAAGTGAATTGGATTTAAGTGAGGGAGGGCTGTACAAAGTCACCAGCTTCACTTCCTCCTCTGGAGCCATCTGGGGTCAGTGGCAAGATATAGATCAGGACGATTAGAGATAGCCCTGGATGCAGTAAAGGCCCTTGGCCTTTTAAAGCTAAGGTCTTTAGCAGGTCTCAGTTTGACTGAAGCAATGCTTCATTCAGTGATTAAGGCTAGGTAAGAAATAAGGCAGAGAATGGTCTTGTCAAAAAAATAAACAAACAAACAGCAACAACAATCAGGGAAGGGAAGATACAGGTTTTTGTACAAAACAGAAACAATTGCTATTTACATTCACTCTGAGCCAATCAGAGCCCAAACAATGACCAAGTTTGTGTTAATACAAAATTGGAAGAAGAAAGAAAGATGGCTTCATGAAGTACCCAGTGATGAGGCATCTTACAATGAAGCATCTTACAGAGAGAAAAAAGGAAGGAGGGATAAGAGGAAGGAGGAAGAAAAGAAGAGAGGGAGAGGAGGAAATAGGGAGAATGACAGAGAAGAAAGAGACAGAAAGAGGGGGAGATAAAAGTGAAGGAGAGAGAAGGAATGAGAAGAAAGGTGAATGGTATCAGTTCTTTAAAAAGGTTTAGGAGAGTCACTTCTTCCTGACCAATCTTTTGATGGTTCTGGAAAGGAAGGTCCTGGTTAATTCTAGACACCATCAAAAAGAGTCACCTAAAGGGAAGGTAATTGAAATCCCATAACCAAATAATATTATTATATCACTGAAAAATCCAGCTTTGGCTGGAAAATGGAAGATAGCTTATTGCAAATTTCTCATTACTCAGATACTTCTGGTATCATGAAATTTCTGTTAAAAATTCCGAATCTCTCAGCAATAATTTCCAAACAACACAATTATCTCTTACAACATGAACTGCAGAGAAAACTTCACTTCTGGCATAGTAGGACAAGCAGCCGGACAAACTCATAGCATTGCTTTTGGTAGTATGTGTGTCTACAAGCTAGAAAACAACATGAAAGAAGAATAGGACACAACAGAATTTCAAGGGAAGGGGAAAAGCTCTTTTCCCCATCGTATCTCTAGAGAATAAGGGCAAAGGCAAAGTTCACTGCCAGCTTGCTGTTTCATTTGAAACCTAATTAATGAATCAACTGTAGTTAATTGGACTTTTCCAGAACAGGGAGTATTTATTCCCTTAAGTTTATAGATACTGCCTAGTATATATACCTAGGATGGCTGCTTGGATTTTCTTATTAACAAAAAATTTCAGATAATCAAGTAACAAGTTTAAGATATAGTTTTTGCTAACAAGTACTGAATTACACCTACAATGCAATCTTTCCCATGTATGTTTCCATTTGTGTACCTCAAGGTGACATTGATGATAGCTCAATTACTTGAGTGTATGGATTTCCCTGGAAAAAATCAATCTCTTCCCACATGATGGCATGAGTAACCTCTCCATTGGATGGCAAAGGCAGCTGCCAGTACAGGGACCTGATGGGCATTAGGATAGGGCTGCCAAGAGGTTCCAGAATTAAAAACTGGTCTATGTCTTCAGAGCGTGTAATATAGTATGTAGAGACAAGAAATAATAGCTAAGCAATGCAGTATGGGGGAGAGGGGAAATTATCATAAGAGCTCCATGAATCCAGAGGATGAAATCAAAGTAATAGTCCAAGGTTTCAGATCAAATAGATAGAAGGAGCAAGGCAGAATTTGAGTAGATTGATGGGGGTCAAAATAAAGGGATTAAGCAAAGGGCAGAGAAAGTGTGGTTTGGAAGTAAACCTTAAATTTAGAATCAGAAGACTAGAAGAAGAAAACTTGAATTTGAATTTGAAGGCCACCTCTGACACTTACTAGCTATGTGATTTTGGATGAGGCATTTCACATATCTAAGCCTCGGTTTCCTCATGTGTACAATAAAGGGATTAACCTAGTTGATCTCTAAGATTGCTTCAGCTCTAACATACCATGACTCTGTAAGAGTTCAAATAGGTAAACTAGGGTCAGCATCTCAAGATCCAAACCAGAAAGAAGTGCAAGTATGAAGGCCAAGGGTCAACATCCAAAGCCCAGAACAACAATAACAAAAAACATATATATTAAAGAGATACCCAAGAAATAGAATCTGAACAGGGAAACCAAGGGCATTGCACATTGTACGCATTTAATAAATATTTGCTAACTGAATTGTGACATTGACTGCATCAAGCATTAGGGATACAAGGGTGAAATCAACATAGTTCCGACTCTCAAGGAGCTTATAAGGTTCAGTATACTCAGGCAGGTCCACAAAATATTGTGACTATTGGTAGAATTATTGCGCCTAAAAACGTGGCTGCTTCTGTATTAGTATTTGAATGTCTGCAAGTGCTAGATAGACATTTTGGTAAGGCAGAGTGTGCCAATTTGAGTAGATTGACAGGGGTCACCTATTTTATTTCCTAAACATCCTCCAGAAGGAGAGAGAAAAGGTTTCTTGTTTTGTGTTAAGAATTGAGAAACTACTCCAGAAGGCCACGAACAGAATGAGGTACTGTAGTATTCATTCCAGTTTAACTCGGGATCCCATGATTTGTGCATGATGTCTTCTAAATGATACAGAAATAGCTGCAAGAACGACAGTGAATGTTCCCTAGGTAGACAGAACAAGTACTGTTGATCAGGCATACAAAAAAAAGAGTCATTGAGAAGGAGAATAAGCTAGCACACTGAAACATGGCTTCCCAGGGTTCTAAGACATCCCCCTGAGTGTAGGTCAATCAGATCAAAGAACATACTGTTCTCCACTGCAGAAGGTCAAAAAAGTGAATTTGTATTGGCTAAAGTCACCTTTCTTAGAAGAGAAAGGGGTATTAGGACCAGAGGCCAAAGTAGTCTGATATAAGAACAATTAAAGAGGTTGGGCTATCTTTTTTTATACCACTGGTTGGTCATAAATATGCTGAATTCAGGATTGGCATAAGGGAGGGAGACATTAAAATAGGGCTGAGCAGGAGGTGCTAGGACTAGGAAATGGGCCAAGCCTTCAAGGCATAAAATGTAGCATATTGTACAGACAAGAAATCATATTTGCAGGGTAAAGCCAAAATAATATTCCTAGAGTTTCAGGTCAAATCAGTAGTAAGAAAGAAGTAGATGCCAGGTAGCATAGTCAATAGAGCTGGGCCTGGAATTATATAGACCTCAGTTTAGTTTTTACTCACACACTTACTAATTGTGTGACTCTGGACAAGTCACTTAACCTCAATCTGCTTCAGTTTCCTCAATTGTAAAATAATTGCACTTACCTCCAGGATCAAATGAGATATTTGTAAAGTATTTAGCACAGTGCTTGACACATAGTAGGTACTTACTAAATGTTTATTTCATTCCTTATAAGGAGATCCACAACCAGAGCAGCTTTATACAAGAACAGCTAAAGAAATTGAGCATTATTTTGCTATAAGATTGATTAGTAACATACATGCTAAGTGCCCTTAAGAGAATGATCAGGCATTAGTTTATGGGAAGCTGAATACTTCATAGCTCATATACAGTTTCTTCTCTTCTCTGATACTGTTATTACCCTGGTTCAGGCTTTCATCTCCTTACACCTGAACTATTACAATAGCCTGGTGATTGGTCTACCTGCCTCAAGTCTCTCCCCACTCCAGTCCAGCCTTCATTCAGCTGTCAAATCAGTCTTCCTAAAGCTCACATCTGACCATGTCAATTCCCTATTCAATAAACCACAATGGCTTTCTATAACCCTAGAATCAAATACAACACTTTTTTGGCATTCAAACTCCTTCATACCGTGGCCTCCTCCTACCTTTCTGCTCTTCTTGCACCTTACTCTCTGCTTATGTGTTCTGTAATTCAGTGACACTGGCCCTCCTTGCTCTTCCTTGTATAAGACATTATTTCCAAATTCTGGGCATTTTCATGTCTGCAATGCTCTCTCTTTTCATCTCCACTTTCTGATTTCCCTGGTTTCCTCCAAGTACCAGGCAAAATCCTATCTTCTATAAGGAGCCTTTCCTGATTCCTGTTATTGTTATTGTCTTCTGTTGATTATCTCTAATTTAATTTGTATATAGCTTATTTGTACATAGTTTCTACATGTTGTCTTCTCCATTAGATAGTGAGCTCATTGAGAACAGGGATTATCTTTTTTCTTTTTTTTTGTATCTCCACCACTTGCCTGGCACTTAATAAGTATTTAATAAATGCTTATTGACTGACTGAAAAAATAAACGTGGGAAAATGCTAATATGGTCTCAAAGTGGGAGTGGCCCTAGACCTCAAAAAAAAAAAAAACACATACTACCTACTGTGCCTGGGTCCTTTCTACCTGAATTTATAAGGCCTTGTGTAACAGTGATTAAGGATGTAGAGTGTCCTATTGAGTTGGATAGTAGATGATAAGTGATGATTATATTCCAGTCATTCAAGACATTTGAAAATTTGCCCCTTTATCTTACACATGAAGGAAGTCTTTACAGACTAAGTAAGAACTAACTATCCATAGTTAGACTAGATTGATGTACATTTACATTCCCTAAGAAACTTTCAGGTATTGGCAAGGAAGTAGACAATGTGGCTCTTCTGTGTCTAGACTTGGCAAACATCTCTGGTGTGTCATCATTGATTAAGATCAACTCCAATCTGTTCAAAGTATGAGGAAAATACTGACCTAGGGTACAATATGTAGACACTCTGACAACCTTACTATGGAGAAACATTTAGGAAGATGAAATCCTAAAATATAGATGTGTGTGTCTGTGTGTCTGTGTGTGTGTGTAAAACAAAGCAGATAGTAGTAACAGAGAGAACATAGAAAAAGCATCGAATCTTCTATCTTAATAACAGATTCAGGAAAGTTACTTTGATGACTTCTTATTGCTTGAAGAATGGAAGTATCTTTTGAAGAAGAAATTTGGTGAAAGGAGGATTGCATTATCAATGCATGAATTGAATAAGGAATCTGCTGAAAGTGCAACACACTGTATTTTTTTAAGAGCAATCTCAAAAGATTGCCCTCTAATTAAAAAAATAAAAAGGAGAAACAATTTGAAAGAACTATCTATCTATCTGTAGTATATGGGGAATAACAGTGGTACAAAAGACAACAATAATACTTAAAATTGTATATAGCATATATTCTAATATTAGTATTAGTGATATTAATTAATATTAATCAATTAATTATAATTAGCCATACTTATTTTTGATTAACAAATTATTAATGATTGATTTATACTATTAATAATATAATATATGTATACATATTTGTACCTTTCCCAGAGTGATAGTATAGAAGAAAACTGGAATGAACTGGATGTGTTTACAAAACATTGAACAAGAAAATTAAGGTAGACAATAAAGCATGCCATGAATTCAAAATTACCTGAACCATTGGCCAGCCAGTGGTTTTCAGTATTGGACTTAAGTAGTAGATCCTATCAGATCCCTATGGAAGAGAAAGACAAGAAGGTAACCTTCATCTGTCATGTAGGAGTCCATAAATTTAAATATATGCTTCAAGGAATCTCAAGGGTACTGTTCACATTTCAATGGCTTGTGGAAAAGGTGGTTAGAGACATGAATACTTATAACTCTAATATATTTAGCTCACATTTTCTTTGAGAAAAAAGCAGGATAAAACATAAGGAAAGAGTAATGAAAGTATAAGACTCGTTAGAAGGAGTGGTCTAATACTCAAATGACAAGGGCCAGTTTTACAAAGACTTGGTCAAATATGTGGATCACACAGTGGCCCAATAGGGAGCAAGTAGTTATCTAGAGAAGAAAGATTTGCTTATCACTTGACCACATCTAATGAACCTCGATGAATTAAAGTCTCCTTGAGGATTTGATGGCTATTATTGCAAATTTGTGAAGACATGCTACCATTCACTGCTAAACCTCTTTTATTTCACTTGGAGATATTTAATTAGAAAGAATGACAGGCAAAAAATCAAGAAAGCTCAATTTGATCTAATCACTTCAAAACATTTAGAGATTGTTCAAATAAGAAGTGTGCACAATCTCTTAAAGATTTGGTCAATTGCATCACAAATACACCAGTGTTGGACCTATGCAGACTTGAACAAACACTTTGGTCCATAAACTGAGGCTACCTTGTAAGATTTAGAAGCAATCCTATATCAAGACAGTGATGGTCACCAAAAACTTATATTTTCCAGTAAAAGACATAGTGACAAATATTCCTATATACAAACTGGAGTTCTTGGCTTTGGAGGGGTGTATCACTGAGAAGTTCAAAGACTATGAATGTGACCAATAACAAAATGGGAAATTCAGAGAAACCTGGGAAAACTTCTATGAAATGATACAGTGAAGAAAACAGTACCGAGAGAACAATGTAGACAATTACTATGAAGATGTAAAAATATTTTAAAACATTTAAATACAAACGAATTGTGATGAAAAATCTAGGTCCCAGAAAGCTGACAATGAAACACACTTTCTTAATTTCAAAAGAGAAGTGGAAAGATGGTGGCTGCCTCAGTTGGCTTTCTTTTATTGTTTTAGTTTGTTACATAGTATAGTTCTAAGGTGGGGGAGGGGGAATAACTGGCATAAAAACAAAAGACAACAATAAACAAGAATATATATGAAAATACATTGTTTTAAAATGAGTTCCAACTCTAAATTCTACTATCCTCACTGGTGGGGATCCCAAGCAAGACATGGCTTGTGGTTGTTAACTGTAACTAACACAGGCAAAAGAGCTATCAATCATCTGAAAAGTCTTCATTTTTCTTGTATAGTAAGCCAGGAAAGGTAATCTTTATAATTTTGACCCCTAGTCTGTCTCTAGAACACTACCAAATATCTGGTTAGTCCATTCAGTTTAGTTAAATTGATTTGTTAACTATTGCATAGGCAGAATGTTTTGATGATTGACTCCTCTGGGGACTTCATTGGATGTTTTGACATCACATAAGCACAAAGTATGAGAAAATGACATTTGGAGTAAAATGATGAAAGGCTCAGCCAGGTTAGCACTAACATTTAATGCTGATTGTTTCCATCAGCAGAAATATAAAAGAGAGATCTGTAAACAGATCAGTGTTAGCCTCACCTGAACAGGGGAAAAAACAAGGACATTTCTTCTATGCTAGCAAATTAATAGAAGAAAAAGAAATAAAGAGTATCATACCTTCATAAATCATAGAAAATTAAAGCTGGAAGGAACCTTATAGATCATTCCAATGATATTATTTTATAAAGATTCTACTTAAACAGCAGGAACAATTTATATAGGTACAAACTTATTCCTAGAATTTTCCAGATAATTCACATATGAAAAGTATCATATTTCTCAGTCTTTTTATAAAAGTGATAAATATGTGTGTGTATAAATTAATATACATATATAGGTATATCTTTGATAAATATATGCATATATCCACATATATATATATATATATATTGTCACAGACAATAGATATATAGGAATGAAAAGAAGTTCAATGGGAATGGTGGGTCAGATGAAAGTTTGGGTGATGAGTATGAGATTAGAGAAGGAAAGAAGGTAGAATTTTGAAAGAAGGAGAATGAATGAAAAAGAAATTTGGGAGAGAAGGCAAGATAGAGAATATGAGGGAAGATGAAGGACAGATAGGAAATACTGAAGGGAAAATATTAAATTGAAAAAGGAGGCAAAATCAGATAAGAAAAATGTTGTGAAGAGAGATGAAAAAAGAATGGTATTAAAGAAAAAATAAACTTTTCCCCACAAGTATTAAATATTGTAGGAAATTTAGAGGGAAAGCAAGCTGAAAAAGGTCTAGGGGAAAAAATGTATCAAGGTAATAAGAGGAAGGAAAAATAGAAAATAAGCAATATGCCACCAAAAATAGAAGATACATACTGTTAATGACTGGAAAGGTTCAGATATTTTAGAAAGTCATTCATGTTCAACAACTATTTGACGCAATAAACATTTATGAAATGCTTACTATGTTCAAGGCATTCTTTTGGGTGCTGGGGATCAAATTAAAAAACAGAATAGTCCCTATCCTCAAGGAGCTTACACTTTACTGGAACACAATAATAACTAAACATTTTCCATATGATTTTTAGGTTCTTTAAGTATTATTTCTTTTTATTTTTTTGGTCACTAATGATTACCGTACTCTTAGAAAATTCAAGGATCTACTAACCAACCAAAATGTTAACTTACTTGAAGACTTCCTCAGTTCACATTTTAATCCTTTTTGTTCAAGCATTTGCTTTTCTCCAGAAATATTCCAATTATTTCCACAGAGAGAAATAGAACACACACAATTAACTGGTTAATTCAGGAACTAAAACTCTGCAATTTAGGTGAAAGGCAGTAAAGGAGTAAAGAGAAAGGTTCTGCTTAAATCTCCAAATTGGCTCCATCTTACCACTTCACACAATCCAAGAGCTCTCAGCCAAATACAGAACTCTTCTTTTTTTTCTTTTTTTAAAATTAATTTATTTTGATTTATCAACAATCATTTCCATATGCTTTTGAGTTTAAAATTTTTCTCTCCCTTCCTCCCCACCATCCTCTCCAAGACAGCACACAATCTGATATAGGCTATACATATACATTCCTATTAAATATATTTTCACATTAGTGATGTTATTAGTAAGAATTAGAACCCAATAGGAGGAACCACAAGAAAGAGGAAACAAAACTCAACAGAAGAAAAAGGAAAAAAATAGCAAATAGTATGCTTCGATCTGCATTCAAATTCCATAGTTTGGATGTGGATATCATTTTCCTTCATGAAGCCTTTGGAAATGTCTCAGATCCTTGTATTGCTGGGAATGGTTACATTTGTCAATATTAGTTATCACACAACGTGGCTGTTATTGTGTACAACTTTCTCTTGGTTCTGCTCATTTCACTCAGCATCAGACCATACAAGTCTTTCCAGGTTTTTCTGAAGTCAACCCATTCATCATTTCTTATAGCACAGTAGTATTCCATTGCATTCATATACCACAATTTGTTCAGCCATTCCCCAATTGATGGGCATCCTCTTAACTTCCAATTCTTTGCCACCACAAAAAGAGCTGCTATGAATATTTTTGTACATGTGAGTCCTTTTCCCATTTGTATGACCTCTCTGGGATATTGCCCTAGAAATGCTATTGCTGGGTCAAAAAGGTATGCACATTTTTATAGCCCTTTGGGCATAGTTCCAAATTGTTCTCCAAAATGGTTGGATCATTTCACAACTCCACCAACAATGCATTAGTGTTCCAATTTTCCTGCATCTTTTCCAACATTTATCATTTTCTTGTTTTGTCATCTTGGCCAATCTGATAGGTGCGATGTGGTACCTCAGAGTTGTTTTGATTTGCATTTCTCTAATCAATAGTGATTTAGAGTATTTTTTTTCATATGACTACAGATGACTTTAATTTCTTCATCTGAGAACTGTCTGTTCATATCCTTTGACCACTTATCAATTGGGGAATGACTTGCATTCTTATAAATTTGACTTAATTCTCTATATATTTTAGAAATGAGGCCCTTATCATACAAAACTCTTCTTAAAGCAGAAATGAAATGCGCAGAAAAGTATTTGCTAAACTTAGAACAGATTTGCTGCTTGATTTGGGTTTTTTCCCACATGTGAAAATTTATATATTTGCTTTAAATTGTAAGTTTCTAAGAAACTTTGCCATAATCTATAATGAATAGCCAAATTATGGGCAATCCTTATTTACAAATGGGTAGAATTCCAAATATTCATGTGAAAAGTTGGTTGCTTAGAAATCAGAATGCATTTTCCCTCAGAGACAATGCTATAGTTTAGAGGAGAGAGGAGAATTAAAAGGGTTAAAGAAAATTGGGCAGATATGGGAAATATATCACTTCAAGTGAAATTAATTGAAGTGGTCAAAGACAGAAGAAAGAAGAAAAAGAGCCAATTATGTGTCACCTGAAGAAAAGAAGAAAGGAGGTGGTGGGGAAGAGAAAGACACTACCAGATAATACAATTGACTCTGAACACATTGATTTCCTTCCAGGTTGGGAGCACTCAAAGATAAAATATTAATAACAGGAAGAACAGACAGTATATAATCATCTGTTTATAAGTATGGGCTATTGGGAAGATAAAGATGTGTTACTCAGAAAATGCCTTTATTCGTACTGATATAATATGTATATTTTGAACACATTTTGTTTCTACAGAATAAAATATTAAATACAAGTGCATTTAAGCATAGGATTCAATTTGGTGGAGGAGTAAAAACATCACTGATCAAAATAAGTCAGTTAGATTTTAATTATATCTACACAAACAAGACTATCAGTGAGTTTTACTGTCAAATGATGCCAAAAAGCTGTCTGGTTTTGGTCCTAAAAGACAGCTCATTTTAAAAAAAATGTATAATTAAATTATTATGAAATAACTTTATATTTTACCATTTCGTATTTGAAAAATTTAAACATTTCAGAGCAGCAATTTTTATAAGTATAGGGGCTTTTTGTTTATAAGACGATCAACTAAAAACAAGGGTGAGACCATAACTAAGATGACTAAGTGTGTCTTCAAAATACTTTATCTTGGAAACTAAATAAATATGTGCATATATGTGTGTGTATATATATATACATACACACATATGTCACATCACAGAAACTGAGTTCACAGATTCAGGCAAAATAATAACAAAAATAATAATGAGGTATCATGATGCATATTGTAATAAAATCTCATACCTACAAGTAAATGATGTCTAGGGAAAATAGAAATTCACTTTCATTATTGATTGTACCTGAATCATAGAGCTTTGTAGTACAAAGAAAACTTAGATATAATCTAGTAAAAACCTCTCATTTCACGTAAAAGGAGATTGAGTCATAGAGAGAGGAAATGCCCTTGATCACACAGGTGCAGTCATTCTTTGTTGTTCAGTCTTTCTTCAGTTGGGTCTGGCTCTTCATGACTCCTGTGGTTTTCTTGGCAAAGATACTGGAGTGATTCACCATTTCCTTCTCCAGCTTGTTTTACAGCTGAGAAAACTGAGGCAAACAGGGTTAAGTGACTTGCCCATAGTCATTCTTAGTGGATAACTAAGCAAGGACTAGAACTTCAGTCTCCTGATTCCTAATTCAATACTGTTTCCTCTACACTGTATTATTATCCACAATACTGTGGTGCAATAATAGTATGAATTTATATGTAGCTCAAGAAGACTATTACACCTCTGGCTACACCAAGGGTGTTGAGAAGCTCAAATGAGAAAATGGATTAGATGATGTGTACTTGGCAAACCTTAAAGAGGTATAAATGAAAGATTATTATTATTAATATTATTATTAGCCTACAGTTACAGACTTCCAGTCTGGTCATGACATAATTCTCTGAACTTTCTCCTGAATTCTTGATAAGCTCAAGCAGTGGTTATAGAAAAATACAAGGGTGTGCTGGTAAATATTTAACAATCAGCCTCTTCCCACATGCACATACAAAATATGTGTGCACTTACTTTTAAGTTTAATCTTCATTGCTAATACCTTGTTAAAACCAGACAATAAAAAAACAGAATCAATTAAGCCCTGATTTGTAGGTTGCCAATTTCTGAGGTATAAATGCTGACAAGGGAATTTAATGATTTCTGCAAGCTGTTAGAGCTGGAACCAGCACACTCCTGGGTTAAACCCACAATTTGGATCAGGTCCAAAGTTAGATATGGCTAGTCTTAATGTACTGGGGAGAAGTGGGTATCACTGTTCCCATCATAAATATCTAATACCATGTTCACCAGGATTATTCTGACATCCTTTGTAAATTGAATTTAATGGTCCTCCAAAATACAATAAATGCAAGTGATGGAAGGAGAAGGGAGAGGGATGCTCCTTCTTACAGAAATAGATGCCCATTGTCCAAAATTGGTTTTATATTGAAAATACCATATCAAGAGATATTGAAAAAAAATAATTTGATGTGGGAAATATGGAAATCTGTGATCCCATATATTTAGGAATGTCTTCCACTCTAAGTTATTCATAGTATGAGAGGATTTAAATATGTAATGGACAATGGTAAGAAAATGGAGGACCACTGACTGGGCTTGTTTTCTCAAATTCAGTAACTCACATGAAGGCATTGTAGCTGAGATAGCATTATGCCACCTATTTGATTAGACAATCTTATATATTTGGCTAACTGTGCTAGAGTCAGAACTCTGGAGTAGATTCTATGTAACTTCAGTTGGGTACTCATTGTCATTCATATTATTTAATGTTGACACTCTTTAATGTTCTGATCTTAAGGTAACTTCACTCAGAAGTTAATATTAACTCATTTAGGATATTGAGGGTACTATTAATTTCACTGAAGCATAAACTTACTGAATTATATTCTAGATAGTAGAATTTATATAGTTTCTAAATGTTTTGTTTTTGATCCTTCATTTTTGAACCAATGACATCATGGGGTAATGTCTTCTTGAATAGCCTGTGAATTGGATTTGGGTGAGACAGAGATGTGCAAAGTCATAAGCCTCACTCTCTCTTCCAGAGTCATTGAAGTGGCAAGATAAAAGTCAAGATGACTGACAATGGCTTAGGAGGCAATGGGTGACATTGGCATCTTTAATGTCTGGCCAAGTTCTAAGTGCTCCAAAGCACCAGCTTCATTTGCCTTCATTCCCTGATATAGGGTATATTGAGTTTAAAATTATGCAAAACACAATTTCTCCTGGGCACCACCTCTACTTTACCTTTTGGTGCTCCTTATCTGTTTTGTCCCTTTGTATAGGCATTCAATGTCTTTATATTGACTCAACCTTGTTCTTTAGCAACCTATTGGATATATTTGCCTTAAACTCCAGTCTTTACCAATTTTCTCTCACTTCATTAAAAGGTGATTCCCTATATCCCATTGTCTCATATCCTGAGGCAATAGTTAGATAATTTGGTAATCTAATGCATTCACTATTTCAAAATAATTTATGCATCCACAAAATGGAAGTCAAAGATGGGCTAGATTTGGAGTCAGAGAAGATGGATTTGTAGTGCAGCTCTGTCATTTGACTTCTATGTGATCTTGGAGAAGAAGATAAAGAGGAAAAGTAAATGGAAAGATGAAGAAACCAAGAAAGGAAAGGTGAGAAGAGAGGTCAAAATGATTTTAAAACTATTTTGGTGCTCTTATGATTAATGCTTTCAAATAATTAAAATGTTGAAAATATATGAAGGTTATTTTATAGGGTTGTGTAAGAGGGATGTATTGCTAAGAAAATGCCAAAGAAAATCTTTGCCTACTTAATTATTTCGTATAAGACCCCATAGCAGATGGAAAAGTAGGATGGTTCTAAAATTAAAGTATCATGGATTTGTTCTGATTGAAAAAAAATAGCTGAATATTCCAAAGGCCTCATGATGGAAAATGCTATTCACATCCAAAGAAAGAACTATGGAGTTTGAATGTAGATTGAAGTATACTATTTGCTATTTTTTTCTTCTGATGTGTTTTGTTTCCTTTTTCTGGTGATTCCTCCTGTTAGTTTTAACTTTTACTTACAACATCACTAATGTGAAAATATGTTTAATAGGAATGTGTATGTATAGCCTATATCAGATTGTGTGCTGCTTTAGGGAAGGAGGTGAGAAGGGAGGGGGAGAAAAATTTAAAACTCAAAAGCTTATGAAAGTGATTGTTGATAATTCAAAATAATTAATAAAAAAGAGAAAGGAATCTACATGTATGAAAATATTTATAGTAGGCTTTTTTGTGATGGCAAAATACTGAAAACTGGAAATCCCACCATCAATTGGGAAATGGCTGAACAAGTTGTGTATATGAATGTAATGGAATACTATTGTATGATAAGAAATGATGAAGTCAGATTTCAGAAAAACCTGGAAAGACTTGTATGAATGGATGCAAAATGAAATGAGCAGAGCCAGGAAAACATTGTATACTATATTAGCAACATTGTGTGATGATCAACTATAAATGACTCAGCTCTTCTCAACAACACAATGATCCAAGACAAATACAAAGGACTCATGAGGGAAAATGCCAGATAAAGAATTGATAAACTCTGAATATAGATGAAAACAAAAAAAATAATTGAATAGTGTAGCTCAGTTAAGTAAAGGTTCTATTTCTAATCCCCATCCATTTACCTTGGTGACCCCATCCATTAGAACTTTCCTCTCTTGTTTATATTGTGAAACATGGAGTGAGATCCATAACTTTTAGGGAGGTAGCAAAAACTGCAAACAAATACATGCTCATAAACATGAGAATGACTGAACAAGTTTCAATATGTGAATATCACGTAATATTACTGTACAGTCATAAACAATGAATATGAAGAATTATAAGAAGCACTTTAAGACTTGTACGGACTAACATGGAGTTAAGAAAGCAGAACCAGGGGAAACCATTTTAGATAATGGCTATAATAATATAAATGAAAATGACACTAAAAGGCAGCTGAACTCAGTTGACCACACCTCTACTCTTTTGGGTTAGATGGTAGTAGGTAAGATTTAAAGTGGGGAAAGTTACCACACATCAAGATGTGGTTATTATAACACGTGGTTTAGGTTAACCATTTTTCTTTAACAAGTAATAGTCATATGGAATGAAGTATATTGGGATATAACTATAGTACACAAAACAAAAAATATTTAAAAATTATAACATTTTATACTGAAAGAAACATGTTATACACCATTAGCCATATGAGAGCTATTATTTTACCCGCAATAAATCTCAAAGGTAGTAGCATTTCTTTTATAATCCTTTTTTAACCTGTAATATATTTATGTAAAATGTAATTTCAGAGTATTGAATGCAAGAATCATGCAAAATGTATTCTTTTATGTAAGTATCAAATATTTTGAGTTCTTGCAGATAACCTATTGGGTACAAATGGAAAATTTATAATTCTCTGGTCCATGCCAATGGTTCACAAAGTCCATACATATACATATGCACACACATACATATATACACACAGATGTATTGTATATGTTTTTCTACTTATACATACCTATATATAATAATAGCTTCATAGCAAATGGTTGCTTAGTTTTTAGAGACACAATGAATATAAAATTAATTACCATAGAAAGGTATTTCAATAATGACAGAACCAATGCTTGAAATCTGTCAAAGTTTATGCTCCATTGGCATAAAATTTGAGATTTTATGGTTATCTTCATTATGTGATGAAAAAATGGGATAGCACTTGCATAGAAATATAAAGATAGAGACTAGATCATCAATCAATAAACACTGATTAAGCAAATACTATGTGCCAGGCACTGTACTAAGTGCTGGGGATACAAAACAAGAGGCAAAAAATACAATCAAATGTGGGAAATCATAATCCAATGTGGAAGAAAATAAACAAACAAATACAAAAATAATCCACTAGAGAAAATATGACATGTATGCAAACAAGTATAATACTATGTATTATGTAGTTTCTGACAGAGGCAAAAGAGAGATACAGACAAATTGCCCTTCAGAAAATTTGAGGAAGGAGAAGAACACTTGCTGTTGGAGGGATCAAGAAGGCTTCCTTCCTACTTTTTCTCTCAGAGTTGAGCAGTGAAAGGGAAGATCAGAGATAAGATGATAGTCTGAGATTATGGCAGAATCAAAGAAAAGTTTTAAGGTAGGGGAAATATGTGTTTTTAAGCAACAATAGTAATAACTAGCATTTACATAATGCTTGTAAATTCACAAAGATCTTTATAAATATTACCTTATTTAATCTTCATAATAACCCTAAGAGGTAAATGCTATGATTATGCTGATATGATAACTGAGGCAGCTAGAGTTTAATTGACTTGCCCAGGGTGGTGCTGCTAGAAAGTATGAGGCCAGATTTTAAATAAGTCCTTTTGATTCCAGGTCCAGTGATCTATTCACTGCATTGTTTATCTGCCCTGTCGAAGAAGAAACCAATAGATAGAAAAAGATAGAGATGAACACACTCCTAGAGAAGACAGAATAAAAAAGGGATCTAGAGCATGAGTAGAGTAGTTAGCCTTGGGAAGGTTGAAGACCACCTCATCCTATGAAACTGGACAAAGAAAGAAAGAATAGGGGAAGACATAGAGAAATTTGAGATGTGGAGGATGGGAAATGAGGGAGCTCCATATTTTCAGTAAAAGAAAGGTAGGAGAAGAGAATGGTCTTGTTGGATTGGACTGAATATAGAGTGAACTGTGAAGTGAGGTAAGGGAAGCCAGAGCAGGTATGATACACTGAAAGAACATAGAGGGATTGAGGGTTCAGAGAACAAAAAGCAGATTTAGGAGGAGTCATGAGTTGAGAAGTAAAAGTGCAGAAATTATTATTGAAAGTGGAATTTCATTCAGTATATAACATTTTAGACTTAGTTCAGGTAATTTAGAGCAATAAAATGAATCATGAGAATTTAAAATACTAATGAATGAGGAGATCATAGTTTTAGAAGGGCATAGATGTGAATTTTGAAGTCATGAAGAATGATGTCAGGAAATCAGGATAGACAAGAAGACTATAAGTAAGAAGGATGATTTGACCTGAAAGTCTAATGATGACACCAACAAGGATCTATACAGAATCTGTGTTGTCAATGGTTTGAACTGCAAAAGAAGAGAGGTTTCTGAGTCATGGAGACAGAGGAAGAAATGGAAATGAGGAAAGAGGACTATGCCCACTCCTCCTTGCCTTTTGGGTTGAGATAGAGTGATACATGAGAGAAAAGGGGGATAGCCTTGGAAATGATGGCAAGGGATAAGGAGTCTACAAAGGAAAGGAAGGTTTCAATCAGTCCATAAAAATAGAAGAAAGTTGCAGGATGAAAAGGTAGAAGATATAAGGACTCTTTATGTGTTTTTTAAACAATAGAATGGAAATACACAGGGTATAGCGGAAGACAAGGACAGAGGAGGACAAGGATAATATTTAGGGATAAGACAGATTCTTTTTAAAGCCCTCCAGTACATAATAGGATCTTGGAATATAATACTGGATAATCCACAGTGTATTCTGTGCTGGACAACCATACAGCAGTTATTTCCCCACTATGTACTTTATTGTGCCTACATTGTGCTTATTTGGTGATCACGTATCTTTATTTATGCTTGCCAAAGCATTGTTGCCCTATAGAAAACTGATGTTTATGGAGAATTAAAGAAATGTAGCTCGTCATTATTGACTAACTTTTTATTCATAAAACCTGTAAATTTACTGGTTAATGAATATAATTATAAAATAACCTATAGAGCAATTTGCTTTCCAAAAAAAAGAATCCTTAAAGGCTCTGCAGCTTCACTGGAGCTTTTCACTTCCTAATACTTTCTAAATGAGTTCTCTGATAGTTAAGAAGTTTATGAATAATTTGTGAATGACCTGTTTTCCTAAGCTAGGCTTTAAGTATCTCTTTGCTTAATGGGCTGCTGCTTCAGCCTCCTGCTGCTCATAGCTTTGCCCTGAAGCTCTACTATTTTAGAATCAAAGTGAAGCTTTATTTTCATATAATTAGTATTTTTTCTCTAAATTAAGGTACTTTTACTTTATCTGGAAGATGAGGGCAGATTGCCTTTGTTGGTCCTCCAAATTAAACTGTACGGCAGAATGACTCCCTGATATGTAGATTATATGTGAGTGTGTATTCATACATAAATATATACATTTGTTCACCTGACTGATCTGATCAAGAGAATTTTTGATCCAGACTCAGATACAAGTTTCATTGTCTAGGACATGTCTGAGTAAAGTTCACTGCCTTTTACATACTTTTGTCTTTTTTTTCAAAATAAGTTTTATTGATGCCTCTTATTTTTACATCACAGTCATTTTTGCCCATTGAAACCTCACTTCTAACAAGGAAAAATGGTTAAGCAAAATCCACTATAATGATGTGTACATTTCATACTTGCAGTTCTCTACCTTTCCAATGAAAGGAAAGAGGTATATTGCATCATCTAAGATTGCTCTTTATAATTAATCAGAGTTTGACTGCCTCTTGTTATCATAATCATTGTGCATATTGTTCTCCTGGATCTGCTTTCTTCACTATGCATCAGTGTGTAAAAGTCTTATGCTTCTCTGAATGCCTGATAGGATTTCTAATGGTTTAATAGCATTCCACTGCATTAATATATTATGATTTCTTCAGAATTTTCAAATTTATGGTCACTTCCTTTCTGCCTATGTTTTGTTGCTGTTTTTGATGCCACAACAAAAGGTGCTGTTACAAATATTTTGGTACATGTGGAACTTTTCTTTTTCTCTTTGACCCTACCTTGGGCATAGCCTGGTACTGGGATCACTAGCTCAAATGGTATGAACAGCTTAGTGACTTTTTCCCACATACTTCCAAATTGTTTTCCATAATAGTTGAACCAATTCATAAATAGTCATGGCACAGCCCTACTGTGTATTTGTATGCCTGTCTTCCTCCAGCTCCTCCAGCATTGACTATTTCCATCTTTTATTATCCTTCTCACTTTGAGAGTTATGAGATTAAACATCAGAGTTGTTAAAATGAGCGATTCTCTTATTATTGGTGATTTGGAGTATTTTTTCATGAAGTTATTCATAAATTTAAATTATTTATTCAAATCTATTCATATGTATTGGAAATGGCTTTTATTTTTAGACACTTTTATCAATTACCTAAATATCTTGAATTCCAGATTTTTATCAGAGATAACTGATGCAAAGATTTTTCCACTTACAATTTGTTTTCTTCTAGCTGCATTGATTTTCATCATGCAAAAGATTTTTTAAATAATTATAGGAGCTAACATTTACATAAAAATTTAAGGTTTGGGGAATACATTATATATTATTATTTCATTTTATCCTCAAAAGTAGGATAGATCTTGCCTTTTAATTTCATGAAATCTTCTATAATCACTTCTATCTCTTATTTATTTAAGGATTCTACATCTAGTCATTGTTACGACAGGTATCTCCTTCTATTCTCATCTAAATTTTTATGATGTAACCTTTTATTTTTAGATCACCTATCAATTTTGAATTTATTGTGGCAAATGTGCAATATGCTTGTCTAATTTCTACCAGGTTACTTTCCATTTTCCTTTTCTTTTTTTTTTCTTTTGAGCTAGGCAATGGGGTTAAGTGACTTGCCCAGGGTCACACAGTTAGTGAGTGTTATGTGTCTGAAGCCAGATTTGAACTCAGTTCCTCCTGACTCCAGGGCTGGTGCTCTCTCCACTGCACCACTTAGCTGCCCTGTTACTTTCAATTTTTCCCAGAAATTTTTTCAAATGATGAGTCTCCCAAATAGTTTGTGTGCTTCAGTTTAATTGTTATGTTTTATTGTATTGAGATGCTTATCCAATTTGTCACACTGATATACTTTTCCATTTTTGAACTGCCACAAAAGTACATAGTTACAGTGTCCTAATAGTTTTGCGATCTAAAATTGCTATGCCTCATTATTCCTGCTTTTGCCATTTGAGATTCTAAAAGTTTCACTCCTCCAAATCATTTTTGACACTAATCAATGAATAAACAGTTATTATGTGTGCATTGTCCAACATGTGCAGGACAAGACAATAAGGATGCAGAAGTAAAATTAAAATAGTCCTTGGACTCAATGATTTTATATCCTATAGATAGAGACATGTACAGGTGTATGTGTATTTAAAATGCATACATAGAAAATAAATGCAAGGCAATTGTAAGGAAGATATTAATATCTGAGAGAAGAGTTAGTAAGGGTCATATATTGGATCTGATCTTCTAGGGAACTGAGGACTCCAGGAGATACAAATGAAAAGGAAGTGCATTCTAGAGATGGAAAGCCTGTGCAAAAGCACAAAGATTGGAGCTGGAAGATATGGAGTTGATGGGTAACAGCAAGAATGACAGTTAGGATGGATTGAAGAATGTGTGAATGGGAATAATGTATACTAAGGCTGAAAAGATAGGTTGGAGCCAAGATATGAAGTCTTTAAATGCCAAACAGAGGAATTTTTATATTATTCTAGAGGCAATAGGAGAGGCACTTGAGTTTATTGAACAGGAAAGTGACATTGTAATACCCGTGCTTTATGAATGTCACTTTATCAGTTGTGTGGATTGAAGAGGGGAGAAACTGGGGCCAGAATAACCAATTGGTAGGCTATTACAATGATCCAGGTGAGAGATTATGAGGACTTGAACTAGGGTGGTAGCCATGTGAGTGGAGAGAAGAAGATAGAATATAATGAATGTTGTAAAGTTAGAACTGACAAGATTTGGCAACAGACTGATTATTAGGAGTGAGGTGGAATGGAGGGGTTAAAGATGGCTCCATGGTTGTGAACCTGGATGAATGGAATAATGGTTGTACCCTAAACAGAGAAGAGGTGTTTTGGAAGAGGGTTGAGTTTAGTGGGAAGGATAAGTGCCTTGGACAAATTGATTTTGAGATAACTGTGAGACAGTTGAATTGGTGATACAGAACTGGCATATAGAAGAAAATCTGAGGTGGTATATGCAGATTTTGGAGTCATCTGAGTAGAAATGACACTTTAACACATGGTAACTGATGAGTTGACCAAGAAAGGGAATACAGAAAGAAAAGAGAAGGGATCCCAGGACAGAGCCTTGAGGTAAACTCATGGTTATGGAGTAGAATATGGATGATATCTAGTAAGGAATATTAAGAAAGAAGAGTCATGGTCAGTGAGATTGGAAGAGAATTAAGATAAAACATTATAACAAAAATTGAGACTATCCTTGAGGATAAGATTTTCAACAGTGTCAAATGCTAAAGAGATATTGAAAAGGATAAGGAATGAGAAAAGACCACTGGATTGGGTGAGTAAGAGATCATTAGTAACTTTAAAAAGAATAGTATTGCTTGAGTTACAGAAGACAGATTGCAAAGGGTGAAGACATGAATTGAGAAGTAGAGGCAATGAGTCTAAAATGTCTGCCACCCCAGGAGTTTGTCTGGGGAAAAAAGGGAAAATACAGGACCATTGGAAAATAGTTGAAAGGAGTGGTAGGTTCAAGAGAGGATTTTTAAGAATAGGAGAGATCTGACTATGTTTATAGCATCAAGGAACCAACTAGCAGAATGGGAGAAATTGAAGATTAGAGATACGGGATGATTGTGATGTCAACATGGCAGAAGATACATGCAATGATTGAGAAAATGGTATTAGTTTGCCCAGTTCTATAAAGTAAACCTGTGTCATTTTGATTAGTAGATCACTAAATCAGTAAATAATTTAAATGAAATTATCATATTTATTATGTTGGTGCTGCCCAACAATGAACAATGACTATCTCTCTAATTATCCAAAGTCCTTCATTTCTGTAAAAGGTATCTTGTAATCATATTTATATAATATAACATATGCTAATATAAATTTGTCATGTAGACTCCCAGATATTTTATTCATCTTGGAGTAATTTTGAATGGAAAGTATCTATCATTTCCTCCTATTTTTAAAGTACTATAGGGGCAGCCGGGTGGTGCAATGGATAGAGCACTGGCCCTGGAGTCAGAAGGACCTGAGTTCAAATCCTGTCTCAGACCAAACACTTGACACTTACTAGCTGTGTGACCCTGGGCAAGTTACTTAACCCCAACTGCCTCAAAATTTAAAAAAAAAAAGAAATTTAAAGTACTATATATAAATGTTAATAATTTTTGTGGATTTTTTTTAGCCATTTACTGAAACTATTAATCATTTTGATTAGTTCTTTGCTGACTCTCTGGGGTTTTCTAAGTAAAACATCACATCATCTGAAAATACGTGTTGTCTCTTCTCTGGCAGTGTTTGTGCCACCTACTTTATTTTTAATATGCTATGTATTAAACATTAAGTACTACATGTAATATGCATTAAATAATTTTAAAGTAGCTTAGTTCCTTCTGGAAGCTGATTGGCCACTTTAATTATTAACAAACAACTAATTTCTTCTCATCAACAAACATGAACCAATACATCCTAAATTAAACAGATAATTACAGTTTTTCCATATCCATATATGAATTTAATATTCAGTAAATACCCTTGAAAGATTAAAAACAAGTTATATTACAACAGAATAAAAATAGTTAGTAAAAATAAAAATAAATTAATTCATATGATAGTTAAATGGCTATCTAACAAAACTAGAAAATTATAAGTAGAGGTTGTAAAAAAATTATTTTAAATGTTCACAAAGCTTAGACAACCCTGTAAATCTCTCCTTTTTCAAGAATGTTCTTGTGATGGCAGCATATTATATGATAAATGAATCTTTCTGTCACATGAGGTAGTAAGCAATACAGAGCCCAGAGAACTGCAAATGAAAATATATCCCCATGGAGTTCATCTCTTGCATCTCTTCTCTAAAATCCTTGTATCAGAGCTGCTGTTTCCTTCCCTAATCAAAATGGTCTTCCATCCACTGTGGTAGAAATAAAAAGAAGGAGCTATGCATTTCAGTTCTCCATCAGCCATATGAAACCACTAGACTCTTCTCAATCAAACATTCTTCTCTCAAAATATTTATGGAGGAAGGAACAGTGACCGATTCTTTAACTTTGTTACTATCCAAGCCAGGTTTTGTCTGAATTAAATTTCTATCTAGATAACACCTTAGAAATAGTTGATTTTTCAACTTTGCCCTGACAGAGCTGTGAGTTACACAAATCTCAGTTTATCCTCAAAATTCCTAGGGAGAGCAGCATCTTTCCAAGAAAACACCAGTTTGAACCAACATTTAAATAATTAACTTAACATAGTATTTAAATAGTAATATAAAGTGGTTTCACCACAGTATCATAATTATAGAACTACATTTTAAATAGTATGTTAATAGGCAACTAATTAGGCTGTACATTTCTTGAAAGTCCTCATTATTATTTATACGTGAGCCTCTATGAATTACAATCTTGACTATTTCTCTCTTTCAGCATAAATAAATTTGTCTGAACAAGGAACCAGGATGCATCATGTCATCTTCTACTCTGGAGAGTGTTGGAAATACAACCTGCAATTACATTGAAAGGAAAGTGCCTTAGACTCTACCAGGATTCTCTTACCTACTCACCCACTCCAGTCTCCTGTTCTGAAAGTCACCCAGCACATACAAGCAGATCTTAAAAACTATTGGGGTTGCTAGTGAGAGGACCTTCCCCTCTAGGTAAGGTTAGAAAAAGACTGGATTTGGAGGAACTACTTCTCTTCATGTGTAACGTTTCTATATAAGCAAAGCAACAATTGGTCATTTGATCCTAAATGTATTTTATAGATTTAACACCTGTAGCTCTATAATTAGGTTATAAGGGGAAATGGTGTTATATCATGCTTGCTCTTGCTAAATGATGCCACCTAATTTAACTGAATCAAATGTGTAAATTATGCCCAAACCATTTGTGAAATACAAATCCCATGAAATAGAATGAGAGTAGGATTATAAACACATGTAAACATTTTTAACATGCTGATTTTCAAACTTTTACAAATCAATACATGTTTTTTATACTTCTTACTCAGCTTCCCTTGAGTTTGGACTCATATAAAAGCAGGGCTGTTGATTTGAGCGAGTCCCAACCAATAGAGGGAAATGTTGAAAGGTATTGATTGAACTAGAAAAAAAAACACAACTTGCTATGTCAAGTTATGGGTTCTAGAAAAGAGCTAGAACTTTATAAGATGCTAGTAGTAGTAGTACTATAATAAAAATAATAACAATAATCATTTATAGAATTATTTACAGTCCATAAAGTGCTTTTTTCATGCATGGACTCATTTAATCTTTGCAATAATCCTATGAGGTAGATAGTACAAGTACTTTACTGATAAGGGGACTGAGGCTCAGAGAAGTTAAACAATTTGCCTTGACTCACACAGCTTGTAATCTCAGAGCTAGTATTTGAACCTAAGCCTTCTAAATCTGAATCCATATAACTTTTCACCATACTGTTTCATATGACATGGTTTTCAAATTGCTCATCTTTCTGATTCCCCCTCCTCTGTAAACTGTAAATTAACCATGTCCTTTCTAAAAATGGTTCGGAGAAGTACACACAATATACCCCAGATGCCATCTAATGAGCAAGATATAATAGAAATATTAGCTCCTTTTATTCGTCCTCTGTCATTATAAAATTATTAATGCAATACAAAATTGTTCTAACTTTTCTAACAATGCTGTTGGATTGTTGGTTGTTTCTGACTCTTCGTGGCACCATTTGGGGTTTTCTTAGCAAAGATACTGAAGTGGTTTGTCATTTCCTTCTCCAGCCTATTTTATAGGTGAGGAAACTGAGGCCAGTGTCTGAGGCCATATTTGAACTCACAAAAATAAGTCTGTGCTGAATTAATAGTTGATATTGAAATTGGCATGAGGTCAGGTAAGCCTCCAGATATTTTTTTTTTACTATTCCTAAACCAGATCTTGCCATAATATACTTTCACAATTGATTTCTTGAGCTTAAGTGCAATTTAACAAAGTGAAATTGTAGGTTGTTGGTTTGGTCCTCTTTTTCCAGCCCATCAAGACCATCTTCAACCTTGTTTCTCTCACCAGAATCAAATGTGCTACCCAAGCTATTATGATCTGGTCTCAAGGGACCCTAATATATACAAAAAGTGTTCAAATGTATAGATGAGAAAGAAATTGAAAAATATCTGTAAATGCCTTTAGAAAAATGTTCCTTAATGTCTGACATAGTACACATGGTATGGTTTAAGAAAGGCTTTTCAAATAATAAATTAATTTCTTTTGACCCCCAGCATAAGAAATGGTAAACATTCACTATATAATGCAAATAGGGAAAATGCCAGTATATAATACCTAAAGTTGCAAAAATCCCCTCTGGAGAAAGATAGGAATACATTAAACCAAAAATTTAAAACTATGTCACTCAAGGTGTGTCGGCACAGAATTATAGCAAAGGGAAAAGATACACCTAGTTTGCCTTTGATGAGTTAAAATCACCTGACCAGAACAAAGTACATCCTAGGGAACAGAAAGAACTGGAAGTTATTATTGATAAACCATTGTCAGTGATTTTGAAAGATTATTGAGAAGAGAAGTAGAGTCACAGAACTGTAAGAGAGCAAATAGTACAGTAATTTTAAAAACATAGAAGAGAATGGAATCTGCAAATGATAGGCCAGTGAACTTGACTTTGGCTCCTGGCAAAATTCTATAATGTATTAATAGTGGGTTGGTTAGTGAACATCTATTTAATCAAGATCATAAAGAGGCAACATAGCATCATAAACAATAGAAAGTGCAACACCATTTGAAAAATAAGAAGAGAACCAGATCATTCATGGGCAAGGGTCTTTAATGAAAAAAAGATAGGTGGTATTACAAAAGATAACATAGAGAGTTCAATTACATGATATTGGAAAGATTTTGTATAAATCCTTGCAACAAAGATGATAAGAAAAGCTGTTGATTAGGAAAACATCTGTTTATGAAATGTAACTGATAAAGATCTGATATCAGACGAAGGGTCATTTTGTAACGGATAAGTAGTTAGAGGATATTATAATAACAACAACAGCAAAAATTAGCATTTATATAATCTTTTAAAGTTTTCAAAGTGGTTTACAAATTCTATATAATTTTCTTGTCACAACAACCTAGGTGGGTAGATGCTATTATATTACCCATTCTACAAATGAAGAAACTGAGACAGGCAGAAATTAAATGTCTTTTCCAGGGTCACATAGCTAGGTAATGTCTGAGGCTGAATTTGAACTCAGATCTTCTTGACTCCAAGTCCAGCACTCCATTCATTGCACCACCTAGTTGTCTCTAATGAAAAAACAGGTTGGTCAATCAGTCAGTCTCTAAACATTTATTAAGTACCTACTGTGTGCCAGGCACTGTGCTAAGTGCTAGGGATATAAAGAAAAGAAAAAGACAGTACCTACTTGCAAGGAGGTCATAATCTAACAGGGGAACAACAACATATTTTTTAAAGGCTGAAAAGCAGCTGAAGGGGAAAGGAAGGGTACTCAGATAGGGAAGTGGGAGAGAATAATGAAGTCCTACATGAATATGATAAAGTCCTACAGGGTAATAGAAAGAAAATAAAGACCTTAAACTGCATGGAAAATGATGAAATTGGTGCTCTGATCTCCATCCTTAAATGGAGTATCTGAGAGGAGTTCTCTGATGTCCACCCTCTACCTTCTCCCATCAGAAGGAGGGAGGGGACCCAGAACCTAAAGGTACTACAAAGGTGTTAGTTTCAGAGCTGATTTCATCTTGAAGGAAGATGACTTTCTGGAGTTTCATGAAAGGATTACCTATTAAAACCCATGTGAGAGATCGCTCCAAATCATTAATAATAAGAGGAATGCACATCAAAACAACTTTGAAGTTTCACTTTTCTGCTCAAAATGGACAAAGGTGACAAAAGATAGGGATAGTCAGCATTGGAGAGGATACATTTAGATAGGCCCTCTAACACACAGTTGGTGGAACTGGTTCAACTATTATGAAAAGGAATTTGGAATCATGCCCCAAAATGACTAAGATTTCCCTGTTTATTGACACAAAGATTCCACTGCTAGACATATATCCCATGGAAGTTAAAAGACAGAAAGAAAAGCCAATACATACTAAAATACTCATAGCAGCATTTTCTATAGTAGCAAAGAAATATATAAACAAAGTTGATGTTCACCACTTGTGGAATAGCTAATATTACGGCACTCTAGGAAACCATGAATATAAAGAATTCAGAGAATCAGACAATGAGTTATTTGAACTGCTTTACAGTGAAGTAAGCAGAAATGGGAAAACAATATGCACAATGACTACAAAAAAACTAAATTAAGAAAAAGAAAAACAAAAAGGAAAACTGAGTACTGTGTAATTGTCATGACTCAACTTGGTCCTGAAATGCATCTACCTCCCTCTTTTACAGAGAAGGTAAACTATAGATATGGATGGATCATTGTAGATAATATCAAACTTTATTGGTTCATAGATTTAGAGTTTGAAACGTCCTTAGAGCCCGCAGAGTCCAAGCCTCTCATTTTGGAGATGAGAAATCTGAGACAGAGAAACAAAATGACTTACCCAGAGTCACACAGCAAATAAGTATATGAGGCACATAGCTAACTCAATTTTTTGGTTAATTTTGCTGAAATGCTTCTTGTTCTTTCTGTTTTATTCTTTGCTAGAAGGGATATTGATAGGCTGGGGGAAATGGAGGTATGAGTTTGGAAATAAAGATAATGTAAAAACAAAAGATATTCATAAAAATTAAAAATTTAAAAATAGGCCATGGTAGACTAATCCCATTTTTACTTTTAATAGGGATATTAACTAGTAGATCAGGATAAGGCTGAGGATGCTATTTATCTCTTCTAGTAACATTTTTAAGTCTCTGATATTATTCTTGTAGACAAGATGGAACAATGAGGACTAGAAAATAGTGCAGTTAGTAGATTCAGGAATGCTGGAATGGTCAGACTCAAAAATTAGTTTTCAATTATTTTATTTCAGTTTGTATGGAGCTCTCAAGTGGAATACCCTAAGGATCTGTGCTTTAACTTTTAGATGTTCATCCTTTTTATTAATAACTTGGATTAAAAGGTATAGTTGATATCTTAGATGACAAAGAACTAGGGGAGCTAAGTAACATGTTGGATGACAGAACTAAGATTCAAAAGCATCTCGATAAGCTAATATCGGGCCAAACCTAGGGAAATGAAAGTTAATAACAATAGAGATAAAAGCTTGCATTCAGTGTAAAAAAACAGTTTGGCAAATAAATACAAGACAGTGGAGTCATGATTGGTAGGCTTTCTAAAAGCAACATAAAGCTCTGAGGAAAGAAGGAGGGAAAAATAGTATTTATTAAAGCACATAGTATGTGCCAGGCATTGTGCTAAGTGCTTTACAAATATTATCTCACTTGATTCCCACAACTTTGGGAGGCTGGTGCTATTTTAACCTCAATCTGCAGCTAAGGAAACTGAGGCTGAGAAAGATTTGTGATTTGCCTAGGGTCACACAGCTACTAAGTACTGAGGTTGGATCTGAACTCAGGTCTTCCTAACTCCAGGGCCAGCACTCTATCGATTGCGCCATCTTTTTAGCGGACTACAAACTCAATGATCAACAATGTAATATGAGAACCTAAAGAGCTAGTGCCATCTTAAAGTATATTAACAGAAACATAGTAACTTGGATGAGAAGAAGCATAGTCTTCCTCTGCTCTGCCCTAGTCAGACCAAATTTGGAGAATGTGTTTGGGTCTGAGCACTATACATCAGGAAGAACACTGCTAAACTAGAGAGTTTTTTAAAGAACTATGAAGGTGAGGGGCCTTCAGAACTAGTCATTTGAAAACATATAGAAGGAAATGGCAGGTGAACCCCTAGACACAAGAAAAGAAGACTAACATCTTTAAATAACTGAAGGCTTGTCATGTAGAATAGAGATTAGACTCATTCTCTTTATCCTGTGGTGCAGATCTAAAAGAAAAGAATGGAAGTTGCAGAGAAGCATATTTAAGCTTCAGGAAAGGGGGAAAAAGTCCTAATAATTAGGTTTCCCAAAGTGAAATAAGCATCTCTTGACTAATAATCTTCAAGGAAGGGCTCAATGATCATTGGCCGGTTGTGTTGTTTTGAAGATTCTGGTTCAGGCCCAGTTTGAATAAAATGACATCTGAAGGTCCTTCCAACTTGAAGATTCTATGATTTTATAATTTTATGATGGAGAATCTGAAAATTTGTTCATGGACATAACAACTGAAAACGTCAATTGAGAACATACACTTTTAGAGATAGAAGTGGCTTTAGAAACCATCTTATCAAGAGGTGGAGCCAAGATGGCTAAGTGAAGGCAGGGATTCACCCAAGCTCTCCCAAATTCCCCTCCAAACAACTTTAAAATAATGCCTCAAAACAAATTCTGGAGTGACAGAACCAACAAAAGGTCAGGGTGAAACAATTTTCCAATCTAAGACAACTTAGAAAATCAGTAGGAAAGGTTTGTCACACTGAGGTGAGAGTGGAGTATAGTGCAGGCTACATCTGGCAAGCCAGCAACAGGCTTTGGGAGCATATGCATCAGCAACAGCAATGGTAGCATCTTCTAGAGCTCTCAGCCCACAGATCGTAAGGGGTCTGGACAACTGGTCAGAATAGGGGACCCTTTTCTGGCACTAAGTGCAAGACTCTGTTGCACTGCCCATATGTGGTTCCAAGTTACAGTCCCAGGGTGAGGAAGAGCCCTAGCACACTAGAGTTTGCAACCACAAGGGAGCAGGGAAGTTCCAAAGCAGAAACAGTGCCTGTGGTCACTTACAGAGCAGAATGCAGACCAGGAAAATACAGGAACATAGCATAGGCTACGGAAAGACGGAAACACAAATACCCAATTAGTTGAACTATAAATTGGTCCAAATATTGTGGGAAACAATTGAGCCTTTATGCCAAGAATGTGACCAAAATATTTATAACCTTTGACTCAGGGATCCTTCCGCTAGGCATACCCCTGTCTCTCCATAGCAGCTAGGTGGCCCAGTGAATAGAGTGTTGGGCCTGAAGTCAGGAAAACTCATCTTCCTGAGTTCAAATCTGCCTTCAAAGACTTAGTAACTCTGTGACCCTGGGCGAGTCACTTAACCCTGTTTGCCTCAGTTCCTAATCTGTAAAAACAAACAAACAAACAAAAAGCTGGAGAAGGAAATGTCAAACTACTCAAACCCCACATGGGGTCATGAAGAGTTGAATACAGCTGAAAATGACTGAACAACAACAGCAACAACTTTCCATAGCCTTCCAACCTTGATTATTTCCATCTTTTTTCACCCTTAAAATTGTGTCAGGTGGTCTTTTAATTATGTTTGTTTGCATTTTTATTACAAATAATTTGGAGCTATTTTTCATTATGTGGCTAGCAGTTTGAAATTCTTTTTTTTTTTGAGAATTGTTTGATAATATCCTTTGGCTACTTATTCACTGAGAATAACTCTTGGTCTAATTTACTTGTTTTGATTCTCTGTTTCTCTCTGTCTCTGTCTGTCTATCTCTCCCTCCCTCTCTCTCTCTGCATCTCTCTGTCTTTGTCTCACTCTGTCCCTCTCTCTGTCTCTCTCTTCCTTGTTCTCCTTCCCTTCCCCCCAGACCCTCTTGCTATCTGCCCTGCCACCACTTACATCACATTCTTCCCACCACTTTCCACCTCTTGCTGTGAATATAAAAACCAAATCTGTACTAGAAAGGACATCTCAGACTGCTATACTGTGAATTAACTTACCAATACTGTGACTTCTGAACCCAAAACTCCTTTCCCTAGACAGTATGCTTCTACATCTATTGCTTCTGTCTATTAGAATGTAAACTACATATGCAAACAATCTCACTTTTTATATCTATATTCTGAGTACTTAGAACTGTGCCTAACACATAATAAGCAGTTAATAAATGATTTTTCCTTCATTAATTCATCTTGGTCTAACCTTAATTTCTGCCAAACTGCTTTCCAGTTGCCCCATTAGCTATTGCCAAGTTCATTGGGATAATAATTACTACCCCCAAGTAATTTACTTTGTCAGGTTTATTGGACACTAGGTTATTAAGTTTAATTGTTTCAGATTTTTCCTTATCTAGTTTTTCCAACTGATCTTCTTTTCTATTTTTTAATCAATACCACATAGTTTTGATAATTGCTGCTTTATATTACAATTTGAGATCTGGAAGTACCATTTCCCTTTTATTTCTACTATTCAAAAAATTCTATTAAGATTCTACACTTTTGAATTGGCAATTTTCAAAAGAATAACTGAAAACTATGAACAACCATATGAAAGAATGCTCCAAATCCTTAGCAATAGAGATTACGGTATGTGCAAATAAAAACAATTCTGAGGTTTCACTATACATTCATCATATGTGTGTAATGACAAATAGAAAAAAACACCTGAAAATGGTAACTATTACAGGGGCAATGGGATGCCAAACAAGAAAGATTCAGTTGATGGAGCTATGAACTGGTCCAACAATGGTGGGAAACAATTTGGAATTACACAAGAAATGTTCCTAAACTGTATATGTCCTTAGGCTCAGTGATAGCAGAGTATTCAACCTAAGCTGGTGAAGACAGAAGAAAAAGATCCATTTTACACATAAAAACATTTATAACATAACTTCATTGTGGTTAAAAAAAAAAGAACAAATTAAGCGCCTGTTGATTGGGAAATGGCTGAACAAATTGTGATATATAATGGATAGGAATATAACTATGCCTTAAGAAATGAGAAATGTGAAAAACTTAAGGAAGTTATACAACAACCTTTACAAACCAATGCAGAATCAAGAGAATAATTTATTTAATAAATGCAATAATGTAAAAGGAAAAAAAGGATACCAGAATTTCAATCAATGCAATATCCTTTCTTGACTCCTTTTCACTGACAAGAAAACATTCCTCTATCCTCTTTACCTCCTTCGGCCCAGAGGTGATGAATTATGGATGCAGAATGAGGTATTTGTTGTCATATGTGCCCAAAATGTTGATGTATTTTGCTTAAATATACATCTTTATTTGATGAAAGGATTTGGGGGAGAACGTTGGAATTGAAATTTGTTGGCAATAGAAAGAAGTATCTATAAAATAAGAAAGGGGGGAGGAAAGGAAGGAGAGAAGGAAAGAAGGAAGGAAATAGGGAGGGAGAAAGGAAAAGTAGAGAGACAGAGACAGAGAGACAGAGAGAGACAAAGAAAGACAAAGAGAGAGAGAGAGAGAGGTGAAAAGGGATTTCAGGCTATACACCTGTAGGGAAAAACTGCATTAATTAATTCACAAGGCCATCTAAGTCTTTTAGATTTAGCATAAATTCAATTTTGATTATAGCATAAAGTCATTCCTGTTTCTAAAAACAAAAACTGAATTCTGCTCTATTTTATACCATCATGCTTATACTCTATATCATTGTGTATTTAGGTGATTCACCCCTAGTTTTTTTATCTCAACTTAATGGTGGAGTAAATGTATTAATTTGAAGTAGCCATTCAATGGTCCCCAAAGTAGGTGAAGTATAATTTGTTTGGATTAACTTTTTATGATTAGTATTTTTAACTTTCAGTGATCTATTGTATTTAGATTTAGAATTTAGGATTTAGAATGATAAATGAAAGATTTTACACACACACAAACACATGCATATATTACATATATACATATATTAACATATTTCTATTATTTAGAAAGAAACAATTATATTCTTTTTTAAAACTGCCTCACAAAAAGACGAAAACAAAAATTCAGATATCGCATTCTTCCTCTTTCCCTTACCAACCTTTTCTACCTATGTATCACTGAAGGCTGAGGGTCTTTAGTATTGAATACTTACTATATGCTGCCACGTCCAGGCACATTGGAGTAAGATAAGTCCAAAATTACAAACCGTGTTCTGAATTTCATTACTTATGTGGGTTTAAATCAGACCCTTAATGTTCTTTGAACTTCATTTTTTTATAGTTTAGTTCCTTTCCAAATAGGAGAAAATGTGATCAAAAAAATAGAGAAAGAAAGAAAACAATCACTGTTTGAAAGTGAATGAAGGGCGCCTACATTCCCCCACCCCTCTCCTCCCCAGCCCTTTTTTTCCCTACTTTGACATCTCAGTGTTTTTTTCTCTTTTAGCTGCGAGTTCTGGGATAGGTGATAACTGCCAGTAATAGGATTAGCATTGATTTCTTTAGCAAGAACAGAGATGTGGCAGTTCCAGCCATTTACTGAACTGCCAGCTTTGAAATATCAAAAAAGAAAAAAAAAATAAAGAAAATAAAAAGAAAGAAAGAAAAAGAAATCTGTAGAAAAAAGCTTCTTGCTGCATTTAAAGAAAAGAAAGCTTTATGAATTCAAATACACATGTGTCTATGTGTAGTATTGTGTGTAGAGAGATATATACATGTGCATACTGTAAGTGTGGGGGTAAATATTCCAAACCCATGTGGATCATTTGAATTTTTTTGTTGTTTTTCTATGATAGAAAGGATTTGAAAACTCTGTGTCTGTTCCAAGCTACAAGAGAGGGTATGAGATTCATTTGGCTTTCTTTTTCTTTCACTTACTAATAGATTTTACCAGCTAATCACGCATGTGTATCATTGTTTCCTGACTTTTTTAACCTTGAAATACAAAGAATGAGAAAGATGAAAAAAATTGCTTTGAAGCAAACACATGTTTAAGGGTTTTAAAAGTGTTGGGGGGTAGTAATTGGAAGTTGGAGGAGGCAGAGAATGAAACCTACTAGTTATGTTACAATCCTGCCATCATCATCATCATCATCATCATCATCATTAACCCAGATATCCCTGTCACCACAACTGAGATATCACTGAAATAGTGCCTATACAATGCTGAAATCACAGGTCAATTTAGTGACTTCTACAAAAGACCAATCAATTCAATGAGAAAAAATAGTCTAATTGATTGTTTGGCAGCCTTGAAACTAAACAACTGGTTGATCAAATTTTTTTTATGTTCTAAGGAATTGTTTTAAGATTTACTCTCTTCCCAAAGAAATCTCACACACACACACACACACACACACACACACACACACACACACACACACACACAAATAATGTCTTAGATATCAGTAGCATTTTGGCTTCCTGATCCCAGAAGAAGAAGCCAGGTGAAAAGAAAGGTGCTCATAAATTGGGAAATGCCTGAAAGAAATGTGATTTATAAGTGTAAAGGAATATAATTGTGCCTTAAGAAATGAGAAATGTGAAAAACTTAAGGAAATTATGCAATTTATGCAAAAGGACTAAGTTTACAGGTGTCCCCTAGAGGGGCAGCTTTTGTTATTTGACCACCCAAAAATCAACAACAAAACGAAGTATGGCAGGAATTTACCAATAAATTAACAAGCATTTTTTTAAGGCAATTGGGGTTAAGTGACAAGCATTTATAAAGCACTTGATATAGGTGAGGTCCTCTGTTAGATACAGGGGACACAAATTTAAAAGTCCCTTCTTCATAGAACTGGAGAAAGATACAGCATGTTTCTAGATAAATGAATAAAATATATTCAAAATAAACACACAATTTTTTTGAGGGAGTGATGTCACAGACAACTGGAGCAATCAGAGTAGAACTCATGAAGGAGGAAGCTATTAAGCTGAACCTTGAAATTAGGTAAACTCTCCAAGAGCTAAAGTTAAGGAATCAGAGTATTTTGCCAAAAGTGTGAGGGAAAGATTGTGCCAAAGTATAGAGGCAAGATATGTAATTGTATATGGGGAACATTAATGAGGCTGCCTTAGATGTAATATAGCATACATGAGGGGAAGTGACACATAATCAACCTGGAAAGAAATGCTGGAGCTGGATTCTGAATGACTTTAAATGCCAAACAAAGGAGATTGTATTTTATTGTACTAACAGGTCTTGAGAGCCACTGAAACTTCTTGAGCAGGAGGGACCTCTTCATACCTGTGCTTTAGAAACATCAATTTACCAGCAGTGTAAATGATGGATTCAAGTGGGGAAAGACTGGATGGAGATAAACCAATTACATGGCTATTATAATAGTTCCCCCAAAAAGAGGTAATGAGGGCCTAGACTAGTCTGTTCAGGGTATAAGAAGAGAGAAAAGATGAATAACAGAGATATTTAGAAGTTGAAATTGAAAGGACTTGACAATTGATGGGATAGGCAGCGAGAGAGAGCCAAGGATGAAGCCTAGGTTGTGAATCTGGGTGATTCAAAAAGTGTTGGTGTTCTTGGCAGAAATAGGAGTTAGGAATAGTGGTGAGTTTTGTGGGAAAGATAATGAATGAATTCTGCTGCCAGATATGTAGAGTTTGAGTTATTTAGCGGATATCCAAGTACAGATGTCTAGTAGGCAGGAGGAAATGTAGGAATAGAGTTCAGGACAGAGACGAGCACTGGATGTGTAGATTTCAGAGACGTCTGCAGAGAGGTGATAGTTGAATACATAATGCTTGATGAGCTCACCAAAGAAGAAGCTATGAAGAAAAAAGAGAAAAACTCCCAGGATAGAACACTGAGTTAGGCCCATTCGTAGAGAGTATAATGTGTATAGCTACATACTTATACATATGCGGCTTCCCCTGATAGAATGTAAACCTCTTCAGGACAAGAATTATTCAACTTTTGCCAGTACCTAGCAGTATCTGGCACACAGTAGGCACTTAATAAATGTTTGTTGATAGATGAGTTGATTAAGAAAATAAAATCAAGAAATTCTGTGCCTGACCAATGTGAACAGAAAAAAATCTGTACTGAACGTAATATAATTCTGTTTTTTTTTAAAATATGTGTTTTTAAAACTTTGGGTTCCAAATTTTCTCCCTTCCTCCCTCCCCACCCACCCTCATTGAAAAGGCAAGCATCTCAATGTAGGTTATACATGTGCAGTAATGCAAAACACTTCCATAGTAGACATGTGAAAAACTAACTCTATTTCCCTTAATCCTATCCTGTCCCCCTATTTATTCTATTCTTTCTTTTGACCCTGTCCCTCCTCAAGTATTTGCTTCTGATTACCCCCTTTCCCAATCTGCCCTCCTCTTTATCATCCCCCTGCTCTCTTGTCCCCTTCCCCCACCCCCATTTTCCTGTAGGGTAAGACAGATTTCTATACCCAATTGAATGTGTATGTTATTCCCTCCTTAAGCCAAATCCTATGAGAATAAGATTCACTCATTCCCTCTCACCTTCCCCCACTTCCCCTCCACTGTAAAAGATAACATACCCCATTCTACCTCTCCCTTTCTTCTTCTCCTGGTATAATCCTCTCGCATCCCCTAATTTTATTCTCCAGATATGACCCCTTAATCTTCAACCCACACTGTGCCCTCTATCTATCTATCTATCTATCTATCTATCTATCTATCTATCTATCTATACATATATATACACACACACACACACATCATATATATATATATACATATATATATATATATACACACACATACATATAATTTTTCCCCCTCCAACTACCCTAATACTGACAAAGGCCTCATGAGTCACAAATACCATCTTTCCATGCAGGAATATAAACAGTTCAATCTTAATAAGTCTCTTATGATTTCTGTTTCCTGTTTGCCTCTTCATGTTCCACTTGAGTCTTATATTTGAAAGTCAAATTTTCTATTCAGCTCTGGTCTTTTCATCAAAAATGCTTGAACGTCCTCTATTTCACTGAATGACCATTTTTTCCCCTGAAGGATTATACTCAGTTTTGCTGGGTAGGTGATTCTTGGTTATAATCCTATCTCCTTTGCCCTGCCGAATATTATATTCCATGCCCTGTGGTCCTTTAATGTAGAAGCTACTAAATCTTGTGTTATCCTGATTGTGTTTCCACAATACTTGAGTTGTTTCTTTCCGGCAGCTCATAATATTTTCTTCTTGACCTGGGAACTCTGGAATTTGGCTACAATATTCCTAGGAGTTTTCCTTTGGGGATCTCTTTCAGGAGGTGATCTGTGGATTCTTTCAATTTCTATTTTGTCCTCTGGTTCTAAAATATGAGGGCAATTTTCCTTGATAATTTCTTGAAAGATGATGTCTAGGCTCTTTTTTTGATCATGGCTTTCAGATAGCCCAATAATTTTTAAATTCTCTCTCCTGGATCTATTTTCCAGGTCAGTTGTTTTTCCAACGAGACATTTCACATTGTCTTCTACTTTTTCATACTTTTGGATTTGTTTTATAGCGTCTTGATTTCTCACTAGCTTCCAATTGCTCTATTCTAATTTTTAAGGGAGTATTTTCTTCAGTAATCTTCTGGACTTCCTTTTCCATTGGGCCAATTTTGCTTTTTAGGGCATTCTTCTCCTTGTTGGCTTTTTGAACCTCTCTTGCCATTTGGGTTAGGCCATTTTTCAAGGTGTTATTTTCTTCAGTGTTTTTTGGGGTCTCCTTTAGCAAGCTGTTGACTTGCTTTCATGATTTTCTTACATTACTCTCATTTTTCTTCCCATTTTTCCTCTGCTTCTTTTACTTGCTTCTCAAAATCCCTTTTGAGCTCTTCCAAGGCCTGGGACTGATTCATATTTTTCTTGGAGTCTTTGGATGTAGGAGCTTTGTCTTTGTTGTCTTCTTCTGGTTGCATGTTTTGATCTTCTTTGTCACCAAAGTAAGATAATATAGTCTGATTCTTTTTGCACTGCTTGCTCATGATCCTGGCCAATTACTTGAGTTTTAAACTCTTTGTTAAGGTAAGAGTCTGCTTCCAATGTGGAGAATGTACTGTCCCAAGCTTCAGGCATTTATACAGCTGTTTTCAGAGATACTGGCAGAGACCTGTAAATTTTTAGTTCTTGCAAGGTGGTATGATAAGGGGCGAGTTGTTTATTCCTTTCCTAACCTGTGCTCTGCTCTATTAGTGACCACAAGCACTCCTTTCTGTACTGGAACTGTGAGGAAGGTTTCCTCTCCACAGCCACTACAAGCTCCACTATGCCAAAGGTAACATAATTTTAAAGGAATTCAAGGATGGCTTTTTTTTTTTTAGGCAATTGGGGTTTAAGTGACTTGCCCAGGGTCACACAGCTAGTAAGTGTCAAATGTTTGGTCTGAAGCTGGACTTGAACTCAGGTCTTCCTGACTTCAGAGCTGATGCTCTATCCACTGCGCCACTTAGTTGCCCCTCAGGATGGCTTTTCAAGATATCTTTAAGGGGACAGGAAGAATTCCCTTCCTCCAAAAATGAAAAGAAAAAGATCATACGTCAGTTTTAACAAAAACAAAAAATGACTGAGAATCCATAAACCTCTCTGAACCAATTGTAACTATCAAGAAAAAACTACATTTGGAATCAAAGGACCTGGGTTCAAGTCTCACCTCTCTCACTACCATTATGATCTTGATCAAGTTACAATCTCTCCGGCTCTTATTTTTTTTTCACCTAAAAAAAAATGAGGAGGTTGGCTTCATGGCCTTTAGCCTCCCTTCCAGCCCTAAATCTGTGGCCTATAGGGCCTTATTTCTCATCTTTATGTAATGTTTACGAGAATGGTTTGTGCATCAAAGGATATCCTTGATGAAAACACAAGAATGGAGCAGGCAGGTTTTCACAAATAATTTTCTATACACTGTATCTTCACAGTTACCCTTCTAGCTGAGGGCACAGGGAATATTAGATTCAGCTTTTTTTATTGTTTGTTAATTTCAGCAAATCCTCCTCCTACTTTTGATTATTCATCCTACTTATCAAGTTTATACTCTGGAAGCTACCTTTAAGTCTTTCTTCTCTCCTACTTCCATATTGGTTCCTGTTGATTCCACCTCCATAGCAGCTATCACATCTCTCCCCTGATCTCTATTCCCACTAGACTGGTATAGGCATTCATTACCACTCAACTCAACTATTGCACTAGATTCCTTACATATCTCCCTGACTGAAGTCTTTCCCATATTCCTTTCATACCACTATTAGAATAACTTTTCTCCTACGAAGTGAGTCATGTCACTCCTTTGCTCCCCAAACACCAGTGGTTCCCTATTGCTTCCTGAATTGACATTGGAAAGAAACTGGATAACCTGGGTTTGAGTCCTGGTTCCATTTCCAATCTCTGGGACTTCGGGGAGCTCTTCTTGCCTCATTTTCTTCATCTTCAAAATAAGGGTGTCCTTTCTGTCTTTAAATCTTGTGGTTCTCTACCTGGCATTTAACATTTGCCGTAATCTGGTTCTCACCTTCCTGCACTCTACACTCTATCCAAACTGTATTACTCTTTGCTTCCTGAACACACCCTGAACTCTCCCTTCTTTCATTTGTTCACATTGTTGTTCATGCCTATAATTTTCTCTCTACTGCTCTTTATCTGTCCAGTTTCTTCATCTTCTCCAATCGAACATGTATGCTGTCTCCTCCATAAAACTTCTTTCATTGTCCTCTAATGACCTTTCAAATTGGGTCTTCCATTTATATGCTAAATACTATATGACAGGTGTAAGTGTGGGATAACCTTTGAAAGTTTGTGTGCTGATTATCAACATCAAAGGGACAAAATTAGGAGATATATGGTCACTGGATTCACGGAGAATGCTTTGCTTATTATTATTATTATAAGGTGAATTCCTTCTTGATAGTCAGATTTTCTAAATGCACTATTCTCAGATGAAGAAATGATTTAAAAGGAATTGGAAGGGAAGAGGAAACAACTGTGATTAAGAGACAAAATAAATCAGTACAACATAGATTTTACATAAAAAATCAAAAGAAATTTGCCTAACAAAATTAGAGCCATTTTTGTTTTTTCCAGAGTATTTACTGACAAGATTACAACATGCAATTGGAGGGACAACCTATTGAGTTAGTCCATCAGTAAACACATCTTCAAGAGATGCCACAGAAAAACAAAGTTCAAGACCTAGAACAACAAAAAAAAATTGGTCTCAATGCTTATGGGGAAAAGCACAGTATTTTAAATGATACAAAGCTCTTTGTTAATACTAAACCTCCTGCTTTTTTAACATGAATATTCTTCCAGTGATGCTATATTGTCACAAAATACCACAATGTCAGAAGAATTAAAAATGCAGTTAATAACCTATAGAGGAATGGAAAGAAACATGGTAGATATAACTAGACTCCTGTATAATACCATTAATAACTTCTGTACAAGAATACAATCAGTGGCATATAGAAGCAGAAAAGGATGTGGAGTGTTCATGTAGCAGGAATACGGAATAATAAAAGGGCAGCCTGAGTTGCATACTTGTAAGCCTTCCCTCCATCCCCACAAAAAATGAAAATAAGTAAGGATATTGCTAGAACTGGAGGGAATCCTTCAGCACATTGAATGTGTTTTCTATTGCTTCCTCTTAGGAAAGATCAAAGGCAAATCTGAAATAACTTTTCCACATCCAAAATACAATCAGTTCAGATATGTGGCATCTTGAAACCAAAGTGTCCAAATGGTTTTTTGCCTAGATATTTGGATGCCCTTTGGCTATATCTCCTAATTGAATTAACATCTGCAACTCTCAAATTCTGCTTCTGAAAAATGAGAAGAATAAGCACTGACCGAAGAAAAAGTTCTTCAGTCAACAGTTGGTTGAGCATTTATTAAGCACCTACTATGTACCAAATACTGTGCTTCACAAATAAAGGTGCATTATGATGTTATTTGCATGTTCTTTACTAATGGGTATTAAATACTGGTAGAAACTGTGAAAGGTAGATGAAGTAAATTGAAAAATGAACTAGGATATTTCTTGTCATACTTCAATGTTTTCTTCCCCTAATTCTATTTTCCTACTGTACTTTCTGAATATTTCATTTGTCTCCATCACTTTCCACCTCATACAGTCTTAGTACACATGGTATTCCCTGCCACTTCAGTTAAAAGTACTATAAGTTATGTAAGGACAGGGACTACATCGTATTTTTGTGTTTCTATGTCCAGTGCCTCACACATAGTAGAATCTTAGGGTCATATAGAGCTGAAAGGCATATTAGAGGTCATAAAGTTCAATACCCTCATTTTATAGATGACTGACTTTCCCAGGGTCCACAGGTAGTTCATATCTGAGGCAGGATTTGAAAAAGGTCTCCCTAACTCCAAGTACAGAATTCTATCTATATTTGTTACCTTTCTTAATATTAGTAATGATAAAAAAAAAAGTTTTCTGTTTTCAAGGTCAGTTTACAAAGTATTTTCACATACATTGTTGTGTTTTATCACAATTTGTGAGGTAGGTGCATGTGTATGATCATCTACTATTTAAAGATTTCAATGAAACTCAGAGATTTCTCCAAGGTCTCACACCCAGTGAATAGTGAGCTACAATTGAAGCTCAGGTCTTTCTGACTCAACATCCAATACTCATTTTACCCTATGGTTCCACTATCTATAGCGTCACGTTGCCTTGTTATTTGAAACCAAAATAGGAGGTGAGAGGCAGGGAGCAGGGTTTGATGTATTTTGCAAGCATTGAAATATGGGCTTTTCTCATTCTTGACGAATAACCAAGGAGACTCTGTTACCCAGTCTAGGTATTTATTTGAATGTCATCTTATAGGCCTCGCTAGATTTCACAAAGATGGTTTCATATGGGGCCAACAACTCTAGAATTGCTATAAAAGATTAACTACATGTGAAAAAGTACTCCATGCTCACCTGACTGCATGTAGCCTGTAAAAGGACCTATATCTATGTTTCCAGGCAAGCTTCCCAGCAAACAACTGGAACATTTACCAAGCATTGAGAAATTTGTATCAATTAAGGGAACTTAGTACATAGGGCAACATAGGGCATTTACCAGATTTGTGCAGGAATGGCATAAACTGGGAAGGGAATGTAAAATTCAATAATGCTTACACAATTTAGAGACACATCCAAAGTATTGTTATCACCGTCCATTCTGTTATGTGGTATGTGATTTTGCTCAAAGAGAAAGGACATATACAACTGAATAGTATGAACATTTCCAGGTCTGCTTTTAATAAGGTTACCCTCAAGCTGACATGTGTCCTAATTCATTCACATTGGTCTACTTAATGTGAAGCCGAGAAGAGCTGAAGACCTTGAAAGCAGAAAAAGGATCAACAAGGGAGAGCAGCTGGGTTCCGTGTTCCCATTATGTTGAACTCTAATATTTCTCAATATCATGAGGATCTAACAGCTGCTCAGGCCCCAAATATTAAATCCTGATGATGTATCTTAAGGCAACCACCCTATTAAGTAGAGACAACCTCATGAACTGTCCACATGTGAATTATTGTGCTGCACCGAGCAAGACAGATCTATCTTGGAAATCTAACTCCTTTGTGCGACTCATGCTCTATTTTGGTAGCCAGGATTAGGGTGGAACTAATTGTAGAAGAGAAGTTGTAAATTATTATCGTGCAAACTGGACACAATTGACTAACAAAAAAAAATTAATGATAGCATTTCACACATATACAATAATAGATTTGGAACTGAAAACTGCAATGACTTGTATCCAAATCTTACCTCTGTAGCTTACTAACTGTATGCTCTAGGGCAAGCCACTTAATCTACCTGGGTCTCAGTTTTCTCACCTATGAAAGGAAGGTATTTGACAAGAGGGTCTCTGAGGTCCCTTCCAGCTCTACATCTATATGAATCCATATAATATGACCCCCTCATTATATATTCAAAGAAACAGAGGCTCAGACAGGGGAAGTGATTTGACAATTGCTGCTTTCACTCTCATTTGAGCTTCATAATAATACTCTACTGCAAAGTGGTAGACTGGAAAAAAATGCAGGAATTAAGGTCAGGAGAATTCTGCTGTTGACTTACAGTGTAATTATACCCAAGTCACTTAATTTCTCTGAAATGGTTTCCTAATTTGTAAAGTGAGAATTTTTTTTAAAAAGTTGTTGTATTACTGGGTTACTGTGAGAATACAGTGGGATTACATATATAAAGTACTCAGATATTCAAATGGATTTGATATCTCATTGATATGAACATTCCTTCTAATAAGTACATCTCCATCCATCTATGCCTGTCTACAACATGTAACTTGTATGTGTTCTCTTAAGGCTATCATAGAAGCCCACCCAATATACTAGGAGTCTTCCTCAAATTCTCCTTTGATACTAAGATGTAGGCTGTCCATCAGCTATCCTTCACTCTCACCAAGTAACCATACATTTTTTTGATGATATCCTTTCTACCGCTCCTCTGTCATTCTCCAGTTGTAATATATAATAAATTGCTTTTTCCCACAAAAGATCAAGGAAAGATAATTTAAGAATTTATTGGATTACATGAAAGTCATGGTAAAAATAAATAAATAAAAGAACCTAGACATCATACTTCAAGAAATTATCAAGGAAAACTGACTCGATATCTTAGATCCAGAGGGTAAAATAAAAATTGAAAGAATTCACCAATTACCTCCTGAAAGAGATCTCAAAATGAAAACTCGCAGGTATATTAGCCAAATTCCAGACCTCCCACATCAAGGAGAAAATACTGCAAGCAATCAGAAAGAAATAATTCAAATATCATGGAGCCACAGTCAGGATCACACAAGATTTAGCAGTTTCCATGTTAAAATAGTGGAATATGATTTTCTGGAAAACAAAAGAGCTAGGATTATAACCAAGAATAACTTACCCAGCAAAACTGAGTACAATCTTTCAGTGGAAAAATGGATATTTAATAGAATAGAGGACTTCCAAGCATTCCTAAGGAAAAGACCAGAGCTGAATAGAAAATTTGATATTCAAACAGAAGAATGAAGAGTAGCATAAAAAAGTAAACATGAAAGAGAAATCATAAGGAATTCAATAATGTTAAACTTTTTATCTTGCCCTATGGGAAGAAGATACATATATTTCCTAAGAATTTTATCATTTTTAGGGCAGTTAGAAGCTATATACATAAACAGAGGGCATGGGTCAGAGTCGATTACACTGGAATAATCTCAAAAAAATGAAGGAGTAAAAAATAGGGATGCACAGGGAAAAGGGGGAAAGGAGGTTTAATGTGGAAAATTATATCACATAAAAGAGGCATGTGAGGAAGAGTTTTTACAGTAGAAGGGGAAATGGGGGGTAGGCAATGTTTAAACCTTACTCTCATTGGAATTGGTTCAAAGAGGGAAGATATATGTATATATAGATATAGATATAGATATATAGATATATGTGTGTGTGCATATATATATGTGTGTGTGTATATATATATATATATATATATATATATATATATATGCACACACACATACATACATACACACATACATACATATACAATTGGGTATAAAAATTTATCTTACTCAACAGGGAAATATGAGGGGAAGGGGATAAGAGAAAGAGAGAGGTTATAAAAGGGAGGTCAAAAGCAAAAAAAAAGATTTTGGAGGAGGGACAAGACAAAAAAAGGATAAACAAAGAAAAAAGGATAAAGGTAAATTCGCAGTTAGTAATCATAACTATGAATGTGAATGGGATGACCTCACCTATAAAACAGAAGTGGGTAGCAGAATGAATTAGAAACCAGAATCCAACAATATGATGTTTACAAGAGACATACTTGAAACAGAAAGACATGTACACAGAGCTAAGATAACATGATGGAGAAGAATCTTTTATTTCAGCTGAAATAAAAAAAGGGAGGGGTAGTGATCATGATCTTAGACAAAGCAAAAATAGACCTATTTGAAAGAACCAGAGAAACTACAATTTGATCAAAGGTACCATAGACAATATAGTAATATTTTTTTTAATCTTTTACAGGAAGTTTCTCTGATAAATGCCTCTTTCCTCAAACACATAGGGAATTGAGTCAAATTTATAAAAATAAAAGCCATTCCCCAATTGATAAAATTCTCAAAGGATATGAACAGGCAATTTTCAGAAGAAATCAAAGCAATCTATAGACATATAAAAACATGCTTTAAATCACTATTGATTAGAGAAAGACAAATTAAAATAACTCTCAGGTACCACTTCACACCTATCAGAAGTGACAAAAGCTGTAAGGGATGAAGGAAAATATAGGTATACTAATGAGCTGTCAGTGGAGTTGTGAACTGGTCCAACCATTCTGAAGAATGATTTGAAACTATACCAAAAGGGCTAGAAAACTGTGCACAGCCTATGACCCAGCAATACCACTAATAAGTCTATGCCTAAAGAGATCAAAGGAAAAGGAAAAGGACCAATATATACAATATTTATAGCAATTCTTTTTGTGGTTGCAAATTAGACATTGAGGGCATACCCATCAATTAAGGAATGACTGAACAAGTTGTAGTACATGATTGTGATGGAGTACTATTGTTTATAAGATATGATGAAGGGGTGATTTCACAAAAACTTGGGAAGACCTATATGAATTGATACAGAATGAAATGAGCAAAACCAGGAGATCATTAGCAACAGCAATATTATAATGATGATCAACTGTGAAAGACAACTACTCTGATCAATACAATGATCCAAGACAATTCCAAAAGGACTTAAGATAAAAAGAAAATGCTATCCACCTCCAGGGAAAGAACTGATGAACTCTGAGTACAAATTGAAGTTTAGTTTTTTTCCTTTATTTTTCTTGGGTTTTTTTTATGATATGACTAATATGGAAGTATGTTTTGTTTGATTTCACATGTATAATTGGTGTATTACTTTCTCATTGGTTGGGGGAGAGGTGGGATGGAGGAAGAAAATCTGGAACTTAATTTTTTAAGAACGCTAAAAATAAATTAATGGTAAATATTTTTAAAATAATTTTTCTCCTTCCTCCTAGAAATAGCACTTTACATAGACTGCCTATTACATTTATTCCCATGGAGATTTCTGGTCTTTTAAGAGAGAAGACCCAAATGATATTCATTTCCCCTTCTAGCTCTACAACTCTATGAAATCTGTTTTATTTGATTAAATCATAATAAAAAAAATTTCCTTTCTGATCTGGGAAAAGGATATGATTAATACAAGAAAGGAAGTTTGTGGATAAGTCAGGAATTGGGAACCAAGAATCTATAAATAAAGTTTTGCAACCTGTAACAACATCAAGCTCTTGGCACTAAAAATTTAAAGATGGAAGGAGCAGAATTTAAAAATTGGAAGAGAACCAATGAATATGGGATAGCACTAGAGTTGAATCAACAAAGGCCCTGCTACACTGGGCAAGAGGGAATTTCATGACAAGCTTCAGGAAATGATGGTGACACAGAAGTTGACCCACCAAATCAGACAACAAACAGATATAAGAAGTGGCAGCAAAGCCAAGAGAGAATTCACAAATGTTCCAAGGCAGATTCTAGATATCTAAAAAGCAGGGTGAAGTGGACAAATGGTAACGGAAGTGACAACCTTGCTATAATTGTGTGTCAGAAACTTAGTGAAGAGATAATAATAGGAGATCAGGTACTAGGCTATAGATGCCATAGAAAGGACAAAGACTGGTAGATAGAGGTGGGAAGGAGAGAAATGTAGATGATATCAAGAGGAAGATGAAATGGATAAGGTGAAAAGAATATAAAACCGAGGGTGAAAATCTTAATAACTAGAGGAGGCACTATGATATCTCTTTTGAGCTAAAGTTCCACTCCATCAATGGAGTCATGGAAAGGAACTGAATGAGAAGGCACAATAGTGTACTGTTAGCAGAGCAGAGTAGTAGATGGAGTGTTGGATTTGGAGACAAGTCCTGGGTTCAAATCATGGTTCTGTTATGCCTATCTGATTGTGGCAAGTCACCTAAACTCTTTGGGCTTCAGGTATAAACAGATGAGGTTGGATTAGATAATTACTAAGGTTCTTTTTAGGTTTAAAAATCCCTAGTCTTATGATATTGAAACTGAGTTACAACTCAGTTTCATTCAATAATGTTCAATAAATTTGGGAAACTGAAAAATTAATCCAAGTAGTAATACTTCAGGACATTATCCACATATGGGGGCCAAATTGGGTCAGGACAATAAAATCATAGAACCAGATTTGGAAGGAACCTCAAATACCATTTAGTGAAACCACCTGCTTAATACATGAACCAACAGAGCAACATCCCTGACATGTGGTCTTCTAGCTTCTTCTTGCAGTCCTTCAGTGACAGGAAGCTCACTATCTAAAAAAGGTAGTACGTTCTACTTTTGCATAGCTCTAATTGTTAGGAAATTGCTCAGTTCAATTTAATAAATATTTATTAAATGCATGCTGGGTACTATACTAAGCACAAAGACGAATATCCAAACTTGCTTTCTGCCAACTTCCTAATCCAAAGCCTACCTCTCCTTTCTGCAACTACACAGAACATAAGAAAAATTATTGTTTCATGAAACTGGTAGATTTGGAACTCATGAAAAAGGACATAATAGTCCTAACTGAGAGGGAGTGTGATATAATGAATAGAAAGACACCCTTGGAGTCAAGAAGGCTTGGGTTCAAGTCCTCTCTTATGCATGCCATGTGACTCTGGACAATTAATCAATAGGCCTTTATTTAGCATTTTTTATCACTTAACCTCTCAGTGGCCTAAGCAGCTCTTTAAGACTATAAGTTAGAAACACAGCACTCATCTGTATTAGCAGAATGAGTTTCACCACCATAGGGTTCTTGGCACTGATGAAAACATCATTCAAAACAACAATAATAAACAGATCCTGAATATGGAATAGTAACTATTTATGCAGGTAGTATGTGTGGCTGATAGACTGTATAATAATAAATATAAAACACATCAGTTCAATATCCTTGGCAGGAAAAGGGAAAAGAAAAAAACAGACAAACAAAACCACTATCAACTCAAATTTAGAAAAGGAAAGTAAAAAAACCCACAATAGAAGTTAACAAAATCTAATAAAAAGTAAATAATCCATAGATAGATTAGTTCCTATTTGAAAACACCATAGTGTAAACATAAGGGGGGGATAATCTGTCACCAGTCTAAAAAGCCAGACACTGGACAAGAAATAAGAACTCTATGAAGACTGGGAAAGTCAAACAGGTCATCATATGGGGCAAAAAGCATCTTCTTTAATAATATGAAGGGTAGGTCAGCAAGAGCAGAGAATCCCATGAAGTATGCATGTCAGTTAAAAAGCAAATAAGATAAGCATCTTTGTCCACGAGCCAATTGGGGCAGGTTTTACCTTCTTACATCTTATTATCTTCTGGCTAATATTTGCAAGCCCAGGGACAGCCATACTCAATAGTTAATACTAAATAGCACAGAGAGCACCCATTCTCTTTAAGATCAGAGTTGATCAGCTTAACAATCTTGTTTGCTAACTATTATTGATTCTGACTTTGTGGACCCTGAGTATCCTCTCTAGGGATACATTACCTGCCTCATTTTCTTTGCTTTCGCTTACCTCATCCCTCAAATTGATCTTTTCCCATCATTCCAACAGGATATTTTGCTTAAGTTTGACCTTTTCTAACCAGTGTGGTCTAATTACCACCTGTACTTAATATGGGGGGGGTGGGACAAGGTGGGACAACAAAGATTTGAAAGATTTAAAAGAGGCTATAAAGTCACAATTGGGTTTTTTAAAATATAACAAAAGTAGAAAGGTAAATAAAGAATGCATGGGACCACTAAAAACATTGCATTGCAAAAGTTCCCCTTTGGTATCAAAAATCTTCAAAGATGGCAAATGAATTATTCATCTTTCTTTACTGAAGAAGACTGAAGAAAGATCCCCATGTCCAATTATCCATTGAAGAAAATAGTCATTTGACCTGATAAATTATAATACTGCAGGAATTTATAAACCAAAGAGACAAACCTAATGTAGATAAGGACAAGAAGGCTTCCACCCAAGAGGCTAAAAGTGATTCAAGGGTAAAATTGTAAAATCACTGGCCAAAATGTATAATCTGTCATTGTAAATAACATCTCTGTCAAGGGACTGGCAGATCCCAGATGTCACTTTCACTAATGATAGTGATAATAATAATGAACAAAAATTAATTCCTAGAACCTGTGTGTGGCAGGTACCGTACTAAGAACTTTACAAATGTTGTCTCATTTAATCCTCACAGTAACCTAAAGTATGTGATTTTACAGATCAGGAAACTGAAGCGTTTAAGTGACTTGGCCAAGATCCAACTAGTACCTGTCTAAGGCCAGACTTGAACTCAGGTCTTCTTGACTGTACACTTTATCCGCTGTGCCACTTAGTTTCTTCCATAAGAGTGAAACCTGGAATGTACATATCAACTACTACCATTAAAAAAAAAACTGAACAAGCTGGTAAATATATAATAAAATGTGAAATCACTGACCTTTTGAACATAGGCTCATAGGATTTAAAGTCAGAATAGACCTCATAGATTATCTAATCCTAATCTTTCATGTTAAATAAAGAAACTAAATTTCAAAGAAGGGAAGTGACTTGTAAAAGGTCACTCTCAACATAAGCAGTTAATGGCAGAACTGAGATTTGAACTCAGGGCCTATGACTACAAGTCTAGTGTTTTTTTCATTCTATCATAAGTAAAAATCCCCATACTGGAATAAGACTGTGGTAGTGGTGACAATGATTTTGTTTTATCTTGTTTTGTCTTGAACTATGATTTCAGTGGTCTCAGAAGCTCCTCAAGGAAACTCTCTTTACCAATACAAATTAGCCCCTGCTGTACCACGTAGAAAATTAGAGAGTCTTTAAAAGTTTATTGCATCTTACTCATTAGAGTCTTAGAGAGTTCACTGAGAAGTTAAGTGACTGATCCAGGGTCATACAGCTACCAGAGTATTCCTGTTTTAAGCTACTCAATCTTAAAACTGCCCTAAGACCTTTAAAACACCCTGTATGTGTCTAAGTCTGGGCCTGAACCCAGGCAATCCTGACTCAAAGGTCAACTCTCTATCTACTAGACCATCCAGCCTCTCCTCTAGTTGATACTTGTAACAAGAATAATGACAATGTTGATGATGGCAGGAATTCTATTTTTGTGTAGCACTTTACATATTATAAACCTCTACCTTTTTTTAAGTGAGGCAATTAAGGTTAAGTGACTTGCCCATGGTCACACAGCTAGGAAGTGTTATGTGTCTGAGGCCTGATTTGAACTCAGGTCCTCCTGACTCCAGGGCCAGTGCTCTATCCACTGTACCACTTAGCTGCCCCAAACTTCTACCTTTATCCAATGGATTTTCTTGTCCCCATTGGTTAATACCTCTAATGAGTTAAAGATGTGGTTATTCTCTATCATAATCCATTATCAATCTGTCATCCCAAAATTCAAGAAAATGTTTGGGTTTTTTTTTTAAGATACATGTACTTATGCTGTTCTTGGGAATATTATGTTCAATAAGGTGATTAGCTGTTATATAAAGAAAAACTTACATTTTTTGCCACACATTTACCCTCTTTCAAGCTATATAAGATTAAAAATAAGTCCAAGTTTGTGAAGAGTATATGTTTAGCAGAGGCACCATGGTATAGTGGATAGAGAACCAGAGTCAGGAAAACCTGGGTTCAAGGCTTACCTTGGACGTATAATGAGTATGTTGTCTTTTCTCACCAGGAGTTTTCTATAACAATGAAATCACATTTCATCCCATTTTAGTCTGGTACAGAAAAAGCATTAATCAATACTTCCTCTTCTTCCTCCTCCTTCATAATTTCATACATTGTATTCCTTTCTATCTTCATCTTTCCAAACCAGACATCTAGCCTGTCCTCATCTGGCAGCCCTTTCATTCTTCTGATCATTTTAGGTGCCATTCCTCGGATCCTCTCTGGCCTTGTTATGTTTCTCTTAAGATTCAACAACTAAGACTTCTGGAAATATTCCTGGTACTGATGGACATGGTTTTCTACAAGGAGGAATACCACTTCTATCCAGAAAAAAACAAACAAAAAACAAAATAGAACCTGCTATAGAAAAGGCAGCTTGGTTTGACTAAACCTCCACACCTCCAAAAAGGCTCCCTAGATTATCAACATTGTCAGCAACATTATTAGAAATGAAACAGAAAACACTGTCCTTTCTGAGGCAGCGTGGCTCAGCAGAAAAAGTCCTGGCTCTGGAGACAGAGCATTCAAGTTTATATGCCATCTTACTCTTTGTAGGATGAGCCAGTCACTTAAGCCTCACAGATCTCGGTTTCCTCCTCTGTAAAGAGATCAAGTTCAACTAGATGGCCTCTGAGGTCACTTCAAATTCTAGACTTATGTCCCTAAGATCCTAGTGAAAAACAGTCTTGAACTTGTGCCAAGGCTGTTGCACTCAGCTCTGGATGTGGAATCTTAAGAAGGTGCCACAGAACCTTCAGAATTGACAACAATCCAGATAAGGACAACTAAGACAATCAAAGGGGGTGAGTGGTATAAGAAATGTCAGTATCAGAGATCTAGACCTGGAAGGGCAATGTAGTACAACATCTTGATTTTACAGATGACAAAATTGAGGCACAGAAAGATTAAAATAATTGGCCCCAAATCAGACAGATATTGATAGAGGCAGAGTACCACGTGAAGGTAGATTAAGAGGAATGAATGAATGAATGGAGAAAAGAAGAGAAAAAGAGATTGAAAGAGAGAGGGAGAGAGAAGTCCAAGGCAGGATTCTCCTCTATAGCATTCCCAACACATGGTCATTGAGCCTCTATGGACGCACAGTGTTAGAGACCTCACCGTATTTTGCAGTATCCCATTTTTCTTCAGTTGGATAGACCTATTAGAAAGTTCTCCCAATAATGAACCATTATACGTATGTATGTATGTATGTATGTATGTATGTATGTATGTATGTATGTATGTGTGTATGCATATGTACATATATACACATATGTACATGTGTGTGTCCCTGTAATTTTCATCCTTTGTTCCTTCTGGAGCAATACAGATCAGATATTAAAACTTTTTCACATAACATTTCACCTATATGAAGATAGCTGCCATGTCGCTAGCTGGGGCAGCAAGGTAGCACAGTGGATAAAGTGGTGGGTCTGGAGTTAAGAACACTTATCTTCCTGAGTCCCAATCTGGCCTCAAACACTTCTTAGACAAGTCACTTAACCCTATTTGCCTCAGTTTCCCCATCTGTAAAATGAGCCAGAAAAGGAAATGGCAAACTGCTTCAGCATCTTTGCCAAGAAAACCTAAAGTGGATCCACGAGGAGTCAGACACAGCCAGAACAACAACAACAACAACAACAACAAGCTGCCATGTCCCCCTACTCTGTTCCAGGCATTGTGATAAGTACTTTGCAAATATTATCTCATTCATACAACATACAACATACAACATACTACATACATATACCTCTGAAGCAGGTGCTATCATTATTCTCATTTTACAAATCAGGAAACTGAGGTAGACAGGTTAAGTGACTTATCCAGGTTCACACAGTAACTGTCTGAGGCTAGATTTTAACTAAGTTCTTCCTGACTCCAAGCCTAGTGTCTTATTCACTCTGCCACATAAATGCCTCAAATTCATATAATTGCACTAATATTCAGCTCATATTTCTTTATCTTGTTCATAATGCAAGATAGAATTTGATCAATGCCTTGCTGAAATCAAAATAGAGAATGTTTATGATATGCACTTGACCTGTAAGCCTAATAATTCAATAAGAAAACTAAATGTGGTCAGTTGAGCATAACCATGTTATTTTCTAAGTGCTCAAATCACCTCTTAAATAATCAGAAAATGTTTTGACCTCGAAGAAGCATTTGTGATCTAGTCAGTCTAGTAAGGAAACTATGATTCAGAAAATGTAAGTGACTCATTAAAGGCCATGTAGCTAAAGCCCTATACAGACAAGCTCAATGAGGAAAGGGACTGTGAATTTTATTTATTTTCATTCCACTCCCAACAACATGGCACAGGGCTATGAAGAGGAAGAATTATTTAATTGCTACTCGAATCTATACCCCACTGCAGGAACTATTATGTTGTCATTTTGTTAAGGTTGATACCTTTGTATGTGTTTTCATCTTGTTTCCCAAATGGTTCCTTCATATAAGCTCCTTCCAGGGTGGGATGTTAGATAGACAGACAGACAGACAGACAGGCAAAAAGATAGATAGATAGATAGATAGATAGATAGATAGATAGATAGATAGATAGATGATAGATAGATAGATAGATAGATAGATAGATAGATAGATAGATAGATAGACAGACAAGCAGATAGACAGATAGACAGGCAGATACATAGACAGAGATACACAGACAGATAAACTGATAGAGAGAGATAGAGAGACAAGCAGATAGATAGACAGGCAGGCAGACAGATAGACACATAGAGATACACAGACAGACAAACAGATAGATTAGACAGACAGACAGGTTGAAAGACAGACAAATGATAGACATATGATAGATAAATTATAGATGTATATATATATACACACACACACACACACACACACACACACACACATACATACAGAGAGAGAGAGAGAGAGAGAGAGAGCACATCAAGCATCAGTCTCCATCAATGAGGAGAGTCTTATGCAAATGAGCAGGAGTTCATACTGGGTTTTGTATGTGTGTATATATACACTTACATGGACCTTTATAGGGTAACCAGTGTAGTGATTAGAGAGTGGGCTAGAGTGGCAGCCCCAGGGCTGGGGAGATGTTAGTTTAAGTCCCACCTCTGACGCATATTGGCCATGTGACCCTGGACAAGTCAATGAAACTGTTTTTCTTTCTATTTTTTTTTTAGGCAATTGGGGTTAAGTGACTTGCCCAGGGTCACACAGCTAATAAGTGTTTGGTCTGAGACCAGATTTGAACTCAGGTACTCCTGACTTCAGGGCCAGTGCTCTATCCACTGTGTTACCTAGCTGCCCCTAAGTCAATGAAACTCTTTACAGACTAAATGACTCTCTAAGACTCTAAGGTACAAGGAGGCTTTGATCTGTGCTAGTAGAGGGAATAGAGAAAGTTTCCTCACCAGGGAGCTCCTTATATCAGTGAAATCACACACCCATTCCCTATCCCTATGACATGTATGTGTTTATTTCTGTAAACACAAAACAAAAGGGTAAATTAAAAAAAAAAAAACAATCCTAAGAATAGAGGTAGTTAATGAAATAGAAAAAGGACTGATTTGGAAGTCAGGGCATATGCTCCAGTCCCAACTCCACCCCTAACCAGCTGAGTCACTTTGGTCAAGTCTCTTGGCCTCAGTTTCCTCATGTGTAAAATGAACTGTTGTACTTGAGAATCTTCAATGCCCCCTATTGGTTTGCCATTCTCCAGTTTTATGAAAATATAGCAACTTGCATTTCCCAGGCACTAATCGACACCCAACACCAACTTCGCTTGCATTTTAAATCAATTCATTCTATCTTCTCTACATTCTCATTATATTGCCCAGTCCATAGTGTGGCACCATTACATGTTTGTCTATTAATTGATCATGATTGCAAAGCAGAAGCTAAGGGCTTCTGGCAAAAGAAGAAACATTAGTCTTGAAAGAAGAAATGTGTTTTTTTAAATGGTAGCTATTAGTTCAGAAATGTTTTCTTCCACTGCTGTCACTGATATAGAGGCAAACTCATTGCTCATGGTCAATGCATCAGCACGAGAACCCAAATCCAGCAAAGAAAATCTTTTTTTCTTTCACTTGCCTCAGTAACCCAGAGAGAGGCTATATTCACTCCATCAACATCTTTCAAAAGATAAAGCAGCGTTGTGAACGGTTTGACCCAGGGAAATCCCACCAGAGCTATTTTCCTTATTAAACTCATCAGCAGCAAGATATTTATAAGAGAAAGAGACAGGAAAAGCCCCCCTGACTCTTGGAGAGGTGGGAAAAACATAGCATAAAGAAAACTACCTCTTAGTGAAAGAATTTATGTGGATCTTGTTAAAAAATTAAGACTTGAGAAGTCATTTGTTTTCACTGTAATAGCATTGGAAAGCAAGCCAGACAAAGGTGTAAGAAAAAAGAAAAGGGAGACTTTTTTACATGACCTTCTGACCATAATCTGTTACTGTCATTTTTAAAGCACTTTAAATTATTTTGGAGACAGATCAGTTCTTTCTAGAAGACAATTAATCAACTTCTCAGTCAATTCATTTAGCACCATATTTGTATGTGTGTTCTAGACATGTGTGTATACAATATATTTGTGTATTGGATGTATATATGCGTATGGTGTGTATATGTGTATATACACATATGTGTGCGTGCATGTGGGTGGGTATACGCATATATGTAGAATGGCAGGTATAGTCTCTGCCCTCAAGGATCCACCTATCTGACTAGGGAGACAAAATTAATATATGTTAGACAATATTAACTTGTGAAATAATTAAAGAACAAGGAAATCACAGATGGGAAGGATCAATGTGTTCTAGAGTGGTCATGAAAGGAAATTGTTTCTGTCCTTAATATATATCATTTATATGGCATTTTAAGTTTTTTAAAGCACTTTACACATGTAAACTCATTTGATCCTGACAGCAACTCTACAAGATAGAGGTTACTATATCCCCATTTTACAGATGACAACACTGAGACACAAAGAGACTAGAAGTCATCTCTCCTACTCTCCTATTTTCTCATACCTCTATTAAACCACTCTTTTCATTTAATACATTCTAATTTGTGTTATAGTTATTTATGTGCGCATCATCCCATATTCACCTGAGAGTTACACCTGGGCAAATTGTATAATTTTTATCTTTGAATCTCCAGTGTCTAGCACGGTGCCCTGCACAAAATGTGTGTGTGTGTGTGTGTGTGTGTGTGTGTGTGTGTGTATGTGTGTGTGTGTATGTGTGTATATATATGTATGTATGTATGTGTGTGTATATATATGTATGTGTATATATATGTATGTATGTATATATATGTATGTATGTGTATGTGTGTGTGTGTGTTGTATATATATACATATATTTAATAAGAAAAAAGAATGAATTGGATTGAGCTTAAGTTGGTCCTTGAAAGATGGTTAGGTGCATGTAGATAGAGAAGATGAGGGAAAAAATACAAGGATGGGGGAAAAGATCAAGTAAAAAGTATAGAAATGGGTCTGGGAATGACCTGAACAAGGGACAGTGAAGATACCTGGTCTTCTGTAGGACTGACTGTAGGCTGAGAAAGAGCAGAAAGAGGTTAAAGAGGGTGGGGGGAGCTAAATTACAGAGAGCCTTTAAAGTCATGAAAAGGAGTTTGCACTTCATGTAAGAGGGGATAAGAATTTTTTCTTCTTTAGTAGGGAAATAATATGATGAAAGTGATACTTTAAGAAAATTAGCCTGGTAGAAGGGTGCAGATGGATAATGGAGAGAGAGAAAGAAACTGGAAGGATAAAAGTGAGGAGGGTAAGATTGGAGAAGGAAGAGGTCATTCTAAGGAGAAATGTTGGAACTCACGGTTAGATCTGCTGTAATAGTCAATGTAATAGAATATTCAATGATTCACAGTCATAAAAATCTCCAAATCATCAAAAATAGGAAGGGACATCAGAGGTCACCTAGATCAATTCATATCAGGACAAAAATATCCTCTTTGACATCTCAGGGAAAGTAGCAATTCAGAGAGGCTTTTCCCTCTACCTCCTGAGGCAACCTAGTCTACTTTCCAGCAGATTTGTCAGTGAATTTTCCCCTACATTTAATCCATAACTTACACCTATTGCTCAAAGTTCCATCCTGCAGGGGCAAAAAGGACACATCTAATCTGTCTTTCATATGGTAGCCCTTAATATCTCTTCTACAAGATGACTATCTCCAGTTGCTTCAACTAGTTTTCCTGCAAATCCCCTTAATAAAAGGATTTGTTCTGTAAAATTTAGACTCAGTCAAAAGGCCATACCCCAGGACCTAGAAGGCCACATGTGGCCTCAGGGCCGCAGATTCCCCACTCCTGCACTAGACAGTAGTGATACACCACCAAAATAAATAATTAAGGAGACACAAATACCAATGACTGATATGTGTAATGTATCATTTCTATGAAATCTTTATGAGAATGGTCTATACAAATGTCTAGGATATTTTTGATGAAAACATAATATAGGAACAAGAACCCTGAACCAATTTTTATTAGCACACGACTGACTGAGAAGCATTAGGTTTTGTAATTTCATCAACATAGGTTTTCTCTCCAACAGTGCAAATAATAACCAACCTGTGCCTGTCCATTCCATTTGACTCTTGTTCATGTCCTTCCATAAGTCCACCATTGAGAGTCCATTCAGCTTGCTGAGAAAAGTTGGTGTTGTATGGACAGCATTGAAGGATATAGCCTGTCCACCAGTTATTCCTTGTTCTTATTTTATTACTGGCCCATCTTTTTTCAGATGACACATTTCTCTGATGGCATTGTTTATGTTGCTTCTTCTATGTAACTCTTCACTTGCAATGTGTTGTAACTTTCTCATACCCACTTTGTACCTTTCCATTATTCTGTGGATGATCCTAAACCTCAGTTCTTCAAAGACTGTAGTATTTCTATGACTCAGAGCCATAGGACATAGAAAAGTATTGGTACTAAAGTACGGGCCTTTGTTTCAGAAGAAAATTCAACCCATTGAAGTTGCTGTTCGGTTGTTTCAATTCCAGCTCTTCGTGACGTTATTTGGGGTTTTCTTGGCAAAGATACTGGGGTGGTTTGCCATTTCCCTTCTCCAGTTCATTTTTCAGGTGAGGAAACTGAGGCAAACAGGGCTAAGTGACTTGCCTACGGTCACACATCTAGTAAGTATCTGAAGCCAGGTTTGAACTTAGGTCTTTCTAACTCCAGGCCCAGCACTCTATTCACTGCACCACCCAGCTAGACTCATGGAAAGAATGGCATAATTTCCCCAAAATGATCTAGCCCACCCTCCCCTTTTTCAATTCTTAGCCCAACTCACTAATCATTGAGTTGTTTCAGAGGTGGATTTAGAGTCAGGGAATCCTTGGTTCAAATTCCACCTTTTACACTTGATAAATGGATGCTCTTATATGCTACCTAGCATTTTTCAGCCTCCATTTCCTTACCTATAAAATGCAAATAATCATGGCACTTATTTCCCAGGGTTTTTATGAGGATCAAGTGAGATAATGTAGGTAAAGCTATTTGCAATCCTCAAAGTGTGATACATCTTGTTGTTGTTTACTGTCATGATGTGTAAGCTCCATGTGTTGTATTAAACGATTCACAAAACTCTCTCCAAGTCATTAACACATTTTCAGAAAAATTGCACATTTTTGAAAGACTACGTCTATTCAACTCTATTTGAATAGAATTATTTTTTAAAAGGACATCTCTTTCATTAAATATATAGATTACTAATTAGATAAGAGCTTATGAAGACATCTGTCATACAGAATCGCTTATTTAATAGAAGTTAGCATTTTCACATTGGAAAAAAGTGGTGATATTGGGTATTAGCTGGGAGGTTCAATATTGAACTGGACATTAACATGGGATTCATTAAACTAGGATTGTACTTGTATACAATTCTTCTAACCAGTGAACAGAGATATTTAAAGAGAAGTGATTAGATTCACATAGGAATTCCAACATTGACAGAAAATTCAGTTGAGCTAGGGCAGAAGCTGACAGGAAGGAGATCTAAGGAGAGATATGAGATATTGGGACACTTATCCCCATGGATGGAGAGACTCTTAGGCACTGTCCCAATGGCCAGAAGAGAAAATCCTAAGGCAGGCCTCTGTGAGTAGAAATCCTGGGAAACTGATGCCGGGCCAAGAAAAATTCACTTGAGTTGCAAGAAGGACCAGGGATCCCATCTCAAAAAATATGCACAGAATTCACCACTGATCTTAAACACTTTTTACAAAAAAATTTGGTATGGGTCCCATGGCCAGGTTATTTGACACAAATGTCAAAAGATAGTCTGCTCCAGTCAGGTGAGTTTACATGGAGTTTTGGGGTATCTTGTCTCTCAGAGAAAGAGGCTCTTATTTTTGCAGCACCAAGCCCTTCAGATCACTAAACCTAAGAAGAAGGGAGAGGGTGAATGCAAAATCCCAGTAAAGGAATGACACAACAGGACCCTGGGAAAAGGCAGGATCATGGGGCTAGAAAAGGTCCATAAGGCATAGGGCTGGCAGGACAATGGACCACTACATGGAGGAAGTGTGCCACCATTTCCCCAAAGCCAACATCACTAGTCCAGGATGGCAGCGTCATGAGGCAAAGTCCTGATACCTCTTGCTGCAGTATTTTTCACACCATACATTGGTTACCATAGTTTCCACTAAAACTGAGCTCACAGATTTTGAGGCAGCCTTTACAGGATTTTTTTTCTCTTCCTTGTACCTTAATCCTAGTCCATTTCCCATTCTGTATCTAACATTCTAAGCTCTCTCTATGATAACTCCTTTGATAAACTCATCAACTCTCATAGCTTCAACTGTCATCTCTATATGTATATGATGTTCAAGAATACATTACTGATTTGTCAGATTAACTTCAACCCTGAAATTCTAGCTGCTTGTAAGATACTTCTTCTTTGATGTTCTATCATGGACTTAAATTCAATGTGTCCAAAACCAAACTCATTTTCTTCCCCCCAAAATCTAATAATCTTCCCCAACCTAATCTATTCATCAGTGGTATTGGCAATCTTCTATTCTCTCAGATTAGAGAAATTTTGAAGTAATCTTTGACTCTGTCACCATGGGACATAGGTGGAAACAAGGCAAGATTAATAAATCAGTTCAGGGACTGGGACTAGCAAAAGTGAAACACACCTTGCTTGCAAGGATCATATGTTCTATATTCTTTCAAGTGAGATAGCATGTACCTGTGGATGAATAAAAGAACTAATGAATGAATGAAAAAACATTGATTAAGCACTTATTATGGACAAAGCACAGTGCTAAATTCTGGGAGTACAAAAGAAAATATGTGTATGTTTATGTGTGCATATGTGCATGTACCTACACATACATTGTGTAAATATGGAATAAATATAAAACAAATACAAGGTGGCCATGAAATACAAGCTATGTTGGGAGGGAGGATACTATCAGTTGGGAGAAACACATAAAACTTCATATAGAAGGAAATTCTATGAATCAGTGGTTTAAAGAAAGGTATGCATTTCAAGTATGGAGGGCTGGCTGCCAGTATAAAGGCCCAAAGATAGGAGATGTGAAGAGCAAAAAGAAGACCAGTTTGGTTACACATAGTCTGAAGAGCTAGGCCTCCTCTAGCTCATGTAAACTGAATCAAAAAGAATCTATCATTCTTTGCCATACAATTAGGCATAGAGTCTAATCTATCTCTATATCTACCTATAGTTATACATGCATATGTCACCGTTTAAGTAGGTGAGCATATCACAAATTATTAAATAATCACAGCCAAATTTAAACTTTGACTAAAATTTGATAACTAGCTCATTCATCTTTAGCTGTTACAGCTAGTTCTAAGCCCTGGTTTAATGTGTAAGGTTTCATAGCACACATCTTTCTAATTCTCCCGAACATTTCTGGGTTTATTAAGTGTTTGTCCATAGCACCAGTAACTCTCACCAAGTTTGTACCAAATGCCCTTCCAAGTAGCTTCGATTTAGCTTTTTATCTTCTTCCAAAATAGAGAGACCTAAGCATTTTCAACCTAAGTTGCCTTCTTAGCCCTCCCCATTAGACCTCATAACACTCCTTTCAATTCTCTCATGTCTTCCCACATCGATGGGCAAAGTAGACAGAAAAAAATATGCAAGTCCTCTAGTCTGTAAAACCCCAAGATTTTATTTTCCAGTGAGCAGTTTCCAGTAAGCTTCTAAAGGATTCTAAGTCCAGCCCCCTCCCCATTAGGTATCTAGAAATTTACATCCAATTGGTCCTGTTATCACCCAGCACACACAGGATTACCTTGCTTTGCTTTCTGACTTTAAAGGGACTATACCCTTACTCTCATAAATAAAAATATTTAAACACATTTAAACAATAATGTGGTTTGTAGACAGTGATGTAAAGTGTCTTCTTCACATCTCTTGCTCCTTCATTTGCACTAATATCATTAGGACAGACCCTCATCACCTTGATGATTAACATCCTTCTCACTGGTCTTGCCATCTCTAATCTCCCCCTCTATAATCAGTCATACACCATAAATGCCAGGCAAATGTTCCCCCCAAAAAAAGCTTTCTCCTAGTCACTCCCCTACTCAAAAACCTGCAGTGGTTCCCGATTTCTAATACGCTAAGTCATAGGTTCACAGAATCATAAATCTAGGGGTAAAAAGGGACTCTAGAGAAATCAATTAGTAATATCATTTTATAAGTGAAGAAACTGAAGCACATAAAAGTTTAAGTGATTTGATAATTTTCCATTTCCCATCACAGCTCAGTTTGGTTTTGACTCCACTAGAACATTGTGGCTCTCCCAGCATGAGAATGAAATCTCATTGCCCTGTTGATTGACTCAAATTTTTATACTCAGCATCTTTTCAACTCCCTTAGTTGTGATTGGAGAGCTGGAGAATGGAGCAATGAACTCCTTCCAAAGCCTTCCTTTAAAGGAGCTCAGATCAGAATTTTCCAAGTAACTCGACATTTTCCATCTGCAGCTCTGCTTCATTTCCACTCCATAGAATATCATGTCTCCACACCAACTGCCCCCTGGTGCCCTCCCTCTTGCTTTTCAGTTTCCTTTCGTGTATCATCTTCCTCCATTAGATTGTAAATTTCTTGAAGGCAGGGACTAATCTTTCTTTTTCTTATTTGTGTCCCCAGTCCTTAAGACAGTGCCTGGCACATTGCAGGTGATTAATAAATGTTTATTAAACTGAATTGAACTGAACTTGCCCAGGGTCACACAACACAACAGTACTGAACCTAGCTCTTTTCTTCAACTCTAGTACACCAGCCACTATACCAACCCAAATTCATCTGCTCAGTTTTAAAAGCCCTCAGCAGCTTGGTCTTTCTCCAATGATAGTATAATCTCTTTAGGAACACATACTTAGTCAGTCTCATATGCTCTTTGAATCCTCCACAGTGCCTAGATTAGAGCTCTGAGCATAGTAAATTCTCATTTGTTGATGACTGACTCATTAATACTATTATGAAGTGTGGGGAACAAAGAACTAATAGAGAAATACTGCAATTTGGAGAGCCAGTAGGGTAACATAGCACTATAATGCAAAAATCTAACTCAAAGAATTCAAACATATTTAAAATAGTGCTTTTTATTTTACCAAAGAGCCGGAAACAAAGTGGGTGGTAGTGATAATGATGGAAAAAGGGGGGAAAAAGAGCATCAGTGAAACATTTAAAAGACAAAGGAGAGAATAGAAGAATGTTCAAAAAAGAACCCTAACAAGCCAGACAAGAACAAACAGTGCATAATAGAAACTCAAGATTTCATCCTGTTCTTCTGCTCTTCTTTGTATATTGAAATACTGCTACTTGTTGATGTTTGTCAAGTTAAGAATAAAAAAGAAAAAAAATTTAAAAGAAAAAAAACAAACTAGATAAGAAAGACAGAAATATTTGAACACAGTCTCTCTGTTAGATAAACCAAAGAACATAAATCCTGCAGAAAGAACTGCTTATTCATTAAGAACTGCTTGGAAAACTGGATGCTAGCTTAGACCAGCCATTATACCCTTTACCATAATAAGTTCCAAATGAAAGTACTTGAATATAAAAAGTCATGTGATTAAAAAAAAACGAAAGGAGCACAGTAGGTTCTTTTCACAAGTATGGCTAATGGGGAAACATATAAACAAACAAGGGATAGAGATGATCTTAAAATATTAAATAGGTAATTTTAACTACATAAACATTTAATATTTTGCATTAACAAAACAATGCAGCAAGAATAAGAAGAGAAACTGTTGATTTGGAGTAGGAAGAGGAAAGATCCTTGCATGAAATATCCAAGATAAAATTCTGATATATAGAGAATTAACACATGCATGTCCACATCATTACCAAATACATAAGTAAAAAAGGATGTGGGCAGTTTTCAAAAGACTCATGAATTTTTAACAACTATGTGAAAAAAATAATCAAAATGACAATATGAAAAATCCAAGTTAAGATAACTGAGATTTCACACTCAGATTGGCAAAAATGATGGGAAATGAAAGTAGTCTGTGTTGGAGGGGCTATGAGAAAACACACATTCTGATATACTTTTCATGGAGTTGTGAATCGGTCTAAACATTTGGAAAACTAGGAGGTATTACATGAGAAAAGTCACCAAACTATTCATACTAATTGACCCAGCAATCTCACTACTAAAGACAAAGACAGAAAGTAAGTCTATATGTATATCAAAATATTCTTAACAACACTCAAAGTGAGTGCGTATCAATTGAAGAATGAATGAATCAATGATGGCATATGTATATTATATAATGTTATTGGACCATAAGGAAAAAATGAGTGTGAGGAACTTAGGGAAGTAGTCTTGTACAAATTAATGTGAAATGAAAAGCAGAAAGAGGAGAGTAGGCACAATGACTATAATAATATATAAAACAACCCAGTGATATAGCACTTCTAGGACTGTATCCCGAAGAGATCATACAAATGGGAAAAGAACCCACATGTACAAAATATAGCAGCTCTTTTTGTGGTGGCAAAGAATTGGAAATTGAGGAGATGCCCGTCAGTTAGGGAATGGCTGAACAAGCTGTAGTATATGAATGTGATGGAATAGTATTGTGCTGTAAGAAATAATGAGCAGGTGGACTTCAGAAAAACCTGGAAAGACTTGTATGGACTGACGCTGAGTGAAGTGAGCAGAACCAGGAGAACGTTGGACACGGTAACAGCTATGTCGTGCAATGACTAACATTAATAGACTTAGCCCTTCTCAGCAATGCAAGGATCTTAGACATCTCCAAAGGTCTCATGATGGAAAATGCAATCCACAACCAAAGAAAGAACTATGGAGTTTGAATGCGGATTGAAGCATACTACTTGCTATTTTTTTCCTTCTGCTTTGTTTCCTCTTTCTGATGGTTCCTCCTATTGGTTCTAATTCTTCCTTACAACATCACTAATGTGAAAATATGTTTAATAGGAACGTATATGTACAGCCTATATCAGATTGCAAGCCATCTTGGGAGGGGGAGGAAAGGGAGAGAAATTTAAAACTCAAAAGCTTATGGAAGTGATTGTTGATAAATCAAAATAAATTAGTAAAGAAAAGAAAAGAAAAAGAACATGAAAGAGAAGAAAGTATAATTAGACTTGAGAAATTGCTCACATGCCCAGTACCAATTTAAACAAAGCTAAGTCCAATGTTTTATGGCATAAAAGAGCATTAAAATTGTAAGAGTGGGCTGAGAGAATCTGAGCTATCTGACTAGTGAAGGTGGGTACAGAACAGCAGGTGGGAAGTGACTCTGCAATAATAGGGTAAGGTGCTTGAAGGAACAAACATTTATCAAGCACCTAATATGTGCAGGCACAATGCAAAGCACTTTACTGATCTCATTTGAAGATAAGAACATGGTGTTATTGTCAAGATGGAGGAATATGGTGGGTGGGTGGGTGCTGCCCAAGGAGCTTAGATTCTCTTTCTCCTTCCAAATGGGTAAACTGTGAAGCATGTGGGAATTAAAAAAAATCAATAAATATTTAATAAGAAAAAATATATATACAAAATTACTAAAGGAAAGACAGACTCTGAGTAATTGTAATGACATCTAGTCATCCCCTAGAACAAGTGAATTACTTTTCCTTCCTTTCATTAGAAAGGTGGGGTACTGTGGATGCAGAATGGTGCATACACTGTCAAATGCTAGCATTATGTTATTGAGTAACATCACTGTTTTTCTTTGGGTGTAGAGTGGTAGATATATGGAAATGGCTGATAGAAAAACAGTTACACAGTTTTTGTTTTAATTTAAAATTAATAAATGCAATTCAAATGCTTGATTTATAAAAGTTATGAAACAAAAAAAGTTGTTTTCTAAGAAGTTATCACTGTACTCTTCTGAGTATAATCAGATCCCTTATAAGATGTTTTAATTTTGGAGGCATAAATTTGTAGGTAAGAGGCAATTCTAGAGTTAGGGGGATGTGTTTAAGACCAGTATCTAACACATACTACATGTATGATGCTGTGTAAGTCACTTAACTCTTAACACTCCCAGAAAACTCTCTAAGATTGTAAGCTGCAGCTGTTGCTCAGTCATTTCACAATTCTTCATGACCCCATTTGGGTCAAAGAGACTGGAGTGGTTTCTCATCTCCTTCTCCAGCTCATTCTACAGGTGAGGAAACTGAGGCAAACAGGGTTAAGTGACTTAGCTAGGGTCACACAGCTAATAAGTGTCTGAGTCCAGATTTAAACTCAGGAAGATGAGTCTTCCTGACTCCAGGCCTGGCCTTCTATCCACTGAGCCACCTCACTGGCCAATAAGTTGCAGAGCAAGTGTTGATTTGCACTGAGTTTCCTCACCAAAAGTTCTCTAGAGCAATGAAATTTGGTGCTCTTTCTTTCTCTCTCTCCCTGTCTCTCTCTCTCTCTCTCTCTCTCTCTCTCTCTCTCTCTCTCTCTCTCTCTCTCTCTCTAGCTATCTTTATCTCTCTCAATCTCTCTCTCCCCTCCTCTCTCACATGCATAGATTCTGTACATATATACACATATACAAACATACATATATATATGCATTCATACAGAGTATATGCTATTTATATATTCATATATATTTATGTATATATTTATGTATATATTTATATACCACTTGCACATTCATATATTTATGTTTATGTGTATATTTCTAGGAGTATGTATAAACATACAAACCTTTTAGATATATGCATATATGCACATACATTGGATACACACACCTAGAAAATATGCACTCACATATATATGTATATATTCCAAAAAAATAGATTCACACATGCACAGATATATGTGTGTGTGTGTGTGTGCTTATACTCACATACACCCACACATGCAATATTTTTTAGTATATAGGGCTTCTCAGGATTGAGTAGATTTAAACAACAGCATTTTATTATTTTAAGCACAGCCAGTGTGGAAACATTCTCAGGGCTCAGTGCTTCTGCTATTGGAACATTTGTTTTTTATTCTGAATATTTCAGCACATCTATTTACCTGGCACTATATTTAGTACCACAGTCCCAAGATGGCATATATAAAGATTCAATTGCAATTCCCATCTGATGTCCCTTCCCTCTCCTTTTTACCCCCTTTTTTATGTCCACACTCTGAATTCAGCACAAAGTTGGTGTGTTTAATTTAAAAAGAAGTAAAACGCTCCAGGAGACGCCTCAGACCACTGCAAATCACCTACTTTATAGAGACAGTAAAATTGTGTATCGGATTAGAAGTGATGCTGATCTGAAATTTATGATATCTTTTAATGGCATTATAATTTTTTTCCCTGTGCGCTCCATAACTGCGTCGTTTTGATGCACAGTACAGTGAGATGAAATTTGTAAGGGAAGAACATTACCGAGGCAAGCCCAGAGAAGAAGCCTGCGGAATAATGCAGTAGCCCCTCGGGGGCTGGGGAAAGCTGTTCCTGCTTTGCACCATGCAGAGACTACTTCGGTTCTGCCAAGGCCCTACAGAAGCAGAAGCAAGTTATCGATGCAGAATTTGTTGACAAAACCAAGAAATTCAGTGCAAATGATATTTTAGAAAACTTGGCAAAGAAAGCCAATAAAACCAGCAAGGGTCTTCATGTTAAGGCCCCAGTGGAAAGAAGGCTGATCTAAAAAGAATCAGGTCACGGACCCAAAGAAAAACTGAATATACTGTACCTTTCATATCATGCCTTTCATACCATTCCTTCCAGTCTTTTAAAAAAATGAGTTTCTACTAGATGTGTTTCTTTTAGTCTATTGAGACAGAAAACAATAGCTAGCAAGAAAAGAATAGTGAATAATGGCAAAAGATGGCCTTAGGAAATGTGGGGATGACCAGAGAAATGCCTCTGAATGAAAAGAATGTTTACATCCTGAGGATTTTAGCCATTTGAGAGGCTCTACTAAGATTACCGATATATGGTGACGGAGAGAACAGAGACAGGAAGAGAGGGAGAAAGAGAGGGTGACTCTAACTGCTTCAATTAACATAATTCAAATAACATAATTTAAATTATTAGAGAAAATCTTAGTAAAATTGCCCAGAACTAAAGTGGCAACATAAGTAAATATAATGTTCACCCTCCAAAAAGGAAGAAAAAATGGATGAAGATTATAAGATTTAGAGCTAGGAAGAATTTAGAGATAATCTAATCCAACCTACTCATTGTACAGAAAGAAAACTGAGACCTAGACAGGGAAAGTGACATATTCAGATAGTAAATAGCAAAGTCAGGATTTCAACCCATCTCTTAATGCCAAATCTCATTGCACTGTTCCCATGTACAAACACAGAAATCTTAATTACTTTTTTTTTTCCTTTCAGAGCGGATATAGATTGATTTTTTTAAAAAGTAATTAACATATGATTATAATTGTCTCTTGGAACATTTCCTATAATGTTATTTATTTGACTTGAACATCTTGCTTACATTAAAGCATCCACGACATAAAGGTATTTTGATAGTAAAATTAAAATGTATGACTATGGGAAGGTAGGAAATATTCTTTCCTGGGGATCTTTAAGAATAAGGAGATATATTGATTGTTTTAAGATGATTTAAGAGGAGTCCTCCCTAGGGGCAGGAGGATATACCAGGTGCTCATTGTAGGTTGGTCTGCACCTGAAGGTACAGAATGGATAGGAAAACATTGATCTACATCTCAACCCTTAAGGTAGCCACTTTAGCCTTCACAATTTTAAAGGTGCTAAAAAGTAACACTGGTCCTTTTAGGGCTCTTCCTCACTCCTGCTACTCAATTCTTTTGGTCAAGGTTCTAGCAACTTTTAGTGGTTACTAATGACTTAGTGAGAATCAGTTTATCAGATTACTCACCTGCTAACCTAGCAAGACCCTGAGGGAATAGAATTTAGGATAGGTAAATTTTAATGGGGGAAGGGGGAGGGGAGGGAATAATCATTGATGGTAGCACTTATAATGTACAAAGCACTGTACTAAGCATTGTAGAAATATCTCATTTGATCCTCACAACAACCCTGGAAGGTAAGTGCTGTTATGATCCTCATTTTACAGTTGAGGAGACTGAGGCAAGCAGAAGCTAAATGACTTGCCCAAGGGCACATAGTAAATGTCTAAGCCTGGATTTGAACTACAGATCCAGCATTCTATCCACTGTGCAACCTGGCTGCCAAGAGAAGAGGCAAGAAAAATTGATTGGGGAAAGGGGAATAGGCACGGAGGAAGAAGTACTGGGACAACAGAAACCAAGAGTGATAAGAGAAGGATGTGTCAAAATAGAATATCTAAATGAAGAAAGGGGGATGGTCTCACCTGAAAGAAAATTATTCTTACTTCATATCTTTTTACTTGCCAAGAGAAGACTGACTTATAGTGAGTGGTTTTTAAGCAAAAGTAATTCACCTTCCAGGCTGTGCTTCATCTGTAACACACACGCTGAAAGTATTCAACATTTTATCCTTTTACGTTTTGTTTATAGAACCAGGGAATTTTAGCATTAGAAGGCTCTTAGAGGTCATCCAGTGCCAACTCTCACCCAATGTAAGAAGCCTTTCTACAACATGCCTGACAGGTAGCAGTGTCCCCTCTGCTGAAACACTACCAGCAACAGCTTGCCCTCTATAATCTGGGACAGCTCTAAAGATTGAAAACATCCCTTATATTAAACTGAAATCTGCCACCCAGTGGTCCTGATTTTGCCATTGGTATCTGCAGAGGAAAAGTCTAGTCCTCCTTTTCTATGAAAGCCCTTCAAGGTAGCATAGTGGTAACGCTGATTTCCAGACCCATCACCATTTTGACCACCCTTCTCTAGGCTCATTCTGCTTTATAAGTTTCCTTATAATATGGTGCCAGAACTGAACACAGTAGTTCAGACACAGTGTGACCAAGGCAGAAAAAAGTTAGCAATGTATTTCCTAAAAAAATTCTATGATTGTATTCGTTTGGATATTCCCTCAGCCAATACACAGTGAAATATCTCCAATTCATTCATAGTTGATTTGTTGAGTGATGGTTTACCCCACCCCCAGTCCCCAACAAAAGCCTCACCTAATAGTCTCATTTTTCATGATAGATCTCTCTACACATCCCTAAATTGATCCTCAGGTAACACACAGTCAGTTTGTGGGCTAACATTTTAAATCCTTTACAGCCTTTGAGAACACATGGCTATCACACCATGACACGGCACTAACGACAGACTTTCATGGACAGTACAAGCATTTTGCTCGCCCTAATTTAACCTAAGATCATATTAGCTAAATCTCCACTATCCTGGACTAAAGGTCACATTTAATATCTGCCCCTATTTAAATGGCATTTTTGCTTGGTCCAGTGTCCTACTCTGTTGGTTCTATCATCTATGATATTAACTATCTGTCATTACCTTGCGTTATCTACAAATCGGGTTGGCAGACTTTCTATGTCCTCATCCAAATCTTTGATCAAACTGAGGGTCAGAGCAAGCTCAAGGTGAGATCTCTATCACAGTCCACTAGGGATCTTTCTCGAGGTTGACAACCAATCCTTCTCGAATACGGTTATTCAATTAGCTACAAATGGATAGGAGGCATGGTGTAGTAAATAGAGAGTGTTTTACTAGGAGTCAGAAGTCAGGAGCTCTAGTCCAGTCCTGCTATTTAATAGCTTTGTGACTTGGATAAGTCACTTAATCTTTCTAAGTTTCAGATACGTCATGCACAAAATAGAAATAGTAACTGCTTTCCATGTTCTGTAAGATTATGAGGATCAATGAGATAACAAAAACCTAAATATGAAATATTATTATGTAATGATATATTTATAATAGTAACTTATGATTAAATAATATTTAATGTTTTGATGATTTTTTGAAAGCACTTTACATAGGTTATCTCATTATAGACTAAGACTCACAACCCTGTGGAATAGGTGCTTGTAGGTTTTACCCCCATTTTATAGATAAGAAAAATGAGGTTCAGAGAGTTAAAGGGTCTTACTTATAATGGAACAGATAATGACTGCCACAGTTTGGATTTGAACTTAAGTATATCACATATTTTTGAAAGCATGCTATGCATAGCGAGGCACTACAGTACTATTTCTGTCATCCAGATTATATTTCTCCATGTTGACCACAAGGACATCACATGAAATTTTGTCTGATGCTTTGCTGACATCAAGATACGTGTTGTGTACAATATTCATCTGATTTACACACCTAGTAAACCTTCCAAAAAAAGGAAGTGAGGTTTAGTTGACAATCATCTATTGTTCACAAAAAAATATATTGGCTCCTTGTAATCAATGAATTTTCTTTTAAATTCTCAAAATATTCTATGTAATCATTCCAGAATTTTTGCGGTGTGATTGGTCTATAATTTCTGATAACCATTTTTCTCCTTTTTTTAAAAAACTAGAGATAACCTTTTGTTACCTCCCATTTTTGAAACCCTTTTCCATCCTCCATGATCTCTCAAAGACTATTGAGAGCAATTTTATAGCATGCCTATAAACTATTTTAGGTCTTGGGAATGAAATCAGGGACTGTTCATTTGAAATGATTTTAAATGGCTACATGTTTTCTTCCTGTCTCCTAACTTACCATGAGTTTCAATTGCCTCTCTTCAAATTTTGTTCTTCAATTTTCAGTTTGGTAATTATCTTCATCACTGGAAAAATATGGAAACAAAATAAGAGCTAAGTACTTCTTCCTTTTCTGTGTCACTTGTTAATATTATACCATCTTACTCAATTAGTTATTCTTTCCTTGGTCTTACTTTGAATGTCTTATTGTGGCCCCTCTTTTTTTTTTTAACTTTCAGCCCTTTTGTGAGTTTCAGTCCATCCTGGCCTTTTAACTGTCTTCCAATATCTTGAAAGTATTCAAGTTCATGCCATTCTTAGTAGTCTTCATGTGTGATATGCCTTTCTTCTATCTCTTTCCTTTAAAATATGATCTTATTAGAGAGCCCAGCTATAATCAGATTGGCTTCTTTAATGTTCTCCCTACTTTATTTCACTGGGATTATTCACAAATGTTTAGAATTTCAGTTTTTAAAATTTCTTATTTCACTTGAGTTACATTCCCTTTTATAATCTCAAGTTATTTTAACTTTTTTTTTCCTATGAACTTCTTAATGGTTAATTTCCTAGGGTACAAATCTAACTATCCCAAGCGTTACGTCCCTTCATTTTCCAGACTCCAAGATGTTATTTTCTTCCAAGTTTCCTGTCACTTCCCCAACCAAATAACTATTTCTTATTGACAATTGAAGTCCCAATTACTACTATAAACTGTCTCAATATGACAATTTTGTAAGCTGTTTTTGGGAAAGCATCATCCACATCCTCCTTTTGATTAGGTAACCTGTATCATATTCTTGTAACAATATATATTATCTCTTTTTACTTATAGCTTCACCCTGATGTTCTCCATAAAGGTTTCATTTTCAGTTTCGTGGATTTTGATAGATATCAAACTCTATTCATCTTTTTTTACTTATTGTGCTACTCCCTACTACATGTTCTCTCAACCACCATAACCATTATATCTTTTTCTTTATAACCTTCTATTGCCATAACCTGACTCTTTATTGTTGTCTTTACCTAATTACTTGGTAGTCTCTACTCAAATATATGATACACATGGTGTCCTATTCAGTAGCAGTTTTACAATTTATCTCAGTGTTTATTTTTTTTTTCTTCACTCTTAGAATTCAGTTTAAAACCTTCCTATTCAGGTCTTTGAGCTTCCTGACAAGTGTGTTTTTCTCAGTCTTCGTGAGATATATTCTGTTTCATGCCAGCATCTCACCATTCTGAAATGCTAAACCATCATCTGTTTGTAGAATTTAAGACAAGATAAGATATCGTCTTATCCCAACTCCCACTCTCAATGGTAAGTCAGGTTCCCAGAGCATAGCTACACCACCTTCACGGGGTTCTAGGAATATTGACAAAGGTTGGGGATTATTCCTTCTAATTTTTAATTTAATTCCTTCTAATTGTTAATTTCTTTTACAAAGGGACATTTAATTTTTTAAAAAGACATCACAAGAACCAAAGTATAAACACATCACCGTGATCCAGGGCATTCTCTCCCTTATACCACTGTGGCCCCTGGAAATGTATAGTAAAACCCAAGATGGTTGCTACAAAGCATTTGCAACACCAAATTTACTTACAAGTGTTTGACAGCTGATGAATGGGGCTAATCCATTGCTGCAGCAGGATACAGCATCTCAAAGTCAATTCACTGGGCAAGTCACTTAACTTCTGTTTGCCACTGGAGAAGGAAATGACAAACCACTCCAGTATCTTTGCCAAGAAAGCCCCATAGACAGAAGTCCATAGGATCATGAAGAATTGGACACAATTGAAACAACTGAACAATAACAACAAGTCAGTACCCTAACAGATTGTTCTTCTTGTTTCCCCCACTTAATTTTCAAAAATGTTAGGGTTGGGACAAATTATCATATGTGAATGTAATTAAATAGTATTGTGCTATAATAAATGACAGAAGAATAGGCTCAAAGAACCCTAGGAAGACTGGTATGTGCTTATGCATAACAAAGTAAGCAGAATGAGGAGGACAATATATACAATGATTTCAACACTGCAAAGGAAAGCAACTTTGAAAGAGTTAATGAAGAACTCTGATCAATGCAATGCCTAAGCAGAATTCCAGAAGACTAATGGTGAAACATGCTTCCCACTTCTTGACCATAGATGGTGAATGGGACACATTTGTGGACATAACCACTGTGTGAATTAGTTTTGCTTAACTACACTTATTTTTTATGAGAGAGAGCTTTTATTTGGGGGAGTGGAAGCATTATAAGGCAGAATGGGGGGGGGGATAGTGATAAAGAAGCCAAGAGAAAGAAGAATATTAATGAAATATTTTTAAAGAGCAGAAGGAAGTTCAGAAGAAGGAATAAACAAGCAAGGTAGTGTGGCACTGGCATTTTTAATTTATTATACAATTTAAGAAACAATTTATATACAATAGAGATTCATGGTTTCCTATACAATGCTCTTTTTCATTTGTATGTGAAATCTTTGGATATCAAAGTGTTCAAGTTTGTTGATACTTGTACCATTCATAATTTTTTAAATGAAAGAAAATCATAGATTAAAAGCTTGGGAAGAACTGAAAAGTCATGTTGTCCAAATTCATTGTTTTATAAATGAGGGAATTGAGATCTAAAGAGTTTAAATGTCTTTCTCAAGGTCACAAAAGTAATAAGTAAAAGCTAGATTTGGAACCAAGGTCCCATTCCTTCCTGCCTACCTATAAGAGCTATAACTTAGAAAATCAGCTCAGATTTTCCAGTATACAAATAATAGGTGACATGCACATAATATTTTAAAGTTTCAAGGCATTTTCATATACAAAATATGATTTGATCCCCCGCAATAACCCTATGAAATGAATATGTTAGCGTACAAATTTTACAGATGCAGAACCTGAGGCTGAAAGAAGTGAACGAAGTAACTTATGCGAGGTCATTCATCTAACAGGTGTCTAAGCCAAGAGGTGAGTTCTTAGAGAAGCAATGAGGAACAGTAGAAAGACCAGTGAACTTGAGATTAGGAAGATTTAAGTTCAAATCCTGACTCAGACACTAATTATGTGACTCCAGGCAAGTCATTTCACCTCTCTCAGATTCAATCTCCTCATCTGTAAAATGGGCCTACTAATAGCACCTTACCTCACAGGGTTGTGAGATGTTTCTATGCAAAGCACTCTGCAAATATTAAATTGGTACATCAAAGTTTGCTCTTATCATCAGTCAAGTCCCAGTTTCAATACTTACCAGTTATGTGATGCTAGGAAAATAAATTCACCTCTTTGAACCTCAGTTTCCTCATCTGAAGTTATAAATGATTTCATTACCTTCTACGTAGATGGACCATAGAAATTCTCAAAGATCACTGACAAGGCTGTGGAGTTGTATCCAGCATTGGTCTACCCACACAGAGCCTTTGAATACTGATCAACGTATTGCCTTCCTCATTAGATGAGCAAAGCATTTGTAAACCTTAATGCCTCATAGAAATGAAATTTATTGTTCTATTCTACCTCCCAGTTCCATTTTATTGCCAGCATACCTCTTTGCCTCCCTAAACACAGCTAAGTGAACAATTCTCACCCAGAGCACTCAGTTTTTGTTGAGTCAGCATTTTGAATTTACCCTGTCACCCCCTTCCTCTATATACTATGAAAACAACCTAGTAATGTGCATGGGGAGGAAGAGAATCCAATATATTTGATCAAGTTTTGCCTGTTTTCTTTCATCACTGCTTTTGTTGATAAGGGCCAGGTGAAAAGTTCCAGAAGCAATTAGAGTAAGTGCTGTCCCCCTGAGTGTAGTGGGATGAATATTTCTTCCCTTCTCTTTTCAGTCTGTTGTTATCACATGCCAGCATCACAGCCAGGTGCATTTGAGATGATGACTTAGAAAGGAAAGCTGCCCCTGTTGCTGGCAAAGCTGTGATCCGACCACACTTCAATTAACAGAGTGCAGAACCCAGGGACTGTTGGACAAGGTGCAGTTATGCAGATTAAGGAAGAGGCCTACCTTAGACTGAGGAAAGGGGAAGGGGGGGGGGGGTACTGCTGTATTCTGAGTGAGTTCTTTCATTTTCAGTGCTCTTACACTTTTTTTCAATCTCATATACTATGTCCCCCTCTTTTAAAAAAATGCCACTGTCACTGATTCCATCCCTCTAGAAATTCACTGACCCTCAGGATTCCTTCAAAGTCACTGGTCCATTTTCAGAGAGATGCCTTCATTGGACTCATTAGAAATGTCAGCACACACTCACCAGCTATTCAGTTAGAGTGATCTGAGTCTTAACCTCATTAAAATATTTCCACAACACAGGGTCAAACTTATCTTGCCACTGCTTTCCTTCCTCCCTCCAATCGCTGAGAAACCATTTTCTTACTAATTAATTTCATCTAGATGAAACCTGCACAAATGCCAGTTCAACAAATTAAGACTTATTGATTATTGACTTTTTAAAAATGGTTAATGGTTCTGTCCAGAGACAGAATATTTTAGGGAGATTGGCAAGGTACTTTAGTTTCAGCTGAACTGGGTTTTTTTGAACAATGAAAACAAAGTTAGGAGTAGCTTCTACATCTTTCTCATTCATTATTTCTTTGATTTTTTTAATCATTTAAATTATTTAGACATTGACAAAATATAAATATCCAGAAAAATGTATCTCAAAATCTGATGAAGCAATAAGTAATGATATTGAGTGCATATTTTATACGTAGTGGTTTGGAAATTAACTGTTGTTTATCCCCTTTTCTTTTGATCACAGAGTTTCAGAGCCTACTTTTTTGGGAATCATGCTTTTCACAAATATGTCCCTTGGGAAGTAGCAAAAGAAATAAAAGGAAGTGGAACTCACTCATTGCCAGAAACTTTAGTAATAATAATAATTCACTCTTATCTTGTATTTCACAACTGACAAAGCACTTTCCTTACAATCCTGTGAGACAAACAAAAACATATTATTCCCACTTTACAGATGAAGAAACTGAGGATTAAGTGACTTGTCTATAGTCATACAGTATGATAGTGTAACATGAGCTCAGTTTTTCTACTTGCCTGGTCAGAGTACTCTTCCCACTAGACTAATCTATAATAGGTATTGGCTAAAATGAGCTTTTTGATTGCCTGTAAATTCCAATCATCTGGGCTCTCTCTCTACCAACTAATTAACAAATAACTTATTGAATCCTACCAAGTGCAAGGCACTGTGTTTAACAGGAATCAGGAGGCTAAGACACCTGTTCTGTGCTTATGAATCTCAACTATTTAGAGAAGTGAAACAACTAATTTTAGGAATGCCATTTAGGAGTGCCAGAACAATGATGGAGGTCATGAATTTTATTCTTCAGAGGGTTGGAGATATCTTTGATTTGGAGAAGTCAAGTAAGTCTGTGTAAGAGGTAAGTTGGGAGTTGAGTCTATGGTTTAGACTGCCATGGGTGATAGGGAGTTGTCTGTCACAGGAAACAACCATAGGGCCAAAAAAGAAAAGAAAAGAAAAGAAAAAAGGTAGCTAGTCATCCTATCTAAACAGAACACCATGCTTCACATTTTTTCAGGGCACTACAGTTACATGGGGCAATGTCATCACTGGCCAATGGGTTGTCCTCTTACAATTCAATTGTACAGTACAATCCCTTTGTGAGCAAACACTTGATCAATTTCTTGACCTAATTTGCTGGCTTCTAATTGGAGACCTAAGCTAAGGCTCATCCCGCTTAGCTGATGAGCTGATCAACATTTTATCAATGCCTCCAGTCATGGCATGTTTAATGAGCCTCTTCTCCTTCATAAAAGTCTTAAAGAGAGAAAGGATCATCCTTGCAACAACACTGAACACTCAGACAGATGGGATGGATTTTTTTAACTTTTACATCCAAATGTCTATATGGTATTTGTCCAGTGCTTTTCTTCTGAGGGCCTCAGGAAAAAAAAAATCTTTCCTTCTTATCTCATGTGGCTTCACCACATCTTTTAAAAGTCCAAAAAATGAAGTATCTCCATGTTACTGGTGAAGTCACAAAAGAGACCCAGAGGAAGGAAAGTTTATAAAAATGAGTTGCTGCCAGGGCAGACTGAAATCAAGTCTTCCAATTTTGTCCTATATTAATTCCACTAAACCATGGAGCAAAGAGTCACAAAAGTGGAAGTGTTTTTAAAGGTCACTTAGTCCATATTCTACTTTTACAGATGAGAAAACTGAGACCTAAAAAATCAAAATGACTTGTCCAAGGTTAAAAAAAATAATAAGTATAAATCTCAAACTCAGATCTTCTCACTGAAAATCCAGTGTTCTTTCCATTACTCTACAATTCCAGTTTGATATAGGCATCTTTGGAAGTCATATGATGATCTTACTTACTTATTAGGTTATACAAGATGTCTTTTTAAATTTAAATTTAAATTTTTCATTAATTAAATTAATTTAGCTTAATTGTTTAAATTTGTTGATTTATTAGTTTAAAATTTTAATTTTTAATTTTAAATTTTCATATATTTTAATTAACAATGGCTCAATAACTATGTGGGCAGCTAGGTGGCACAGTGGATAGAATACTGGGCCTGGAGTCAGGAAGACTCATCTTTCTGAGTACAAATCTGGACTCAGACACTTACTAGCTATGTGACCATGAAGAAGTCACTTAACACTGTTTGCCTCAGTTTCCTCATCTGTAAAATGAGCTGGAGAAAAAAAAAATGGCAAACCACTCCAGTATCTTTACCAAGAAAACCCCCAATGGGGTCTTGAAGAGTCAGATACTATTGAAAAATGACCAAACAGTAATAACTCTGGCCATTTATCTTTTTTTAAGTTTGATTGATGCTTCTTTTATAAAACATCACTGACACATTGACCACATCTGACACAATATACCTCATTTCACACATGTAGTCCACTAACTTTCTCTCATCTCCCAAAAGAAGGGAGACAGGTTTGATCATCAGTCCTCAGAAGGCAGACTTAGTCGTTGCATTGATTTTGGATCTAATATCTTTTAGCAGTATTTTCTTTTCTGTTATTTTGTTCATTCCTCCCTTGCTTCTTCTTACTTCACTTTGCATCAGTTCCCACATTTTGTTTTGTTTTTCTGAATTCTTGAGATTCATCATTTTTACAGTACAATAATATTGCATTGCTTTCTTAAGAGACAATTTGTTTAGTCATTCCCTAGTTGATGGGCACCTGCTTTATTTCTAGCTTTTTTTCCTACTATAAAAAAAATGTTGCTAAAAATACTTTGGGTTTGCATGGTATCTTTGCATCTATTTTTTAAGCCTGTGTGAGTGTATGTTCAGTAGTGGTGTAATTGGATCAGGTATGAGCAGTTCAGCCAGATTTCCAATAGCACATTTCAAATTATTTTCCAGAACAGTTAAACCAGTTCAGAGTTCTACCAACAGTTCTTTAATACGTAACTACAACATTGACTATTTCTTTTATCATCTTTGCCAGTGTGCTGAAGGTGAGATGAATCCTCACTTGTTTTAGTTTGCTACTCTTATTATCAGTGACTAGGTAACCGTAATTATTTCTTTCTCAGATAACTTGAAATCTATTTCATGAGCTATGCTGGCAAATTTTATTTTCCCACATATAACATTTTCCCTCAAAACGTCTTAGCTAAGATCATCCTATGAAACTTTTAAATTATTCAAAGAACTCAAACTGTCAAAGATCAAACTGATTTTGTAACTTTTTTTCTATTTCTGTTGTGAATATGGTGACTATTCCAGTTTCCCCGTAGAGGGTAGTCAGGTATCATAGAATTATATAATATTAGAGCTGGAAATGATCATTTAAGTCATCTAGTCCAACTTTCTCATTTAGTAAAAAGGCTGCTAGGTGGCTCCATGGATAGAGTAGACCTGGAGTCAGGAAGACCAGAGTTCAAATCCAGCTTCAGACACTTATTAGCTATGTGACTCTGGACAAGTCACTTAATGTCTGTCTGCCTCAGTTTCCTCAACTCTAACAAAATGGGGATAATAATATCATTCCCCCAGGTTGCTGTGAAGGTTAAATGAAATAATACGTGTAAAATGCTTTGCAAACCTTAAGGGACTATGTAAATGCCAGCTATTATTATTATGAAATGAGAAAATGCAGACCCCTTGAAAGACATTAAATTGGTCAAACAAAGAACTAAGATTAGAACTCACATTTCTTGAGTTCTTTCTCAAGTTCTTTAATTTTTTTTAAAGATGCTTTGGGTTTTTTTTTAACACCACTATCATTTCCCAATAACATAATAACTTCTCCCTATATAATATCATATAATAATAACTTCCCCATAATAACAACCCTCACTTGTAATAAAGTAAGTAGTCAAAGCAAAATAAATAGTGAATAGTTAAGCAAAACAGACGACACAGTGTGGAGCCTTCCACATCCATAGTAAGCTACTTCACTGTTGGGTGGAGGAGGGAAGGTTCTTCGGGGTTTTTTGTTTCTTTTCTGTCGCCACCCCTTGCCTGTTCTGTTCTATAATGATGATGCCTATTCTCAGTCTTCCTACCAATTACTTTGAATGGGAGAGGAAGCTTCCTTTCAAAAGCACATAGAAAATCATTATTAGCCTCCGAGTTTTTTTAACCAAAGTCAGCCTTAGGATATTCCTGTTTGGGAGTACTTGTGCCTTGCCATTCTGCAATGAATTTGTAGCCAGTTTCATAAGTCTGTCCATCCCTTGTAGATCAGCAGCAGCAGCAGCACTATATCTAGGTAGAATACTCCACTCAAGGAGAAGCATGGGTGGATGTCTAGGAGTAGGTAGAGAGGCAGGCAAAATAAGTGGTCAAACAGCTAAAAGGCATGATACAAGAGGAGAGCTGGAAATCAGCTAGCGTGTTCAGTTGGAATCTGAGAAGACAGAGGACATGATAGCAGCAAAACATAATAATATATAACAATAATAATCAATAAAGCATTTACTGCTTTATGACAAAGCTTGGTTAGACCATAGAAGACATTTTGCCAGACTAATTGGATAAAAGATTCATTTAACAGACTCTCTAAAGAGGACCTTCATCTAAAGGAGAATTCAGACACCCGTCTGATGGAACACAGATAAAGCATTTGAATGTTCTTTCAACTGAAGCAGGGGGTTGGACCAGTTGACCTTGAAGTCCCACTCCGACAAGTGTGTGTGATTTACTTTAATGCTTGTATTTATGTTTCTGACACCATCCCTAAAAGCCTTGGGGTGAATTTTTAATGAATAAATGATGAGTTTTAAAAATGATAATAGTGTCATCAGGAGCATAAACCAGTGCCAGTTTATGGCTGGGTCTCTGTGATTGCGGCAGAATTGTACCTGACTGAAAGATTCAGTCAATCTGATTCATTGTGGCCAATCTGCATCCAAATATCAGCCCCTGCCTCCTGCAGATCGCCCATATTGGATCAGACCCACTAACTCTTTCAGTCATATCCAAATTCTGTTGTTCTCATGGAGGTTCAGGCCAGCAAGGTAACTTACACTAGGAAAACCCAATGCTTTAAAATAAAAAGTGCATGAGTAGTAACTGAAAAAAAATGAAATCAATGGCATAAAAAAAGAGAATTGATAGCATATGGATTGATAAAGCATTCGCTACAGGGTCTTTTTTTATTCTGATGAGCAACAACCAAACTAAAATTGACTTGTTAGAAGCAGTCTTAAATTGAGTGAGTATTGACAACAGGACAACGGATGATTATGAATGAAAATATGACTAATTTCACAGGGGTGCCACTGCAGTATGTCTAAGATTGGTACTATGGTTGTATGGACCAACAACAATGAATCATTTACCAAAGTCTTCATCACCAGGAAAAGCAATGAAATATCGTATTAATAACACTAATGAGTAAATATTATAAACCGTGACAAAATAAAGAGCTTTTTATTTCCTGTAATTTAGAATTCAGAATTAAACTGTGGGTTGTTTCCTGGTCTCTAAGATCCTCCCTACTCTAAATACAAGATCTTATAATCCTAAGAATATAGGCATGATTTTGACATTTGAGTCATTCCAAAATAGTTATCCAGGAAAGAGAAACAAATGGTACCAACTGATTAGCTCCCAACTACTGGTACCATCATCAAAACCATCTTGGATTGAGGGCTGAAAAAACAATATAATCCAGTTAAGCACTTCTCAAGGGGAAGTCTGCATAGCAATAACACCCCATCCATGTCCTCCAGGCAATCTACAGAATGGTTTCTTCTAGAATTCATGTTCATAGTATAACACTATCCATATTATGTTTTCTGCAATGAATTAATAATGTATGCATAACAGTTATTTAAACACTACACTGTAGTATTATTTTTTCTTTACAAGAGCTATGATTTCATGCTGTAGGGAACACCTTCTATTAATGAAGATGAATAAAATGATGTTCTGCTACTTATAGTCTTAGAGGGTTGCCTGGGAAATGGAGAGGATGTGTGACTTGCCCAGGGTCACACATCCAGCATCAGAGGCAGGACTTGAACCCAGGTCTTCCTGACTTCTTTATTACTTAACGGAATTCTCCTTGGTTCACGTGTATCTATGTACCTGGGTATGTGTGTTTATGCCTTCCATCTCCTGCCATACTCTAAGATTTTGGAGTACAGGGTCTGTGTTCAAGTGATCTTTTTGTTAAGCTTTCCATTGACACAAAGACACACATACATACACAATTCAATGTCTTCAAGTTTCATAAGTTATTGAATAAATGAATTTCCCTCTGGTAAGAGAGGCCTTTTGGGGCAGCTAGGTGGCACAGTGGATAGAACTCTGGCCTTGGAGTCAGGAGGACCTGAGTTCAAATCCAGCCTCAGACACCTGACACTTACTAGCTGTGTGACCCTGGGCAAGTCACTTAAGCCCGATTGCCGAGAGAGAGAGAGAGAGAGAGAGAGAGAGAGAGAGAGAGAGAGAGAGAGAAAGACAGACAGACAGACAGACCTTTTGTTCCCCTGACTTAAAGGCTGAGAAAGTTTGAAAAGAGTTTGGTCTATCAGATAGCATGCATCTGAGTTATGTAAAAAATGTTCCTGCCTCTTATCAAGACTTAGGAAAATTAGTCCCAGAATCCAAACCAATTCAGCTTAACAAATATCTGTTACTCTATATAAAGCAACCTTTAGAGGCAAGTAGGTGGCACCATAGGGCATTTAACACTGAACCGAGAGCCAGGAAGTCCTATGTTCAAATTAGACCTCACACACTGTGTGACCATGGGCAAGTCACTTAACTTCTCTTTGCCTCAGTTTCCTCAACAAAAAATGGAGATAATAATTATGCACATATATACATATATATATACACATATATATACATACATATATACATATACATATGTATATATACATATATATGTGTGTGTGTGTGTATATATATATGTATATATATATATATGTGTGTGTGTGTGTGTGTGTGTGTGTGTGTGTAGTTATGCTTGGTTTATCCACCATTTGGAATAACACATCAGCCCTTTGAAGTAGAATGGGTAATTGAGAAGTAACATGTATCCTGTACCTATGCCCATTAATTGTCAAAATTCAATCAGGTCCTTAGCTGGAAACTCATCAAGCATGAAGTTTCTGAATAAGAACCATCAGAAAGAAGAGCTGTCCCATAAGAATTTATGAAAGTTATTTTAACCTTCTATGTCTTGTTTCCACAAATAGATTCTAAGCTCTTTAAGATGGGGACCATTTCTTAGACTTTTTATCCTTTTGTAGACAACAGTGATCCTCACAGGGCCCTGAAAACAAAAGGGTGCTCAATTTTTTTTCTTTGATTGATGAAATATTTGATTATGTACAGTTTAGAGAACTGATCAGTCAGAACATCATTGTAACTTCTAGTTAAGATTTCAATCTCTCTACAAATGAACAAAGACATATTCCATTTCAAGCCTACAATCTCTAATGTTCCAGTATTATATAACACCCTTTGATTGGTTTAAGTGTGCTGTGAATATCTGCACCAGGAACTATTAGTAGAAGCTAAATGTCATATCTAGAAAATCTATAGTTTTTCTGATTCTCTAATATTCTTATTATGTAATGTTACAAATTATAGCTGCCTGTGTTGTTGTCATGTGTCATATGACACCCACCAGATTATACTCTTCTTAAGGGAAGGGAATATGTCTTTTCTAATTTTTTTTAATCTCTCCCACTTCTCTGCATAGAATGGATGATTAATAAATCTTTCTTATGGTAATAGAGCATAAAAGAAGAACTAAATCTTTAATTGGTTTGGCTTTTACAGCATTCATCTTTGTATTCTTGCACATAAACAAAAGAAAAGAAAAACTAAGCCATGTCCATGGTAGGTATGAGTTTTATTGTTTCTTTTCTAAAATTTTAAATTTAACCTCATCAACCAGGACCTAGCAGACTATCTTCCTTGTGCTTAATAAATGTATACTGAAGTTGAACTGGTTGAATATGTTTACTTTTACACTATCTGTAAGTCAAGGGTTTTCTGAAGGAATTAGTATAAAAAGCAATTAATATACTTTAAAGAATTGTCGTGTTTTTAAATTTTTAATTTGAATTAATTTCTAATTTAAAATACTTTTAATTTAATTTTAAAATTTAAATTAAATTTAAGTTTGTAAAAGATTACAGTAATATCTAAACAAACTTTGATAGTTTAGGGATTTGGTTGATTTCTCATTGTAGCTCTTCATTAAAGCTGGCATATGCTGGAACCTCTTTGTTGAGTTTGTGTACACTTAATTTGAGGGATCTACTTAAGTAAGTCCTGTTTTAGAAAAAAAAATACAAACATGATTTCATTGTGTGGGAAGCATATTCCACTGGTCCTAACTGGCATTTAAGTAAGTACTTAAAATTTACGAAGTAGCATTTAAAAAAGTATTTGGAAATTTATTCTTTTCATTCATTTAAATCAGTCTTCATCATGTTCCCCAGTCCCAGCTAGATTGAATTCATGAAGTTTTTCTAAATTTGCCATTTCTAATTTGTATTTTTCTAAAGCAAAGGGAAAAAAATCAATGACCAATGTTTTACATCTTTCTTGCCCTTCTCATCTGACATTGCTTCACGTAAGCTATCCTACCCACGTTTCATATAACATACACAACCTATGAGAAATCCTCCAAAGATACAGTCCTAGAGAGTTCCAACCAATACTCTGGCATCATGAGAACTTTCTTGACCTGTTCATATGGGCCACTTTATTCTTGGCTCCCACTATCCTTTGCCCCAAAATAGTACTATAAGGCTGAATCAAATACTCGATATAATATTTTTCACGTGGAGAAAGTCTCAACTATATTCTAGTGCAAACCTGTCATTTTACAGATGAAGAAACTGAGACCCAGAGATGCTATGACCTGCCCAAGTTCATACAGGTAGTAAGTTGCAGAATAGAATTAAATCCAGCCATACATTTCTTTGCCCTCTCCATTGCCATGCCCTGCAAAATTAAGGACATCAAAGACATCTTACTCACAACCAAGTGAAATGATGGCATATCTGCCAAGATCAAAAAAAAAAAAACCCAAGAATATGAAGTTCAGGGTTCACTGCAGCAGATACCTGTACATATTCCTTGGTCATCAGAGACAGAGAAGACAGAGAAACTCAGACAGTCCCTGCCTCCTGGCTCAGTTGAAGTGAAGAAATAGTTTATCATTCCATCTATATTAAAACAAACAAACAAAGCCAAAGCTAGTGTTGTTTCTACTACACAATGATGGACTAAATTCCAATCTTCTCATGGTGCATTACTTTCATTTAGCATGTTCCACCAATAAAGAAATATTTATGAAGTATCTCTAACATTCCCCCAGTTTGGGGATAGATGTCACTGTGAATTTTTTTTTCAAACCTTGGGGTCTTCTCCACCCCTTTAGTCTAAAAACAGAAGGTGCTCTGGTTCAGTGCTATATCCCCACTCCCCATTTAGCCAGAGTGGGCACTGGATGATCACAGGAAGAATGTAGGTTGCTTGACCTTCTTGTTCAACTCTACCGTAGAAAAATGCTACCATCAGACTGAGAAATTATTCTGAGCCTGAAAAAGAAGTTCTTTCCTCTCCTTTATTTTTCAAGCACAAATAAACAATTTTGCAACAACAAAATTGCTTCAGGGCAGAGACTTTGTTTTTGCCAAGTTTAAGTACAGAGCATATTTCCATAACTGAATAAATAATCATTTGAACTTTGAATTGATATCTGTATAATAAATAGCTAACAGCCTGTTAGCTGTAATGTGAACAAGTCAGTATGGTATGGGAGTGCTAACTTTGGAGACAGGAGGTGTGTGTGGGTTCAAATCCCAGTTCTGCTACTTACTCCTTGTGTGGTCTAAGAAGTCAATTAATCTCTCAGCATGTCTGTTGCAACTCATCTGAAAAGAAAAGGACTGTATGATTACTAAGATTTCTTCCAGCTCTAAGTCTGTGATTCTATGATGTTATAATTTAAGGTCTGTGTATATCAGTGAATGTTCTTCATAGAATGGGCTTTAGTCTATAGGCAAGAAATATTTTGTAGTTTTAGTAGCATGCCAAGAGGAGTCATTTGCTAATAGGGATCACTTAAAAACTGAACTTGAATTTGTCTCCACATAGGATACTCTTTTTCCTCAAGGACAGGTCTGCTATGATTGTCAGATACTCTCAGTTAATCTATCACTTCATGAAGCTCTCCTGGGCATGATACAGATAAAGACAAAGAAGTGCCTTTGCTTATCATAGACTTCCTATCATTTTAGAAATAGACCAGAACTTTAGAAATAAGATACTGGGACTGCAAAGGAGCCATCTTTTACAATACAAACAACTGAACTGATTTATTCTCAAATTTGCAACAATAAAAACTTTTAGTCAACTCCTCTCATTTGGCAAATGAGGAAAATGCATAGTGATACAGTAGAAAAGGCCCTAGATTTATAGACAGATGAGCCTGCCAGTTGTACCTCTGCTATGTAATAAATGTGTGACCTACTCTCACTTTCACATTTCTGGATTTCAGTTTCTTTAGCTGTAAAATGAGTTAGTCTAAAATTCAGAAATCCACATCTGCGTGTGTGTGTGTGTGTGTGTGTGTGTGTGTGTGTGTGTGTGACAGGCCCCTTTGGGGGTCTGGTAAAGCTTAATACTATAATGAGGTGTTTACCATATTTAAAATTAAAAGAAATGCTTTCATTTAAAATTTAAAGAATTTCAGTCAGGAATTAATGAAAATAAAGATCTTTTTTCAATACCAAGTTTATGAAACCCCTAACGTCTAAGAATCTCTGATCTAGATACTTCTAAATTTCCTTCCAGATCTAAATCCTATGTTCCCATCATGTTTAGAAGTAATTGTTTTTGTAGTTTGTAGTTTATTTCATTTTGTGTTGGTGTTTGTTTTGTTTTTTCCCTAGTCAGTAAGGGGCAGGAACAGGATGAGGACCTGGGACTAGTAAAAAGGGAAGGAGCTGGTACATTCCCTTACACTCATTTTCCCAGGACAACAGCTTTGAAATCACCCCCTGCCTCACAAAAGCAAGGGCTCTGGAGTGAATAATCTTAGGACTGCGTCGTTGTCTTGAACCTGTTTCTTTTCTCCCCACTCTAGGTGCCCGAAGACATCACCCTTCCTTTCCTGAAAGTCTTTTCATTGTGCCAGGCTACAAGCTGAGCATCCATGAATGTCTCAGAGGATGATGGGGCAAACTTCCTCGTGGTCTTCTCCTGCTTTTAAGGTCTCCCTGGTGGAATCGCACATCCCCTCTCTCCATCTTCTCTAGTTCTCAGAGTTGATGCCAAAGGGGGCTTTTGAGTTCTGACAGCAATACAGCCTGACTGCGGATCAACCAGCTTGGGCTGCCCTGGAAGTTGGGAAGAAACCTTAAGCAAAAGAAAAAAGGAGCTCACTTTGCTTTTTCATTTTCATCCTGAATTCTCATTGCTCTCCAAGAGAGGAGAAAAGAGAAAATGCAGTCAAGTGGAAATGGTTGGAGTGCACTTTGAGAAATTTTGCCAAAAGGGAAAGTATAGACGATAGTAGCTTTTTTTTTTTAATTCCCTACCAAAAAAAAATTCTCTAGAACTTAAAACTATTTTAATCAGCTGAAAAACATACATGGGCTTTACAGCTCTGAGACAGCTTGCACTGGCTCCGATAAATGCCTATCGCTCATTTGCATACGCTAACAGCTACACTTTAATCAGCCTCCTAATCCCTGATGGTATTAATGAATTTTTTTATGCTTTTTTTTTTTAGTATCATGTTTGCTAATTCAAAAATGATCAGCGGCTTCTGTGTGCCTTTTTTTATGCAGGAAATAATGGGTGAGCTCGGTACTCCTGTTATCCCGCTCTCACAAATAATTAAGACTACAAAGGGTACAAATGAGTTTGAATGCGCTGCACAAAGGCTCAAGCCAGGCAAAGGCCTTTTTCTTTCTGAGCTCCTTCCTCCCCTCCACACCTCCCCCCTTCCCTCTCTTTATTTGTTCCCTTCCTTTGACAAGAGGTGGCTTAGAAAGACACTCAGCAAAGCTAGGAGTTGTGAGTTTCCCAAATACCAACTTTTCCCCCAAGACCTTTAAATTGTAGGTTTTCAGCCAGGCAGGCTCAGATTTTTCAACCAGGTAGCTTTTTAAAAGCACATACAATTCATACAGGAAAGATCAAAACCCACAAAAACTTTCTTCCTAATTTCTCTCCATCCTTCACACCCAACACAGACCTTTGCTCATTCTACTGTCAATAACAGGAGGGGCCTGGTGGGGCCATGTCCACTTTTGAGGAGGGAAAATGAAGAATGAAGTCTCCTCCTTCCCATAGGCAAGAGATTGATTTGGGATAGACCTCGTGCAGCATTGTGGAGCTTAAGCTAAACAGGCCAGCTGCTTACCAGGAAACTGGAAAGCTAAGATTGTTGCTCTCTAGATGTGTGACCTTGGGCAAAATTCACCTTTGTGGACCTTAGGGTCAGAAAATGATGGGTTTGGACCAGATAATCTCCAAAGTTGCTTCCTTCCCCTCTCTGACAGGGATTCTTAGGTGGCCTGGTGGCTAGAGATGTGGGCCTGGAGTTAGGAAGACCTGAGGTCAAATCTGGTTCAGAAATTTACCAGCTGTGTGACCCTGAGCAAGTCACTTCACCCTGATTGCCTCAGTTTCCTCATCTGTAAAACGATCTGGAGAAGGAAATGGCAAACCACTCCAGGATCTTTACCAAGAAAATCTCAAATTGGGTCCCAAAGAGTCAAACACAACTGAACAAACAACAACTTTCCAGGATGGTTGTGAGAACCAAATGAAATAACAATTGTAAAGTGCTTAGCACAGTTCCTAGAACACAGTGAGTGCTATATAAATGTTAGATATTCTTATTATTAACCTTTTTTGTATCATAGATCCTTTGGGCAGTCTGGTAAAGCCTATGGATCCCTTCTCAAAACAATGTTTTTAAATGCATAAAATAAAATAATTACAAAAGAAACCAACTTTATTGAAATAGAAATAATTGTTTTTTAAACCAGTTCACGGAATCAAGGTTAAGAATTCATGCTCTCTGACATTCTGTGATTTGATTAGATGATCTTTAAGGTCCCTTTCAGGTCTAAATCCTATGATCCTATTATTTTTCAAGACTGTCAATCAAAGATACTTCTATCAATCATACATTTACATACAAGCAGTAGAAATGGATGAGATACTAAACGTCCTAAAAAGAAACCAGAAAGAGATAACCAAGTCTCAGTTACTCACAGGAATAAGAAATCAGCATGGATATTTTAGCAGAATCACCGGATTTCCGTTTGACAAATTCCTTCTAGATCTTGACATCTCCTAGGAATAGTGAGAGGTTAAAGGTCCAAAAGGTACATGCCAAGAGTCTCAATAAGTTATAAACTATAAACTATGTATAAGACATAAATCATAATCAAGGATTAATTATAATCAATTGGCTATAAATATGGTAATAATATCAATTCATTCATATGCATATCTATGAGTTAGTTGGAAAGCAAACTACCTGATTTACATGCATACCTGGGCACTCCTATATATTTCAACTAAATTTATTGTAGAGCCCCAGCTAAGATTGTGTTTGTTTGTTTTTTACATTTTAAAATAAGCTTTTAACATTTTAAAATAAACTTTTTAAACTTTTAGTTGTTTTTTTTTAATTTGAGTCCCTGACCTGCGTAAAAACAGCCAGTAGACAAATTCATCTCTGGGGCTGTGGTATGGTTTGCTACTACTACTACTACTACTACTACTACTACTACTACTACTACTACCACTACTACTACTACTACTACTACTACTACTACTACTACTACTACTACTATACACACACACACACACACACACACACACACACAGCTAGTAAGTGTCTGAGGTCAAATTTTAACTCAGATCTTGACTCCAGGCCCAGAGCTCTATCCACCAAGCCAACCATCTAGCTGCCTCTGCATATGGCCACTGCACACAATAAATATGTGTTTATGTATATAGATCATACATAGAGTGTGTTATAGTATAAAAAGCATTTGACTGGAAGTCATAAACCCTGAATTCTAGCCCATTTAGAATTTCCTCTAACTCACCCTGTGACCTCGGGGAAGACACTTTATTTCTCTGCATTCAAGTTTCCTCACTGATAAAACACAAAGGTTCCATTAGATTATTTTTAAGGTTTCTTCTAGCTCTAAGACTCTATGAGTCAATCAATGGATCAAAGATATTTGATAAGCAACTCCTGTGTACTAGACATTGCACTAGATGCAGGGGACACTGATATAAAGAAGGGAACGATCCCGATTCTTATGGAAAATTACTTTGGCACCAGTATGGAGAGTGAACAGAAGTGGGGAGACTTGGTGACTACTTTGGTGTCTGTTTCAGTAATGCAGGAGAGAGCTGATGAGGGCCTGAACTAAATTAGTGGCTATGTGAGTAGAGAGAAGGGAAAGGATCTGAGAGAAGGAGGTAGAAATGACCAGATTTGGGAATGGACTAGATGTGTGGGGTGAGGGCAAGGGAGTTGAGGATAATCCTGAGCTTTTTCTAGGAGTTTGGCTAAGAAAGGGAAGAGAAACATATAAGACAATAGCTTGGGGGGTTGGTGGAGCTCAGTGAAGCATTTTGTTGTTTGTTTTTTTTTTAAAGACAGGATACTTAGGTGTGTTTGAAGGCAATAGGAAAGGAAATAGTAGATGGGGAAAGGTTTAAGGTGGGGGGGGAAGATAATTGAGGGGTAATCTACTAGTGGATATCGAAGGGTTTGGGAGTAGCATGAAGTTAGCATGAGAGTAAGGATTGGCCACTATATGATATACATGAATAATAAAAGGAATAAGGACTAGATTTGTGATTTCATTGGTATAGGAAACTCTCATATTAAGAAACTGTCTCTACTAAGGCACATCATCACCTTCTTGACAATTGGTAATCTCAGAGACTTGCTTAAGGCATTGAAAGGTTAAATGACTAGCCCTGGGTCACACAGCCAATATATATTGAAGGTGGGACTTGAACCCAGGTCTTTCTGACTTTAAGCCTAGCTCTCTATCTAATACTTGTGATGCACACATATACATGTATATAGTGTGTGTACACATACCGTGTATTTGTGTATACATATACATTATGTATACACAGTATATATAATGTGATATGTATATGTATCTATGTGTGTATATAAGTTTGAAAATGCAGAGAGAGAGTCAGGTCTGTAGGCAGAGACCTAAGAGAGAGTAAGACATCTATATAACATATATGTGTGTATGTATGTGTGTACATATACATATATCCAAATGTATTTATGAGAAGCAACATGATATAGTGGACGTAAAATTAGCCTGAGTCATGAAGACCTGGATTCAAATTCTGTCACCAACATAGACTAGCTGTGTGACCACTGGCAAAATACAACCTTTCAGTATCCCCAGGTCACTCTTTAATACTGTAAATGATAGACAAGTTGCTGATACACATCTGCACTGGGAGTTCCCCACAGCAATGAAATCACAGGTATGGGTCTCCCCTCTCCCCAATAGATACACACCAAAAATATTTTTATAAATAGCCCTCGCCTAGGAGCCTGGAGTTCCGGGTTTAAGTCCCTTCTCTGACACTGTGTGACCTTCAGTCTCAGCTTTCTCAAAAGTAAAATGAGTGGTCAACTCAATTATCTCTAAGTTGCCTACTAGCTCTAACAATCTATTTATCTACAGATTCATGCATATTTACATGCATAAATGAGCGAAGGTAGATGTATACATAGATAAGTATAGGTATAGGATAGTTACTAATCTCTCCAACCCAATAAATTGGAATATTATATATGTACACATTTGTATATATGTGAGCAGCTAGGTGGCACAGTGGATAGAGCACTAGGCTTAGAGTCAAGAAGACCTGAGTTCAAATGAAGCCTCAGACACTTACTAGCTGTTTAACCCAGGGCAAGTTACTTTTTGTTTCAGTCACCTGTTTGCCTCAGTTTCCTCATCTGTAAAATGAGCTGGAGAAGGAAATGACAAGCCAAGTATCTTTGATAAGAAAACCCCAAATGGGGTCATAAAGAATCAGATATGACTACAAAACAACTGAATAACAACGATGCATACACGTATATAAAAACAGAGAGAGAGAGAGAGAGAGAGAGAGAGAGAGAGAGAAGAGCGCTTAAGGGAAATAATAAAAATACCCTACCCCTTGAAACTCAAGAGAGATTAAAGCATAGTCTGAATATTTGGAAGCACCAAATATATTGATAGTATCAGGTTCTGTCAAAATGCCCATCATTTCATAGGTCAATTGCTGAAATGCTCCAGGCAAAGGAAAATGGTCTGATACTTCCAGATAATTAATATGTAATGTCATAGAGTCTTTTTTTCCTATATCTCTTCTAATTATATAGGTAATCTCTAAAATATAGTGACTGGGGAATTAGATCAGCACCCATCTTGTTTAACAGTTTATCTTAATTTAACTATAGATATGTACCATGTTTTAGGGAACATGATTTGGCCAAAGTATTTCAAATCTATGCAACCATAAACTTAACTATGATTCATTCTTACCTTAATTTTAACTCTTTGAGGATTCAAGGACTCATTATAAAGATCCCTTCAAATCTCTCTTGTCCTCCTGCTTTGCTTGCCTTTGAACTACTTCATTACTCATCAATCAATTAATTAATCAACCAACAAATATTTATTGAGTGTCTACTACATCATGCTAGACACTATTAGCATCTCAACTAGACAGTAAGTAGGAGATAAGGGAGCTCCAATCAACGATGCTATTTGTTGACAAGCCCAGCACAAGTTTTGCTCAATGAGAAGAATATTGGTTGAAATGAGACTTTTGTATTGGTTAAAGTTTCCTCGTATTTCTGTGCTTTCCCTATTCCTCAACCTTCACTAAGAATAGCTGAGACAGTACTAGACGGTTATTGTACTCTGAGCCACTGACTCAAATGTTTTCCTCAATAGCTGTGGGAGGACTCATCTAAAGAACAGCAGCACATTACATTTTCAGTGGGTTGAAAATATTTTTCAGAGTGAATTTTTCTTTCTGTTAAAAACAAAAACAAAAAAACCACTGGAGTCAGTTGCCTCAACATTCCAATCTCCTGAATCTGATATGTCATAGAAAACTGCCTAAGCTGTTATTTCCCTCTACCGAAAGCTATTGCTGTGCATTTTTACTTGCATGTCAACCATTTATAGCCACCAGCCAATCAGTTAACAGGCAAGGAGACCTAATTCACAGGAAACACACTGGTTAAACAATTTGGCTGTCCTAATAAAGTGGCTCCTCAGTGGAAATGTGGTGGGCATCATCATACCTACTATTTTTTCCCTTTCCAAAAATTTTGGCTTGTTTTTGCACAACAAATTCAAATTTTAGAAGGGGAATCACTTCATAGCTAACAAAATA